>NC_090322.1:260355997-260990274 GCF_040869045.1 Eurosta solidaginis
TTTTCAAATTCCTAGCCAAGGATTGAAACAGGCACTAAACGAGTTACTTGGGCTAAATTTGATAGCGGAAACAGATGGTGATGTTCATGGCGTTATTCAATACATCAGAAAGTTTAAATGTATTTTGTTTTCCTCCATTTTGCTCAAGATTTTGACAGTTATTAATGAAAGAAACATTATTCTGCAAACCAGGGATACTAGGATAAATATCGAAGTTATAAACTTAGAAAGTTTGATCTCTGATTTAAATCTGATCAGAAATCAATGGGAATACATTTTATGCGAATGCAAAACAGACGCCACTGTATTGGGAATCTCACCAAAGTTTCCTGACGAAAAAGAAATAGTAAAATACATTTTTATGAATATGAAGAGAACGAGACAATCAACGACGATCACGAGACTGATTCCAAAAACAAAACCTTTTTGGTGATAGTTGATTCGGTTATTGCAGGTATTACCGAACGATTTGCTGTCATGAAAAATTTGAAGAACACTTTTTCTTTTTTGTGGCAATTTGGATACATGGATGAGGTTTCAATACGAGAAATGCCGTTCAATTTGTCAGCAAATACAATTCAGACCTTTCCGAGAGTTTAGGAGATGAAATGATCCACTTGAGGCACATTTACTCAGCAAATTTTAACGAAAATCTGTCACCAATGAATTGAAATCTAGCTACAATTTTTCCTAACATTTGTGTTGCTCTACGTATTTTTTGCACGATACGTGTTACGGTAGCTAGTGCTGAACGCTCCTTCAGTGTTCTTGTAAGGATAAAGAACTTCCATTGATCGTGTTTAACTCAAGAACGCCTTAGAGGACTTGTCATGCTCTGTATTGAAACACCAACAGCGAGACAGCATATAAATATGTAAAACACGGTAATTTTGATTTTGAGAATTTGTTCGTTTTAGTATAGGGACCTGTATTTTTTTTGCCCCCGTGCCCGGATTTTCTCTCGGCGGCCCTGGGCCTTGATAACGTTGTTCGAAGAAGAGCCTAAAAGCTCTGCTTTACTTTTTGGTAAATTTAAATCTAATTAAACAATCAAATTATTAAAATCTTCAGTAGTGATGAAATGATGTTTTGGTTGTTCTGGTGTCGGTAAAAACTCTTTATCGGCATTGCTTTTATAAGAACTAAGAGATGATCCACTTCTCTACGATAATTTTTCGGTGGCTCTGGTACTGGTCGTGTCAGATCGTGTGCGACTGGAGCAGAAGCAGCTCCAAGTTCCGGATATTAGATAGGTTTTGCATTTTTACCTATACGTCTTTTACTGGGATTCACAATGCAAATGTAGCAGTCTTTAACGTGGGCCAGATTCTTGATGTTGCAAATTTCATAGATCTTTTCTAACCTCGATACCAACCTAAAATATAGAAAGAGAAATGAATATTTCTACTTTGTTTAATTTACTATTTAAATAAAATTTGCTTACCTTCAAAAAATCGTTTACAATAACTACAAGCAACATGTGGGGCCTATGTCTTGTATTGATTCCAAACAGGACAGCCAAAATATGCTTCGTAGGCTTCGCAAAGGATGAGAGATGTCTTTAATTCATATTTTATATCTCAAACTTTAATAAATTGCCCACATATATAAAAAAAAGGCATCAGCTTCATATTTACACTTTCGCGACGACATTTTAGGTTATTCTAGATTTGTACAAAACACCTCTAGCGCCATGAGTATTGTTACTATACCTATTACCAAAGCAAACTTTATACCGAAAAAAGGTACTTTCTTTTCGTTTTTGTTTATAATAAAACAGAAAATCATGAAATAAACTTTAGGACAAAGAACAAAATTTTTTTTGTAGAGTCGTATTATGCATTATTTCCTAAGCCGCCGTGGTGTGGTGGTAGCGTTCTACGCTTACCATAAGGAAGACCCGGGTTCAAGTCCCGGGCAAAGCACCACCATAAATTTAGAAAAAAATTTTTCTGAAGGGGGTCGCCCATCGCCTGTGCTTTGACAAACACTCTGAGTATATTTGTGCCATGAAAAGTTTCTCAGTGAAAATTCATCTGCCTTGCACTTGCCGTTCAGAGTCATAAAACATGTGGGTGCCTCTCCACAAATTGGAAATGAAACTCGGCCTAAATCTCCACGGAGATAAATCGCGCAATGTATTTATTTTTATTTTTAATGTAATTGAAGCAATTATTATTTCAAAATAACTGTCACATATTTAGTTACTTTCGGATGACTTGAGTTTTGTTAAAATCGTTGCAATTGCTTTTCCTAAACAGCAGTTCTGAACTTAAGGCCTCTTGTTTTAGGAGTTTTAAGTGCGGTATCCAGATTACAAGAAAAGGCTCAACTTTTTTCCAATTTTTCTCTTGTAAGCCAAACCTGAAAACATTTCATTAAAAACCATGTATTTTCAAGCTAAGGAAACACTAAGCTGAACTACACTATGCTCCAAAATATTATCTGCATGTATTCCTATGAACCTATTCATACCTAGCGGCAGCAGCGAAAATGTTGATAAAATAGACAACAAAGTGACGCGCCGCTGCCGCTGCATGACACGTCACTACCTAGTGTGCATGAACTTTAATGCTTGAGGCTTTAAACCGCTAAAGCCCCCTCAAGCGCATGACCCATGTACTTACATATATATATGCGTGTACACTAAGCAAATGTGGCTCGCGTTTTAACCATTATTGTTATTGTTTTAGTGGGAGTGAACAAGCTCTTATACCATTTTCTTTTATGCATGTTTGTATATATGTATATTAGGGCTATCACAGAAAAGCTAAACGTGCGTTAAAGCCCCGCCACATAAGCAGTTTTTCATATAGATTGCACGAATTTTTATGGAGAACGGCAAATTGAGCGACACTAACGCCATCTGACATGAAAAAATAGCCAGCTTCCAACTTTTATTACAAGCAAAGCATATGAAAAAGAATTTGATATTTGATTTGGCTAATTTTTCCCACTTGTTGGTACTTTTCTAAAAATTTTTACAATTAAAAATTATAATTAAAAAATGAATAGAACACAAAATATGTTAGCAAGTATTTTTCTTGAATAGTGAGAATATTTATAACAGAGCTTCGCGAAATTTTGTATGTGAATGGGCAAGGCGAAATTAACTTAAATTGCCAAGTCTGAAGTTCCTTTATATTTACAAACGCAACATCTCGGTTGATTGTGGCCTTGTTACTGGAATACATAAGATTGCGTTGAACGCGTCTATATGAAAATCTTTATTATAGCTCGGCCATTACTTTTGTTTTAAAAGCTGGTAAATTTTGTATGCGTTAACAGCTTTAACGGCAACCAGTTTAACGGATAGAGTACCTACCCAAATCAAAATATCCATAGATACTTATATCAACATTTTATGGCGGACACCGTGGTGTGATGTTAGTGTGCTTCGCCTACTACACCGAATGCCCTGGGTTCACACCCCGGGCAAAGCAACATCAAAATTTTAGAAATAAGGTTTTTCAATTAGAAGAAAATTTTTCTAAGCGGGGTCGCCCCTCGGCAGTGTTTGGCAAACACTCCGAGTGTATTTCTGCCATGAGAAGCTCTCGGTGAAAACTCACTTGCTTCGCAGATGTCGTTCGGAGTCGGCATAAAACAAGTAGGTCCCGTCCCGCCAATTTGTAGGAAAAATTAAAAAGGAGCACGACGCAAATTGGAAGAGAAGCTCGGCCTAAAATCGCTTCGGATGTTATCGCACCTTACATTTATTTTTATTTATATAGTTTTTATGCAATATTTAACACATCCACGGATACTAAACTTTTCAGAAGTTTTCTAGAGACCGAATAACGCTAAAGCGTGAAGACATTGCTTTTATTCTGGCTTGGGCGCTTGCTTCATAATGTCAGTGCACAAAAATTTCAGCTAATAACTAGTTCTAATATATTTAAAATATACTCTATTTGTTTACGTGTATTAAAATACGGTTTAATGTGCATACAAGTGTGCAACTAAAATCAAACCAAATTAGCTGGTCATGCAACGAAATGGGCAACACATCGACCTCTTTTCACACAATGAGTACGAGTATATGAGCTATAAAAATGTACTATGCCACTACATACATATATTCGAGTTTATATGCTTGATTTAATTTCTTCCACTTCATATATTTCATTATTTTATTAATTCCATGCACGCACTTTTCTCTAAGTACTCCAACTTCCAATAGCGTAGTCGATTTTTTGTTCGCCATTCACAATAGCTAATATTTGTCCACCACTCCAATGGGCGCCAACACATTCATTCGATTAGCCTGCTAAATGGGTGGTACCAATGGGTGTGATACAATATTGTGGTCGCATTAACCCATGTACTATTTATGTATATATGTAAGTATGTATATGAACGTGTATGTACTATGTAGAGAACTGAAGTAAATGCATATACAAATGTATGTATAGTTGAGATCAAAATCTTAGTAATGGATTAAAAAAGGACTCGCTTTTATAAAAAAACTAAACTTTTCCCTTTTATAGCATAAATATCCAACAAATCAAATCAAAAAACAATTTTAACCTCTATCTTATTTTAATAAGGTAAACAAATATTTAGAAAAACTGCAGTGAGTTTTCCGCGATCAAAAACTTAGTCCAAAACGATACTTTTCTTGAACTGGGCGCCCAGGCCATGTTGTACGCACTTTTAAGGCATCTTTGATCTCAGTAGCAGCCGCAAAATGAAACTGCTTTGAGTATCTGACGACGACCTTAACTTCTTTTACCGACATTGCTGGCTTTCTTCGACGCTTTTTGCCACTTGGTTGGTACTTGATGAGACATTGCGTACCATTGTTGGTAGCAGTGGCGTAACTATACAATCTGGGGCCCGTGGCACATTCTTTTGTTGGGCCCCTATCAATAAAAATCGTCACGTTGTACTCAGTTTCATTTTAACAAATTTCAAGATTTTCAGCATACTCAATTACATGTTGTATATGCCCCACTAATGGCCATAGACCTCCTTTCTAAGGCAAGAGAGAATTTTCGAGATTTCTGTTTCGTGAAAGTCTCTATAACATCTTCAAAGTTTAAAGATCGGGCTATAGAAATTTCAATAGGCAGAATAGCCAAGTTACATAACCTGTCTTGTCTCATAGTGTTTCTTAAGTAGGTTTTTATCAGTATTAATTTTGAAAATGATCGTTAAGCACTAGTTGTAGTCCTAGGAATTGTAAGAAATAACAGTTATTGCAGTACATAATCCAGGAAAGCTGCAAGACATAAAATGTTTTTTTTTTTATTATTAGTAAATCGGCGAGGTCTCTAAAACATGACGATTTTTCTATTTCGTCTCTTAAAGTGGGTCGAAAACTGAAAACTTCTCTGGCAAATGATTCAGACAAGTCTTTTTTTATAAATATCAACAAATTATAGAGCTTTTTTTAAAAGATCAGTTTTATTTAAAACTTTTAAAGTGGAAGGCTGCAAAACACTGACATTTGAAATAATTTCATTCATTGAAATAAAACGCGATTTCGGGTGGTTTTTAATGTTGTCCAATACTCGATAAAATATGTTCACTTTGAACAAACTTTCCGGACCTTGGTGACGCTCATCTTCGCAAAGCTCATCAAGGTGTCGTTTTACCATCCTCTAGCGAATTTTAGAAAATTCAGGAATATTGAAAAATTTTGCTGCTACAGTAAAAATCGATCTTTAAATTTTTAAATTTTCAAATTCATGTCGATACCTTTCCAATTCTTCTAAACATTTGCATAAGGCATTTGAGTGATTGAGTCGCTTTAGACTGAAGTGCTTTAGAGGCTGCATTGATAGTAAGTAGAATCTTGCAATGGAAAACCAATAACATAACAAAATTGTAGTTTTCTATCTTCTTTTTGAGTAAAACAGCTTTATTTCTTTCATCTGATTTGCGGTTTAACAGAATATTGTCGTTAGCGATTTTGGGATCTCAACAAAACGAACTTTTAAAACGAAAGCGACATCATAATGTCCTTCCCATCTGGTAGGGTTTAATGTTATTGAAGTTGAAGACTCACTTTCTTTATTAGATATCAAACTTGACAAAATATTCCATCTTTCTATACTATGCCCAAAAAAATTATAAATTTGTTAAAATGGTTAAAATAATTTTTGCATATTAATAACCTCTCTCTTTTTGTTTAGTTTGGTTGAAATGTTTAACGATTAACTTGAAATTGTATTATGGTCTTTAGTTGTCTTACTTTGGATTTTTAGCAGAACTTATAAAAATATAATTTTCAAATAAAATAAAATACTTAGGTACATTGTAAAAAAATATTTTTGAGCTCGCGGCCTCTTGGCACGGGGCCCTCTTGGGTCGGGGCCCATGGAATTTTGCCAGCCCTTCAACCCTATTGTTACGCCACTGGTTGGTGAGCAACCATTAATATTCCGCATATTTGCAATCTTCTGCTAACGTTCGAATCACTAAACTGTTGAATAAATAACTCCAATATTCGATAATGCAAAATGGTCTTTAGCCGTGTTTTTTAACACGCGTATATCCGTTTACGCTTAAACTTTATATTGACTGCTAAGCGACAAACTATAAATACACCTCTGAAATAGCTGCGCATAAATTTTGTCCTACTAAATTTCAATATGCATTATACTCAGATGTAACTGAAATATGTGTCTTTGTTTCACCCTCTACACTAATTCTATGTTTTCTATGTGTGTCCACAATTCATCGCAACTGATTCAGCTATATGTTATACGCTATGGCCATCAGAGCGTTGCGTCTCCGCTTTTCGGTACACCCTGTTGCTGTAGCTAGTTGTTTAACCACAGCCGCTAGGTGGGTCTCCTAAGCATTATCTAAGCGAGGATAGGCGTGAAACGTATATGCGCGTGTTAAAAAACACGGCTTTTGTTAGACTACTTTCAAAATAACACTTCTATTGCTCGCCAGATAGCATCTTAAATCAAACTGATTGTCGTGCCTCTACTGTTGCTGCCTTTTATACTCTGTGATTTCTCGTTCGCATACTTCTAGGCGCTTCCATTTCTAGAATTTACTAGTTAGTTATCAGCTATAAAATTACTACGTTTATAGCTTCTCATATGTGCGTGTAGATGTGACTGATGCTCGCACAATTATAATTGCCTACGTTTGGGAGCATCTTAGATAAGATATATGCATGTGTTTGTGCGTCTCTTCTCCGTTGCGTGTACGTAAATATATGTAGACATAATGATTGATTTATTGATGTGCATACAAGTCACTGCTAGGCATCGGCTTAGAGATGATAGTATCCCTTAGTGTTGCTAATATTCGTCACAATATGTTGTACTTTCACGTAAGTGTGGCCATCAGCAATCATTTTTTTTATAAGAGCGCGCTGCTCAGGTGTGCAATCCTTCTCTCCCGACACTACTATATAAGGAGTACGAAAAACCTGCTAAGCTATAGGATATCAAGTAAAAAACAAATCCCTACGTTCATTTTAAATTTTCGCAAAGATAGTCGCGACAATATTTATTTTTTATACACCTTTTCACGGACAACTTTCATACAAATTTAACAAAGCCAACTGGTTAAGCCTAACAAATGATTGTATGTTTTAAAGCCGACTTCTTAGTATAGCGGAATGAACCATAAGCACTACTACGATTTTGAGCGCAACTGTATGTACATACATCTAAGAAGAGATTATATGTTATTAAAAAAAAAATTCCTTTAATTTTTCGATTTATTGATTAAAGTCGGGGGAATTCACGTCATAGGATTTTTTTAGATTATATATTTTTATTGCTCTTTTTGTAGTTAGATATGAAAAATAGAGTTTTAAATTTGTTATTTTATTGAATAAGGAAAGCATGAGGTCTCATACTATTATTGTGGAGGCTCAAAATTAAGTCCGACTTGCGAGCAAATATTCGCATATATGTATGTACCCTTTTTCAAAATTTACTATTTCTAATAAGAGCAGCCTTGAATGGATCTATCTTAGAGATCATTTATAAAAAGTACGAGATGTGCTAGTCTTAAATCCAATAATGCTGGTTTTCCATTTAAGAATTTGCGATTTGTCAGTCTTATTAGGTTGTGCTAGTCTTCCAGAAATTAAAAAAAAAAAAAACAAAAGTGGTACCTGCACTTAAGGACATATGTAAAACTTTTTTCTTAATTTCGCGTTAGTTTTTCTATTTATTTGTTGGAAGTGAAAGTCGGTACATAAGGCGTTGCTGGCTGGGTCATTGTTGTCTTGTAAGTGGCCTTTTGCTTGCCAATATGCACACGCCCATCATTCGATTGCACTTTTCTCTTTGAACGCATTGCATAAAATTAAGGATTGTCCTCTCACTCCAGCCCCACCCACCTCAGCGTTAACTGGGGATGGTATACTAAATGATGTCCCCGTGTTTGTTACATGTGCTTAAGTTTACTTTGGGTTAATTGAGGCATTTAATTTGAATGCATAGAAGAAGCATATCAACAAATCTATAAAATTGTGCACATTTATGTATGTGCATATATACAGCAGCGAACAGTAAAATAGCAGTGGCAATTTTAGTCCAATTTTGAGAGGTAAACAATTTTTTTTGTTCGATATTTTAAGAAAACCCTTCCATACATTTTTATACTCAGCTGAGCAGAGCTCATAGAGTTAATTAAGTTTGTTCGCGTAACGGTACCCCGTAACGGCATAAACTAATCGAGATAAATATAGACTTCTATATATCAAAATGATCTGGGCGAAAAAAGAAATTCATTTAGCCATGTCCGTCTGTCCGTGCACACGATAACTTGAGTAAATTTGAGGTATGTTAATGAAATTTGGTGTATAATTTCCTGAGCACTCACCTCAGATCGCTATTTAAAATGAATGAAATTGAACTATAACCACTCCCAATTTTTCGCTATCGAAAATTACGAAAAACGGAAAAAGCGCGATAATTCATTACCAAAGACGGATAAAGCGAAGAAACTTGGTAGGTGGGTTGCCCTTATCACTCAGAATAGAAAATTTGTAAAATGTTGGACAACGGGCGTGGCACCGCCTACTTTTAAAAGAAGGTAATTTAAAAGTTTTGCAAGCTGTAATTTGGCAGCTGTAATGTTCGGTTACACCCGAACTTAGCCTTCCTTACTTGTTTAACTAAAAATCTTAAACACCCTTCGAAAAAAAATTGTCAAAAATCAATGCGAATTTTGAGATACCTTTTACTTGTACTGTACCTTGTTGGACTAAAAATGGTTAAGCTACAAAACTGCATATTAAAAACAATTCAGAGAACTCCAAAAAATAATTTCGAAATTTTCGTTGAATTTTTTCGAATTTTTCAAATTTGTTTTTGAGTTTGGTGTGCATAGTTTCAGTTCCAAATTTATAAAGTTTTTTCTTTAAATATCAAAAACAAATAAACGAAAAATTTCTTTGGCGAAGTTTGATTAAAAAACTCACTGCTATTTTTCTATTCGTTGTTGTATGTATGCTGGGCTAGGTTTAGTTATGGTAGCTGCCATACGGAAAAGCAGAGGGGGCACCATCATTATATACCAATTGGACAGGGACCTGTTAACATCCCAATCAATGAATCTAAGAAGAGACGATTACGATTAACAAGAAACTTAATATGGTTCTGATTTACAAAGGTCCACGCCTGTCTGAAAAACTCACACATAGGTTCCAAATCACAACGGGCATAAGCTTCCTTTGGTTGGTTGCAGTGCTCCCCAGACACGAAAGATCCAAGCCCAAGTAGCGCACGGGGCTCCATCTTGATGAAAATTTCTACTGCAATCAATTGCTGCTGTTTTGGTATAGCTAGTCGGTACACCGTTCGAATCATTTGGTGCCGACAATGAACATCTATTACAGAGCATTTAGACACTTTAGGTCCCGACAGTGTGTAACTGCCCATATTTAGAAAGCTAGTATATGCTAGAGTTAGCAATCAGACTGCTGACGGCAGCTCCTGCAAATGCAGCTTCAAGGTACACCATTATGAGCTACGACGGGCCAGTTCGCGGAATTTTTAAATGATAGCCATTAAACGGTGTAATGTGTTGCTGTTATTCCCCTCTTGGATACACCCCGTTAACGTCTCGGTAAGAACCATTAGCCTTTGCAACAAATTTTGTATCGAATACTCTTAGCGCATCTTCTCTTGACACCGTTCAATTCCGATCCAATCATCGTGACAGAAATAAAGTGAAATTGAAAATCCGTGCTTTTTATCCATCGGAGCGGTATTTACTTTTCTTTTGCCTACTTAGTCTAAATTAACACTTGACGGCTATAGCAAATCCCTGTTGAATTGTTATCCTGATATTGTTTTCGCTGTTACCGCTATTTTCCTGAGAGTTGTCATCCTGCCTCAGTGGCGGGGCTGACAAGTGGAAGTGCCGAAGCTTACCTTGATGTCTGCAAGCACATGGTCTTATCTTCGTTCGCTCTAAGAACTGTACTGTCTCTTTATCATACGCAGTTGATGAACTTACTCAGTAATTTCGCATGTAGCCAGCCTTTTGACCAGTTGTTAGAAGCTAATCCGAAGTCGACGAATACATACAGTCTGCTGAGTCTTTATTACGGACTTCTCCATGATTTACGTATCGAATACGACAGTTTTGTCAGCCGCCCATTGGCCATTGTATTTGATGACTAGTATTATGACCCCAGCCCTCCTTATAACTTTCCTCCAGAAGTTCTTCATTATCTTTTATATCTCTCATGTTTTCTTCCTATTCTCGTCTTTTCCAAATTCTCTTATCTCTCCCTCTTTATCCGACTACGAACTCTCACTCCTTCTCCCATCTCCACCTTCCCACCACCCCTCCTTATCTCTCTCTTCGCATTTCTGATCATTTCTATCTTAAATGTTACATGGAATTTTCTCTTCCTCCCCATCCTAACACCAACTCTCATTCGCACTCTCACTACCTAACTCCCACACCCAGTCCTACTTTTCCTTCCACTCCTACTCCCACACCCATTTCCTCTATAAATCCCTGTATTAACTCTCACTCCCACTCCCTCTTACACTCGGTCGAACGGACTAGACAGATTACGAAATTTTATAAAAAATATAACTGACTTTATCCAATTAATCCATTTCAATTGAGCCACTTGAGTTCTTACAAATTGCTGCTCATACGATATGCTGGTGTCTTTCTCACCTCATAGTACATTTTAATTGCTAAAAGGCGCAACTTTATCACATTGAAAACTAACTCTTAAAAAGTTCTATAAGCAAATTGCCTCCCCACCCACCAGTGTTGCCAGGTGATGCAAAAAAAAAGAAGCTAGATTGGCAAAAAAAAAGGTTAGAAAAGGCTAAATTTAGTAAAAAAAGAAGCTAAAAAGGCCAGAAATTTTTTGGTTAATTCATTAAATTTTTTTTTTATATTTTAGTTTTCACATTTGTAATTAAAAACTTATAAACATAACTTAAGCATAACTTCCTGTTTCAAAACATATCAGGCACATTTTCCTTGACTAGCACATGGAATTACTTTAAATGATTGCATATGTGTATATACATAAAAAAAATATTACAAACTAATTATTTATATAAAATATTCCCCGTCTGAAGAATCAGAAGAGCTTAAGTCTGGGTATAAAGTTTGGCTATTTACCATAGATATGAGATCATCGGTAATTTCAAAGTCATTACAACATTTAGATAAGCGTTTTTACGAGCATCTAATATTAAGCAGCGCATTAAGCATTTTAATTTTTAGTTTGTTTCTTAATTTTGTTTTCAGAACTTTCATGCCACTAAAAATTCTTTCAAATTCCGCGTTACTGAGTGGTAATACTAAAAGACTAAATATTAATTCGACAAGTTCTAAAAAAGGAGGTTCGTTTAATACATTTTTATGTTCTCGGACTTCCGACCAAAATTCCATGGTGGAGTGTACATTTTTCAATTGTATAGTTATAAGTTTTCGCCACTGCAGCTCTATTAATGCTATTTGACTTGAATAATAACTATACTTCTCTTTTTCAAAGTAAGAAAATACATGTGGCTTTGAAATTTTCAACGAATTTTCAGCAGAAAAAGAATTAATCTTTTGTAGAGAACTCATGTTATTAGGTATTAGGTGTTCACAGGAACTATTGAAATTATTTTATTTTAGAAATTTTTAAAAATACATTCGGAGTAAAAAAGGCTAGAAAAAAGTCACGAAGCTAAACCCAAAATTTCGAGGCTAAAGGCAAAAAAAAAAGGCTAAATCTAGCCTCGAAAAGGCTATCCTGGCAACACTGCCACCCACCATAAAGCGCTGCTCAACTACCACTTGTCGCAGTCACTCATTGTTCTCTGCTCATCACAATCAACTCTCAATTCCCAAATGGCGCGCAGCTCGTGTTTATTGCCAACAATTGTGAATGTTTTAATTGCAAAAAAAAGGAAGTTGCAACACTGTCATTTGTCTAGTGAAATAAGCTACGTGCCTTTTACCAACAACATTACAGTCTTCCAGCGCATTTCGCCATTACCAACGCTCAACTCATACACAACCTTTTCACAGAGTTTTCCGTCATTATGATAAAGACAATAATTATTATAGCCATTTTACTAACTTCATTGAAGTGTACAACGGCATAACGTAAACAAATGAAGTTAAATTTAATTAAGTAAAAATTTCCAACTGAATTTATTTTATTGCTCCTTTTAATTAAATCGTTGAAAGTTTTGTTGCAGAAAAACAAAACAAAAACAATCCAAACGGTAAATGGAAAATTAATTGAATTTGGAATTATGTAGATACGATTGTGGCAATTGTGGGGCTGCAAACACGGCGCCAATGTTCCAGTGGTGGTAGTAGGCGTGGCAGCTCTTCAAAATGGCTTCATTATTCCGTGCAGTCATTCAAACGGGCTGTTGATTTTCTGTTTAATGACTCCATAAATGCGTCTAATTGAAAGGCTTTTCGCGACAACCAGCCACTTTTGCAAATAAAATCATTATAATTAATTGTATATGCAATTAGGTTGATGAAAAAGTTTTTTGTTGAGGTGCAAAAATATATGATTGTAATGTCGCTTATTAAAGACTGAGAAATGTTTGACATACTACTTGGAGAATGGGACGGAACTTTTCTTTTCAACTTAAGCTATGAGGAAAATTATTTCCAACGTTTTCCATATGCCCGATTCACAGCAGTTCTTAATCGAAAACTCGATTATGGTGTTTTCTCAGGTTACTACTGAGTGATTTCTAGGTTCCTTGATTCTAAAAGGTAGCTTAGGTTAATAAGCTATCAATACTTATCGGGACGAGGTTTCTACAATCAAACCTGTCAATAATAAATGTATTTGCCCGTGTCCTTAAATTCCGCAACCGATCTTAATGCAATTATCGGGGTACGTTCACGTAGACATTAGGCAAAACATATCTTATATAAATTTTTGGAGGGAATGGGCTGTGGCAAGTCTCCAGGCAAATGGAATGGAAGAAGAAAAAACAAAAATAAATAACTTAATACAATACAGATTTTGATGTTGGTTTTCCCTGGCATTTAAGCCAAGATTCTCAGTGTTGTGGGCGACAGCTTCCAGAAAGAGCATAAAAGGGAATAGGAATATGAATAAAAACATTAATAGGAGTAGCAATGGATATGGAAATAATAATTTGAATAAGAATAAGAAATACGAACAGGAATGATTGTTAAAATAGGAATAGGAGTGGGTGATAGAAAAGGAATCGGAACAGGAATATGAATAGGAATGGGAATGGAACTGGGAAAATTAATAGGAATGGTAGTGGGAATAGAATAAGACAGGGATAGGAATATCAGTCAAAACAGGAATAAAAATATTAATAGTAGTAGTAATTTGAAAAGGAATAAGAATAGGGATAGAAATAGGTATAGGAATAGGTATAGAAATAGGAATATAAATAAGAATAGAAATATGAATGGTAATAGAAAAAGGAATGGGAAGGAGAATAGAAACGGGAAAGGAGTAGGAAAGGGAATTGGCATATTAGGAGGTAGAGGAATAAGTTTAAAAACAGAAATAGGAGGAGAAAATTGAAGGGAAAAAGGGGAGAGAGGAAAGAAACACGAATAGGCAGCGGTAGGGAAAAAGGAATAATATTGTTACGAATATTAGTAAAACTAAGGGGTGCTGCTATCTCTAAGCCGTTGCTAAGCAGCGCCTTGCATGCACATCCCTAGATCAGTCATTATGTATCTACATAAACGAATCAATCATTATGTCTACACATATGTAGGTACACGCAGCTGAGAGCAACGCACAAGTACATGCAGATATCTTATCTGAAATGCTCCTAAATGTATGCAATTGTGATTGTGGAAGTGTCGCTCACACATACAAGCGCGAGAGAAGCTATAAAAATTATACATCTGTAGTTGTAGCTCAGAAATTTATAACTAACTAAGTAAAATTCTGGAAGCGCCTAGAAGATGCCACGAGGAAATCACAGAGTATAAAAGCATCAGCGGTAGAGGCGCTATGGGCAGTTTCAGTTAAGCACGCTATCTGTCGGGCAATAGATCGGTTTCATTTAATCTATCAGTCAGTTTGGTTATTAAGCCAGCTAGTTGCAAATTATTCGTGTTATTGTGAAGTACTTTAATAAAGGCCATTTTTCCATTATTCAATATTGGAGTTATTTATTCAACAGTTTAGCGATTCGAACTTAGTAGAAGATTGTAAATAAGAGGATTTGCAAGTAAATTCGTTACAATATGATAAATATCTAGGGAAAGTGAGAGAAAATGGATGATAGGGAGGCAAAGTAAGTGTAGAGGAAGATAAAACCGTACGTAGGAAGATAAAACGTAGGATAGAGGTAATTGAGATGGAGATTAATATGAAGGGGATGAGAGACAAAGAAAAAAATAGAGAGTGGAGGAAATGTTTTAAAAGCAAGCACAACAAATCTGTGGCAGAATAATGTCAATATATAACATAGCGATCCCATGAAACTTGGGAGAACATAATGGTAAGCTTGAATTTGAATGTTATTTTCAGTAAACAGTATATCCTTAAAGAATTAAACACATTTCATGAAGACAAAGGGCGCCGAAGGATTTGCACATATACAACAGCAACAAGGCGTCTGGACCAACGCACTTCAACGTCTTCCAAGTGGGTTTCTGTAATATGGACGATATTTTTACAGGATAGTAACTTTCCAGAAATCTACATATTGGTCTTTGCTGGCAGTCAATTGACTTTATAATAAAAATATATTAAATCAGAGATAGCGTAAAAGTACTAAGTTTGTTGGCATTTTAAAGCATTTAAATACTTGAATCTATTGAATGGCGAGGTGGCCAGAAAGGGTCCGCAAATTTGTATCAGCTAGAATAGTAACTCAGTGTGGCAATATGTATCCAACAAAGGAGAACAACGCATAAGTACCTAAAAAAATTATAAATTCCCATATAAATGCACAGCCGTACATATGTATACATGGACATAGTTTAGGGTGGTCAAATCGAGTTCTACTTAAAACTAAATGAAAAACTAAATTCCCAGCTTATGCCCTTGTGAAATAGGGTTAATACCGGGATCCTTAAAATAGTTAGTCGATATCTCAAAAATATATTGAAGTGTGTAAAGTATGGTTTAATGAAAGTTACGATCACTATCGCAGCTGAAGATGCACTGGTACTAAGTTTACCTGTTTCCCATTGATTTAAATAAATTAATTATAAATTTATTAAACTATTTTATGAGCTCGAAGCCTTATCCCAACAAAAAATGCAGTATAAATATTTTATATTTGTATTTTTATTTTATATTCGATATTTCGACTTCAGTCTGAAGTCATCATCAGGAACAATTGAGTATGTTATACATATAATTATAAATTAATTAATTCGTAATATTTTGTTGATTTTCCGACATAGTGGATAATTGATGTATATTGGAACGATTTTTCGTCATCAAGTTTGGTTTAGAGATAAACCGGTTTCGGCGTTGCGCAATCATCAGTGTCAATTTTTGTTCTAAAGTTTTGTTCAAAAATAACACGAGCGATGGCGCAAAGCCGAAACCGGTTTGTCTCCAAACCAAATTTGACTAGGGATAACGTAAAATCGTTCCAATATTCATACATAAATTGGTTAACTCCACTTAGTAGTTCGATTCACGAAAGCTTCTACAGCAAGGGTTAGAGGCCGAGAGCTTCGTTATGGATCTATCCGTGGCAAAAGTGTTGGGCTGTAAAAAGTCATTTTTCTGTTCAGCGCTAAAGTTTACTCACCCTAATGTAGGCATATACCATTATTACTTTGACACCCGCTCATCCTCGAGAATATACGTATGACCTAAAATTTATATTGCGAAGTGTGCGAATGAATATTATGGCGCATAAAGTACTGCTCAATAAAAACGAAAGTGTACAATAACAACAATAGTCCAGAAGAAATGTCTAAAGATGTTGCTTAAATAGTTTACAGCATCAGTGAAAATACAATAAAACCAGTAAATAGATATATCGATATAATTCGCCAAACAATGTCAGTTAGCGGGAGAAAGGAGGGTGTGTGTGAAAAGAGCCCCTGTGGACAAGGCAAGACAACCGCAACTAAACAATAAAAACCACAAAGACTACCGAAATACTTGAGGCTATTTTACGGATATCAAAATACAATGAAATACAAAGCAAAACAAAATTCAACTATCAGCATACATATGTACATACATACAAACTGTTAACAAATACGGGCTGGGCGCCAACAGCCAAGTCCATAGACTACCAGATAAGCTTGGCCGCCCAGTCGACCAGTTATTGCCAGAGCCAGGAAGGTACTACAAAAAAATATTCCAACAACAATGTAAAGTTTACTATCACCATGACCAACTTTGCACCCTCGAACTCCTTATGAATTTCATTTCGCATGCCTTAAGCGCCAAATACACGACACGAACATTTCCGCGAACATTCCCGTTATGTCATGTTTCTGCGACCTTTTCTGTCGTGTATGGTGGTGTTTGCCAGTTCGCGCATATGTTCGCCAAAAATCTAAATATTTTAATTTTTGGCGAACATTTGCGCGAACTGTTCGTGGGTGTATGGCGAAATAGCTCATAATCGTAGTCATTTCTGAACGGAACAGACGTGCGCGGAAAAGTAAAATAAAATAAAAAATTTCTGAGTGAATTTATTGAAATGTATAAATCTTTGCCATCATTGTGGCATGTAAAAAGCAAAGATTATTGTAATAGAATTAAAAAGAATAATGATTATGTGACTTTAATCGAAAAATTAAAAGAAGTAGATCCTGATGCCACAGAGGATACAGTTATAAAAAAAATAAGTAGTTTGGGGCGCAATTGCTGTCAAAAATTTTAAGTCTTCAAAGCTATTGCCACTAGCTAGAAAGCGCAAAGTTAAAGAAATGCGGTGATGAGGGGGAATCGCTTCTCTCATTATTGTATCCCGTTTCGTTATGAGTGGCAAAATTTTTTGTAAAAGTTGGTCATACGAACGTAATTTTTAAAATCATTTTGTGACGTGAATTCCAGTTCTTTAATAAGCTCACTTTGTCCAAGAACTGCTCGTTTTTTAAACCATTCTTTGCACCAAATTCTTTTTTTGTGATCTTCTCTCTTTTTTCTACGCTTAATTGCCACAACGAGCAATATTGCTGCAGCACAATTGTTGTCCGTATTCATCGCTGTCTGAAAGAGAACTAATGTTCGGCGGCCAAAAGTTCGTATGGTGTATGGCCAAAGCTGCGAACAAGATTGCGGAATGTTCGCGGAAATGTTCGTGTCGTGTATTTGGCGCTTTACTGTGCATATTTCTACGGTTTTTGTAATTTGTATGTACGTTGTACACATGTGGGTATGGAAGGTAAGGAGTGGAAATGAAAGTGGGTACAAATGCTAGACATTCCTGACAACAAAAATAAGATAAAGTTGATGTGCTGCTTGTATTGTTTTTGTTATTGTTGTGCATAAAGTTAAACTACAAGTTGCGACTTCAAGTACTTCGCACTTGTTTATGTATAGGTAACACATACATACTTACATACAAATGAATATCCCATATAAATATAAATATATAAACCGAAAACATTGTCTTGCATGTAATATCTTAATATGTTGGTATGTCTCTATGCTAAATAAAGTCTTATATATGATTTTAGTCAAAATGGTGGGCATGGTGCTGAGTTGGAGTATGCAATGTTTATAGTGGGGGGCGAGTGCAATTGTTAGGTATAGGCGTGTCCACGAATCGTAAATCAAATTGAAGTGGGTCGCAGTCAGGCGGCCAGCAAACGCACATTGACACCGATCACAACAACAATAGTGTCGGCCAGAGCAACAACAATAGTTATATAGACAACAACCTAATATAGCAAGAAGCTCATATACAAGAAAATGCAAACTAACAAGACAAAACAACAACATTTGTAGATTTCTACAAAAAAACTTACTTGCATATTTAACAAGAATGGAATTTAAGTTAAAAGTCTTTAAAAGTTTGAATTCATAAATCAGTAATAAAACAACTATTTCTCTGTCTTTTATAATACTTTTCAAGATAGTACTTTGTTATCGCCTAAACAACTTTGGCAGCTGCATATCATCTCTGCTTGGCCACTCACTAATTGAAAGCGCCAAGAGAAGATCAAGTATTGTCCCAAGTACAGGTCATTCCCAACCAAATGGATGTCTTAAGCTTTCTCTGCCTTTGGTGTCAGAGGCGGGTTCATTAATCTTCCGTGGAACTTTTCTTTCGAGCACTCCAAACTCCATCCCTTGACGGTATGATGAGGGACTTATAGAGTGCTCCTTTTAATTGGCTCTTCAGTGTAAAGAAGCAGTTGATGGCAAGAGTTTCTCTCCATTTGGTTTTTGCCCTGACAAGGATATCGCTATTAATACTGGTTTCCATATGAGCGAGTCTTTCGCACAAGTAATTTGTCCTGCCTTTGTCTGTCAACACAAGACCATTTTTTTCAACTGCCTTTGGATATCTTCCTGTGTAGACAGAACATCATTTATACAGTGGAGCAGAAATATTCTCCTGAATAAGAGAAACGAAATGCTGAAGAAACAGTTTCTGCTAAATATTCAGAAACCTGGGCGATGTAACCGACATCTGATTGAAGTGACGTCGCTTTCCAGCACTATGAATAAAATTTACAGACAAAAATTCTGCCGTTTGGACAAGGTTTGCATAAACAGCGTTTTAGCCTCATCCACGAATACTGGATAAAGTTTAATGCCGGCAAATGCCTCACGATCCTCGTTCTCAGTGTCCATTAGCAGAAATTCGTAGTTGAGGAAAGCAATAGGATAAACTCTTACTTATCTGGAACCAACCCGGACATATGCAATGTGAAACCAACGCCTCTGACACCAATATCTCTTTGGTCTAATGTTATTGAAACTGCAAGTTTACTTGGACTCCTGTTAGAGCACACGAATGACAATTTGACAATTTGTGAGTGATCGCACCTATTTGATTGTGTGAATCACTGCTACAAGAACAGGATAAAGACGCATAGGGGACTCAAATAAAGGCATAGTAACTCCTTTTTGCTCTGCTAGGAGCTGCTTTGATGTCAAATTAGTGCGTGTTTACGTTACTTCATAATCGATGTTGTTGTTGTTGTGGCGAAGGTTTTGAAGAGTGTTATCTATATTGATGGTCGTTTTCCGGATATAGATCCGGTACGTTTCGGTAAGAAGCACCATTATGATATAAGCCCGAACATCTCGGGAACGATTTAGTATGAACACATTGAACCTTTAAGGTCATCCCGCCCCCACCCCGTTCGTTCTGTTCGCCAGAACCTCGACTGCGGAAATATTCTAAGCCCCCTAACCTATTGGGGGTTAGAGTGGTGTTGGAACATACTGAGGGTGTCGGAGTTGTCATCTTTCTAGCTATCTGTCAATGAAGAGAAGTGTTCTCTTCAAAGCCTAACTAACAAAAACCGTAACAGGTCTCCATTACCATTTCTGCAGGAATTTGGTCTATTACTGAAACCTGCCATCAGCTGCATTCCTAACCCTGTAGGGCGCGCTCTTTTTCCCGAGGCAGCGCAAGATATCTCATCGAACCTGTTAATTCACAATGCTCGCTGGAGCCCCCACTGCTTGAATGCATCTTCAGGTTAGTTAGTGTTAGAGCCGAGTGCAGTATTCGGCAGTTGTCTACTTTGTGAGATCAAGCTCGATGGCTCTCTTTGAACTCGCACGGTGATGGGGCGAGTCTATATTTGGATTTATTTAAATGCATAGAAAAATTAGATACACATTTTCAAAAATATAAATTTTAATGAATATTCGTATAGCTGAAGAAGTTCCATATATACCGGATACGACCGGACAGCATTAGTCATTACCTCGGCGAAATTTCTACACATAGTACCTTAAGAGGTTCATCGATACAAATGGATAAGGGATATTTTTAGAGAGATTCTCAGTACAGCAGTGAACACGAAAAAATCAGTGGCAATTCATATAAAATTTCGTTGTTCTTTTTTTTTCTTTATTTAACAAAAAAGTTCTACGAATTTGCAACTCAATTTAGACAAGCCTATATCAGAACGTTTTCGAAAAAAAATTTTAAAATTCGAGAAAATTTTAAGAAAATGTCTAACTTTTTTTTTAATGCATTCTGAATATTTTCGGAGAAGTAATAGGTCCTTCAAAATTCGTAACGATATTTGGAAATTGTTTTTTCGAAATGTGTGTATGGAAAAAATTGAAACACAGTGCGAAAAAAATTTTCACATTTCAATGCTCACTTTGAAAGACCTATAACTTGTACTTAAATTGATTGTGCTATAAAACTGCATACTCAAACAAGTTTATGCTATGTTCAAACAGAAAAATAAATTGAGGCAATTTAGATTTAAATTGAGTGGTGCTCATACAACTCAATTTAGCATACACAATAGTAATTTGATAGTTGGTTGGCTCATCTCTACAGCAACATCGTACTTTTGTTTAGACTGTCAAAATGCGCTTGTTGGTATTAGGCGAATGGAATGGAATGAAAACATAAAACTTTGAAATTTTTGTGTGTTGTAAGAAAATGTGTTCATTGCTTTAGTTTCATTTTGAGTTTGCCATCTTCTTTTGACAATCCGTACTCCAGTGAAATGAAAAAAAATGAAATCAGCTGATGAGATGAGCCAACCATAAAGTTGAGCCATGCGTAACTGGTGTTTAAATCTACTCAATATACACACTTGACAAGGTTGCATTTGCAGTTTGAAACAATTTATTACGAAATTGTTTTTAAATTGGCAATATATTATTACAATTTATTATATGATAAGTTGCGTAATAAATTGCCCAAATGATATAAATTGACAATTTGGTGCGTGTTTGTACATAGTATTAGAAAACTCTAAAGTAAAAAATTCGAAATTTTTAAAAAATTTTCTCGAATAGATATGCCAATATTTTGGAAAACGTTTTTGAAATTATTTGAAGAAATTTGATGAAAACTGCCACTGCCATTTTCGTTACCGCTGCTGTAGCTATACAAACAAACTCACACAAGGCGTTTTTATTTACATTCAAGTCTTTACATTTTCCCACAATTAAATCGATTCTCATATGCAAATTATTACAAAAACATGTATGATATTCTTAACCATCCCCATCCAAAGCGAGGGCTGTTCCAAAATCTAATTATGCTCGTCACCTTTAATCGATGTTTATTAAATGATGCCACAATGTAAACATATCGAAAAAGCTCACCATCTCAACTTCAACAGCCGACACCATTTATACTTCGTCGCACTACTTCGTCTAGCCATGGATTGATAACGTACTACTACGAACTGAATGCATATCTTCTCGGTTGTTGCAGCAACAATACATACATACATATAAAGCATTGCAGTGGCAACATGCCAACAAGTTAATTACAATAATTTTATACTTTTCGCCTGCAGTAGCAATCGATCAATGGCAAATCCCTCAATTGTGCTTTCTTAATTTGCGAAAATTTTCGACATTTCATCACCAGACTTTGAGGCAACCAACCAAACAGTAGACAAACAGGACAACCATCACATGAATTGAGTTTACGTACAGAGCAACTACAAAAGGAATTACATTAAATAATAAATTACAATAATTAAGCACAATATACCGATGCAAAAGGGTGTAATTCACACACGGCTCACTCGAGTGTTGGCACCCTCTTAAATTTAAACATAGGTTTTGCAACAGCTCAACAACATTTCGTCTCCTGAGAGCACTTATTTACGTAGAAGAGAGAGAAAGAACAGTTGATGAATAAAAGTAAAGAAAACACAGCAGCAGTTAAGAAGAATTGCTGAAAATGTTGTTGACTCAGTTCACTGTGTTTTTGTTGCAATGTTTGATGACTTTGTGTTATTGCTCTTTCCGCTGTGGCTGCCTGTCACACCCTCGAATGATGTCTGCAAGGAGTTGCTGCTGAGGTTACCACCAGCGCTTGTTGTCGGCAAACATAGCATCATCATTGGCGTTTGGTAGTGATGAGGTTAAGCGGCATCAATGTTTGTTAGAGGCGCGGCACAGACATGTAGATGCATACATACGTATTTATGTCCATATCTAGACACATACAGGTAGGCAAGCTGATAGTTCTGCAAAATGTGTATAAACATATGTGAGTACATATTAAATGCGGGATATCCTTGAAAAAAGAATAAACAACTAAAAAGGGAATATTCTTTGGATTGAAGATTACGCCAAACTGTTCACTGGTTAGTCTTTGATTCAGCTGAATGTATGGATCATTAAACAACAACTTTCGAAAAGTTTGAAACCTTGAAAAGGTCAAATAAAGTTTGATGAAAAGAGCTGCCACCTCACTTAAATGAGAGCTAGCAAAGCTTTTGCTCATATGACAGGAGTTCTTATGAATTTTCTTTACGCCAAGGTACCAAGAGAAAGTTTGATAACCAGAGGGAGCAGGACATGAATACGAGCGAAGTAGTGCGTACGAAAAGATTGGGAGTAAACGGTTGCCACATGCTCAAAAAAGGACTATCTAAAATTCTAAAAACAAAACCATGAGTACCAAGTACTCGTGTAGTTCGATGTGTAAACATACAGGAGTATGCTTAGAAAATTTATGTTTTTAAATTAACTAGAGCTCGCCCAGGGGATGAAGCTAGACCACAGCAGATTTAGGTTTACCATAAACATATAATTTCGGGCTCTTTGAAAAGAACTTCGTCGGTGTTTTATCAGTTACACTAGATAGCGACAAGTTATTGTTTTACTATCGGCATGTTATCGTCGAGTTATCGGTTTTTTTAAAGGCTTCTTATTTGATGTTATCGGCTTGTTTTTCGATGTGTTAAAAATGTATTATCAGTTTTAAATATTAAAATATTTCGGTACCTGTTTCAAAATAAGCCGATGAGTTCTCTAGAAACAAAAAAAATATGCCGATAAAAAATTCGATGGTTTCTCGATAACTTTTTTATAGTCAATCTTTGGCTTTTCGAGACGAAATCTATAAAATAGCGACAATAAATCGTTAACTTAAAAACAACAATCGACAACTTTTGGGTAAAAAATCGATACAATTTCAATAAACCGACAACTTTTCCATGATAAATCGTTATATTTTCAATCACAAAGAGAATACTCGTCAGCAAAAATCGACAAAGCAATGATAACTTTTGTTATCGATAGTGGGTTTATAAAACTTTGATAAATAATCGATAACTCGACTTAGCCTCGTCGATAACAAACCGATAACGCGTCCACTATAAATGGATATGGACACCTAATTTTATTTCTCTAAAACTTGTTCATAATTACCGATTATCGAAGAGAAAAATTTATGTGGGAGATCTAGTTATACAATTAACGGTTTGAAGCTAAGTACGAAAATGAAAATAATCTTGTTATATGTGAACTAGGTGTTAGCTAATTTCTATCAACTGATTTGCTGTCTGATTTTGCTCATACAATACCTCGCACATCGATTCAGCACACCACGAATCGGTGGAGAAGCACGACCTTAATCTCCATGGAGGTAAATTGCGAGGAACTTGAAATTTTTGTTACAGCTTTGAACTTTGGGTACAATTGCGGACAAAATGCAGGACATAATCGAGCGTCGCACCTAATATTTTTGGTTGCGGGACAGTGTCAGTCATATTGCAAAGTTAGGCTAAGTGAAAAAAATGGAAATACTAGTTGGTAGCATGGCTCACAAGCGGAAGCGCCAGAGACTGTCGTCGTTATCATGCATTCATCTGCGTAGGAAACAATCGTAAATCCTTCTGGTGGGGATTGGAAATGGCAAAAAATTTAACATAGTTGTGGATAGAACAACACCCTCGAGTACGCCTTGTTTAATTCTTCTAAATTTAGATGTTGCCTTCCCGAATTGGAACAATGACTGCCAACCACTCACATTTTGAGACCAGGTGGATGAGTAAACCCATCTAAGGCTTGCAGTAACGTGCTGTGTTTCACTATGTCAAAGGAGTTTGATAACTCAAGCGCTGCGAATATTATTTGGTTCAATCAGCAATTTATGTATATCAGTTTTAACGGCATTTGGCGTTGTGGCGGAGCTATGTTGTTTTCGGAAGCGGTGAAATAATTGAACAGGTAGGCTTCAAATTTAGTGGCTACTGAGGACAGGAGCGGTATCAGATGGTACTAGCCCCCTTTTTTAGTTGGTTTCCCAGGCATTAATAGCGGTACCCCATCAACATTTTTCATTTTTCCGGCAGAGAAATGTAAGGTGAAGACAAAAGCCAGGTATCGGAAGCCCTTATTGCAGCTGTGCCGAATTGGGTAGCGAGTAGTACTGACTGTCGACAAATATTAAGCTCAATGCTGGTTCAAAGCTAGTTAAATTCTCTGCAGGATAGTAGTAAAACCGCTATAAATGTGGTTTTTCTATTGTGTTAATGTTTATGAGTATTTGGAAACAAAGCAACTCCAGAAAGTAGTCAATAGAAATTGAAATTTCATATACATATTTATTTACGAACTCAAAACCAAAAAAAAAAATATCAAATATTATATTTACGAATTTAAATATAAAATAAATTCTCTTATCAGCTGATTTCAGTATCTATAGAAACGAAGTTTCAAAATTTTTGTTTAGAAATTGAATAAAAACATTTCAATATCAGCTTGTTTCGTCGCTATTGGAAACATGATAATGCTACTCATTTATTTATTTACAATTTTTTGTTTACAAACAATATGCGGCCGCTGCAGCTCATTCATGGTTCAATTATATACAGGTTGGCTCATCTGTAAAGCAACAAAATATGTCTGTTCAAATTGTCAAAATCTGTGTATTGGTGTTGTTGCGAATGGTATGGAATGGAAACATAAAACTTAGCAGTTTTTGTATGTGTAAGTAAAATGTTGCCAATGGGGTGGTTTCTTTTTGAGTTTGCCATCTCCTTTTGACAATCCCTTCGACCATGCAATGACATAAATAAAATCAGCTGATGAGATGAGCCAACCTGTACATAATTGAACCATGAGCTCATTTACAAAAAAATTGTTTACAAACAAATTTCTTTCGAAATTTTCGTTACTCAGCAACATAAATAAACAAACTGCTTTCAAATGTGACTTCACTTTGCTTTAACACAAAAATCTCGGCCAGCTCCAAATTGTTGCATATCTGACAAAGAATTTTCACAAATTTCTTATTTCAGAAACATTTTTCAACGCAAATAGACGTCTGCTTCCAGGAAGCATAACAGCATGTCCTTCAAGAGTAAACCAGCCACGCCGGCTATGGACTCAGGCGCTGCTGGTGACATGCTTAGCACGTCTAGTGATTCCTCAATGGATGGAAAAGGTTAAACAGCAATTTGGATAAATTTTTAGACATATGAAATTATTTTCTTACATATACAAATACAGAAACAACAGATAAAAAGAAGGATCAGCAACCAACTGCACCTGTCATACCAGTGCCAGATTACAGCGAAGAGGATTTAGATAAGCTTACAATGTATGTACAACGTATGACTATGTTGTTTGCTTTGGATCACCGTGATTGGTGTGAGGATACAATTAATACCATTAAACGTTGGTTTATGGAGGTTAATCATCCGCTGATGACAATCTTCTATGATCGTAATATACTAAGCGCTTGTTTGAGCTTTCCATTGGCGCCGGTCGCCGACATTTCTTATTTTGCACGCAAACCAAACCAAATTTTTACTGTTGATCGATTTCATGATGAGATCTACTTTGGCACTATACAAGAGGATGTCGATGGCACCTTGCTGAAGATAATGCAATATGTTTATCAACCGATATTTCGCAATTATACAGATTGGAATGACAATATTCGTATACGTTTTTGTAGAGCGATGGATAAATTTCTTTGTTATTTGACGAGTTTGCATTATAAAATGGCTGGGTTGACTGTGTTGTATGTGCCTTATGTGGTGAAACAGTTGGCGCGTCCAAATGTGCAACACGACAGTGAGTTTGTGAAAAATCTAGAATCGATCGTTGTTTATTGGACCACACAAATACGCACGCTATTAAATGATAAGACACTAACGGCTGACCATGATTTCGTAGTTCCAACGGAAGAATACGAGTTCTGGCTATATAGATGTAAGTTTTTATGAGAGTTCTTGTGAAAATATTAGTTTCCCTTCGATTCTACTATTAATTTTTGACTTATAAACATTTTTGCTCACGGTATGTGGGAATCCAGAATGTAAGCGTAAAAGTATTCTTTAGAAGTGGTATGTTAGGTGAGAAATATAGAATGTATGTCGAAGTTAAATCCGAAGACGGAACCACAACCAGACGTCGTGTTATCAATTGGTTATCGAAGTATAAACTGTTTGTTATCGAGTTATTTTACGTAGGTGTGTTATCGGCGAGATTATCTGTTATTGATATGTTATCGATAACTTAACGAAAAAATAATTATCTATCGGCAAGTTATCGATATGATATTAAAAAGTTATCGCTATATAAATATCTATATATTACTTAAAAGTTACCGAAAATTGATTAATTTTATGGATTGTTTATCAAAAAGTTATCGATAAATTGTCAAAATGCGCTATTTGATTTGCCGTCGATAAAAAATGGACCAATGAGCTACTGGTTTTTCTATCGACGAGTTATCGGTTTATTGTCGATAACTATACGAAAAAGTATTGATAATCTATCGATATGGTATGAAAATATCGATAACTTAACGAAAAAGTATTGATTATCTATCGACAAGTTATCGATATGGTATCGAAAAGTTTTATGGATTGTTTATCGATAAGTTGTCAAAATGCTATCGATTTCTGATTGAAAATCCCTTGAATTGTTATCTGCCCGAAACCGATTTGTTGTCGAAAAGTTATCGATTTGTATGAAAAGATTATCGAAATGCTACTTCGCGTTATTAATTTGTTATCAAAGAAGATTCATCGGTTTTTTGTGAAAAAGATACTAATGAGGCATCACTATAAGCTCGATGACCCGGCTATAACATGCCGATATAAAATCACTAACAAGCCGATGGCTGCAATTATAAGTCGATATAAAACCGATGATTTGTCATATCGATTGTGGTTGTTACAGGTAAGAACCCAAGGAAGGTTTTCTTAAATAGCCCTAAATTATTGTTATCTGGTAAAGTTGCCCCTGTTGTGTTTAACTTCAACTCCTGATGAGTTCTAGTTAACTTCAATACATTAGTTTCCTTGATGAGCAACTGCTTGTTTACCAAACGAACTTTACGAGTACTTGGTACTCATGGCTTTTTAACAGGCTTATATTAGCTTCACTTGTATTTATGCTTGTTTGTGACTCTCTAGGCTAGGCGCGTTAGGGAGAGTTAGACCCATCTAGCGGCAATTACTGAAGACTCGTGGCAGTGGTTAAATATCTCGCTAGAAAATGAGTTGTGCTTAATAGCGGATACACGAACCTCTATGCTACGGCGTGTTTTTTAGCTTTTTAAACTATATTTTTTGTTTTTCAGTTGAAGTACTTCAAGGCTTGGATACTCAGCTACAACACGAGGATGTACAACAAATTATTCAAGTTCTACGCACTTCTCATTCGGTTTATATCAAACAAGTCGATGAGCTGATCAAAGAGTGTCATAATGAAATGGAAGAGGCCAAATCAAATATAAAATATTTATTTTTACTAATCGATCCTTGCACACTGCTCGATAAAGCCGAATCACCTGCTGCAGTACCCGCACTCATACCGCGTATTATACATTTCATACGTTATATTTGGTTGAATTCTGAGTATTATAAAAGACGCGAACTTATTACCGGCCTATTTCGCGATCTAAGCAATCAAATTATCAAATTTTGTTTAGATCAAGTAAATGTTGATAAAGTTTTACAAGGCAATTCACGTTTTGGTATACGCATGGCAAATATGGCTATCGATTGTTGTCTCTCATATAAAGCCATCTATGATTTAATGTCTAAGGAGCATGCGTCGCGTGAACCACAAATTGGTTGGGATTTAGAGAATGCAATGATATTTAATCATGTGGATGCATTTATAGAACGTCTTAACGATTTGATTGATATTTGTGAATCGATGATTGTGTTTGGTCGTTTGGATGAAACTACAGCAATACCAAAGCCCACGTTTGGTGGCACTAACGGTGAGGAGTTTGAGCGCACGGCCGAAGGTGTTGAGAAACAGTTTATGGTGCTGTTGGATGCATTGGCGCATGATTCGAAAGAGATGATATTAAATGTGAACAAGAATGAATGGTGAGTTAAAGTACTTATAAATGTATCTATGCGTCACCAGGTTTTTTTTAATTTGGTTTCACATTCGAAAACTAAATCCAAGATCATAGATTTGACTTTTTTTGGAATCGTATTATATCGAGGTAAGGAAATATGATAGGTTAGTGTGTACAAACATGTCTGTATGTTTTGTCAGATTTTCAATGTGTTACAGTTTTCGTGCATGTATCTGATGGTGCAAATAACAATAATAATCACATACAAAACACAAAGGATTATTTGTACATTACACCAAGTCCATCTTTCGACATGCTGACCCCGTTTTGCTTATACACCCGTAACAGTTCGAGTAAAATATGTTTGTTGTTGTAGCGATAAGCACACTCCCCAAAGGCCTTGGGGAGCGTTATCGATGTTGATGGTCCTTTGCTGGATGCAGATTCGGTACGTTCCGGTAACAAGCACCATTAAGGCGCCAGCCGACTATCTCGAGAACGATTTAGTATGACCACATGAAACCTTCAAGGCTATCCCCCTCCCCAGGATTCGCCACGGGTAGGTGAGGTTGACAGTTGGGCTTGAGAAGCTATAAATTACGCTCACAACCCTTGAAAGGGTTGCGCTACACAACGTCTTAAATCAGTTTGGTATTTAAGTCGCCTCTTACGGCAGGCTGTTTTTTTATAAAATTTATCGGCTGGGCTTTTCTGTTTTCAATCGTTGAGTTACAGGTTCGTCGAGTTAAAGGTTTATTGTGATTTTGTTATCGATAAAAACAGTTACCAATGACTTGTCGATTTTTTATCGGTTCGCTGTCGTTCATGTTTACAATACCGTCTACAACCGATAACCTCGACATCAAGACGTTGTTACCGATAACAAACAGATGGAGCTCTTTTCAAAAAAGTAACGAAATTATACGGAAATGGCCCTAGAGTATTCCCGACATGGATCCGAAAAAGTCCGAAAGCAATTTCGAAATATCGAAATAATTTTGAAAAGGCACCGGAATAGTCCCGACAAGGTCCCGAAGTAGACTTACCATATTACGAAAGTATTCGAATTTATTACATAATGGTGCCAGTTATATTCCCAAAATGTTCTAAAGTAATCCCATAAGGCACACTTGTCACACGACAAGTTATCTTTTAACTCAGAGTTAGCTTCTCATGAGGGGTTTAACTCATACAATTTTGATAAACCTTTAAAACTTACACTAAGTTAAGTAGATAATTTTCCGTCTGAAATTATACCGAATTGCTTCGAAACTGATCCAATAATAATAGGAAATGACCCCGAAGTTGTATCTCCCACATTACAAAAAAGAATAATACCAATGTCGTTTTCAAAAGGTCCCAAACAAATCGTTTGGTAGAATGAAATTATTTCGAAAAGATCCCCAACTGATAGCTTAGGGGTGCTAATGTCATTCTGAAAATATCCTTAACGAACCCCGAAAAAGGTCAGTAAATAATGCCGAAAACCTTAGAAAATAGCCACAAAATCGTTAAGTAATCTCTCAATTTTCCAAAAATAATATTAGAGTTAAATTAACCTACTGCAGAAGTAATACTGTTCTGACTGCCTGAACAACGAACGACGTGCAAAACACGATCGTAACGTTTCATGAATAAGCGATTTTTTACTCTCCCTTACTTTTAATTGCCTATTACGGATATTCCACTGCAAAATTCAAGTTATGTACCGTTTTGTTGGGTTCTTACAAGGCTGCCCCTATTTTTCCGGGAATTTTCTTTGTATAAAAATTCAAACGATTGGTTTTTTCGTATTCTTTCGAGGTTTTCATTGTTCGATAACTTTTTTATTTCTGGCGTTTATATAGGCGAAATTTCCGGAGAACTATTCAAATCCGTCGTACAATGAACTAAACAGTACACAAAACAATACCAGCCACACCAAAGTATTTTATTATTTTGTACTGGGTTTTGTAGCGTAGATGAGTACTAAATGAACACTATAGTTGGAGGTTTCGCTGTTCTAACAGCAACAAACAACCAAACAACAAAGGACATACTAATACAGGGCTAAGACATTCTAAAACCTATATGACTATCTCCGTAAATGACCTCAAACCCGGCTGTAGAGTGAAGAAAATCGGGATAAAATGCATTTTCTCCAGTAAAAATTGGATCGTTATCCCAAGCTAATGACATAAATTAAGACCTTCATACTATGAACGTTTGATTAGGAAGCCTAGCTTTACCAAATATGTAAAAACGGATGCCATATTTTTCAATCTTTTTCAGGTACGAAGAAGTTCTTAAATACCGACGCACAGTTTTAAGCCTCGAAGAGACTATACAACGTTTGATGTCAAATGTTTTCCAACGTATTTGCAATATCGAGGAAGGTCTTGAGGTACTCAATGTAACACTCTTCTACTCTTATCGTGCGAGCATACGTAAAACGTATCTGCGTCAAGTCTGCGATGTTTGGTTAATGTTCGACAAAGAAATGTCAGAAACATCAAAAATGTTATTGGAACGTTTAAAATTACACGAATCTTGGATGCCTTACTATGTTTCGCGCGCCATTGGATATCGCATCAATCTTGAACGTCTACAATGGCTACGTGATCGTCTAAACACATCCGACTGGTTGCCTGTAGTACCTGAATCTAAAAATGTGTTGGAAAAATTTGAAAATCTTAAAAAAGACTTTACGAAAGAAATTAAGAATGCGTTTGACGAATGGGTGAAAAATTGTAGCAGCAGTAATTTAGAGAGCCGTTTAGAGCGTACTTTACTCACGCGTAGCAAAATCAAACGTGGCCTTATCGAATGTAATATGGATCGTACAATATTGAGTATATGCGAACAGGCGCGACACTTTGATCATATGGGCTTTCAAATACCACCGCTAATACGAAAAGTTTACGATCGTTATAATACGTTACAATTTGTTTACTATAGCGTTGTTACGGTGTGCTTGGACTATAATCGTATACTTGCCGCTCTATCGGAACGTGAACGTACATTGTTTCGTGCTCTAATACATGCTTGCGATCGTAAAATAGCACCGGGTCTATTTAAGCTCACCTGGAGCGGTGAATTGAGCGATGCTTATATAGCTGACTGCGCCAAGCACACCAAAAAATTGCAGGACTCCTTAGATATTTATAAGCGCGCTAATCGACAGATTGCTAAAACTTGTGAGAAAATCTGTGACACAGCATTAATTAAGGTGGCTGTAAGTGGTGCAGTAGAATTACCAGTATTCGAGTTGACACTTCAGTCAGCTACGCGCAAGGCAACGAATGTTATTATGGGCTATTATGAAACTATTGTGGACTTGCTATTTGCTGTATTCACGGAGTTTCAGCCTGTTTTGGAAGAGGTGAGTGTAATTAATGAATATAAAAAATATTTTTCCATTTATTTACGAGGAAAACTGGCCAGTTGTGTCATATTTTCTTAAATGAAGAATTTCCATCCGAACTCACTAGATTGTGAGCACTTCATATAGTCATAAGGCCAATTGGCCGATCGAAGAAGATGGGGCATAATATTTTGGTCAGATATAAGTGAGCATCTCCATGTGATAGCCACAAACAAGGGTCCCGTTCAGGAATAAGTTTTCTGATCTACTTTCCTGCGCCGATGTCGTAATTGAATATTTTTTCTTCCGCTAAAGCGCTTCGCAGCGCCCGTCTGCGTTTGAAAAAAGCGAAAAAGGGTCAGTTCTTCCGGTGCTTCATAGCATCAGTATAAATTTCTTCAACGTATCGTATTACAGACTCCACAGCTGCTGTGAACAGGCTCCTTGTCCATGGCTTTGGACTGTATGTTTGCCAATAATCAACTCAGATTCGCTATAGTTTGCATAGCTCACTTACTCGAATGCGCTTCCAGAAATTAGACTTGCTGTTTGAACATATCCCAATATATTCAATGCGTATGCCGTGCATAATGTGGTGTTATTATACCGCACCACCTTACAATTGCTGCTGTTATGAAATTGACAACATGGCCTGTGGAGGCGACGAGAAAAGTGCGTTTAGTTATGACTAAGCGAAGAAGACAGTTTTAGTTAATATTCAAGATAAGAGTTCCCCGATATCAAGAGTGTTCCTCTCATTATCTTCACCCTTCGTTTGTGGCTCGTTCCGTATGTTAGATACCGGTCCCAAAGGTAGTTACCCAAGATATCTAGAAGATTTGGTGGTACCTTTGCATCAAATTTTCGTATTTAAAGCATGTCATCCCACCTACAGTGTGACTAATTATAATTACTATGATCTGTATTCTTTGGAAAACTTACCGGCTTTCCCCATCCGCTATTGCTACCGTGAGCATTCGCCGTGGGCGAAAACATGAAATATACATAATTGAGCTTTACTTATCCTTCGCAAGGACAACTAACTGCCTTTCTTCTGATCTTTCTTCCTGCTCGCAGCAATGTTCATCAAAAGTTCAGTAGCCTTCGCGGATGTTGCGCTTCATGCTCCGCAAGGCCGTTTTAATCTGTTCTTTGTGAAATGGTACAAAATTTCTCTTCTTTAAGGTAACGTGCTTATTCTACATCTACTTGTGATTTGATGGTTTACTTTTGTCCACCACACATTTGTATACGATGCGTCAGCCCTTTTATGCGCTGCGTTCTTTGGAATTAATTTTGGTTTGTCGTTTAACTACTCAAAATTTATTATATATTTCTCTTTCAGATGGAAAACGAATGGTATGACTATATTATACAATTTGATGTTATGCTAAATGCTGCACTCATGACTAGCGCACGTAACTCCTTGGTGAACATTTACAATCTTGTGCGATCTGAAGGTGATATTCTGCCATCACCATTACTCATTCTTGAAGCTGACATTGTAGATGGAAAAGTAAGACAAAACATAGATACGCACCTTACTCTTTTAATAATTTTATATAACAAGTTTTATCATTCTTTTTTATACCTTTCATGAAAATGATATGGTATATTAATTTCGTCACGAAACCGAAAATTGTAAGTCCTTAAAGGAAAATAAATAGACCCACCATTAAGTATACCGAAATAATCAGGTTGAAGAGCTGAGTTGATTTAGCCATGTCCGTCTGTCCGTCTGTCCGTCTGTCTGTTTGTATGCAAACTAGTCCCTGAAGTTTTGAGATATCTTGATAAAATTTGGTGATCGGGTGTATTTGGGTGTCCGATTAGACATTTGTCGGAACCGGCCAGATCGGACTACTATAGCATATATCCTCCATACAACCGATTTTTCAGAAAAAGAGGATTTTTGTAATATCTTACTCAATTTAACAGACTGAAGCTTCAAACTTCAGCATATAATTTCGTATATTGCACATATTGTTGCCTAAAAAAATTGATGAGGTCGGTCGTATATATAGTATATATCCCCCACAACCGATTGTTCAGATAAGAAACTTTTCGTAATTGCTGCCCTATTTTAAGAGCTAGAGGCTTCAAATTTCAACGAATGCTTACGTATATAGCATAAATTGTTGTCTGAAAAAATCATACAGATCGGTGGTATATATAGTATATATATGGTGGTATATATAGTATATATATATAGTATATATATATATATTCGCAATTTTAGCCCCATTTAAACAGCTAAAAGCTTCACATTTCACCGATTGCTTACGTATATAGTATATATCGTTGTGTCAAAAAATCATAGAGATCGGTGATATATATATGATGGTATATATAGTATATATATATATTTTTTTTTTGCGATTTCGGCCCCATTTTATCAGCTAGAAGCTTCAAATTTCACCAAATGCTTACGTATATAGCATATATTTTTGTCTGAAAAAATCATAGAGATCGGTGGTATATATAGTATATATCTCATACAACCGATTGTTCAGATAAGAAACGTTGCGCAATTTCTGTCCCATTTTAACAGCTAGAAGCTTCAAATTTCACCAAATGCTTACGTATATATAGCATATATTTTTGTCTGAAAAAATCAAAGAGATCGATTGTATATATATTATATACTTCATATAAACTGTCATTTTTGCCCCTTTTTTACGGCTAGAAGCTTCAAAATTCATCAAATTTTATCAAATAGTTACGTTTACGTCATATATTTATGAAATACGTGATTTGTAGTCACAGTTTTTACATTCAGACCACAAAAAACGTGAAGCTTTGCATCCTCACACAAAGTACCTACCTATTTTTTATTTTATATTTATCTTAAAAATCGTTTATATATGTTCAAATTCCACCAAATGTTTACGTGTATAGCATATATTGTTGTCTGAAAAAATCATAGGGCCCGGTGGTGTATATAATCTCATACAACCGATTGTTCAGATAAGAAACTTTGCGCAATTTCTTCACCATTTTAACAGCTAGAAGCTTCAAATTTCACCAAATGCTTACGCGTATAGTATATATTGTTGCCTGAGAAAATCATTGAGATCGGTGGTATATATAGTATATATCTCATACAATCGATTCTTCAGATAAGAAACTTTGCGAAATTTCTGCCCCATTTTAAAAGCTAGAAGCTTCAAATTTCACCAAATGCTTACGTATATAGCATATATTTTTGTCTGAAAAAATCATAGAGATCGGTGGTATATATATTATATACTTCATATAAACTCTCATTTTTGCCCCTTTTTTACGGCTAGAAGCTTCAAAATTCATCAAATTTCATCAAATAGTTACGTTTACGTCATATATTGTTGAAATACGTGATTCGTAGTCATAGTTTTTACACGCAGACCACAAAAAACCTGAAACTTTGCATCCTCACACAAAGTACCTACCTATTTTTTATTTTATATTTATCTTAGAAATCGTTTAGGTATGTAGATCTGTTCACTATATATTTCTTATCTTATACATCCGATTATTCGGAGATTACGAATGGGATAAGATTATTGTTCAGCCCCATTCATGAAAGGTATGAAGTCTTCGGCACAGCCGAAGACAGTCCCGTCCTTACTTGTTTTTTTCTTTATATGTGCATAGATAAAACTTACGCCATCTATGAATGAAGTTATACAACTTTTCGATAGTATATTTGAACGCGTAAGCACAGCTTTAGCCGCTTTTCCTAGACTTACAGCCAAACTTAAATTACCAAAAAAATATCAACAGCCATTATTTTCAACATTTTTTATAAATGATGCTGAAGCTAAAGAAATACAATCATCCTTGGAATATGAAGTAAAATATAACGATGAAGAAATCGAAACGTTTATTATGGGTTGGCGTTATTATCATGACATTTGGGAGAAAACGGAAGTAGAATTCACCAGAGCTATATTATCTACAGATCAAAAAGCGACTGTATTCGAACAAAGCATTGAATTTTATAGTGCATTAGCTGATGAAATCGGCTTAAAGGACTCGATTGTGAATGTTTATTTTATTTTGGTAAATCAGAACCTTTTGAAGAATACGATTATGGATTACATAGAGAAATGGCAAATGTTAAATATAAAATTGTTGTTAAGACGTGCAACGACTAAAATAAATGGTGAGTATTGGGAAGAAATGTCGTGGTTAAGGCTGTGTAACTGATGTATATTGGAACGAAAATCGACACTGATGATGGCACAACGCCGAAACCGGTTTGTCTCGAAACCAAATTTTACAAGGTATGACGGAAAATCGTTTCAATATACATCATTTATCCACCCTGTCGGAAAATCAACAAAACAAAATAAGGCTGTGTAACTCAGAGTTTTTTTTTTTTTTTTTCAAAAACATCCTAGCTCAGTTAAAATTGAGTATATCTTGAATTGATATTGGGCGGGTATGAAACAAAAGTGAGATAGGGTTTTCTTGGAACGAAATTCTGGGACAAAGTATTCTTGAAACAGTGTGTTTTCGAACTAGCAAGCTTCGATTTGATATAAGACAAAATTTCTTAAAGTTCCAAACTTGTCGAACTAAACATTCCACATTTTTACTATCTTTCTAGGTGTTTACCGTTATATGCGTAAAAATGGCGAACGCATACAAATTGTGCCACGAAATCTAAAAGAAGCTCGTGAAGCTACAGAGCTATACGAGTTTCTATTCAATGATGCGCCGCGCAAGCAAAAGGAATTTCCGGCAATGCTTGATCTATTCAGACTACTCGATCATTATTTGGTTGAAATACCCGAAGCAACACGTCATCTCGTTAGTGATTTGGACAAAGAATGGGAGGCATATTTGAAAATTTTACTAAATTCGAGCGACATGTTGGATATAACTCGTGAAGAATTTAAAAAAACTTTGCTGCGACAAGCTGAAAAATTCAAGACCGTTATGAAGGAGTTTCTCACAGACTTTTTACTCAAACTACCAACTTCGGCACACACGTAAATTTTTTTTTTTTTCATCTTTAAATGCCTACTTAAGTATAATTGTGAATTTTAATTACTACACTTTGCCATTTCCTTAATCTAATCCCTTTCCTTCTTTCCTTCAACGCCCTTTCGTTCCCAAATAGCAAACCAAAAATCGCACTCAAATATTTAAAAATTATTGAAAATAAAGTACAAGATTGTTTCAAATTTGAAAGAGCCTTAACTACCGATTTAGATATGTTTCACATCAATCAACCAGAAAATCAAGAATTGAAAAAATTAGAGAATGAATTATCAATTGTTAAAGGTATTTGGGAGCTTATACTCCAATGGCAAACTGCCTGGGATGAATGGCGTAGAGGTAACTTTTGGCTAATGAATATTGACGTCATGGAAGATACCGCAGTTAGTATGTATAAAGAGTTTAATACGTTGAATAAACGTTATATGGAACGTGATTGGGAGATGTTGCAAGTAACAACGAAAAACGTGGATAGTTTTCGCCGTACAATGCCGTTAATTACGGCGCTCAAGAATCCATCCATGAGAAAACGGCATTGGGACGCTGTGCGTTCAACTGTTGGCGTGTAAATATATTTGAATATTTTATAGATCGTATTGAAGGAATCTGCTGAGCGTTGAATACCACCCCATCACGCCCGACGTTTCGAAAAAGTACACCAAGCTGTACATAGCAAAACGCCCTACATCAGAATTTGTTTGAGGCGCCCATCTCTGAGTTTCAAAAAAAAATTACCATATACTACAAATTGTTTGAAAAGGAGCGCTTATGAAAAAAAATCGGATATAGGGCGTTCTTCAATCGAATTCTAAGATAAACCTTGTTTAAAAGAAATTCTGTAAATCTAGCACTTTCTTCGAAACAAATCTTGAGTTATGGCGTTTTCACGAACTATCGCTTTTGAACTTGAAATTTCATACTTGTACACTCTGAGAATTTCCATAATGTAAACAAAAGCTAGCCTTATACGCTGCTCAATGAGAGACAAGTCTTTGCAAACATGCGCACGTTATCTGTTCTCTCGATAATTGTCTTGTCTGGTAAAACGTATTTTAGCTCAGGTACAAAGTGCCGTTGAGAAAACCATTTAACTGGAAAGGAAGTCAGTCGAATTTGCTCATGGTTTGATCTGTCACCCCTTTTTTATCTGAGTTTTGAGCTCTCTTCGGAGCCTTAAATTTACTCGCCCAGAGGGTACAGCCGCATCAACGAAAAATCTGCTTTGCAACACATATATATAAGCCAGGAAATGCCTATTTGCAAAAAACTTTTTTAAAAAGGGTCGGGTTTCACGGCCAATTTTTTACATAGATGGAAGTGTTAACACTTTTGAAAAAGTGAGCAGTGGCACCCTCACCTTGGCAATCATTTCAAGATTTCTTCCTAAATATTTGCACTATTTCTAGACTATTTCGCGATAAATTAGGTACTATTTTCGAATTTTTCCAGTCTTTTCGGGATAATTTCACGATCATCTGAATGAATACTTGCCGAATTGTTATCGATTTCATTTTATATTGAGCTAGACAATGTTTAATACATCATTTCGAGCCCGTTTGCGTTAATTATTACATCGAGACTATTTGTATTGTGTTCGTGATGATTGACTGAATTTTTAGGGGAGTTTCGAAATCACTTCGCGAATATTTTGGAATTGTATAACGTTCATTTCGTTACAATTTCGAGATAATCTCAGAATTGTTTTCAGGATCGTGCGTGAGGCTATTTCGGGATCATATCTGGACTAATTCGGTCTTATTTTTGGATAAGTCGTGACAGTTTTGGCGATCATTTCTCGAGCATTTCTAGGCCATTTCTGGACTCGCTAAACTGTCAAATATATAACTTCAATATTAAGTATTGCAAAGTGGTATTTATTTAGATTACTTTGGAAATACTTCACAATTATACTTCTCTTCACAACTAATAGCGTGTTTAAATCAAACTGATTCGGTATTCCTCAGCTTGCGCTGCTTTTATACCAGACATCGGCAAATAGTGGCACAATTGTGCACACTCAATTCACACGTATTCATATTCTCTTTAGCTTAGTTGTCGCTGAGCATTTGGCGCAGTAACATCGATTGTGTTCGTCGCTCGCAATGTTGACGGATGTTATTAACAAGCAAAGATCGTTTTTTAGTTTTTTTCAATGCGCACAAGCGAAAAATATTTAATGTTGACCAACCCTTTTGGGCAAATACAATGTATTTAATTGTATAAGCAATTTGTTGCTTGCTAATAAGCGAACGAACTACGCGAACCGATGCATGTGCGCGATTAACGCGCTCTCACTAACACATCTGCATTTCCAATTTGCCGATGCCTGTTTTATACTCTCTGTTGTTTCGTTCGCATATTTCTCTTAAGGTCTAGGTATCGCATACTTGGTTATTTAGATATATGCGTGTGTATGTGTGAGTAAAAACGTCTGCTCTTAGCCAAGGCGAGTTCTGTAGAGGTGGTGTTATCCCAACAGCTGAATGCTTTCTCTTGATAATTTTCCATACAAAGCCTTGTACAACAATATGGAAGTTCATCGAAATCAAAGAAATTTTTCTTTTGACTTGACATTCTTCTGCACGGCGAATTGGTTGAATTCGCTTTGCCACCACCTGGTATGGATTCGCCTTGGCTCTTAGCTGATGACTACATGTGTGTGTGTGTGATACCTCTTCACTTCGAGCTGCTGGTTATGTGTGTGCATGTACATAAGTTTGGCTGCTTGCTGTATTTGTTGTTGTGATTATTTACTAACAGCATAGTGATGCTAATATTCGTCACAATATATACATTTTTTTTGTAAAAATTTCGAGATCATTTCACAACTATATTCGAATCATTTATGCATTGATTTCAAGACCATTTCAAGAATATCTTGGTCTTGTTCAAACATTACTTTCAGCATTATTTCTGGGGAGTCATTTTATAAGCTTCGTGGAACTATTTCTGGATAACTCAATAAATACCTTTCTCCCTTTCATAAAACGATATTTAGTAGGTGAGTCAGATAGATATTTTATGTTTTATTTTCTTGTGCGGACAGACCCACGGGCAATGAATAGTTACAAATAATGGTAATATAATAACGCTAGTTCGAGGACTTAATTTATCTGACGTTCGGACAGCTTTCCTCTGCAATATTAACCTGCTCTTAATAAGTTAATGCAGTCTTTACTACCTTATATAGTTTTGATTAAAGGAATTCCCTATCCAGCAGCCTGCAATACATTTTAAGGCAGGTTAAAAAATTCTGCAGGGAGCTGTTATCCCTAAAATAGCTGTTGTGCAAGTTTCAGGGTCTGCATGATCACTTCAATACGTTTCAAGGTTATAGCTTTCTTTTTCGAGTTATCTTTTATAATAAATTTCCTTTTACCCATCCCTCAAATTAGTGATTTCGACGAGAACTCAAAAACTTTCACCCTAGAACTTATCATTAATTTGGACTTTCAAGCTTACTCTGAAGAAATACAGGACATATCAAATGCCGCCACCATGGAATTGCAAATCGAAAATGGCATTAAAAATATTGCAAGCATTTGGCGTAAACAAACTTTTGAAATGGCATTCTACAGAGATGGCATATATCGTATTAAAAATATAGATGACTGCATGCAATTACTCGAAGAACATATGGTGCAAATATCAGCAATGAAAGCTACACGTTTTGTGGAACCATTTATCGTTGTGGTCGACTTTTGGGAGAAGACGCTCTCATATATAATGGAAACATTGGAAATGGCATTGAATGTACAACGTCAATGGCTATATTTGGAAAATATTTTCACTGGTGAAGATATACGCAAGCAATTGCCGAACGAGGCGAAACGTTTTGTTGTACTCACTGATGAATTTCGTATGATTACGGCCAAAATGTTTGATGCCAAGACGGCAGTGCGCGCAACACATTTACGTAAGCCACCATTCTTACTTGAACGTTTTAATAAAATGGACGAACGTTTGGAGCTGATACAGCGCGCATTGGAAATCTATTTGGAGAGCAAGCGACAATTATTTCCACGTTTCTATTTCATATCTAACGATGATCTATTAGAAATTTTAGGTAATGCTAAACGTCCTGACTTGGTGCAACCGCATCTCAAAAAGCTATTCGATAATTTGTACAAGTTGGAATTGAAGCGCGTTGGCAAAACAATGAGCCGTTTCCAGGCAATGGGCATGTATGCGGACGATGGTGAATATGTGGAATTTCTTAATGTGCTCTATATTGAAGGACCCTCTGAGAAATGGTTGAATGTGGTTGAAGATTTTATGTTAGCCGTTATGAAAGAGAAATTGAAACAAACTCGCGCCTCACTCAAGAAACTTATTGGCAATCGCGAGCAATGGATATCGATATGGCCGGGACAAATGCTGCTTACCACATGTCAAATACTATGGACAACCGAATGCACACGCAGTTTGATACACTGCAAAATGGTAGATCAGAAGAAACCTTTGCGTAAATTGAAACGCAAGCAGAATAAAGTATTGGCTAAGCTCTCAGAGTTGAGCCGTAAGGAACTGACGAAAATTATGCGCCTCAAAGTGAATACATTGATAACGATTGAGATACATGGACGCGATGTTATTGAGCGCATGTACAAGGCCAACTGCAAAGATGTGGGACACTTTGAGTGGTTCTCACAGTTACGCTTCTATTGGCATCGCGAATCCGAGCTCTGTGTAATACGCCAAACGAATACTGAGCATTGGTATGCGTATGAGTATACAGGTAATTCGGGACGTCTCGTAATAACGCCACTAACTGATCGTTGTTATATAACATTGACAACCGCGCTACATTTACATCGTGGCGGCAGTCCAAAGGGTCCCGCTGGTACTGGAAAAACAGAAACTGTTAAAGATTTGGGTAAAGCTTTGGGTATGTGGGTAATTGTTACCAATTGTTCTGAAGGCTTAGACTATAAAAGTATTGGCAAGAATTTTTCGGGCTTAGCGCAAACTGGCGCTTGGGGTTGTTTCGACGAATTCAATCGCATCAATATTGAGGTGCTCTCTGTTGTGGCGCAACAAATTCTCTCAATTATGTCAGCGCTCGCAGCTAAATTGACAGAATTCAATTTCGAGGGTTCTGTTATAAAACTTAGGCATACTGTCGGACTCTTCATTACCATGAATCCTGGTTATGCCGGACGCACTGAATTACCCGATAATCTGAAATCAATGTTTAGACCAATAGCGATGATGGTGCCTGATAATGCGATAATAGCCGAAAATTTACTGTTTTCTGATGGTTTTACGAATACGCGCAGTTTAGCGCGTAAGGTTTTTACGCTCTACGAGCTAGCAAAACAACAACTCTCAAAACAATATCACTACGATTTTGGTTTACGTTCGATGGTGGCGCTTTTGCGTTATGCTGGCCGAAAGCGACGCCAATTGCCCAACACAAATGAGGAAGAAATTGTTTATTTGGCTATGCGTGATATGAATGTTGCACGTTTGACCGCTAACGATTTGCCGCTCTTCAATGGTATAATGTCCGATATCTTTCCGGGCGTCACCTTACCCGTTATTGATTATAGTGATTTTAAAGTCGCAATTGAGGAAGAGTTACGCAGTAATGGCCTACAACTCATACCAATTGCTATAAAGAAGATTATAGAATTGTATGAAACGAAAAATTCACGTCATTCCACAATGATCATTGGTGATACGGGCACTGCAAAATCGGTCACTTGGAAATGCTTGCAAGGCGCATTTGGGCGCATGAATGCTAGTAAACATCCAAGCTGGGAGGCGGTCATTGTACACCCTGTCAATCCGAAAGCTCTCAATTTAGCCGAACTATATGGTGAATATAATTTAGCCACAGGCGAATGGTTGGATGGTGTTCTCAGCTCAATTATGCGTGTAATATGCGCCGATGAAGATCTTACACAGAAATGGTTGCTATTTGATGGACCCGTCGATGCAGTTTGGATAGAGAATATGAATTCGGTTATGGATGATAATAAAATTTTAACTTTAGTCAATAGTGAGCGTATTACAATGCCAGCACAAGTTTCATTGCTATTTGAAGTAGCCGATTTGGCTGTGGCCTCCCCAGCTACCGTTTCGCGTTGTGGCATGGTTTATAATGATTACAACGATTGGGGTTGGCGCCCCTATGTAGCTTCTTGGTTGGCACGTCAAAAACTGCCAGAATATGTGAAGTTGGTGCGCGAATATTTCGATTATTATTTAGATAAGATATTAGATTTCAAGAGACACCGTTGTAAGGAAATCGTTAAGACAAATCAACTGAATGTGGTAATGTCAATGTGTAAACTGCTTGAGGCTTTTGCTACCAAACAGAATGGCATTGTACCAGGAAACGTTGAACAATTGGAGACAATGAGCAAATTGTGGTTTCTATTCGCACTTGTTTGGTCTGTGTGTGCAACGGTGGATGAAGATAGCCGCATTAGAGTGGATACTTTTATACGTGAAATCGACAGTTCATTTCCCATCAAGGATACCGTATACGATTATTATGTGGATCCAGGTCAGAGAACGTTAATGCCTTGGGAGAGTATGCTATCAGACTCATGGAAGTATGATGAAAAGTAAGTCCAAGTTATTCTTTATTTTTTTATTTTAATGTTGGTGCCAGACTGGAACAATACCCACAATAAAAAGCCGCCTGATGACATAGATTTTGGCGGTGCTTAGAAAGAAGACGTTGACCCATAAATCTACCGTAATAATAATGAGGCCCAACAGAGGCATTTTAGCCTCGCTCGTCTCCGATTGCCCTTCTTTCTGTCCAACCATCTTACCGCGTGTCTGCTTAAACGCAAACTAGTCTCCCAAATTTTAGATTATCCCTAGGGGTGCAATTTCATGTTCTCTAAATTATTTGCCAAAGCCGGTAGGACTATAAATAAAATATTTCCTGTAATTTTTCCCGTATTTTAAGTTTTAACGTTTTCTTGCACCTGTTGCCATCCTTATCTTTATTCGGGGAAGAACGTACTGCCCTCTGTGCGGGCTTAAATACTTTATTTTCCCCAAGAGGGGAATGGAGTGAGGGATACAAATGGAGCGGTGGTTAAAGGATTTGTTGAAATTGGAAGGGAAGTTGGAAGGAAAGTTGTTGTCTGGTGAACATTAACATCTGCCAGAGTATCCAGGCGGAAATCAAAGTTATGATGAGGACTGTGTTTCAGTCTAGTGCAATATGGGAGTCTATGAGCTTGCTAGCGAATAATTTTGAGATTCGGAACATCTGCGTTCCTGGGAAGAATAATATCCCAAGCAACTTTTGCCCGGCTTACTTAGCTTGAAGGAGACAACTGAATCGGTCGTGAAAGGTTGAAGGGAATTCGGACATCCGTTGTATGTTATTGTATAGAAGTGTGTCGAGCCAACTTAATAAACGCTGGGCACACACTTCCTCTTCTTAGGTGGTGAGACCGTTCTTGCCAGAAGTAAATTGATTATCTTCCTAAGAAGTTTACTACTAAGGCTCAATTATCCTTTGTGCTTGTGATTCTGACAGGCCACCGAACAATTGAAGTCCATGTGGTACATCTCAACATTTTGGGAAACTCTTTATGCTTTAGTTGTTCGGAGGATGATGAGGTAAGAAAACAAAATCGATTTTCATGTAGTCAATGGTAGTAGTAGTAGTAGCTGGCGGACCCCGCAGACTATGTTCTGGTTTTGCCTTTTACATGCTCGAGTTAACAAACTCTCCTTACATTCTATTGTCACTCTTCCTACCCCACTCTTCCCTCCTCTCATTCTCATTTCCGCCCTCTCTCCCCATTTTCCTTTAACACTCCCTATTGCTTAAATACTTCTAGGGATAAGCAGTATGAACGTTTCATTTAGTTAAGAAAAAAAAGATGATAATTTGTAGTTATCTCAATTAGCACGCCACCTAGCGGAACTTTGTTTTCTATAAATTGTATTGTCACTGGGTCTCGAACTATGTATGTGCTATGTTGCAAGTCTCTAGGTAACCGGGAAGTTAGTTCAAAAAGGATTGAAAGATTCCCAAATTAAAATTTATTTTCCTATTATCTCGATCCATGCGCCACCTAGCGGAATTTTTTGGATAAAATATTGCATTGTCATCGGGTTCTGACTTTCGGCTCAAGTTTCATATCTCCAGCTCACCGGGAAGTTACTCAAAAATCGATTGCAAGATTCCCTGCGTTTTTTCAGGGATTTTCAGGGATTTTCGTTTATCTCAATCCGTACGCCACCTAGCGGATTTTTTTTTTACTTGTATTGTAACGTCTCTCAGATCTGAACTATGTTCTAAGTAACAAGTGTCTAGCTCAACGGGAAGTTACCGAAAAAGACTTTTCCGTGGGTCAAAAATTCGTATGGAAATGAGGGGACAAACATGAAAGAGACTTAATATAAAGGTAAAAAACTATGAGCTGAAGTCTCAACATATTCTGGAAGATGAACTATACAGAACGGTGTCACGATGGCAGTCTTCTGGCGTTGCGTTATAATTAGCATGACTTGTTCTCAAATATCAGAAACTACTATTTTTAAGTCTTGTGACCTTGAAACAAATAATAGACATTTCTCGTATAGATTAACCTGTCCTAGGTAGCTTACTTCTTAAAAGTGCAATCAAATTATAGTTCAGTTCGGCACAGCCAAAGAGGGTCATAATTTTTTAGCAAAATATTTCATTCGTTCAATTCCTTTTTTCATAGCCTTCCATTCTACAAAATCATTGTACCCACAGTGGATACTGTGCGTTACGAATATCTTGTGTCCAAACTGTTACAGGAGGAACATCCTGTTATGTTAGTGGGAAATGTGGGCACAGGTAAGACCTCGACAGCAGTAAGTGTGATGGATGCCTGCGACAAAACTAAATATACAGTGCTTTCCATTAATATATCAGCACAGGTAGGCGAATATATTATTTTAACGGCACCTGCTCACACTAATATAAAAATTAATTTTACAAATTATAGACCACTGCCGCCGGCTTACAGGAGTCCATTGAGAATCGCACCGAAAAACGTACCAAAACTTACTTTGTACCAATTGGTGGCAAACGCATGATTTGTTTTATGGACGATTTTAATATGCCAGCCAAGGATACGTACGGATCACAACCACCGCTAGAACTTATACGCCAATGGATTGATTACAAATATTGGTTTAATCGACGTAATCAACAAAAGATTTACGTACAAAATACGCTTCTCATGGCAGCTATGGGACCACCTGGTGGTGGACGTCAAGTGATATCACCACGCACGCAAAGTCGCTTCGTTGTCATCAATATGACATTCCCTACCGAGGCAACGATAATGCGTATTTTCGGAACAATGCTACAACAAAAATTAATACCATTTTCGAATGATATACGTGAAGTGGCTCTAAAAATTACGAGCAGCAGTATAGATTTGTACAGTGCTGTCGTCGCACGTATGTTGCCCACGCCAGCAAAATCACATTACCTCTTCAATTTGCGTGATATATCGAAAATATTTCAAGGACTCTTGCGCGGACATCATGAAGCACAAACTAAACGCGCCAGCTTTCTGCGTTTATGGGTACACGAAGCATTTCGTGTATTTAGCGATCGTTTAGTAGATGATCTCGATCAGGGTTGGTTTATGAATGAGGTAAATTCGATATTAGGGAAATATTTGGAAATCACCTTTCATAGTTTATGCCCAAATAAAATTGTGCCAATATTTGGTGATTTTATGAGCAATCTGGGTTACTATGAAGATTTGCCTTTCGAAGAGCTGCGCAAATATATAAATCGTATGATGGAAGAGTATAATAATTTTCCGGGTATGGCGCGTATGAATTTGGTATTCTTCAAGGAAGCAATCGAACATGTCACACGTGCTGTGCGCGTGATATCACAACCACGTGGACACACGCTAAACATTGGTATTGGTGGTTCGGGACGACAGGCGCTCGTGCGTTTGGCTGCTTTCATTTGCGAATTTGGCACATTTTCAATTGAAGTCACCAAAAAGTATAAAACGAATGAGTTCAAAGAGGATTTGAAAAATTTATATAAGATAACTGGCATTAAGCAGCGTGGCACGGTGTTCCTTTTCAGTAACGAACAAGTGGCCGAGAGTACTTTTCTTGAAATACTCAACAATATGCTAAGCACAGGCGAGGCGAATCTTTTTAAGGCCGATGAGTTTGAAGAGTTGAAGCCAGAATTGGAACGTCCTGCTAAAAAGGCGGGCGTACAATTCACCACAGAGTCTTTGTACAATTTCTTTATGCAAAATATTCGCGAGAATATGCACATCTCACTGGCGATGAGTCCAATTGGTGAAGATTTCCGCAGTTACATAAGACAATATCCAGCCTTAATCAACAACACTAGCCCGAATTGGTTTCGCCTGTGGCCGCAAGAGGCACTGTTAGAGGTTGCACAAAAATTCTTAATGGGCTTTCAAATAAACGCCGTTGTACCGGGCAAGGAGGACGAGAAACACAGAGATAGCTTAGTCATAACCACAGAAGATAGATTACAAAAAGCAGTAGCTTATGTTTTCTCAGTCATACACTCGAGTGTTGCGGAGATATCATTACAAATGCTAGCCGAAGTGAAACGTCATAATTATGTGACATCACCCAATTATTTGGAATTGGTAAGCGGTTTCAAATTACTTCTTGAAAGCAAACGCTTTGAAGTATCATCGAGCGCAAACAAGTTGCGTAATGGACTCTCAAAAATTCAAGAAACACAAGAAAAAGTTTCCGTGATGTCTGACGAATTGAAAATAAGCTCAGAACAAGTAAAAATTTTAGCTAAAGAATGTGAAGAATTTATTGCAATTATTGAGATACAAAAGGCCGAGGCTACAGAGCAAAAAGAAAAAGTCGACGCTGAAGCTATAATCATAAGACAAGATGAAATTGTTTGTTTAGAATTAGCCGCAACAGCGCAAGCTGATTTAGATATTGTCATGCCTATGATTGATGCAGCCATTAAAGCTTTGGATGCTTTGAGCAAGAAAGATGTGGCTGAGGTGAAGTCGTATGGACGTCCACCAATGAAAATCGAGAAAGTCATGGAAGCAGTGCTTATACTATTGGGCAAGGAGCCAACGTGGGAAAATGCCAAAAAAGTGTTGGGTGATGTTAATTTTTTGAATGATTTGAAAGGTTTTGATCGTGATCATGTCACCGATAAAACTCTCAAGCGTATTGGCTTGTATACGAAAAATCCCGAATTAGAACCCGACAAAGTTGCAATTGTTTCGGTTGCATGCAAATCATTGATGCTTTGGATTATGGCTATTGAGAATTATGCTAAGGTATATCGGATTGTGGCACCAAAGCAAGAGAAGCTAGACAATGCCATGCGCTCGTTGGCCGAGAAGCAAGCAATGTTGGCCGCAGCTATGAAAAAATTAGAGGAACTCAATGCTGCTATAGCGGAATTGTATCGCCAATTGAACGAAAAGACAGAACAGCTGAATGAATTGCGCATAAAGGAGGAGAAGTTGAGGTAAATTTCGTTGTTGTGATTATCTAAAAACTTATTGCTTATTGTACCAGTTGGAAGGGGTGCCAAAAGCTTGTTACAACATGGAATGTAAGCCCTGGTCAAATAGTCAGACTAGAAAATCTATCGTAAGCAGGATTCTTACCGTAGTTTGAAATAAGTAGTAGGCTCCAAAAAGGTAGTGGGCTTCACAAAAGTAACCGGTTCCAAAAAGGTAACCGTTTCCAATAAAGTAAGTGGTTCAAAATAAAGTTACCAATGCCAAAAATCTAATTGGTTTCAAAATGGTAACCGGCTCCAAGAAAAATAACAGGTTACAAAAAAGTAACCGGTTCCAGAAAAGTAAGCGGTTCGAACATGTAAAAGGTACCAATCAGGCAACCCGCTCCAAAAAGGTAACCACTTCCAAAAATGTAACCGGTTTGTAAAAAGTTACCAGTTCCAAAACAGTGACCGATTTCAAAAAATTAACTAGTTACAAAAAGTCGGGGTATTCCAAAAGGCTACCGGTTCCGAAAAATAGCCGGATTCAAGCTAGGCGGTCTTAAAGAAGCAACCGGGTCTAAAAAGTAACCAGTCACAGATAGGTAAACGGCTCCTGAAAATAAGCCGGTTCTATAAAAGAAACCTTATCCAAAAAGAGGAACCGGTTCCGAAGAAGTAAACATTTGAGGACTTTCAAAAAGTAATCGCGCAAAGTTCCCTTCTTTAGAATAGTAACCGATTTCTGAATCCAAAAAAATTATCTGTTCAACAAAGTTGTAGCTTTCAAAAAATTCACCGGTTCTAAAAACGAAAGTTCCTACAAAGCGAACGGTTACAAAAACCTTAAACTCCCGAAAAGATTCCAAAAAACAACCCCCCCCCCCCCCCCCCCCCCCCCAAAAAAAGCAACCAATTCTAAACATGTGACTGTCACCAAAAATTAAACTTTCCGAAATGGTTGACTGCAACGGAAACCCGGAAACTGGTTTCAAAAAAAACAACCGTTTCCAAAAAGCTATGGTTTCTTAAACTTAACCGGCTCTAAAAAGTAAAAGACTAAAAAAGAGAAGCCGACTTTAATAAAGTTACCGGTTCCAAATCAGTAAAAGCAGCTGGTTTCAAAACATACAAATATGAATATAGAAAAAATAACCGGCTCAAAAAAGTAACCGATTCTTAAAAAACGGGTTTCAAAAAAGTAAACGCAGTTATCTTTCGATAGACATAGATTGAAGTTTCGTATGGAATATTAGCAAAGCCTCATTCGCATCTGTTTCGTTTCTTTTCAGAAAACAACTGGAACGCGCCATCATTTTGGTTGAGTCTTTGTCAGGCGAACGTGAACGTTGGATTGAGACTGTGGCCTCCTTGGATTTAGCATTCGAGAAGTTGCCTGGCGACTGCCTGCTAGCTACAGCCTTCACTTCTTACTTAGGACCCTTTGACACTAAATATCGTGACATTCTTTCCGAGAACTGGGTCGGACTGATTGCATCCAATCAAATTCCGAACACTGATGAATTGAAAATAACTCACTTCCTCAGCGACGCTGTTACCATACGCGAATGGAATATACAAGGTCTGCCTGCGGATGATTTCAGCACTGAAAATGGTGTTATTGTTATGCGCGGTCAACGTTGGCCGCTCATTATTGATCCACAAACACAAGCAAATACTTGGATTAAAAACTATGAGGCCAATAATGATTTGAAAATTATTGATTTTACACAAAGTGATTACCTACGCTCACTCGAACGCGCTATGTCAGCTGGTAATCCGGTGTTATTGCAAAATGTTGGCGAATACTTGGATCAGGCGATAAATCCAATTTTGCGTAAAGCTTTTACAATGCAAGGTGGTCAAAAGCTGATCAAATTCAATGATAAATATATAACCTACAATGATAACTTCAAATTGTACATAACCACAAAAATAACGAATCCACATTATCCTCCTGAGATTTCATCGAAAACAACAATCGTAAATTTCGCTGTCAAACAAGATGGTTTGCAGGCTCAACTTTTAGGTATTATTGTGCGCAAAGAGAAGCCTGCTCTTGAGGAGCAAAAAGATGAGTTGGTGCTCACAATTGCACGCAATAAGCGTACATTAATCGATTTGGATAATGAAATTTTGCGTTTGCTCAACGAGTCGCGTGGTTCTTTGCTAGAAGATGATGAACTTTTTGCTACACTACAAAAGTCGCGTCAAACTTCAGTGTTGGTCAAGGAATCACTAGCCACCGCTGAGATCACAGAAATAGAAATTGATGCGGCACGTCAAGAATATCAACCAGCAGCCGAACGTGCTGCTATACTATTTTTTGTGCTCATGGATATGTCGAAAATAGATCCGATGTACGAGTTTTCATTAGCTGCATATATTTTACTCTTCATACAATCTATTGAACGTAGTCCGAAGCATTTGATCGTATTCGAGCGCATACAGAACATAAATGAATATCATACGTATTCGGTATATAAGAATACTTGTCGTGGTCTATTCGAAATACACAAACTGCTCTTCTCCATACATATGACAGCGAAGATTTTACAATGTGCCGGTAAGCTGGTGGAAGCGGAATATGACTTTATACTCAAAGGTGGCATTGTGCTGGACAAACAGAATCAGGCACCCAATCCGAGTCCAGGTAAGTATATAACATCGGAGATTGATATGGACTGGTAAATACTATAACTTTATTATATTTTTAACATAGTCTGGATAAGTGAACAAGCTTGGGATAATATAACGGAGTTGGATAAGGTTCCAGGTTTTCATGGCATTATAGATTCTTTCGAACAGAATTCGAAGTTATGGCAGAGTAAGTACTTTCAAATTGCTTCTTAATGCGCGAGTCAAAGTTGACATAGTCACAATGCTATAGTCATAACCATATTTTTACTTATCCATATCAAATTGGCATCAGTTATTTGTGCCTTAACCTAAAAATCGTGAAAATTTCATAAAAATTGAGAGAACGCAAAAAAATTACAAACATATATGTATGTACCACGAAAAATAAGTCTCTTAGTCAAAACGTATCCAAAACAATAAATAAAGTCTACAAAAAGTTAATAAATTCTTCAATTCAAATATTTTTAGGTTATGGATATGGCGGACAACCAAAAACCAATTGGTTGGCTATGGTATGGTTATGGCTTTAGGGTTATAGTATTGCACCATTAATCGGTTACATTGATTTCCATAAGGTTGATTCGATCAGCTGTTTTATCTGGTTATGGTTAAGTCACCATTAACTGGCCCTTAAAAATCATACCCCAGATATATGACATAACTTCATGACAGAGTGAAAAATAAATCTATATCGGCAGGCGACTCGAATTCTCACTATCTGAGTGTTTTACGGAAAGCACCCCATTTAAATATTTTCTAAAGAACACACCAACCCGGATTATGGGATTCAACCGAATCCTGGGATGCAGCGTTCTTAAATCAAATTCGTCGTTTAAATTATTTCAATAACCTTCTAAGATAAGCCGTTGTTATAAGACACGGTTTGAGTGGGGCTTCATCAAGCAACATTTTTAAATGTATCATCCTTCGGCTGATTGCTTAGGGCGTTTACTAACGGGAATCCAAAGATTATGTATGACGCCGTGAAACTTTGCGTTGCAGTCATTCACATTCACAGTCACCATTATATTATACCAAAAATTTCTTAAAGGCACTCACTGAAGTAAATAAATGTTCTTATATTATATAAATTTTTGTTCAAACGAGAAAAAATTACTCATCGCGTTATACATAATTTGCCCCTAAGAGTTTCCTCTTAAAATATTTACTAGCCTTTCACTCAACGCTCCGTCCGCACAAACAAAATAATATATTATATGCACCATACAATGCTAAAAGCAGTCCCGAAATAATCCAAAAAACAATACCCAATCAACTTTTAATCAATCCCGAAATAGTCTCAAAATGACAACGCAATATACATAAACCCGAAAGGATATATAAATGGTCCTGAAATCTCGAAATAGCCGAATATTATGCCGAAAAACTTAAATTAGTCCAGAGATAGTCCTGAAAGCATCCCAATGTGATTCTTAAATGGCACGAAATGATCTAAAATCTAGTCCAAGTCCCAAAGTAGCTTCGAAATTATCGCGAACTAATGCCGACAAAGTCCAGAAAACAATACCCGCAAGAAGGGAAGATAGTTTTGAAACTAACCCCAAAAATTTCACAAGGGCTATCCCGCAATATTTACAAAGAGTCCCGAAATTCTCACGAAATAGTGTCGAAGTAATTTCGAAATAATCTTGAAATAGTGCAGAAAGTATCCCCTAAATAGTCGAAGATTCCAGAAACCAGTCCAAAACTTTCACAAATTAGTCTAAACTGAAATAATTTCAAACTTATCCTGAAAACAGTCTCAAGCGATATTTACTCTCTTACTACCTTTGAAATTAAAAAAAAAAGATCTTTCTAGAGTATTGTCTACCTGTTTCTCAAATTTCATCCAAATCTGTTCAGCCAGCCAGGCAAGCTCCGCGGGTTAAGGGGTTTAGAATACAAACGCTGTAAGGCATGACTGCCATAAGTGGATCCTAAAAACTAAAAACCCGAAAGTAGGAGGGGTGAAACAAATCGCTCCCGCGGCAGTCGTGCCTTCGGGTTACCAACAAAACAACCCGTTCTGGTGTGAATTCATCACAAATACAAAAATAAATTTATAATACTAGATAGTTAGAATAAGATACAGCCCTTTTTAACCTTTACAGTGTGGTATGCTACCACAACACCCGAAACGGAAGATCTTGTTGGCGAATGGAATGACAAATTGACTGACTTCGAAAAAATTTGTGTCGTGCGCTGTTTACGTCCCGATCGCGTCTCATTCTGTCTTACACAATTCATTATAAATACACTCGGGCCACGTTTCGTTGAACCACCTGTACTGGATCTTAAGGCTGCTTTCGATGAATCCATCTCCCAAACACCACTGATATTTGTGCTATCGCCTGGTGTGGATCCAACACAATCTCTACTCACGCTAGCCGAACAATGTAAAATGTCTTCACGCATGTTTTCGCTTAGTTTGGGACAGGGACAAGCGCCAGTTGCTACAAAAATGATTATGGACGGTGTACGCGATGGTAATTGGGTATTTTTAGCTAATTGTCATCTTTCGTTAAGTTGGATGCCGACATTGGATAAAATTATTGCCACCATGCAAACAATGAAATTGCACAAACGTTTTCGTTTATGGTTGAGTTCGAGTCCACATCCTGAATTTCCAATTTCAATATTACAATCAAGCATCAAAATGACTACAGAACCGCCACGTGGCATCAAAGCGAATATGCGTCGCCTCTACAACAATATTAATGAACAAACTTTCGAAACTGTGGATGAAACTGGAAAATATAAGAAGCTTTTATTTGCCTTATGCTTCTTTCATACCGTCTTGTTGGAACGCAAGAAATTTTTACAACTTGGGTGGAATGTTGTCTACAGTTTTAATGATTCTGACTTTGAGGTCTCCGATGTTTTGCTGGCTTTATATTTGAATGAATATGAAGAGACACCTTGGGGTGCATTAAAGTATCTAATTGCTGGCATTAATTATGGTGGACATGTGACCGATGATTGGGATCGACGTTTATTAACCACATATATAAACCAATTTTATTGTGATGCTGCGTTAACGTCACACAAATTTAAGTAAGTACAGGTGAAGTTAGCTCTTATGTGATCGGAGATCTAATCTTAACTTTTTTCCATACAGACTCTCTTCGCTATCAAATTATTTTATACCCAGTGATGGTGATTTGCAGTCGTATGTTGATCAAATACAACAATTTCCCAATTTTGATAAACCCGAAGCTTTTGGTCAACATCCAAATGCGGATATTGCTTCTTTGATCGGCGAGACGCGCCTACTTTTTGAAACTCTCATGTCGATGCAAGTACAAACCACTACATCAGTGGGTGAGAGTATGGAAACTAAAGTGTTGCGTTTAGCCAAAGATATATATGCCAGTACACCTGATGAGATCAGTTATGAACAAACAGCCAAACTAATTGGATTTAATCGTTCGCCACTTGAGGTGGTGTTGTTGCAAGAAATCGAACGTTATAATTTTCTATTGAGCCGCATGAAGGTGCATATGAGGGATTTGCAACGTGGCATAAAGGGTCTTGTGGTGATGAGCACCGAATTGGAGGATATTTATCAATCTGTTTATGAAGGTCGTGTACCTACAGTATGGCTCAAATGTGAGTACCATTGGATATATGTTTGTATAGAAAATATGTTGTCACGATGTGCGTGCGCGATATACTCCGTAACAAATCAAGAGATTTTGATCAAATTTGAGAGGTGCCAATATTTTGAGCCAACCAATAAGATGGAATACTTCCTATATCAAATATGAACCAAAGTGGGCAGTGGAGAAAAGTTCTATGCAGAAGTGGATGGAGACGGGACCGAAGAGGGGAGGGAATAGAACAAGCAAAAAAAAAAAAGAAGTGAAAAGGGAGAAAAAATTAGAAAGAAATAATAGGAAAAGGGTGGTTTGTGGAGAGACTGGGAGAAAGTTCGGGGAAGGGAGAAATGGGGAGGGAGAGGGAAAACAGGAATTAGAATAAATAAAGAAGAAGGCGGACAGTAAGATTGAGAATAAGAGTGTCAGAATAAGGTTAGGGTAAGGGTTTGTGTAAGGGAAGTAGGAAGTGTAAAAGTAAGATAAGACTAAAAGTAGGAATAAGGGTAAAGGTATAGGTAAGAGAAAGAATAATAGAAAGAGTAAGAGTGAGAACAAGAGCAAAAGTAGTACTTAGATAAAAAAAGCAATAAATAAATACTTGGCGTTTTTCAAAATATTCCATATTGCTTTGACTTAAACACAGGACCTTCGGTGTTCTAGGCGGGAGCCAGATTTAAGATCAGGAGGAGGAATAAAAGTAGGAGCACCTGTGAGAGTAAGAGTAAGAACAAGAGCAGAAGTAGGAGTAAGATTAAAAGTTAAAGTAAGAGTAAGACTAAGACTAGTAGTGAGAATAATAGTAAGAGAGTAGGAGTAAAAGTAAGAGTAAGAGCAAGAGAAAAGGTAGGAGTAAGAGGGAGATAAAAGTAAGTGTACGAGTGAGAGTAAGATTCAGGGGAAAGGAAACAATAATATTAAGGGTAAGAGTAAAACGAGGAGTAAGACAAAAAAGTAAGATTAGGAGGAATATAAAGAGGAAGATGAAACAGAAAGGGAAGCAGGGATATAAGGATAAGTTGAGAGAAAAAACAAAGTGATAAAAAGCGGTAGTTGGTGAGGATATGAAAGAGGGAAGAAAGTGATAGGGGAGAGTGAAGTGCAGAACAACATCTACCGGGCTTGCTCGTACAATTATATAGAACAATGCCTGCATCCACTTTTCAATTATATTTATAACAAACAACTAAACTTTCTCAATTTCAGCTTATCCCTCGCTAAAACCGCTCGCCGCTTGGTCGCGCGATCTCATACTACGAATCGAACATTTCGCACAGTGGGCCAAAACGCTTAAACAGCCCTCACTCTTCTGGTTGGCGGCATACACTTTTCCCACTGGTTTTCTTACTGCCGTCCTACAAACATCGGCACGCGCCACACGTACACCCATTGACGAATTATCGTGGGAGTTTTATGTATTCATCGAAGAAGATGCAGCTGCAGCACGTATTATACGTGAAGGAGGCGGCGTTTATATACGTAATCTATTTTTAGAGGGTGGCGGTTGGTTGCGTAAACTCCAATGCTTGCAGGATCCTCTACCAATGGAGCTGATTTGTCCAATGCCTGTCATACATTTTAAGCCGGTGGAGAATCTAAAAAAGAAAACTCGTGGCGTTTATCAGTGCCCGGTGTATTATTATCCGGAGCGTGCTGGCTCCTTTGTTATCGCTGTCGAATTGAAGTCGGGCAATGAAAAAGCTGACTATTGGATTAAGCGTGGCACAGCATTGTTACTTAGTCTGAGCGTATAAAAACGTATGACATTGTTTTATTGTTGTTGCTTCTGTTGTGTGCTGCTATTTATTGATATGTTGTTGTAATTTCTTTTTACTGATTTTTTATTTTAAATTATTTAATTGAAGTTTTTATTGCAAATAAATGAAACGTTTTTCGTACTTTAAATTTAATATCCTACCTTTTGAGTTTAAATGCGCTAAGCGGCTAATAACTGTCGCTCATAGCTGGACAAAGCGCAGCCGCATTACAACGCCAATTGTAATTATGTAATTATCTACATTTAATTGGGAGTAATTTTCGAGCACACGAACCACAGCACGACAGTAATTAATTGAATTAAGCGGCGTTGGCAATGCATCTTTTGGCAAATTTAAATTTGAGTTTTGGATTTCGACAATAATGTGAATAGTTAGTAGAGGAAGCTTAAACCCCCATCGTGGGCACTTTTGAAAAGCCAGATGTAACTTTGTAACTTACATCCTGGAGTATAAACGCTATATCCAATGGCTAATTTGCGGTCCATTACAAGAAGAGAAAAAGGACGCTTCATCCACGTTTAGCCCATTCAAAATCGGTTCCAGTCTATCCTTGCCTCTTCCTACAGGAAATAAACTATCCTGTCAAATTTATTAGAACACCGCTGATATATGTACATATGCGCATTCCTAATAGGAAGACATATTCATTGCAAAGCCAGGAAATTTTGAGCATCTGTAGAGATGGGAAAGGGGTAAATACCCAAATGGTAAATACCCGGTAAATTGGTTATATATGGTAAAAATGGGTAAATACCCAAATATTTACCCAAAAGAAGGGTAAAAATATTCTTTTGGAAAATATGGGAAACAAACACACAAATTGAATCCAAAATGTACCCAATTTGTCCTATATTGGTGGGTAGTTATCCATTCCGTTATCGATTGAACTAGTTTTAATCTGCAATCTAGCGTTTTTCAAAAATATTTGGCCTATAATACATGCCCTTGCAAAAACTTAAGTTTACCCAGTAAACATTTTAAGTAAAAAAAAAAAAAAACAAAAACCTAAATTTGGGCGTTTACAGTCGATATAAGCTCATATGGCCGAAGCCAATGTATTTCCCTTCTTGCAATGGTCGTCCTATATGAGCCTCTTAACGTATGTCATTTGACCCTAAATAAGAGTCCGACATGTGCCTTAAAAGGCTTTTAAACAGCTCATATTATACTCTACTGGAACTCTCCGGCGTCATTTTTAACTCTAATATACTCTGATTATCTGACACCTATATGGGCTATTTATTAGGCATCGTCAGCGCTTATTGGGTGCATATATAGTTCGACACACCAGGACAGATCGTGGCAGCTTTGCGGTTACATTAAAAATGTCGAGAAGCGTCCATGAGGAAGAACGTCGATGCGTACACAAAAAAATGAAGGAAGGGTAACAATAATGTACAAATGCAATTAATTTTGTATTAAAATGAAAAATTGTAACCAAGTATCAATATTTGGTCCAAACTCGCTTTGAGGAACATAAATATTTGATAAATGATAATTTTTGCATGCTAGGTTAGAAACTTTTGTGCCGTTAAATAAAAGGCAAAAATTAAATTTTCTTTACCCTCCTACGCGTTTCGGCGCTTTTCTGATTCCTACATTGCCAACTTATTTTGGGCTCGTTTCGGATTCTTAAATTATGAGCATCGTTAGGATGTTTGAGGGGTAGATTTGTTTGTGTAAATATGTGTACCCTAAAAAACATTCTCGAAGCACTTACAGTTCTGGAGTTCAATATGGGTCCGAAATACGTGAAAAATATTAGCCTCAAAAATACTACCACCTAAGAGTCTTTTATTACTCCAGTTTGATCAAATTATGAAAAACGAAAAATACAAAAAAGGTAAACTAGGCAGCTCCGGAATAAAAACTCAGAAATTTTTGTGCGACAATTTATTCTAAATAAATAATAAATTCAACTAATACTTATTTCATTTATCTTGTCCTCATGGGAGTCTTATCACAATAATTTTCTCCCCTATGTTTTTCGCATCTGATATGTGTCAAAAATTCTTCCTAAAAGCCCTTAAGTAGAGTGACTAAAACTCAAAATTAGTAGTATTTGAGGCCAATAAGGCTCATATATGATATCGGAAGGTGGCCTGTATAAGACTTATGTTAGAGGCAATATATGAACGTGCTAGAAGTCATACAGCATTCCCTTCAGGCTCCTAAATGAGTTTATAACGAGTGCAAACGATCCAAAGTTTGGACTCCTTTCAGACTAATTGTTGACACCGAGTATTTGCTGGGTTGTTTGTTTAAAATCAAAACGATAATTTTTCTTTTTGAAATGACGTATAAATTTAATTGCTGAATTGTATTTCCAAGCAGCCTCGATTCAAATGATTTTTAAATACCCAAAAAAAGATACAAAAAAGGAATATTCCGGGTATTTTCCTGGTATTTACCCATAAAAATGGTAAATACCCGGTAAAATCCCAACTCTAAGCATCTGCTCTCATCGTATCAACCAATTACACGCAGTTTTTTTTTAATAATCATTACCCATTTCGACATAATTTTCGCCAATCGGAAGCACATAAGGATATCAAGCCACGTCAACCAGCCTCGTTTAACTCATGAAAATCTCACACTTCTACTGCTTCCAAATGAGAGTATCAAGACGAAAACTTTCAAAAAGCAAATGTCTTCATCCATTCGCATAACATGACCAAGCCAGCGAAAATTTTGGGGTTTTTTTCTCAGCGCCAAGTTCGTACCTGCAGAGAAAATGTGAGACAGGCACACAAAGCAACAGTTTTGTACTACAGATTTAATGACTACCTCCGAACTGGCGCTAATCGAATGCAGAGCGGGACAACCACATTTGCGCAAATAGCGCTGAGGTTTGAGCTCAAAGGCTGCGAGTTTTTCAGTACTACCTACGACTGAACTTGTCGAGAACGCGCTCAGAAGTTCTGCAAAAAAGTTGGCATAAAAATTGTAAAAGTGGTTGTTGAAAGCACTGCCAGTCGCTAGAACTAGAACTAGTGCCATCCCTTTTTGCCTTAGTTCTCCGCATTAAGAGACTACAACTCGTTTAGCATATAGAGCAGTCAGTAGCAATTGTTTTTTAGGCACAGACTAGTGTCCATGTTAGAAGCATCCCTGGGCTAAGCTGAAATTCGGTATTCAGTGAAAAACGAGCACGACACAAATTGGAAGAGAAGCTTGGCTTAAACCTCCTCAGAAGATTATTATTATTTTTTTTTTTTTGTTTGTTGTTTTCTTTTGAGGATTTAGTGGGGCACTGGAAAACACCGAAACCATATATGAACAAGGGTGGATGAAAACAGTATCGGGCAAAGCATCATGAAAAATTTTAGAAAAAGTGTTTCTAAACGAAGTCGCCCATCTGTAGTCGTTGGCAAACACTCCACTTTTATTTCATGTAAAGCTTTACAGTGAAAATTCATCTGCCTTGCAGTTTCCGGTCCAGCCAATTTGTGGGAAAAATAAGATAGTAGCACGACAGAAATTGGAGAGAAGCTTGGCCTAAGTCTTCTCGGAGGTAAATAGCGCGAAGTATTTTAGATTTTTTGTTTAGCCTTCAATCTTTGTATGCAAGAAAACAGCGAGCAGCCTTCGTCCGAGCGTGTCTTAATGTATGATTTTATTCTCGAATCCCACTCCCTATTTAACAAAAGTGTTCGTTTGTACATTCCTGCTATATATGTATATACATATATACTAGGGCGGGTCGATTTAAAAATCGCTCATTGCTCTGTGAAAATCATATTATAGGGATCAAAATAAGAAACTTTGCCGAAAGAACCATACCTCTAAAACGAACTCTGATGTCCCCACCTTTGGGTCGAACTTTTGGGTAGGGGCAATTTCAATTCTACCTGCTGTGTCTTGTGGTGGCTTAAAAAAAACAACACAAGCAATTCTACGATCTGCAATTGTGTCACAGCGATACCTTCATTTTTTAAAACGGTTGAATAAAAAACCCACACAACTATGTTTACGACATGCAAATGCATCACAGTGATGCCTTGGTTTTAAAAGGGGGTTGTAAAAACGCTAATTTCTAATAATTTTTTTTAATTTATTTTCTATTACTAAGTTAAATTCATTTTTTCATTTACATATGTTCTGACTAAATAAATTTCTAAAGAGAAAAATTAACTCCAAAAAGAAAAAAACATAGGCATTTCAAAATGGGATTTTTCAAAATTTGCCCCTACGACTCAAAGGGGGGGGGGGGGGGGGGGGACATCAGAATTCGTTTTAGAGGTATGATTCCTTCGGCAAAGTTTCTTATTTTGATCCCTAGAATATGATTTTCACAGAGCAATGGGCGATATTTTTGCCTCCCCACAAATCGACCCGGCCTAATATATACATATATTTATTCCCAAATAGTCACATCGATCTGTTGTCGAGAGCGCAAAACGGCAAACGGCAGGTACAATTAATAATTGCACTCCTGAATGTGGCAAATGATTGAGCCAAATTAACCGAATGTCTGAGTTGTTCGAGTATTCGTGCATGAAACCCGTAATTATCCTTCGATATCAAATCGAAAGACACAAAATTTATTATTGCGAATTAATAAATTTCTTATAAAATATATTGCATTGCCACTGTTGCCATAAATATAATTTCTTTTTTATTTGTATATGTGTGTGAAGATACCCCCAAAAAAATGTACACGCCATATTTCATTTATATTAAAAAGCTTTGATGTTTGTGCACAAATTTCAGTACGAAATTAAGGAATTTTGCAATCGATTTTTGGGTAGCTAGAATATTGAAACCACGTTTAAGCGCCAATTAAGTAAGTAAGTAAGAACACTGAAACTTGTAACATACTTCAGAACCCGATGATAATGCAGCGTGAAAGGAAACTTGCCCGTGCGCGACCTAGGTCAGACTTTGAACATTTTTCGCTCCAGTTTTATTTACATTTCGTAGATAGATACCTAAAACTTCGAACATAGCTTAAATCTCTATTAAAAGGAAATACTTAGGATACAAAATTCTTCAGGATGGAGCAGAAATCGAGATATTTGGAGAACATGCGAAAAAATTTTCACCAGGTGCCGCACGCTCTTATTACTTCGAAAATTCATCCGAAATGCGGTGGATAAATTTTGAATCAAGATAATGTTTACAATTATTTTTCATCTATTTTACTATAGTAAAAACATCATAAAAAGAGACCTAACAATTTATAAGAAATTCAGTTGTATGCCACATTCCTAGAATTTCTCCCTTATTTGTCATCATACATAAGGTTAGTTTTTATATACGATTTTTATATACAATTCATAGACAATAACAATATTTTATTGTTTATTTTTCATTCCACCCCACACTGCAATGCCGCTATATTCCATATATCTTACAATCGCTTACATGATTTTTTGCAGTGTGTTTATGAAACACACACACACAAACTCATGTCTCATTCCTATTTTGCAGTAACAAAATGAATCGTTGGTAGAAAATGTTGCACGTTGTCGTTGTTATACATTTGTTTCTTCTTGTATGCATATGCATTAGTCTGGTTCAGAAAAAAATTGAAAGACTGCTCTCTTAAATTTATAAATAATGTTTGCGAAAATATCAGAACAAACAAATTTATTTATCCTTCCAAAAACCGTCAAAATTTAGCATACTTTGTTTTGCATTTGCTTTTACTGGTTGAGGACCCAGGAGTACTGAATGGAACCCACGTCTCAGTCTCAGGGACTCCTGTATGGCAAGTAAGCAGACTATAAGAGACGCGTTGTCTTTGCCTACATTACTTATCGCAACTTACATTTCCGCACCAGATGTGACGTAGTTAGATGCCAGCCAACACCTGTAGAACAGCTTGGCTGTCACTGTAACCGAGTATACTCCGCCACTACATCTATTTTCCGTTACATTCTCCATGGCCTTGAGATATGCGAACACCTCCTCTAAGAGGACTGAAGCATACTTCTCAACAGATAGCAAAGTTCCTCATAATTGTCTTCAAAAAACACCCATCCGCGTGGTCGAATGATGGTTTTTGGAATGTCAGTAAAAATTCTGGAATGCGTGTGTACTCAACTTTAAAAAATCTCTGAAAGTAATGGTGGCATTAAATGCTATGCATTGAAAAGACACAAGTGTCTATATGACAGCCCCTGCAATATCCATCTCGCTCCACTCTCGCTCCAATAGCAGTCCTTCCGCTTAAGCCTGCAGTTGGCCTTAACGGCCTGTCTACCTATAAATACCGAACGAGGCGGTGAGTACAGAAGTGCACTCTGAGTTTCAAGAGGCACGCAGCACACAAAAGGCGTTCTTTGAAGAGTGGCAAGCTGATTGTAGATTTAGGAGTCCTCTACAGATACATATGTGATAAGTCCTCTGATCATAGAGTTCAAGGTTCACCAGCACATTGTGTACACTGTGCTTAAGAACAGAACTGCAAATTGTATTGAAAGTGGGCCAAACGCACGGTCTCTGCCTACAAAGATATCAAAGTTGAATGCCTTCCTTGTGGTGTCCTCACCTGTACAATCAAACACATTCTACAGAGCCGTCTGATAAAACCATAAAAATTTTTTTTTTGGCTCACCCTAATGTATATCCCCACAATTTCGCATAAATTTGTTGCAGCTTTTCTACTTTTCGCGATAACATCATTCGCGTTTTATTTTTATAGTTATTATTATTATTATTTATTTTTGAGTTATATGTACGTTTGCTAAAGAAAAGAATAATGTGGCAACAATTCTACAGTGGCACGTTTGCCAAGATGGATGCCATGAAATGAAGAATGCGCTTTGTGGCATGATCGCATAAATATTTCAAACTACTTTTGCTGTTGTTGTGTAGCTTGTGTTGTTGCTGTATATTGTCTTCAACGACGATTAATGCCAGCAAACCCAAAGGTGGAAGATTAAGTTATAGGGTTTTAATATATTTCGCCACAACTAAGTTGCTGAATGCAATGAGTCACTGATAACAGTGGATTAGTCAGCTCTAAATTGTGGCTTTGCCTGACTTTTTTTAACTTCACTTCGTTTTAGTTAGAATGAATACTTTGTTGCGCATACCATAAATACATTCATACATTCATATTTATGCACATTTGAATGTGTTGCGCGTTGTCATTTTGCAGGAGTCCACGGCGGTCTCGAATTTTTGCGCATTATTCGTATCATTCAACGTCTAGACTCTAGAGCTCTTCGCACTCACGAACGTCTGCTCACGTTTCTCTCTTCCAAGTGAGTGGCTCTCTTCTTGGCAGTTGTTTTTTAAGGAATGTGATCTCGCTTCCTGTGAGTAGATGTGTGAGCCGATTGGATGAATCATCAGCTGCTTGTTTCGTCAGCAACTTCGCGACGGACAACTTTCTTTGGGTCGTTTCGTGCGCTTTCTTCGCTGCCCAGTGGTCAACACAGTGACTAAGAGTTGTGCTTCCTCCTCAACGCGACTGCGGTAGAAGTCGCAAGGTGCTGTTGTCTATCTGCCTTTCCACGTCCATCATCATGCCTTCACGTGGCTATTAAGTTACCGGGCATGTGTTCGCTCATGCCTTCTTCAACCGTCCGATCAGTCCAAGTATGTGCCCAAAAATCATAATCCTTAAGACGCTCGTCATGGTCATCACCAGAAAAAGTAGCTCTCAATCGAGTCTTGTTACCGGCTATGGGATTTCAATTTTAGTTGCGCCTTTCGAAAGACATACCCAACCCATACGGGTATATTCTAACCGCCCTAACCCGATGGCTCAGTCCCTGAGACAGTAATGGAAATGGGAAATGACGAACTACTCGATGATCGTTCAAACACGAGGACGAAAAGTTAATAGAGACCATGCGTAAACTTCTATGTAAAATATGAACTGATGAGACCATTGCTCCATGTACTTGAGTATAAATGGGCTGTGTCCTATGCACAAGAGAGACTATCCCGTGGGATCTGCTGATACACTGCTATGTTTAAATTTGATGTCCCTGCCAAGCTTATGAGGCTTCGGACATCTAACGCTAGAGAAGGTAAATCTGCCAATAAATAAAAGCAGCGCACAACTCATATCCAAAAATTATCGGCTTGTTATCTAATAGTTATCGATATATTATCGGGGTGTTACTAATTTTTTCGACGTCTTATCCCTTTATTATCGAACATTTATCGCAAAGTTATCTATTGTATTGCGAAAAAGTTATCTTTTTCTATCGGATCCACTCCGCTGGAAGGACCGGGTGGAAAACGATTTAAATTCCCCTGATGCGACCAATTGGCGCCAGTTGGCAGAGCGAAGAAGCGACTGGCGCGCCTTGTTGGACGGCCATAACCGTTTAAACGGTTACGAGCCAATTAAGTAAGTAAGTCTCGGAGTGTTACCAAATTTGTATCGTCGTGTTATCGATTTTTATCAAAATTTATGGAAAAGTTGTCGGTTCGTTATCGATTTGTTATCAAAAAGTTACACATGTGATACTGCAAAGTTATCAATTTCTTATCCGCGTGTTACCAATTTTTCATTGGCGTTTTATCGATTTGTATAGACGACTCATCGGTTTTTTATGATACAGATACCGATAAAACTTCAATATCAAATTGTTGACATATCTGTAACCCATCGATAAAAAGCCGATAAGAAATTAATATGAAGCCGACGACTCTGCGACTACAAGCCGATGACAAACCGATAACTCGAAGGTAATAATTCGCTATCGATAAAAGACAGTGACTTGTCGGTATCGATTATTACCGATAAAAAGCCGATGTAGCTTTTTTCAAAAAGCCCGAAACTGTTTCTTCCTCTTCTTAATTGGCGCTTAACTGTTTAAAAGGTTATGGCCGTCCATTAAATTGCTTCTGTTAGAATAACTTTCGTTGTGATTTAACTTCAATAACAGGTCGAGCTCTAGTTAACTTAAAAAATTAGTTTTCCAGACGTACATTTATACGGTTACACATTGAGCTCCACGTATGTATAGGTGGTACTTACGCCTTTTTTTTTTTGGTTCAAGAAACCAATAATTTTTTTATGTATTTCTCTAATATTAAGTACTTGCAGAAACCAATTTAAATTATTTTTACAGAAATTTAATATAATGCCCTCACAAATTATCAAACCACCACGTAACTAAGTGACATTTTTATTGCCCACATAACTTAAGCAAATATAAATTAGCATATCAAAAGTGCGTTCTAGTGACAAACCCTTCTACGATTTTATGGAAAGAATGAGTGAATTTGTTTTTACATTCTTTCTACCTTCACTTTAATTTTCCCTTATCCTTCTGGTACTGGATGGCCTGTGGAAGTGATGATTTTGCTTCACTTCGCTGACAGCGCAATAAAACTTGACAACATAACTGCAATCAAAACAACAGCCAACGCACCAGCAACAAATGAAACCCGGATTTTGTGTGCAACATCGACAAACAATGTCGTCGTCAACATGTGGCATATGGCATGACAAGGATGGGATGGCGCGGATGTGATACGCAATACCAAAGAGTGGAGTATGTGAGTGTATAATTTAGTAATGTTGTTGTTTGAAATATTGTTGTTTACTGTTGCATAATTTTATTGCCGCTGTCACAATGCTGTTGTGTGTATAAAATTCAATCTCACTTCAACGCAATTTCATCCATCCAGTTGGGTGGCAACACCCGCACATTGCAAATATTGCGTTAGTGGCGAGTTGTATCGCTGCACCACCAACAAAATCATCTTTGTCGTTTTCGATGTTGCGTCGTCACCGTCGTCGCCGTGAACCACGCCTTTTTTGCGTTAAAGCGCTGATGAAATTGTTGAGCCATTCTGTTGTTGTTACGCAGCAAGGCCACAATGCTTGCCATTTGTTGATTTTGGTAGTTGGAAGATTTTTTTTGGAATTTGTATCGTGATTTTTTTTGAACAAGTTTAGCAATGAACGGGGTAGTTTTGTACATAAATTTTCTTTCGTATTTCGCAAAGGACTATTTTGCTCAAACGAAATAGTTTTAGGTACATCAATAAATAAATATTGTAACGAATTAATGCAATTCCGCTTATTTGCAACATTCTACTAACGTTTGTATCGCTCAACTGTTGAATAAATAACTCCAATATTTAATAATGCAAAATGGTCTTTATTAGACTACTTTAATAACACTTATACTTCGCAACTGATAGCGTGCTTAAATCAAACTGATTGATTTTTACTCAGCTTTCGCTCCTTTTATAGTCTCTGCTGTCTCGTTCGCATACTTCTAGGCGTTTCTTCTTCTAGAATTTACTACTTGTTTACCAGCTATAAACTACAGATGCACGATTATAGCTTCTCGCGTTAGCCATATGCGCGTGTATATGTGAGTGATACTTCCACCGATGATTGCCTACTTTTGGGAGTATCTCAGATATATGCATGTGTTTGTGCGTTTCTCTCCGCTGCTTGTATGGACATATGTGTAGACATAATGATTGATTTGTTTATGTGCATACGAGTCGCTGCTCAGTATCGGCTTAGAGATGATAGTATCCCTTAGTGTTGCCAATATTCTTCACAATATGTTAACCTATTTATTCGTAATTGTTACTCTTTTATTTCCTTAAGATCATGCCAAGTTATCCCTTTTTCGCGACAACTGATGTTATATTAATTCATAAAGAGGGATCGAGACTTCTTCATCTGTCTCTGCCAACTCACTGAAGATCTCCCTCTAGCTCTGCTTTGAAATGCAGCTGTTGAAAGGAGTAACTTTTGAACTGAAGCGTATTCATACGTTCGAATAACATAACATATCCAGGGACTGAATGCTTCTGGATTTTTTTTTTATTCATACCCCTCCCCGTATATCTACTCATCGGTCATCGATCCATTGTTTATTTGACCATCGACTCACAGATACCAATACGACTCCACAGATAATATTGGCTCCAATCAATCACTAGCTGTCTCACCGACCGGACCTCTTTCAATCACTTTCCATTGTCAACCAATCATCGGCAAAAGTCGGTCACGAGTTCCATTCGCCATCTCACTGGCCCTATATCCTCCATTTACCTTCCATCGTCCACAAGTCATCAGCAAACATCGTTAACAAGTTGCTCTGTTCCACTTCTACTGGTTACTTTGGGAGCATTCGCCATTGATCATTAACCACCCACAGGCTCATAGATGAGAAATTCCGTCGCTCCATATCTTCCGGTGACTTTGGCAACGATTCACCTTCATTGTTGCACCAGCCACCGGCCGACCATCCAGTAGGCACACCAGCCACCAATGAGTCAATGGTTGGGATTCAAGACGTTGACAAGCGCAATTCACAACTTTTGCAACCCAATTGTCAACCTCACCTACGCAAAGCGAATCCTTATACAAATCAACCATATTAGTTAATTGTACACATATAAGTGAATATGCCCCTTACAACCATCTTAATAACTTCCTACATCACCGCATAAGAAGCCCACCGTTCCTTGGACCGCTAGCTTCGACAAATCCGATTTTCTTACTTTTGCTCCAATAAATTCCAAACTACCTACCCTTTATTTATCTTCCACCCTGCTACAAATCAAATGACCATCAACATCGATAACACTCCTCAAAACCTTAGGGGAGTGCCTTTATCGCTACAACAACAACATCAGTCAATGGTTCAGCATACATATATTGTCCCCTATCTTAATATTCACCATCACCTAATTCTATCCATATTTCTGTATATCAACCAGCCTGCTCACCGATTCTTCGGTAACTTTGGACATTTAACCCATAATACCATTTTTTTTTTTTTTTGTATCAGCCATCTGTTCACCTCTTAACTGTTTTCCAATCCATGCACCAACTCAATCATTTAACCCTTAAACTGGTTTGGGATCAGCGATCCATTCTCCGTTTCTTCTGACAACTTTGGCATCACCCACCGGCTTCACCGTTACCTTGAACCGACGACTTAATCACTACCCGCTCATCTCGCTATGATCCCGAATAGTTGCAAATATCTGCCACAGTGTGTTTGTATGTGTATGTGTGTCAAAGGTAGAGAAATCTCTGCTCGATTTTGGACTTGCTGAGTGCCGCGACGAAACCCACCTTAATCTATTATCAAAGCAAAGAATTTGCAATAAACCCACTTCAGCAGTTTTCAAAGTTAAAAAAAAGGATATCAATTCAAAAGGGCCCACTTTTCTTTTCTTCTATCTCGACCAAAAGCGTCAAAAGTAAGCAACAAATCGCTCCAACTCATGCCTGATTAGTTCATGAGCTGAAAATCTGGCAGACGGCTTAAGGTAAAAGGAACGGGGCATTTCCTGCAGTCACAATATTGGCGACCTGTTAACTGACGTACAAAAGGAGCTAAAGTGTTGTTTTCTTCAATGCTAGATAGAGAGGGAGATGGTGGGGACTAAGCGACGTGAGAATGGCAATATACAGCCTAAAAATAGCCAAGCATCGTGAAGAGTGGGGCTGTCAGCCGAGCTGTTAAGCTTTGCTTATAGCTGATAGAAATTAAAAAAAATCTAGAAATAATAGATCAATAAATTAATTTCTTTGTATGGTATATTACTTAAGTTCTTGAGTATCTTCGTTTCCGTCTTTATCTCTCCCTATCATACTTGTAAACAATCATTTATGTTGTCTTTATTGTTACGCATCGCAGAGCATTCTTTATATCCCATAGATAGTGATGGTCCTAGACTATAGGTTGTCTAGTTCCAAAGACTGCTTACATACACTGTTGCGCGTATTCAGCAAACTCAAAGTCATCCATCTCAATGCGCAAAGCCTATATAGAAAGCTGGATGAATTGAGATTCATATCTGAGGGTTCTGATATAGATGTTATATGTATTTCCGAAACCTGGTTTTCTTCATGTCACCAAAATGATTTGGTGCAACTAAATGGATATCAACTTTTCAGGGCTGATAGATGTGGTCATGGTGGTGGTGTTGCTATATATGTTAAAAGTAGTTTATCCTGTAAACTTTGCTGCAGTGCTAGTCCAAGTGATTCTGTCGAATATGTGTTCGTAGACGTGTTCTCTGTAAATAATGAAAGGCTTCTTATCGGCTGTGCATACAGACCTAATCGTGGAGTTGGCTTCTCTGGCTTTATTGAATTTCTCGAGCCTCTACTTATAAGTTATGATAATATAATCATCGCTGTGGATTTCAACTCCAACCTTCTCGTCGACTCAACTCTAAAGCTAAGTATGGAGTCTCTTGGACTTTTTCCCACCAATTTAACTTCACCTGCACACTTTACTGACTCAAATTCTTCTTTGCTGGATTTATTTTTTGTGAATGATCCCCTGAAATTGCTCCCCTATGATCAATTGTCGGCATCTTGCTTTTCAAAACACGATCTGATATTTCTTAGTTACAACTTTCAAGCGTCACACATCCAATGTTCCTTTACGTATCGTGATTTTAGAAGCATAGATTACAGTTCCCTTAATGCAGAGGTGGAGTCGGTCGAATGGAGCTTGATTCGTACGCTGACATCGGTCGATGATCAGGCATCATTCCTACAGAACCATATTATTAGGCTTTTTGACAACCATGAGCCAGTGAAACTCAAAGCTGCTACACACAATAATACCCCTTGATTTAGTGCCAATATAAAACACTTAATTCACCAGCGTAACCTTGCTTACTCTCGATGGAAAAGATACAAAACCCTGGAGGCACACAACTGCTTCAAAGCAGCTAGGATCGCTGCAAACAAAGCCATTAAGTCAGCTAAGCAGAAATTTTATAGTAACAAGTTTAGTGCTGCTTTGAGTTCGAAGGAAACCTGGAAGTCGATTAAACAAATTGGTATCGGAAAATCTAAATGCGATATTTCTGTTCTCCCTGATGTAGACATTAACAAGATAAATATAAATTTTGTAAATCTGCCAATCTCAACTGACAATATATGTGCTGACAATTATTGTATTCTCGCTAAAATCCTTCCTCACTTAACCTACTTGGTTAACTCTGTGCTGACGTCCTGTGTATTTCCCAAATGTTGGAAAGTTGCTAAGTTAATCCCAATGCCCAAGCAAAACAAGGAGTATAGACCTATAGCTATTCTGCTTTTCCTTTCCAAGGTCGTCGAACGAATTTTGCACTGTCAGATAAATACTTATGTGCAGGATAATAACCCTCTCACAGATTCCCAGTGTGGATTCAGGTCAAATCGTAGCTGTAAAACGGCGCTCCTATCGGTGATAGAGGATATTTGAGAACAAGTTGACACAAATTTTACTGCTTTCCTGACTCTTCTCGACCATTCAAAAGCGTTTGACTCGGTCGACCACACCGTTCTCTTCAAGAAGCCGGACATCCTATTTAATTTCTCCAACTGTGCAACAGCCCTAATCAGATCGTATTTGGCCGACCGAAGTCAGGCAGTAAGTGTTGGTACCAGAAAGTCTGACTTCGTCAGTGTTTTAAGAGGCGTCCCACAAGGCTCAATCCTTGATTCCCTGTTATTTGTTTTGTATATAAACGATTTGCCTGGTGTTCTCAAGTATTGTAATATTCACATTTATGCTGACGACGTACAATTGTATATGTGCTAAATTTTCTCCAGTCGTCTAGATCTGTTCTCCTTACCCACTTCAGACATCGTATGCTAATATCTGATCGCCAGTTCTTCATTACTTCCATACGTCTTTGGAACTCGCTTCCTTCTAGACTTAGGCTTATAAGCAATGCTCTGCTCTTCAATAAAGAATTAACAAGTTTCTATAATAACCTAGACAATTAAAATACTGATTTCTTCTAAGCAAATGTACTCTATCATTCGTTAATTTATTTATTTACTATTTATTAAATATATTATTTATTGTAACCTTTTCTTAGCCATAGTCATTAGTTTTAAGTTTCAAGTTTAAATTGTTCCTATTTTATGCCTTTTACCTACTAGCACTATAAAATAATGTTTGCCAAATTGTTGTGCTGGGATGAATTGCTTAATAAATACAAATACAAATACAAAAATTGTCCCTCAACTTACATTTGCAGATAATGAGTTTGTGGTCTCTCCTGTTGAACTTTTGTATCAGCGTTGACGCGCTTTAAAACTGCGGTATTTAGCTCCACCATATAATGTCATTTAACACTTATCCTGTATTCATGGATCAAAATTGCCCAGACAACATTTACCATCAAATATATTTGCATAGCCTTCGTTTTAACTGACGAAACCTTTTTACTTTAATTATTAAGAAAACTCAAGTCCAAAAACATTAATTTTGCTATTTTCTACTTCATGGGATACGCTAGACAAAAACAGTTACATATACTGTAATTGTGGGTCAAAATTGCCCAATATGATAAAGAGCATGTGTTCGCATTTCTGGATAGAATAAGTCATGTTTTTTCTTTTTTTTTTTTGTTTGCGGTGTGATACCTTAACATTTTTTGTACGTAATTATCTGGAACTGTCAATCTTTTACTAACTCTTAAAATTATTTTGAGCTGTGCAGTTGTGGATTTTGTACTAAGATAAGAGATAATAAATAGAAGAAGTTTTCGATAACTTAGGTTTATAATACAAGTATTTGAGAGTTTGTCAAACAATGTTTTATAGTGCGGTTGCATTTTCTTATGGCCAACATGAACAGGGAAGAAACTGAAAACACTGATTTGGATGACGACATACCAGAGAGGATGAAGAAGATGAAATATCGGAAGTGGGATCCTTTTGTGACCCAAACTTATCTGAGGGAACAGCCGGAGAAGGCAACATTTCTGACAGTCAGCAAGAGTAGGACTCTTTCTATCAAATAATGGTAAATATATGTGGCCTAATAGTTCAGTTGTAAGCGGATTTGGCAGATATTCTAAAGAAAATGTTATGGTAAAAAATATACAAGGCTACAGTGTTACGTGCGACAACTTTTTACGTCGCATTTAAAATGTGCATAATTTCGTACCATACGAAAACTAACACTTTTTAATGATAAAAGAGATTAGTCTTCATTCGCTCACATATGGGTACAAAGGGGATTGGTTCTATTGCTCCCGGTTGGGTATTGATGGGTACAATTAGTATCTTCATCCTCAAACAAAAGGGCACAGTTCAACACACCCAAACAGATCAAAACTGGCATTATTCGCATACTCCTTTGCGACTGATCCCGGGGTCATCCTAGACTAATCGCATTTTTTGCAGGGTATTTATACATCTTCGCTCACAATTGCGACTTCATACATACCTAAGTTAAATATCTACACAAAAAAATCAATCTATGTATGTACTTGCATACATTTTTAACACGCTTTTATTAGCTTGGCTTGTATGTAGCGGAATCTTTGAGCTTAATTTTCACCAGTTTCGAGAAGTCTGATTAATTTGAAACTTTGCATACGTATCAAGGATCGATGACAATGCATTAATATGATGGTGTGTTGACATAAGGTCAACGGCCATAAGGTCAATTGGCCTTATTACTACTTTGAATGGCCATAAGTTAGATTGAAACTTTGCACACATATCAAGGCTCGATGGCAATGCATTAATATGATGGTGTGTTGACATAAGATCAACGGCCATAAGGTCAATTGGCCTTATTACCACTTTGAATGGCCATAAGTTTGATTGAAACTTTGCACACATATCAAGGCTCGATGACAATGCATTAATATGATGGTGTGTTGACATAAGGTCAACGGCCATAAGGTCAATTGGCCTTATTACTACTTTGAATGGCCATAAGTTAGATTGAAACTTTGCACACATATCAAGGCTCGATGGCAATGCATTAATATGATGGTGTGTTGACATAAGATCAACGGCCATAAGGTCAATTGGCCTTATTACCACTTTGAATGGCCATAAGTTTGATTGAAACTTTGCACACATATCAAGGCTCGATGACAATGCATTAATATGATGGTGTGTTGACATAAGGTCAACGGCCATAAGGTCAATTGGCCTTATTACTACTTTGAATGGCCATAAGTTAGATTGAAACTTTGCACACATATCAAGGCTCGATGGCAATGCATTAATATGATGGTGTGTTGACATAAGATCAACGGCCATAAGGTCAATTGGCCTTATTACCACTTTGAATGGCCATAAGTTTGATTGAAACTTTGCACACATATCAAGGCTCGATGACAATGCATTAATATGATGGTGCGGTGACATAAGGTCAACGGCCATAAGGTCAATTGGCCTTATTACTACTTTGAATGGCCATAAGTTAGATTGAAACTTTGCACACATATCAAGGCTCGATGGCAATGCATTAATATGATGGTGTGTTGACATAAGATCAACGGCCATAAGGTCAATTGGCCTTATTACCACTTTGAATGGCCATAAGTTTGATTGAAACTTTGCACACATATCAAGGCTCGATGACAATGCATTAATATGATGGTGTGTTGACATAAGGTCAACGGCCATAAGGTCAATTGGCCTTATTACTACTTTGAATGGCCATAAGTTAGATTGAAACTTTGCACACATATCAAGGCTCGATGGCAATGCATTAATATGATGGTGTGTTGACATAAGATCAACGGCCATAAGGTCAATTGGCCTTATTACCACTTTGAATGGCCATAAGTTTGATTGAAACTTTGCACACATATCAAGGCTCGATGACAATGCATTAATATGATGGTGTGTTGACATAAGGTCAACGGCCATAAGGTCAATTGGCCTTATTACCACTTTGAGTGGCCATAGGTTTGATCTGCCGGCCCTTGGCAATTTCGGCGAAAGACCGCGTCCAGCCTCCCTGGGTCTTGGCCCTTTTCGGTGCCGTGGGGTTGGATTCATCCATGGACCGTGGCGTTTCGAGGTTTCATCACTCTCGACTAAAACTTTTAAAATTATTTGAACTAAAAAATTAAAAACAAATAATAGTAAAAAAAAAAAACTAAAAAAACACGCTTTTATAGCAAACCGAACTAAAAAATAGAAAATAAATTTCAATTAAAAAGAGTTTATATAACAGTAGTAGAAGGTCAAACAATCGTTTATAGTTAATCACCTCAAAATAAAATTATAATAAAATTTAAGTTATTAACAGAATAATTTAATTCAGAGTAAAAAGCGTGGGGTGCATTTGACTACATTTCATATCTTTCCTCTCAGATAGTTGCCAATAGAATGATTGTAACATTCAATATGAAGCACCGCACGCTTTTTACTGTGAATTAAATTATTCTGTTAATAACTTTAATTTTATTATAATTTTATTTTGAGGTGATTAACTATAAACGATTGTTTGACCTTCTACTACTGTTATATAAACTCTTTTTAATTGAAATTTATTTTCTATTTTTTAGTTCGGTTTGCTATAAAAGCGTGTTTTTTTTTAGTCTTTTTAAACTATTATTTATTTTGAAATATGACCTCATAGTTGGACACTTGAGCTAGCCATGCCACACCCTGGCATTTTAAATCACGCCTTTTAACGCGATGATAGATTGACAATATTAATTGTTGGTTGCTAATCTAATTAGGCAAGTTGGTATTTATGGTTTTATGCAAATTTTTTTCGTTCATATGACGTTCTAAATTGTTTGTTTTTGCGGGTAAATAATACCAAAGATAAATTTTAAACTTCTAAAGTACTTGCAATTTGTATTCATGCTTCAACAGGCCAGAGGTCAAGTGGCATGCATGATAAGAATGCCTAGATAGCAGTTCAAGGAAATGGAGCGTCTTCGTTACAATTTTCTTCCGAGAGGTTTTTCATATTTTCTTCCACATAATTGTATGGAGGAAAACTAAAACACCCTCCGGGAAAAAAGTTCTTAAACATTTTATTTATTCTTTGTTAAACAACATTTTATTGAGCTACAAAATTGCAGTGCCCAGATAATTCAGTGAAACCTAAACAAAAAGTTGGAAATTTATTTTTATTTAAATTTTCTCAAGTTTTCAAATTTTTTCGAAAACATTTTTGAGATTAATTTCCATAGTTACAGTTACAAAATTCAAAGAAGTTTCTAAAGTATCGATAATCAAAAAAGAATATTTAAAATAACGAATTTTGATCAACAAATTCCCACTGCTAATTTTCTGTTCGCTACTGTATATTTAAGAATGGGATTATGAATGTTTGTAAATATTTTATACATAAATTCAAGGATTTATAAATTTTCACTTACCCATGATTGCGAAGTATTACTGCGCCATTTTTTTCGCCCACGACATTCACTCGTGCAATTTATCTATGCGCTGAATCGACAACTTAACTAACAATTTAATTAATTTCAAATTAATATTCATTAAAAAGTGTATACATATTTACATGGTATATATGGACAAAGCACATCGTTCCCTTAATAAATGGCTTATCTCACGGCTTGGCTAATCAAATGCATGTAAATTTTGCAAATGTTCACTAATTTAACTTTTTATGATTTTCTTTTCAACTTTATCTTTGAGTCAGTTCTTGCCGCCTTGGTTAGAGTGGCTCGTATACAAAACTATGAATGTCATTATATTATAGCTAGATTGATTTTAAGGTAATGGAGATTTTCCGCTGTATAGGCAACAAATAAGTTAAGGACGAATTTTGTTTTGCTAGAAGTATGAGGGAAAGTGTGTTGGTCTGTTTTGCAATATAGCCTGTTTAATACTGTATGATATGCGTGATAATGTAGCATAATACGACTTAAATCTAATTCATGTCGTTTGATGAAAACAAAAGATTAAAACAAAATTGTGCAGAGAAATATTTATAAATATGTATACATAAGTATGTATAAAGGTTTCCACTAAAAAGCAAATTTAAAAATCACTTAGCTACAAAGGAGTAAAGGAGCTTAAAAAGTATTGAAATTCCTGCACATAAAAAAATCTACATATTTAACTATGTGCATAAATTTAGTATCTACTTTTACATACTAAATAAAATAATTAAAAAAAAACATTTTAAGTTAAACGGTTTATTGAAAACAATACTTACATGAAGTTATAATAATACGAAAAGTAGAAAATAATTAGTTAGGTCCTAGGTACTAGTCATCACACTCCTTCTCAATCTAGGGCATTGATCAGACAATTAAATAAAAGCGTGTCGCGCGTGAAATTTCTAAAAATGTGAGGCGTAGCATAACCTGATTAAGGTTCAGTTGGTTTTACTTTAATTTAATTTTCTGATCAACGCCCTAGATTGATAAGGAGTGTGATGACTAGTACCTAGCACCTACCTAATTATATATCTTAGCGAAAAATAGTTTTGTATCAATGATGTTTCACTTACTAAGTTTTATTGGCAGAGAAAATTTAAAGACAGTTTTTTTAAATGGGTGGTGCCATGCCCCTATTTCGATCACAACATTTCTAGAGCCTCAAAAAAAAAATAAATCCCTCTTAACAAAATTCGAAAAAGTAATTCATCTGAAATGACCTGTACAATTCAAGCTCACGCTGAGTATAAAATGTTTGGTTACACCCGAATGTAGATAACCTCGCTTGTTATTTTTCAATCGGGGTGATATAAAAAAAAAATTTGAACGAATAGAATTTGTTGCCATATCATTCTACAAATCAGTGAAAATTGTTTTATTCTTTTTACTCGACTACATGATCTCCGATTTATGAAATTTATATGCCCCTATTTTGATTCTTTTCTTCTAATTAATATCATTTTGATCTCTGAAGTGGTTTGCAAATTGTAATTTTTTCTTGGCTTGATAAAACAAAAATCATATTCTATGGAGGTATAACTCGCTTAGCTGAATCAATAAGAAGGGCTTTAGAACTCAAAAGGGTATATATGGGGTATTCCATCCCATTTCGACCAATTTTGAACCCGACCCCTTTAGAATTGGCTGAAAGTTTTTCTTCTTTTTCTAGCTTACCAAAGACGTTTTTCAGAAGATTTTCAAATTTTTTCATCCAACACAAAAAAAGTTATGAATTTTTAAAAAAACACCGTTTTTGTTTTCAAAATGCTATAACTTTTTCAAACATTGATCGTTTGGGATCATTTTTTTTTTTTTGTTTAGATTTGTTTTTAAATGTACTTTTCGGAAAAAATTCAAAAAAATGTTTAAAGTTTTTTTTTGTAATTTTTCAGTTTTTCGAAATTTTTTGAATTTCGGCCTTTTTTTTCATAAAGAACTTCAATCAATTTTGCAATCATCCGCACTAATCCCGGAGTGGGCCGAGATTTTTTTTTTTTTATTTAATTATATAATATTTTTTCAAAATATTTAAAACTTATTTTTAGTTGGAAAACGGTGTTTTTTCAAAATGCTATAACTTTTTCAAAAATTGACCGTTTGGGATCATTTTTTTTTTAAATATGTTTTTAAATGTACTTTTCGGAAAAAATACAAAAAAAATTTTAAAGTTTTCACTCCGGGATTAGTGGGGAGGATTGCAGAATTGAATGAAGTTTTTTATGAGAAAAAAAAGGGAAAATCATGAAAAATATCAAACTCTAAAAATATGGCTGTTTTATGCAAAGTGTCTACATTTCGCTGCATAATAACTAAGCCCACAAATCTCTGAAGACGGATCATGTGGGCTGCGGCTTTAGAATATCAAGCTGACTGTGTGCGGTTCTATTTAGCTAAAGCCCAGCTAAACAAAAAATTAAAACTCTGTGCAGTCGAGATACAATAAAAGATAAGAAGATACAAGTATGTCGTTTTTCAAGCAGTGGACTTCATTGATGCTTAATGCAAATTTCACATATGTTGCTGTTGTTGTCGTAGCGATAAGGACACTGCCTGAAGGCCTTGGGGAGTGTTATCGATGTTGATGGTCCTTTACCGGATGCAGATCCGCTACGTTCCGGTAACAAGCACCATAAAGGTACAAGCACGAACATCTCGATAACGATTTGGTATGACCACATAAAACCTTCTAGGTCATACCGCCCTCCCAGCCCCTAGATCGATCAGGAGTTCGGGGTAACCCTTGAATCAATTTGGTATTTTAGTCGGTTCTTACGACAGGCATACCTACCGCGGGTATATTCTTAGCCCCTAACCGGTGCAGGCTTATAATACGTGCCGATGGATGATCTGATCAAATAAACAAACCACTTTTAATTTTACTGTGTCAGTGTTATACGAAATGATCTGTTTTAGTATTTCAATGTTGTTATAAATTTTCTACTTTAGACTGCTTATAAAATTGCTTTGCCCCACTTAATCTCTTGACAAAGGCACTTTGTGATCTTAAACGTACATATAAGCGAAAGTAGATTTTTGTTAGATGAACTTTAAAAAATGTCTCTATCTTTGCTTGCAAATTATAGCATACATAACTTGGCTTTGGAACTCGCTTTTTTTGCATTTACCAAATTGCAAATTGCATTCATGTGCTAAACCGAATGCAAATGGCAATGAAAGCGTAGTAGATTAGGTACGCAGTACGTGAGAAAATGGGATTTTATTAAAATCCAACCAAGTGCGTAAATGCAAAATTTCTTTTAAATTATTTAAAAAGTGTTTCAAAACGGTGTCGCCGCTCGGCAATGTTTGTGCAAACATCCAGATTTAGTGACGGATCCAGAATTTTAGGAAGGGAGTCCAACTTTTTTTTTTTTTAATTTCGAGAACATATTTTGTCCACAGTTCCTTGAAACGTCTTATTTTTAAAAATAGGTAATCTTTTTTGCTTGTTTTTCAAATAAGTATTTATTGATTTTGGCATTATCAAGTTCAAGGTATCATGAATGCAAATCGTTAAAAAAATTATCAAATGTATATTTCGTATACCCCATAACGTCTCGCCTTGTAACGAATTTAATAAACAAAGAAAAGACTCGTGCTTTCTTTCCATCTTTGAGAAGGTTGTTGAAACGCATTCCAAGTATGACATTGAAATCAAAAAGCCGCGTTTATGCAATCGTCAAAAGAACTGCTCCAATACTTCGAGGAATTCCGAGTTATTTCCCAAGCAAGAGTTCGATGAAGGGAAATACACAGAACTCTATCACTTTTAAAAGAGTTAATGGATTGTTCCGAAAGTGATTTCGTCTCTGCAGTCGAAATGTGGGGGAAACGAATTTGCGATCGAAGCGTATTTTTCGAATCGGTAATCTTCCCTGTAGCGAACAAGGAAGACAGTCACGCAAAGCAACAGTTTCGCACCAGAGGTTTTATAAATTTACTGTGTGGTACTAAAACAAATCAAAACCAAATTAATTGTTAATTCTCCCACGAGCTGCTTCGGAGTACATAACATCACCAAAGGTGAAAAAAAACCGAAAACTTGTGGGTGTCTTGAGATGAACGCAGTTCACCATGCATTGTGAACAAATCGTTGCGCTTCGCCGCTGTAATGGGTCGCCAGACCAATATGACTAAGACTTGCTACGTCTTAGAATGCATTGAGTTGGGGCGGAGCACTTGTGGCTCTAAGATACTTACTATGGGCTGCTTATTTTTCTGTAAGAACCTGCGAATTGCATACACATGCAAAGAAAGAAACAAAAGTAAAATCTTTGACAACTAAAGGGCTAATTAAACTTTCTTAACCCTAAAGCTATAGTCTAAACCATACCAATATCCATAACCATCTCCAATGTAATCGATTAATACTGCCTTAACTTAAAAATCGTGAAAATTTCATAAAAATGAAGAAAACGCAAAAAATTACAAACATATTCTACAAAAAATAAGTCTCTTAGTCATAACGTATCCAAAACAATGAATAAAATCTACAAAAAGTTATTAAATTCACCAACTCAAATATTTTTAGGTTATGGATATGGCGAGAAACCAAAAACCAATTAGTTGGCTATGGTATGGTTATGGCGTTAGCGTTATGGTGTGACACCATTAATAGATTACATTGCTGCAGCACAGCTGTTTTATCTGGTTATGGTTTTATGGTTATAAGTCACCATTAAGCGCCCTATAAAGCTTTCATTACTAAAACAAGTCTACGCTACATAAGACTAACGGGCGATTAATTCATTTAAACAGTCATTTCATCGTTTAGTCCTGACCCAGCATCCAATGATTCGCTTTTATTCGCACACATCGAAAAATAGATTGCATTCTAAACGTTTTTTTAATTACGAAAGAATTGTTGATGCATTCAAAACCCCAGCTGAGGGGTGGTTCGATCTCCGGGAATAAGTGCTTCGAAAATTATTTTACCAGAATGGAAGTGTGTAAAAATGTTCATTTCATTGTGAAATAAGTAAACCATGTCATTCTCATGAAGGGAAAGAACATTTGTGAGTTTTGACCAAAGTCGAAACAAAGGCTACACACCGGTTCGACCCATTTAAGTAAGCTGAGGATACAAGAACTCCAAAAATTTGTTCTTTTAAAATTGTGGTAATTTCACTATGCTATACATGTTCATGACACATTCAGTCTATTTGAGGTCTTTATTAACCGGCCAGTTCAACATAACCTAACCTGTTCATGAAGAATGAGAATTCAGCACCATACTTAATACCACATACACCGTTCATCTTTGCTAATCTGCATTTAAGAACAAGTTACTAATGAATGAATAACATTAAAAATACATACCTACGCACATTTATGCACAAAGAATCAACATGAATTCTTCATTTAGCATTGCTTAAAACGAAAAAAAATATTTAACACTTGCCATTATAATTTCTCAACTTACTTTGAAATACTCAAAAATTAGCATTTGTAATTTCCAAAAAAGGAAAAATACTTTTTCTCTGTCGTAATTTATTTTTTGCAAACCAAAAATCCATCAATTATTCTTTTATTCATTACAGTAGTTAGGTGCAACATCAGTGTTTTACAACGCCTCACATGCTGCAAGTCTTAAAACATTCATTTATCACTTTTGCCATAATTTTCGGCATCTTTTGGAAATTTGTTTAAATTTGTTACAAACACATTTCTGTTCTCTTTGTACACTTGTCTTTGCACAATTTGACAAATTGTACATTTTGTCAGACAGTAATTTGCCTGTTGCAACTGGTTTTTGTGCGTACATTGTAAGTATTGGATGCAAAATATCGATGCACTGCTGGACTCACTATTTATTTGTTACAAAAAATTTGCCTCTATGAGCTACCCGCCGTCTTAGGGATCGGTCAATTCCTGTTTCTCTTTTCTAATGAAATTAATTGATGTAGCTAACTCGGAACTTTGCATCCATCGATTGATGATTGTTTGTATGTAGCTACGTATGTGTGAGTATTAGTACAAAGGCTACTGTGCTCCAGTTTTCTAAATACATATATTTGTGACTACATACATTTGTACTCACATTTTATAACTTGCTTCATACGCTCACCTCATCGTACACTGAACTCATGGGCATTTAACAACCTTTTCTGTGCAATTAAATGGTCAGAATCAGCACTGCCCACAAATGTAAAAATGAACAGCAAACATATGAACTGGAATGAAATAAAATGAAATTCTATAAAAAATAGAGTGCACTTTCTAAGCACCAAAACTATTACGTACGTACACTGCAAAAATGTTGAGTACTCTACAACCGTACATAATATATACGCCGTAGGGATAAGAGTGTATCGAAATTCATATATACAAGCAAGGCAGTCTAAGTTCGGGCGAAACCGAACATTATGTTCCCAGCTGAGTGATAGAAGAGAAATCTCACGAACAATATATGATATTAAAGCTGAAATATATTCCGTAAGAAGCTATAAAACAGTTACTGTCATAGAAACAATGTTCTTACCAAATCTCGTTAAAATTGGTCGCTTTTTGGTCGACTTTGATATTAAAAGATTTCGAAGAGCTTAATTAAACGCACCGGACCAGGGTCATTTACAATTGTAATGGCAATAAAGTTAGGTGCGATAAATGATGCTAAATCTTTAAGCAATTTCTCGCCAAACCAACATGGCTTTATCTCAAACCGATCTACAGTTTCGAATCTTGCTTTATTCAGCGAGTATTGTATTACATCTTTCATTGCGGGGTTTCAAGTCCACTGCATCTACACTGATTTCTTAAAAGCTTTCAATTCTTTACAGATTTACAAGCTAACTCATTTAGTGTTTCATTCGGTTGTTTTAAAATCTATTCAGTCATATCTAAGTAACAGAAACTGTGTTGGAACTTTTGATAGTACCTCTTCTAAACCATTCTTCGCTGGTTCTGTAGTGCACCTAGGGGAGTATACTGGGCACGTAGTTCTTCTTTTAATGATATAAGTAGTTGCTTTAACTTTGCAAAGTTCTTGCTCTATGCCGATGATTTAAAGGTATTTTCTAAAATTGCGAAACCTGATGATGATTATAAGCTTCAGAATGACATTGACAGATTAGAAGATTGGTGCATTAATTCTAGGCTTTCTTTAAATATCAAAAAGTGTTTTAAATTAACGCGTGCGAAAACTCATAACAGCTTATCATATTTCTCATTTCCTATTACAAAGTTTGGACGAAATTAAAGATCTTGGTGTATTTTTTTGGAGAAACTTTTCTTTCAGTATGCATTTTGCCAAATTATTTCGAAGGCTTACTCGGAATTTAGATTTGTAAGAAGGAACCAATTGGCGCCGGTTGGCGGAACGAAAGAGCGACTGGCGCGCCTTGTTGGACGGCCATAACCGTTTAGACGGTTAAGCGCAAATTAAGTAAGTAAGTAAGTATACTCTCAAGTTATTATTTACGACTTTTGTTCGTTCTAATTTGGGATACGCTGCTTTCATATGGAGGCCAAGTTTTCCCACATTGCCATTTTTCGAAATTTTCGATATTGAAAATATTTAAAATGTAGGTGTGGCTATTATTTGATTTCGACCATGCTCAAAGCAAACATAACTTCATCTCAGATAAGCTCGCTTCTAAGTCTGGTAAAGTTAATTAAGCTTTTAATAAAGCTATTTTGTAAGCCAACGAACCGAAGGTGGATATAAAAAGTGGATGTGTTTTCCAACCGATGTGATTCCATTTCAGGAAGAAGCAGATTTTATCAAAAAAGCAATGCTCTAAATTTCTTTAGTATTTGTAGATTTTTGTTCGATTTATGGCAATAGTATTGACAAAAAAAGAGGCGGGGAAATGCCCATTTTCAAAACATATTTTAAGTACCGTACTTTACTCCATCAAATCACTTCTAAGATGAAATATTAGTACAAAGATATTGATTTTTCAGTTCTAATTTGACTTTGAAAACACAAACTTTTTTAAAAATGGGCGTGATCGACCATCGCTTTCATTAATTTCTGCAAAGTCTACGTTTTATTGCAAAGAGAACCTCCGTGCCAAATTGAAATATGATATCTTTGACGGTTTGCAAAACTTTCAATTACTTTTTTTTAAATGTGGCCGATTCCACGCCCATTTCCCAAGGTTTTACTAAATTTAAACTTTTCGTCATAAGTCATATCAAGTTTCATCCCTTTATCAGTCAGTCTTTGGTAGTAAACTATCGCATTTTTTGCATTTTTCGGAATATCTATCTACATATGTATCAATCTTTCCCTGTAGAATTTGAAAATAATATTTTCAACGAAAATCGATATACAACATGCAAAACTTTTAAAATTTCTTCTTTTAAATGTGGGCGCTGCCCGACCATTTTCTTAAATTTTACCATATTTTTAATTTACCTCATAAATTCAAGTCACTTATCAAGTTTCATCAATGAATTATTGCTATTCTGGCATCTTTCGAAATTTTCGATATCGATTTAGTTATCGTTCCATTTTGCTCAGCTTCAATACCAATCTAACCTGGGTCCAGATAATCTTGTATAACAAATTTCGTAAAAATATCTAAATTTCTACTCTAATTATCACATTAACGGACAGACGGACAAAGCCCAAACAAAAACTTTTATTTGAAATAACGCCAAAAAGGAACTTCGAAAAACCATTGCAAAATAATTCAAATAATAATCCTTTAATGAGGACCAATACCTCCTTGTAGGTTGTGGGGTCTAGAAATACGCCCTTCTTATTTTCATTCGTCAGGACCATGGCAAATCTTTTGTATACAGTTCGAACGGCTCTCTACTTCCAGGCGCTTTCGTCCAAGTATCTTTTGATAGTCATCAATATCTGTATAGTTCAGATAGTGCGATAACCTTCTTATGATGAGGAACATGTCCTACACATGGAAGACAAAAATTTGGAATATCCCGAAGAAGGCCTCTCTCCAGCTGGTTGATGTCATCATAAATTTGTGTCGCCTACCAACTGATGCAATAAATGCTACACAATAAGGCAAAGCTTTCACCAATTCATTAATCTGCGGCGTCTCGATAATGGGCGATGCCACCACTAAGATGTAAAATTCGAATAGTGCTCTGTCTACTACACCGAAAGTCTTGGGTTCAAGACCCGGGCAAATAAATATCGAAAATTTAGGAAAAAAATGTTTTTCAAATATAAAAATGTTTATCGCCAGTTGTTTGGCAAACACTTCGAGTGTATTTCTGCCATAAAAAGCTTCTCAGTGAAAATTCATATTGCAAATGCCGTTCGGAGTCAGCTTAAAAGGTGGAACCTACAAGTATTTTATGTTTGTATTTATTTGCAATGTAAAGTTCTATCAAAGTGCAAACGGTTGCCGAAAAAGTTGACTGCAAACTTAAAAGAATGACGATAGCTTTTTCATAGCTCCGCACATTTATAAAACGGGAGTAGATCCCGGTTCGCAAAAAAATAAATGTAAATGTACTTTCCCATAACCAATAATAGCACACTTGTGCTATGGAAAGCGGACCATTAATATAAACACATGGCCCACAATAGCATGTCGGAGGAGCACATTCTAAGTACTACAATCTGACATAAATGAATCAAATGGTCCAGCAGTTTTTGTAAGCTATACACTCACAAACACACGGACGCATTTAGTTCATACAAACATACACATGCACATAAACCTTGAATATCGCATTCCTAGTATTATGTGGGCTGGATCTAACCAAAAGCCAAAAGGTATGTTCACGTAAATATTGCCTTTTTTGACACCTGTTTGCTTTGATCCGTAGCATCCTTACACCCGCCTCATGTCTGAAATGCCACTGTCTACAATTCATCCATCATTCACCATTCCGGCATTGGCGTCAGCAACTGTTTGCTTCTGCGTCGAACTTAAAAAGAAAATAAAGGCAATTTTGCGTTTGAAAAAAGTTTCGCTCAAGAGATTGTGTTTTGTATTCATTAGTATATAAGATAGGTATACGGTTTTATTTCGTTTTGATCTGATCTACTTTGGCCGTACTTTGCTTAATTTTATTTTACCCTGATCATTGACTGACTTTCTAACTTTTTTGTTTGCTTCTTTCTTCTTACAAGCCTATAATTATATACTTTTAAATTTTTGACCTACTAAAAAAATAAAAAAATGGCTAATATTTCCAAAACGTATCCACCAATTCGTGTACAAATTGTATATACATATATATATATATACTAGTAGACCCGGGAGACGTAGCTCTGCCTTAGCTTTGGTCTATCTACATAACATTTTTACCTCTTACTCTCCCTTCCCCTATCTACCCCTTTTCCTTATCTTTTTATGTACTCTTCCTTCTGCCTTTCTCTTTATCTGCGTTCCTTTCTCCCTTTCCGTCTTTTCCCTCACTTCCTTGCCACTCATCTATCCACATCTCACTCTCTTAGTCGAACTCTATCTATTTCTCCTTTCCTCTTTTCTTTTCTCTCTTGTTCTTCTTGTTCTTCTCCATCCCTTTTTGCCAGTCCCAGTTCCAGTCCCAATCCCAGTCTTAGTCCCAGTCTCAGAGTCACTCCCAGTCACAGTCGCAGTCCAAGTTCTAGTCTCAGTCTCAGTCGGTCTCTGCTCCATTTCCATTTCCCAAAAAATATCATAAATACTAACATAGGCAAAAGGTTACCTATAAGCCCAATTTCAAGTAAATCGAACGAAGAACAGAATTTGTTCGAAAATATCGGCCCCTGATCCTCTTCCCGGAAAAAAAAAAATATCGTAAATACTAATCAAGCCAAAGGGCTATCTATATACCAAATTTCAGGCAAATCGAACCGTGAATAGAATTTGTTCAAATAGATCGCTCCCTGCTCTACTTCCCCGAAAGAAATCTATCTTTCAACTAGGATCAAACTGCACACGTTGTGCAAAGTTACAACTGAAGTAAGAAGCCTTAAGCCTTTAAATTGCAGAAAAAAACACCCAGAGGATATGCTGGATATATATAACGCAAGTCTAAAGGGCGGATAGTTCCCCGAGACATGGAAAGATGTATATTGGAACGATTTTCCGTCATCCCTTGTCAAATTTGGTTTTGAGACAAACCGGTTTCGGCGTTGTGCCATCATCAGTGTCGATTTTCGTTCTGATCTGTTGTTGTCGTTTGTCCTGTATTTATAGTTCGTACGTCCATGAACAGGTATTGTCAAAATTGATGCATGTGTATATGCTGTGTGCTGTGTGCTTATCAGAACCGAGGGTGGGTTTTACTGATCGATTTGTATAGCTGAGGCAGGTAAAAGTCCGTAATTTTAGTCGTTTGACCTTCTCTGTGGGTTTGTTGTTCTGGTGCGTTAATTGTTTTGTTGTTATTTGTTGTTGTGTGTTTGTCTGTTGTACCTGTGTGATTGCTTTGTTTCTTGTAAACAAGTTTTAGGGGCTCGAATATTGTGTCCGAAATTGTATTTATCTATTTGTTTGTTATTCTACCGTCGAATGTTTTCTGTTTGTACATTTCCATGTTTTCGAGTAGAACATGCTGGGGGACTTTTAACTTGTCAACATGGCTTCAGGCTCGGAAAATACACTATAGGCACAATAAAAGATATTCTTACAAACGTTGAAATAACACATCGAGGCAAAGCCGAATCTAAGCGAGTTGTCCTCCTTACAACCTTAGACGAAAGAAATGCTTGCAATAGCGATAGATGCACCTAAATACTGATCGCTTTAGAGAAGCGATTCCAAATACCATGCTATCTGCAGCGCGTCATCGGAAGCTACCTTAGTGACCGCATCCTTATATATCAAACCCCAATTCGCGTACCATGAAAGTCACATGCGGAGCAGCACAGGAACAATTCTTTGTCCTGACCTGTGAAACATCAGTGGTGATGAAATTTTCAATCTTTATGATTGATTCTTAGTTGGGTAAGTAGACGACATTGCTGCAGTCATTAAAGCCCTAGTCACTTAAGAAGTACGCAAAATCAGTACATGGTACCACAAGGGGAGGCTAGACTCGCATGTACTCCAGTTGGCAATAGAAAAAACAGGGTTGATACTCCTAACAATAAAGCAGATACTGTTAGAAGTTGGCTTTGAGGCCTTGTTTAGAAATAAAACATTAAGGAAATTAGTAAACTATTTAGAAGTAAGGTGAGATTCCCGACTAACACTAAAAAAACAATATAAGGCGCGATAGCCTCCGAAGAAATTTTAGGTCGAGCTTCCGTTTTAATTTACGTCAGGCTCCTTTATATTTTCCCTAAAAATTTGCGGGACAGGACCTACATGTTTTACGGCGGCCCCGAAGGCAGATGAGTTTTCACTAAAAAGCTTTGCATGGCAAAAAACACACACACACACAAACGACCCGCTTATAAAACCTTTTTTTCTTGATGAAATAAATTGTTTCTAAACTTTTAACGTGGCTTTGCATGGGATCGAACCCAGGATATTAGGTGTGGTAAGCGGAGAATGCTACCACCACACTACGGCGACCGACAAGATATTGGGCGCAAATTCAGCATGGGATTGAGAAGGCGACTAAACAAGTATCGTTGCTAAGCAGGTAAACTTCGGAGGACCAAAATAGAGCAAAAGGCAACTGTGGATGAACATCACCCTATCCATGTTACTGTACGGCCACGAACTGTGAGCAAACATAGTTCGGAAGAAGAATCGCTGTAAGGTTCTAATATCGGTACAGCAAAAAGCAGTTCTAAGCGTAGCCTACGCCTATCGCACTATATTAGAACAAGCCATAGGAGAGATTACCGAAACGCCATCGAATTATTAGGGCTGGAAAAAAGAAGGTAGGTTATGGAAAGCAAAAAACCACCCTGATCAAGAAGGCATGAAAATCGTTAGAAAAAATAGCAGAGAACAAACGTTTAGGCTGTGGCAAGAACTGTGGGAAAATGAGTAATTAGGCAAATGAACAGCGAAACTAATCACAGAAGTTGAGGCATGGAGCACCAGAAACTTTGGTCACTGGACATGGATACTTTACAAAATACCAGCACAAAAGAAAATAGGCCCAAGATTTACGTAGATGCAGACGAGCAAGATGCTGAACACACTTTCAACAAATACTGTTGTTGTTGTCCTTGTAGAGATAAGGTCACTCCCCGAAGGCCTGTGCTATGTTGATGGTCCGGATGCAGACCCGGTTCATTCCTATAACAAGCACAATAAGGGTACTCGCCCGACCACCTCGGGTACGATTTGGTATGACCACATGAAAACTTCAAGGCCAAAAGCGCCCTCCCACACCTACATCCATAATGCCAGAGCCTCGGCTGTTAAAGAAACAGGAATAGCCACGGATAGGTCAGCCTGACAATTGGGTTGGGGAAGCTATAAATGCGCTGGCAACCCCATAAAAGGATTGCGCTACACAACCCGTTGAATCAATTTGGTATTTCAATCGCCTCTTACGTCAGGCATACCTGCCGCGCGTATATTCAAAGCAGCCTAGCACGCTGGGGCGATGCATATTGTTTCGACTATATGGCGACTGATGGGAAAAAGTCAAAGTGACAGATGATACCAATAACCTAGAAAGCGAAAACTAAAAGCCTTATATGCCAAATTTCATATGCTTTATTTTGAAACATCGAAACACCGATTTTCTTTTGGCAGTGAGGATAGGCCATTAGTTTGAAGGAAAAGAAAAAAATTTTACATACTAACGTACGAAATCATTTCATAAACTCTAGTTTTGATCCATCATGTCATTGTCAAAACTTAAAAATTTCCTCAATTTTTATACTCAGTTGAGCAGAGCTCACAGGAGTATATTAACTTTGATTGGATAACGGTTGGTTGTACAGGTATAAAGGAATCGAGATAGATATAGACTTCCATATATCAAAATCATCAGTATCGAAAAAAAATTCGATTTAGCCATGTCCGTCCGTCCGTCCGTCCGTCCGGCCGTCTGTCCGTTAACACGATAACTTGAGTAAATTTTGAGGTATCTTGATGAAATTTGGTACGTAGGTTCCTGGGCACTCACCTCAGATCACTATTGAAAAAGGAACGATATCGGACAATAACCACGCCCACTTTTTCGATATCGAAAATTTCGAAAAATCGAAAAAGTGCGATAATTCATTACCAAATACGGATTAAGCGATGAAACTTGGTAGGCGAGTTGAACTTGTGACGCAGAATAGAAAAATGCTAAAATTTTGGACAATGGGCGTACACCGCCCACTTTCAAAAGAAGGAAATTTAGTAGTTTTGCAAGCTGTTATTTGGCAGTCGTTGAAGATATCATGATGAAATTTGGCAGGAACGTTACTCTTATATGTCTGCTTACTAAAAATTAGCAAAATCGGAGAACGACCACGCCCACTTTAAAAAAAAAAATTTTTTTTTAATACAAATTTTAAAAGAAAAGTAATGATATGGTGCAACAAAATACAAAAATAAAAAAAATTTCAAAATGGGCGGGCTTCGCGATAACTTGAGCAAAAATCGATATATCTTTACTAAACTCAGTTCACGTACTTATATGAACTCACTTCGTATTGGTGTAAAAAATGGCCGAAATCCGACTATGACCACGCCCAATTTTTCGATATCGAAAATTACGAAAAATGAAAAAAATGCCATAATTATATACCAAATACGAAAAAAGGGATGGAACATGGTAATTGTATTGGTCTGTTGACGCAGAATATAACTTTAAAAAAAAAACTTGGTAAAATGGGTGTGACACCTACCATATTAAGTAGAAGAAAATGAAAAAGTTTTGCAGTGCGAAATCAAAAGCCTTTGGAATCTTGGAAGGAATACTGTTCGTGGTATTACATATATAAATAAATTAGCGGTACCCGACAGATGAAGTTCTGGATCACCCTGGTCCACATTTTGGTCGATATCTCGAAAACGCCTTCACATATACAACTAAGGGCCACTCCCTTTTAAAACCCTCATTAATACCTTTAATTTGATACCCATATCGTACAAACATATTCTAGAGTCACCCCTGGTCCACGTTTATGGCGATATCTCGAAAAGACGTTCACCCATAGAACTAAGGCTCACTCCCTTTTAAAACACTTATTAACACCTTTCGTTTGATACCCATATTGTACAAACGCATTCTAGAGTCAACCCTGGTCCACTTTTATAACGATATTCCGAAAAGGCGTCCACATATAGAACTAAGGCCCACTCCCTTTTAAAATACTCATTAACACCTTTCATTTGATACCCATATAGTACAAACAAATTCTAGAGTCACCCCTGGTCCACCTTTATGGCGATATCTCGAAAAGGCGTCCACATATAGAACTAAGGCCCACGCCCTCTTAAAATACTCATTAACACCTTTCATTTGATACCCATATAGTACAAACGCATTCTAGAGTCACCCCTGGTCCCCTTTATGGCGATATCACGAAACGGGTCCACCTATGGAAATAAGGATCACTCCCTTTTAAAATACTCATTAACACCTTTCATTTGATACCCATATCGTACAAACAAATTCTAGAGTCAACCCTGATCCACCTTTATGGGGATATCTCTAAATGGCGTCCACCTATAGAACTATGGCCCACTCCCTCTTAAAATACTCCTTAATACCTTTCATTTGATACACATGTCATACACACACATTCCAGGGTTACCCTCGGTTCATTTTCCTACATGGTTATTTTCCCTTATGTTGCCACCATTGCTCTCAACTGAGTATGTAATATTCGGTTACACCCGAACTTAACATTCCTTACTTGTTTTCATTTAAATGCGAGCTAATTTATCATTTACCGCTTGCATTTATTTTTGTTGCAACAATCAACTCTGCCTAAAATATTGTATACATTCACTTATACTTTTATAAAATTTAACCATATTTCAATATAATGTACAAGTAACTCCCCTCACACACTTTTTAACCACACACATACATACATAAATATCGTGTGCTTAATGCTATCGCATAAATAACATTTACTCAAAAAGACTTCAAAATATTGTACGCATACTCAGTCGAATCACTCCCACTTTTTAATAATCAGCCAAATGCTTGCGAAGCTGAGAGAAAATATACAAAATTCCCACAGAATGTACGAGCCTAAAATCATTTTTCTTTTTCAAAATTTGTACGAAAAAAACACTCGAGCCAGCAAAGTTGTTAATTCAACTAAAAAAGTTAAAAAAAAAATTTAAACCGAAAAATAGAAATTAATTCACGTAACGTATTCCGTGTTTAATATATTTCACTTTCAAAATAGCGCAAGTACACACATTTGTACATAATACACTAAACGTTTAAATTTTTATCCTTTCGCTCGCCTTTTTAATCATCCTTAACGATGCGTATTTTCTACAAAATGTAATCAGTGTTCGGACTTAAAAATTTTAATTAGCGAGGCAGAGCTGCCAAACAAGTAGTGACTGAGTAAAAGGATTGGATCACATTTAATTTCTATTTAAAAACTAGAAGACCCGGCAGACGTTGTCCTGCCCTAAACTGCCCCTGACTCTGCCCTCCCCCCCCCCCCCCCCCCCTTTTCATTTTTTCTTAATCCTTTTATTCACTCCTTCCTCCGTCTTTTTCGCTTCATCTATCTCCATCTTCGTCTCATTCTATCTCTTTCTCAATCTCCTTTTCTCTTTGCTCTTCTCTCAACTTCTTCTCATTCTTCTGCATCTCTTATTGCCTGTCCCGGAAGGTGGTATGTATTTTATTCCAGTCCCAGTCCCATTTCGAGCCTCAGTCCCAGTCCTAGTCCTAATTCCAGTCCCAGTCCCAGTCCGTCTCTGGATAATATATTACTCTGTACTAAAGCACTCACCAACAGCTTTCATTTGATATCCGTATTCTATAAACACACTCTAGGGGTACCCGGGTCCACGTTTTGGCTTATATCTCGAGACCCTAGTCACCCAGCCACCTATCCTATATTTCAAGTTAGATCAAACTACACACGGGGTGCAAAACAAATTCAAAATCGGTTCAGTAGTTTAGGAGTCCATTGGCCTCAATTTTGTGACACGTTTTTTTTATATATATTAAAAACAATTTCTTGAGATGGGTATCTAGAAGTGGTAGTTGTAATTTGCGTACCAATTACTTCAAGTACCCAATTGTGATAGTAAATACTCACATAATTCCTTTTCAAATAAACGTAAAAAAAAAATTAAAAATAAATATCACCAGGCTTTAGAATAGTCGAGGAAAATCTTTGCATACATATATAGCACAGGTAAGGTTAAGGTGGTTGTCCCACAAAAGTAAAGAGGCAATGGTCGAATTGAAACCACTAACTCTTGAAGTCTTTTCTTCTTACAAGATGAAAAAAAGTTAAAAAATTTAGCTGCTAGTGTACAGAGTATCTTTAAGGCAAGCCCTGCTAAGCAGCCAATGAAGTTCCTGTTCAAACATACCATACGAGTCCAGCTCAGAGCGGATCATAAACTGACAGAAGTCATACGTTCATACTCCCAAGCGTTCACCCAGTTCCACCATCAGGCAGTGAGTCATTAATAGTCCAACTAATAGACCCAAGAAAATACAATAAAAGATAAGAAACTTAGTTCGATTCCGGTTAATGTGAGATCCAATTTGTGTGAACGTATCAAATGTGGGAACCACCATCTTGAGCAATGTCGCTCAGCTACACCACTGTGACAAAGGGCCGATATCAACGCTGTGAGGTCAGTTCGTTAAATTACTGCAGTGTATTGTTACCTAAACTGAAATTTTCATATACTGGAGCGCTGTTGTCGGTGCTTGTCTGTAAAAGTAAATCGCCAGGATTGTGGAGTGCTTAAACAGTTGTCAACGAACGGCCTCGTTTATGGCTAGAAATTCCGCCTGAAAGATGTTACAATGGCTCATCTGAACTTTATTTACGGAAAGTGTAAGAGCCTGTGTGAGAAATTTTTGTATAGATAGAAGACCAATCTAGCATAATCTAGCTTACGTTAGTTTTCGGAAATGGTGAAATCGCTCTATAACAGGACTTTACTGAGTCTAACCGCATTCATACTTATTGCAGTTTACCATGCAGATATATCGGGTATGGATGTTGGGGAACGTGCCCTTGATATAAGCATTACGGCGAACCGGTGCATTCTTTTAATTGTTCTTTCGAGTCCCGGCCACTAAACCGTTGCGGTTGTTGTAGGCGTGTGTGCGAGTGTTATTGAGGTTGAAGGTCGTTTTTCGCATATAGATCAAGTACGTTACGGTAACAAGCACCATTAAGGCACTAGCCCGACCATCTCGGGAACGATTTAGTATGACCAGATGAATTTTCCTAGGCCATACCGCCCAACCACCCCAAAAATCCATGAAGAACTTGCGGTCGCCAGAGCCTCGGCTGCTAAATAAACAGGATTCGCCACAGATAGGTGAGTAGACAATTGGGTTGGAGATGCTAAAAATTGCGCTGGTAACCCATGTTGTTGTTGTTGTCGTTGTAGCGATAAGGACACTCCCCGAAAGCTTTGGGGAGTGTTATCGATGTTGATGGTACTTTGCCGGATCCACAAACCGTGATGGCATAGAATAATAAATGCTCGTATGATCGTGGTGCTTAACCAAAGCGTTTTGTTTGGCCTTAGGCCCCGAAATTCTATTCACCGCTGCTTTGGAATCGTGGAGCTAACGGAGCGGGTCCAAGATAGCGTCGAGGTATTTATCATCTGGTGAATGTTTGAACTTCACTTCATTTAAAATCGGTGGCTTGAAAGATGGCGTTTTGTAACGCCTTCTGAATTGGTTTGGCAAAGCTGAACTTTAAGGCCATTTTAACGTGATTACAGGGTGCCTTTGAAAAGTATCGTGGTAAAGATGGGTCTCTCAGACTTGATTGAAATTGATTCCATCTTCCGCTGGCATGCCTATAAATCATTTCGTTATGTAGCAATTTTTATTTGGAGGAACCTCTTTGGTCGTACCTTGACTTGCAATTTCATCAGCAATACAGATGCTCTCGAAGTGCCATAATACTGAGGACAGATTTATTACACAAATTTCTAAAAAATTACTAGCGTCAACCGCTTCTGTTCAAATCCAATTTACTCCTTTCTACTTTCTGCTCCGAAGAGATTTTAGGACGAGCTTCTCTACCAATTTGCGTCGTGCTCCTTTTAATTTTTCCTACAAAATAGACATAGACTTAGACTTCTTATCAAGTAAATTAATACAGTTGTTATACAGATAGATATAGATACAGATGGAAACGCTTGTAGAGAAGGCAAAGGTAAAGCTACCAAATATCCCCCTGTTAGCATACTCCCTCCTGTTGTAAGCTTCCTTTCTTTAATTTATTGGCGTTACAGATATCTGGAGCTCTCTCTTTAAGGTCGAAATCATTGAGAATGGGTCATAATGTACACTGTCTCAATACCGACACTTCCTTAAACAGAGTTCCGAACGGAAAATAGATCAACGTTTCGGTTGCCTTCAAATCCACTATAGTTTTTGCTTCTCCAAACTATAGTGAAGCATTTGAATAACCTTTTCAAACTTGTGTTATAGAACTGGTTGAATAACTTATTTTGGGACATGTATGATAGATCATCTCCCAAGATAGTTATAGAACTTCGAACACTGAATACAACAACAAAAACCACATTCATATATGCATTTATGTGTTAAAATTTGTGTGAATGTTTGCGTTTATATTCTCAAGAGATCAACAAAATTTGCTCTTTATACGCCTGCGCCTACTTGCAACATCACCATCAGCAATCAACCAAAAACAGCCATCATCTTCATCTTTCGGCCATCAGCGGCAGCAGCGCGCATTTATGCCAACAGCAAGGAAACCTTCGTAACCTTCGATATTTGTACCCTCACCTTGACTCAGCTAAGTAAAACATGCAACATCCGAGTGTATCTACGTTCGGCAAACATTCTCATGCGATCATGTAGGTGGAGCCGGTGTTATGATGTCCGTCGCTGCGCTTTCGTTACAGTTTCTCTACAAATGTACGAAACGGATTTTTATTCTACACATTTTGCTACCACCAAGTGGCGTCGTCATGATCGCTACGGTTGTCCGTTTTAGGCTTTGTTCTTTACCGCATTTTTGATTTGTAAAGATGTTGTTGCTACATTTCTTCATATTTTTTTATTGTGTTGTTACTGTTGCATCACTATGAGTTTTTTTTTTTTTTTAATTTGTAGACGTTTGACTTTTATTCTCTCCGCATTTTTAGTTAATTATGCGAAATCCTCGAATGGCGCCACTGCGCTTGACTTTCGTTCTTTCTTTTTTGTTGTTGTATTAATTTTTAATCGATTTCGTTTGGGTAATTTTTATTTAACTAAAATTCAATTATTTTTCTAGTTTGGGCTTAAGCATCCCAGCGTTGAAATTGATTTTAAATTTACTCTAAACAAAATATTTGTGCAACGTGTAACGGATTACATGAGGTTCTTGTACAGATGTTTAGTGTTGTAAGGCACACTACGCCATCTTCGTCACACCATTCCATGCCACTTGCCTAAGCATCTTTCTGTCTGTGCAATATATGTTTTCTGAGCAGTTCTTTCATAAAAATATGAATGCAGGGATCGTAACTGTAACAAGCACTATTAAGGTACCAGCTCGACCATCTCGGGAACGTTTTCGTATGACCACATGAAACCTTCTAGGCCATCCCGCTCTCCCATCCCTTAGATTCATGAAGAACTTGGGGTAGCCAGAGCCTCGGCTGTGAAAGAAGCAGGAGTCGCCACAGGTAGGTAAAGTTGACAACTGGGTTGGAGAAGCTATATATTGCGCCGGCAACTCCTTGAATCAATTAGGTATTTTAGTAGCCTCTGCGACAGGCATACCTGCCGCGGGTATATTCTAAGCCACTTAACCCGCTGGAGATAGCCGATCTCTTCTATGTCGTGCCATACAGTGGTACAGAAAATGCTGCACGCTTTCCTCCGTCTCAATACATCTGCAGCTGTGGCAGTTATGGAATTCGACGCCCATCCTAGCGACATGAGTACCTATCAAACAGTGCACAGCAAGAACCCTCACAAGGATCGAAAGTCCTGACTTATTCAGGATCAAAAGAGTATTAGTACATCCTTTGGGAAGGCCAAAGCAACCTTTATGACTCGCATGTTGGAAGCGCTGACCAGAGCAAATTTGCCGTTTCGGCGTTTTGTACTTTCTTGTGAAGAGGATCAGCTCAGTTTTTTCCTGGTTGACCTCGACTCTCGAGCTTCTTGTCCAGTTAAGTATTTATGACTCGCATGTTGGAAGCGCTGACCAGAGCAAATTTGCCGTTTCGGCGTTTTGTACTTTCTTGTGAAGAGGACCAGCTCAGTTTTTTCCTGGTTGACCTCGACTCTCGATCTTCTTTTCCAGTTAAGTATTGTTAATGAAGCAGGCGCCATTGGATTGCAGAGAATTTGAGGGAATTTTCCGTTTGCGTAGGCAATAAACTTATGGCTCTCTACTTCCATGAGTTATAGCAGTCAGCTAAATGTCAGCGGAATAGGGGGCATATTGGCATTTCACGATGCATTGCAATTTATACACGAATACCGCTTTTATAAAAATAAAACAAAATTTATGGAACTTTTTGATACCATTTCCACCCCCACAGCCAAGCTCACGATCCGCCACTGTCTGAATCCATTCTTCACTCAATTTATAAGTATGAAACTGCCAAACTAGTATTTATATAAATTATAAATCCAACTGGTATGCGAAGTCTATAGTTGAGATATGTCGTTATTCGGACTCAATATTTCAGAGCTATTTTGACTTAATGTTTGAGTGAAAATTTGATTTCGATACGAATCGTGACACACGATACGGGCACTTTATATAACATTTATTATACCTTTCATGAACATGAAATGATATATTAACTTTGGTCCGATGTTTGTTACGTTGAGAAATATAGAAGATAGACTCACCATTAAGTATACCGAATTGAGCAGTGCGACGAACTGAGTTGATATAGCCATGTCCGTCTGTCCGTCCGTCCGTCTGTCTGTTTGAACGCAAACTAGTACCTCAAATTTTGAGATATCTCAATGAAATTTGGCACCAAGATGTATTTTTGTATTATATTAGACATTTGTCGGATTCGGTAAGATCGAACCACTATAACATATATCTCCAAACAACCGATCGTTCAGATAAGACGATTTTGGTCATTTCTGCCGCAATTTAGAAAGTATAACCGTGAAACTCGGTGATATATATTTTAATATATCATACAAGATTTTCTGTAATAATCATTTCGATCGGGGCTATATATAATATATATCCCATACAACCGATCGTTCAGATAGAAAGAGTTTTGGCAATTTCTCCCTTAATTTCCAATATAAAAACATTAAACTTGGTGATATATATTCTAATATATCATAGACGATTTTATGTAAAAATCACTTCGATCGGAGCTATATATAATATATATCCCATACAACCGATCGTTCAAACAAGGGGGTTTATTGCCATTTTTTTATATTTATCTCAAAATCGTTTAGGTATGTACATCTGTTCACTATATATTTCTTATCTTATACAGCGCATTATTATTATTCATTCATAAAAGGTATGACGTCTTCGGCACAGCCAGTCAGACAGACAGTCCCCTCCTTACTTGCTTTTATATTGAAATAAAAAACTTAAAATAAAACGTTTTTCTTTGAGGGCAATAAAATAAATCGCAAAATAACTGTTATTTTTAAAGCCCAATAAAAACTTACAAAGTAATGATTTCTTGCTGAGCGAAAAAAACTTTTATTTTCCGAAAGAAATAAAAAAACTAAATAAACAACTATTCTTTTGCGGAAAAAAAGTCAAAAAGCAAATATTTTTTTTCCAAGCTAAATTTATTTATGTGTATTTTCCGATATTGAATGTTAAATGAGAAATTAAAAGAAATAAATGTTATTTTCTGAGCGAAATACAAAACTTGAAAAATAGCAATTAATTTTCGACCTCAGTAAAAATCTTCATAAAATAATTATAATTTTCCGGATGAAATAAAGAACTGAAAAAAATTACTCTTGTTTTCCGGCAAAAATTAAAAAAAACTTAAAAAATAACCTTTAATATTCTAGCGAATAAAAAAAAAAACATTGAAAAATAACTTCTATTTTTGATTTCTGTAGAAAAACTGTGTGTATCTGTGCAATATAGAAAGTTTTGGTTTACCACATATGTAGTTCGGGTTTTTCGTTTAACTTTTTACCAATAACAATAACAATTATTTGCAATCCCTGTATGAATATATTTCCAAGATTTTTTTTTTTTTCTTTTATAACTTTTTCCATTCCATTGCTCAATGAAGCATATTTCTGTAGAAACTTTTCGAAACGTTTCACTACTTTGGCAACCTGTAATTAGTTGCCTTCACAAACTGCTTTAAAAGCATTTGGCTGCTTTTGCTATCACTATTTCTTGTATTTTTATTTTTTTTTCTTGTTGCTTTTCTTACTTTTTTCATTTGAAGGTGCTTAACCTAGTTGTAGTCTGACGGTTATTTGTTTCTGTTTCTTTTTTGTTTTTTTTTTTTTTTGTATTTATTGTTTGCCATTCACAATGATCACTTCTTAAGCAAAAGGCTGATCCTGCCCAACTTTGTATGCATTGCAATGCCACTGAGGGCTATCGGCCGTAGGCCAGCATCAAATCTTCTTTGGCAAATATTCTGCCAAGCCAAAACTTCTTCTTTTCATATTTTTCACATTTCTCTCGCCTATATATATGTACATATATATTGTTTTGTAACCCATGTTGCAAGTTGCTAAGCACGCCATGTTGCTTTTTGCCTTTTCTTGATTTGTGCTGGTTTATTTTGGTTTTGTTTTTTTTTTTTTTTGCCTTTTTGGTGGGCGCAACCCGCCAAAGTCTAGACGTGATTGTATCACGATTTCTATCGCCATTTTAGTGGCGGTCGCATGAACAAGTACATTTTACCACGACTGTGTGGTGGGTAACAAAGATAAGTTTTCTAAAATTCCAAGAAATTTCTTTGTTTTCTAATATATTTTATAAATGCTCCAAAATAAATTTCACATACCGGTAAGCTAACTTAAAAGCTTATTTTAAGTAGTATCTTTTATATTTGGGAACCAAGTTGAAAATTTCAATCCAGTCCTCAAAAAAACGAAATGCTTTCTCCTTCGTCATAACTTATCATTGATACCTAAAAAAGCTCCGCTTCTTATTCGATCTCCACTATCGATAATGTGCAGCTTATCAAAAAACCTTCCTTGATAGAGAGTCATCATCATCATTGATTCGCGCTCAATCACTTAGGCTATTCTGGACACTGTGTAATAAGTTACAGCAGTCATCCCTGTTTCACGATAACGGGTTCCAATATGGTGCACCAAGCTAGATGAAATTGCCCTCTCTGAAAGCCCGTTCAATTTCAAATGCATCGAAAGCGATGGTGTTACTCAATTTCAACGTTAGCGTGAGTGTTCTGCAGGATTTAGGGTACAGTGAACAATTTTTTGCTAGCTGACTCACCCTTAAATTCATATTTAGAGGCATGCGCTCACCTGTACCGATATTGTGTATTAGAGTAGTGGATGCACCATGCTTGAATAGTTCGGCTTGTTAGCCAATGTTTTACCGACGCTTGCCATTCTGACTTTTGTGTGGCAGAATGTGTCGCCCGATTTAATTTGGCGATATCGAATCTTATCTCCACGTCCCCGTGTATATGTTAATGCGCGCAATGTAGCCCGATATTAGTTTTAAACAATTTGGAAATTACAGACTCATTGCTGAGTTAGGTTTAAATTTTAAGGAAATAGCTATACGTCCGGAAAACTGTTTTTTTCATCCAAAATTAAGTTAAATGAATACAACCAGCAAACAAGGCTTAATATGGAGTATTCGTGAAGTCCAATGTGTGCCTAGATGGTTCAATGTGGTCATATTAAATAGTTTCCGAGATGGTCGGGCTAATACCTCAATGGACCATAAACATCGATAACGCTCTCCAAAACCCTCGGAGAGTATCTTAATCGCTACAACAACAACCAGCCATTCTTTGATTCTTGCCTTATTATCGATGAAGAATTATTATTGTCGGCACAAAAATACAATTATTTTGCTGTTAAATATTGATTTAATATTTACTGAAATTGATGTTAGATTTAATTTAAACAAAGTGTGATTTCTGTGCTGATTTGTTTTATTTAAGGTGTTTTACTCGATTTCTCAACTCGCTCGTTTTAGAAATGTTCGTCGTGGATGTTGCCAGGGGTGTTGCAAGTTGCTACGTTGCCTCCAGTTATCGGCTTGCTATTACCGCGTATCGGCTTCTTATGGGTTTCTTATTGGCTTTTTATCGCGTCATCAAAATAATATTGAAAATTTATCGCTATGTGTTTCAGTCATTTTCTATAATAAATAGGTTATTTTTTAATAGTAATAAATTAATAACTTTGTATAATAATTCGATAACTGTTCGATAAGTGATCGATATTTTTAGACAGTAAAACGATAACACGTTGATAACGATAACAAATTGATAACACTCCGGCAGCAAATCGTTAACTCATTGATAGCAAATCAATAACTTTTTGAAAACAAATCGATAACTTTTCGATAAAACGATAACTTTTCGAAAGCAAATCGGTAACACGTCGATAGCCTATTGTTAACAGTCCGATAATACATGGATAAATTTTTGGAAAAAAATTTATAACGTTTCTAAATAAAATCTATAAATGTACCATAGTAAATCGACAGCAGTCCGATAACAAATTGATAACACTCCTATACAAATCGAGAAAAACGATGACTTTTCGATAGTAAATCGATAACACGCCGATAACCAATTGGTAACACTCCGATAACAAATCGATATATTTTTGAAAAAAAAAATTGATAATTTTTCTATAAAAAATCTATAAATGTATGTTTGTATATCGATAACACTCCAATAGCAAATTGGTGGCACTCAGATAAACATTGATAACTTTTTGAAAACAAATCGATAATTACCCTATACAAAATCTGTAAATTTTCGATGGTAACTTGATAACACGTCGATAACAAACACCCCAATAACAAATTGGGAGCACTCCGATAACACTCAAATAACAAATGGGTAGCTCTTCGACAAGAAATCTTAGCTTTTTGATAACATGTGATTCATTTTCTATAAATCGATACATTTTTATCGATAAGTAATCTTTACGTCATCAAAAACTTTTGCTGTCGGTAACAAATTTATAACACTTCGATAGCAAATTGATAACTCTTCAAAACCTTGATGATAACACGCCAAACGCACAAACCTTTCCTTCGTCTCCTTTCCTTTTCTTTACTTTCCTCGCCTTGTCTTGATTTTCTCTCTGATTTCGCTCATATCAACTCTACCACGTACATTGTTCCCACGTTACACTTTCATTTTGTATACCCCCACACAGCATACCAATCCTACGCTTACCATATGCTTACATTCTTGATTCCCACAAAGATTTGCCTAGACTGGCGTTAGCTTGTTCCGTGAACTGAGATAGCAGATGGTGCTTGCGAGTGTTTAGTTTGCTAGCTCATCAGTAGCGGAAGCTACTGTGCCTTGGAACCCATATTATGCTCAGGTTGCACTTATCAGCTAGCTTGATTAGAGCTTCCCTGCGCTTTAACGATACCAGTGACGATGTATCATTACATTGTAGGGATTTTATGGCGGCTTGGCTGTCAGAAAAAATGTAAATAAATTTAGTTACCGGCAGATTAGCTGACAAAATTTTCATTGCATAAATTCACTCGGAGTGTTTGCCGAGGGGCGACCCTGCTTAGAACAAAGGTTTTTTCTAATCGAAAAAACTTTTTTCTAAATTTTTGATATTGCTTTTGCCGCGGGCACGCTACCATCACACCACGGCGGCCGCCGCGTGTTGCCACCTTACAAAGTAAAAATCGGCTTCAGGCCTGAGTATTTGGCTCCAATTCACGTGGTTCGTACAAATATACATACATATATATATTTGCTTTCAACCCTACAAAAGCCTCGTATAGCCTACATCAGTGTGGCGCGAACAACAGCAATAACAATTTTTACCATTGACAAATTAATTGTCACCTTTTAACAAAATGTATTCTTTGTCCGTTTCAAGAAAGGACACACTCCTTCCGTTGCGTTCATTCATAACGACAAAGACGCAGGCCATGCCAACGTGCTGACTGCATCGTGCACAGAAGTGGAAAGAGTAACTGAACTAATTTTAATAAAATTAAGTGTAGCCAAAGACAGGTGGGGTGGAAACGAAGAAAAACCAACAAATTCATATAGGTTGGTTAAATAAATTCTTAAATATTTACAACTTTACCTCTTTATTAAAGTGTTTGTCGGTTAATAAGAAAATAATTTGCAAGCGTTGATCTACCCACGACAGTGAGTGAATTCCATTGAAAGCACGACTCTATTTGAGTAAAGTGTATGAAAGTAATAATAATAAAAATAAAATCAGTTAATTATGATTACCTTTTATGCGTGAACGTGTGCGTGCGTGCTTATTTATTTATTTATTTATTTATGTATGTATGTACATAAATAAATGCAGACAAATGAGCGCATTGTGTATGACAGAAAACCAGGCTACATACCTTTTTATGTTACTCCCTAAAATATCTTTTAAGGTTGAATGCTCCGGGACAAGCGTGAAAACACGTGGACAATATTAGTTGCACGTAAACTGTAGATTAGCAACTGCAATACGCTTAACAAGTCCTGGTTGATTATCGATATTTCATTGAGCGTTTATCTAACACCACAAAGGCATGAGCGTCAACATGAATAGTAATGCAACGGCACGGCACGGCTGAGCACAGCTCACAGAGTATATTAACTTTGTTCGCATAACGGCAATCCGTAACGGCATAAACTAATCGAGATAGATATAGACTTCTATATATCAAAATGATCTGGGTGAAAAAAGAAATTCATTTAGCCATGTCCGTCCGTCTGTAAACACGATAACTTGAGTAAATTTTGAGGTATCTTGATGAAATTTGGTATGTAGGTTCCTGGGCGCTCATCTCAGATCGCTATTTAAAATGAACGAAATCTGACTACAACCACGCCCACTTTTTCGATATCGAAAGTTTCGAAAAACCGAAAAAGTGCGATAATTCATTACCAAAGACGGATAAAGCGATGAAACTTGGTAGGTGCCTTGAATTTATGACGCAAAATAGAAACTTAGAAAAAATTTTGGACAATGGGCTTGGCACCGCCCACTTTTCAAAGAAGGTAATTTAAAAGTTTTGCAAGCTGTAATTTGGCAGTCGTTGAAGATATCATGATGAAATTTGGTAGGCACGTTACTCCTTTTACTGTATGTGTGCTAAATAAAAATTAGCGAAATCGGTTGACGAACACGCCCACTTTTAAAAAAAATGTTCTTTTAAGTCAAATTTTAACAAAAAAATTTATATCTTTACACTATAAAAGTAAATTATGTCAACATTCGACTCCAGTAATGATATGGTGCAACAAAATACAAAGATTATAGAAAATTTACAAATGGGAGTAACTCCGCCCTTTTTCATTTAATTCGTCTAGAATACTTTTAATGCCATAAGTTGAACAAAAATTTACCAATCCCTGTGAAATTTGGTAGTGTCATAGATTCTATGAGGATAACTGTTTTTTGTGAAAATGGGCGAAATCGGTTGAATCCACGCCCAGTTTTTATACACAGTCGACCGTCTCTCCTTCCGCTCGGCCGTTAACACGATAACTTGAGCAAAAATCAATATATCTTTACTAAACTCAGTTCACGTACTTATCTGAAGTCACTTTATCTTGGTATAAAATATGGCCGAAATCCGACTATGACCACGCTCACTTTTCCGATATCGAAAATTACGAAAAATGAAAAAAATTACATAATTCTGTACCAAATATGAAAAAAGAGATGAAACATGGTAATAGGATTGGTTTATTGACGCAAAATATAGCTTTAGAAAAAACTTTGTAAAATGGGTGTGACACCTACCATATTAAGTAGAAGGTAATGAAAAAGTTTTGCAGGGCGGAATCAAAAGCCCTTGGAATCTTGGCAGGAATACTGTTATGACATATATAAATAAATTTGCGGTACCCGACAAAAGATGTTCTGGGTCACCCTGGTCCACCTTTATGGCGATATCTCGAAAAGGCGTCCACCCATAGAACTAACACCCACTCCCTTTTAAAATACTCATTAACACCTTTCATTTGATACAGATGTCATACAAACATATTCCAGGGTTACCCTAGGTTCATTTTACTAAATGGTGATTTTCCCTTATTTTGTCTCCAAAGCTCTCAGCTGAGTATGTAATGTTCGGTTACACCCGAACTTAGCCTTCTTTACTTGTTTCTTTTTTCATTTTTAACATATTCCAAAGTGTGAGAAAATGTGAATAGATATCAGAATGTTTACCTCAGTCGTGAGTACCAAGCACCCATCAAGCTCGATGTGTTTTTAAGTTAACAAGAGCTCACCTAGGGGTTGAAGGTAAACCACACTTCTCTTATCCAGTGCAGGCGGATTTATGCTTTACTATCGACTTATTATCGATATCGAAATATAATCGTCGAGTTATCGGTTTGTCCCCGACTTCTTATCGCCGAGCTATCGGCTTCTTATTGGTTTCGTATCCGCTTGTTAAAGGATGCGTTACAGATGATTTGCCATCGATTTTGTATTGCAATTTTATTGGTATCTGTTTCAAATCAATACACGCCGCTAACAAAATGATCAAACTCCGATAAGAAATTAATAGCTTTTCAATATGAAATCGAAAGCTTGTCAATGTCAAATCGATAACTTTTTGTGATCACAAATCGACAACTGTTGTGGTAACATATCGATAGCGATAAAGGATCAACAGCTTTTAGGTAATAAATCGATAACTTTTTGATAACAAACCGTCATCACTTAGATAACAAATTCATAAAACGCCTTGCCTTGATGTGATGTCTGATTTCGCTCAAAATACATTGATCCTACCTTAGCCTACAGTGTAGTGACCACACTTGCGCTTACATTTTGTATTCCCCCATATACCATACCACTTCCAAGACTATGCTTACGCTTACACTAATCATAGTTGAAACAAATTATTTATGATTTATTCCCTAATCGTGACAATCACAGCCCGTCGCGCTCCCTACCCAAATAAGCGCCTCTGAAATAGTGGCAATTCAAATAATGACAAGTCATTTTTCATACCTGTAATGGCCTTTATACGATACATATTTTATACGCGAATACTTATAGTTGAAACAAATTTTATCATATTGACTTACTGTCAGTTCTTTACGACTGCAAAAGTACGTTTGTGTGAAAATTGACTAGATGAATGGTTACTAAGTAAATATGAAAAAGGTAATCGTTTGGTGTCTAAATAATTTTTCACTTCAGCAAACATACTATTTCAATCTACTCTGGGGATAACTTTCTTAGCTAAGGTGTCTGGTTCTTAAAAAATGGATACGCCTCCGTTGTTGTTTGAGTTAATGCAGGTTTCCAGATCGATGGTAGACGTTCCAGGCGTGAACGTCGCACATAGAAGGTCCAATCAGTCAATCCACAGCACGCATCAAACCTCCGTCCAATATTCTTTACATGACTTAATATGCAACACTAAAAATTCCGCCCATATTCTGCAAAGTAGCTCAAGCATGCGCTTTACCAACTCCCCACCGCCATGTTTGAATAACTCCGTAGGCAATTGCAGCGCCCGCCATTTTCAGGTGGGGAAACATTAATTGCATCGTCCTCAATTGCGGTCTCAGGATCAGCATCTTCCCTAGGTGCTTTATTGCTGCCTCCATTTAAGAGGGCTTCCTTGAAACCATCCGCCTGTTGCTGTTGTTGTTGTTGTAGCGATAAAGACACTCCCCGAAGGCCTTGGGGAGTGTTATCGATATTGATGGTCCTTTTCCGGATGCAGATCCGGTACGTTCCGGCACCAAGTAGGGAACTATTTGTTATGACCACATGCGACCTTCTAGGCCATCCCGCCCTCCCACTCCCAAGTTCCATGAAGAGTTTGGGGTCGCTAGAGCCTCGGATGTTAATGAAACAAGATTCGCCACGGATAGATGAGGTTGACAATTGGGTTTGAAGAAGCTATATATTGCGCTGGTAACCTGAAAGGGTTGCGCTACACAACCCCTTGAATGTATTTGGTATTTTAGTCGCCTCTTACGACAGGCATACCTACCGCGGATATATTCTAACCCCCTAACCCGCTGGGGTACCGCCTGTTGATGATATTTGTTAGCGCAAGCTTTTTTCCTTATGAAAAGGAATTTCACTTCATTCTTTAACTCACGATAAAGTTCGCATACACTTTTCGTTGCACTTGAGCTGAGAATGGTCTTTTAGACTGTGTATTTTTTTTGTTCGGTTGCCATGCGGTATTCTCCAGCGTAGCGGTTATATATAACTGGTATAACTTATCTGCGTTATCCGATTTTTCCAGGCTACGGTACGGAGAGCTTTGGAGATATGCTCCCACTGTTCATGCACTCCGTCAGATTGACTTGTACCCTCAGAGAGCAGTTGTAATTTTTGTTGTGATTGCGATGAATATTAGCATGCTTCAGGAAACGTTGAAGTTGATCCGCCTTGATCTATTGGGTAAGGTTTAATCATAGAGGCTGAACCTTCCAACGGTGTGCCCAAATACGCTTCTTTGCCCATCCTACCCCTAAAATCGCTAAGCACGACTTTTATATCATGGTGGATGTAGAGCTCTTATGTGCATATAGGCGCTCGTAGAATGCGTCGTTCAGCCTTTCGTCCTTCTCCTCCGTCGGTGCATGATGAACAGACATCAGACAGATTGATGATATGTTGAAGAATTTCGGCTTCGTGACGAGATGTTCTTCCACGTGGGTGAATGGCAGCACTTGGCGACGGAGTCTCTTTCCCACCACGAGTCGGGAACTTTACCCGCAAGCGTGGACGTGGTGTAGGTAAAAGTATGTATGATATATATTTGTTTAGACATATTTTCACTTGCATAAGTAAATATAAGAAAATATGTGACCTTCATCCATTTAATTCGGTAGAGGTGTTGACCGTCAACATTGTCGACTTTTCATCAGACGCCATTCATCTTAAAGCTACTTTGATTACAATCGCTATTACTAACAATTTGTCCCAGGCCACCTTGTGAAGACGCCTCTAACTGAACGCGTATAACCAATTGTGTTAATTTCCCCGCTGCTAAAAAAACGAAATATTTAGTCTACTTATTTGAACTCAACGGACACAGTAAATCGTTATCGTTTCATATATCTCGGGGCTTGTCACTTAATAACAATGTGGATTTTGTATGGACAGTCTTGCGCCCGCAAAGTCTTGAGCTGTGTATGTAAAACTACCGTACAAATGCATATGACCAACAGCACTGACCACTTTGGCCCATCCGACCTTGTCTTTGTACTATGAATATTGTAATTTATCTAATGCAGTCATTAATTTCGTATTAACAAGGTGTGGATAGAAAATTACCTTTGCGTTGGCTAAAAAATACTTCATACTAACTACCTATGTTTCAATTATTTGTATATAGATATATCTACAAAAATAACAAATTTGCATTCACATGCACAAGCACAATACTTTCCCATTTAACTTTACTTTCTTACTAATTTAATATGTACATATGTCCGAATTTGTTTGAAATCGACGCAGGGGTAATGGGATAATGACGCAAAGTGAAGGGAAAGTAATCAGCTACGAAAAATGTGTTCTAAATTATTAACTGATTGTTTTATAATTAAATGCAACAATGTTCATAAATATCAGGGTAATATTCAATTTCGAAACCGATACTAAAAATTCCACATTTTGGAAAAGGTGTTAGAACATTTTTCAAGTTGCCACCTGTGGCTTTATATGGTTTATCAGATGTGTTAAATACACTGCATGGATTGTCAAATATGGAGATAATTCTTTGTGTTAAAAATATTTTTTTTTAAATCAGTTTTTTTTTCACAATATTGAGCCCTAAAAATGTAGCTGGATGGGCCCACAAAAATAAAATTGTACAGGAAAAGGTTTTCAAGGTTTTACCTCATCTTTCCAAGTGATCAAGTGTTACCAGTTTGTTATCGGCCTGTTATCGATTCGATATCAAAAATGTTTCGATTTGTTATCAAAAGTTATTGCTATATTACCAAAAAGTTATCGATTTCTTAACGGAGTGTTTCCAATTCGCTATTAGGGTGCTATCGATTAGTTATCGACGATTCATGGGTTCGTTATTAAACAGATACCGATAAAACCTCAAGATAAAATCGCTAACCCATCTGTAATCCGCCCTTTAACAAGCCGATAAAAAAACCAATAAGAAGCCGATGGCTAGGCGATGAGAGGCCGATAACTCGACGATTAAAATTCGCTAAATAAAAATGCTTTAAGCTTTCAGCTGCTGCCTTTCTCCGATCTATGAACGATCAGCAGCTCAACCATTGTCGATCGATAGAGATGATATCATCGTTCGCTAAGTGAATTACTGACTCACAATTAGCCAATGCATTACCTCATTTGAGATACGTCTTTTTTTTAAATTTTCCGTTTTTTGTATTTTACTGAAAACCATCTGTGAGAAACACAAGTATTTATGTTTTTTTTTTTACTTCATGGCTTTGGGGACAATTTTAAGTTTGCTTCCATTCCTTTTTATTACTGCCCAAATCACAAAATTGCCATAAGTCATACCTCGGCACCGTTAAATCTGCATCAATTTTACAAATATAGAGGGGTAGTTTAATTTCTTCTTCTTCTCCGCCATTGGCTCCATTTGATATAGACTGTGTTTTGACATTTCCTTTTGAAACATCGTTACCATATCCTTAAAATATAATATATATATTTTTTGACGTTCAACATTTTGTTTCGGGCATGTATTGGACCCTAAGACGGAAAAATGTATATTGATCGTTCCTATTCAGTACAACATAACGGTTGCTCCGAACTTGACCCCACAGCATACATACATCAAAGTTTCTTTTCCCCTATTGGATATTAAGCCATTGATAGAGTAGCCGGCTTGTGAGGTGGAAGCTTATACGCGTCTTTTGAGCGGTATTTGAACAAAGTCTTCTCCTCCTTGAACCATCATGCGAATTAACATTGGTCTTTCCGCGGAAAAGGGCGCTGCTTCTACGAAGTGATTGATGTACTAAGGGGAAGGAACAAGGAGGCGGTTTACTAATAGATTATAAAAGGAACAAACGCACGACTCTCGTTGCCACCAAGAGGATAAACGAAGCGTCGAAGCTATTCCTCAGTTCTTAACCATGGTCCTAACAGATCGTAGATATTCCTATCGGTAGATATATATCGAAACTTGGGGATTTGAAGAAAGGTCAGAATTTGGTGGAACGAACCAAATAAACCGCTACCTTTCTGCATTTCAGCAAGTACCATGGAGTTAAGTTGGTAAGTCTGAGCAATGCTAGCACCTAGTTAAGGCAGTTTCCCCATAGTTCCAGCCGTATCCCATTTGTGGTGAAGTCGAAAGTCACGCCAAAACAGTTGCAGCATAAGAACAGTAGTATACCGACACGGGATTAAAAGGTTCCTCGCATACATCTGTCCTCCAAACAAACAATGAGGCCCAGAGCAAAAAATTTTGGAGAAGGACAAAAAAATCAATATTTCAATTCTAAAGATTCACCTCCGTCACAGTAAAAAATCGTCGATCGAACTCCTCTTTGCTATTGAGTAGGGTTCGGTGTTATTCCAATACACTAGCCATGACTCTGATCTGAAGGAACCGGTCCGTGAGGACCTCACATAGACTGAATGAGTCCATAGTGTTACCGGAAGTTTGTTTAACGACCAAACGGAAAAACCCTATCAAAAACCAGGACCTTTGTTAAAAAAGCTCCGAATCTGTAAATATTTATCCGCATAATTAGATTTGAATAAAAATATCCCAAAAAAATTTTAAATTTATAGAACATTAGTTAGTTGAACTGGCAATGCCTTTCATCATTTCACAAATTGTATATTTATGTTAAGTACGTCAAAGTGGAACTACCTTGTTTTCTTCTATCATGGTCCGCATGGTGGAGAAATTACTTCTAATCGAGAAATTTGAAGATTCCGATTGTATGAAAAATATCTTTTTAAACGACTTTCCCATATCAGTTTCATAATATTCGTAAAAGCGAAGAAGGATGGTTTAAACTGAAAATCCCAAGGAACCTACTTTCCGCACTAGCCCTAGTCCTAATCTGCAAACTTTTTATAATTTCTATGAATAGAATAAGGTTGCCATATTTTGTGGAATCAACTCCGTCCTTGGCTTTGACTTTTGTAAGCTTTAATTTTAATTTGCAAATGTGTGTATTGCTTGAACATGAAATTATAAAGCTCTAAGATATGTCAACCAAAATTTTATGGTGCTAATTACAGAAAAACGAGCTCGTTTTACTAAATAAGATTGTTAAATTCTCGTCTTCAATAGATTCCTATGTACTTACTTTGTATATACAATTTTTTCAAGAAATATTATATATATACAGTTTGTATTGCAAACGGTGGACGGGTTTCACGGAATATTTGGAATGCATGGATTCTAAAATCACATAAAAAAATAACCTTAAAAATTATGTGCAATTCGTGCAATTAATGGTATGCTCAGTCACATGCTATAATTGCGCAATGAGCCCTCTCGTAGTCTTGCAAATTTTGTCATAGGATATAAAGAATACGTGAAATCCGTGCACCTTGCAAGACACCCTAATGTAAAACATACGTACATGCATGCAGCTTTCTGCAGATATTGGCTCTTTGGATATAGAAATGAAGGTATGTGGAATTGCAATACTGTATCCTCACTTTATGATGTTGCGATAAAAATCTAATAATGCGCAACGCATGCGCGCAGATCGCACGATGAGAATGAAAAAATAAAGATTACATTTTTATTTATAACTTTTTCATGCACATTAAATGCGGTTATATAAGCTCCTATAGCATATACATATACCTAAATATGAGAATGTACACAGAGAAAAAAAGCTGGTAAAATCAACCAAAATTACTGTCAATTCTTATCCATTACTCGAAGCTGTTAATTCAACAGCATCAAAATTGTTAATCCTAAAACAACAGTATTTGGCGGTTAAAACAACGAAACATCTGTTGTATTCATATTAACAGTGACCCTGTTAAATCAACATATTTTCGTCATTTTGAAATGGACAGCTTGAAAAACAGTATTTTATGTTGTCCTAAAAACAACAGTATTTGTGTTAAATTAAAAGAGATTCCTGACGACTTGAAAATAAAAGTTTTAACTGTTGAAATAACAGATAGTCTGTTAGCTGTAAAGCACCTGTGAATGCTGTTGGAATAACAGATATGCTGTTAGTTTTAAAACAACTATGAATGCTGCTAAAATAACAGCTATATCTTTTACCGCCACCGTGGTGTGATGGTAGCGTGCTCCGCCTATCACACCGTATGCCCTGGGTTCAACTCCCGGGCAAAGCAACATCAAAATTTTAGAAATAAGATTTTTCAATTAGAAGAAAATTTTTCTAAGCGGGGTCGCCCCTCGGCAGTGTCTGGCAAGCGCTCCGATTGTATTTCTGCCATGAAAAGCTCTCAGTGAAAACTCATCTGCCTTGCAGATGCCGTTCGGAGTCGGCATAAAACATGTAGGTCCCGTCCGGCCAATTTGTAGGGAAAAATCAAGAGGAGCAGGACACAAATTGGAAGAGAAGCTCGGCCTTAGATCTCTTCGGAGGTTATCGCGCCTTACATTTATTTTTTTTTTTTATATCTTTTAATTTCTAATATACCATAATACCCGTTGAATTAACAAAACGCAGTTAAATACTGTTTTGAGTTTTATTTTATTTATAAAAATTCTTTAGTAATAAAATACAAATATTTATTGTAATTTTTAAATAATGTTATGGAATAATATTGTACATATTAAATTATTGTATTTTGTTTAATTTTTCTGTATTATATTTTATTTTATTTTCATTTCATTTCACTTTAATCAATTTTATTTTGTTTCATCTACCTTTATATTATTTTATTTGGTTTTAATTTACTGTTTTTTATTTATTTTTTTATTATTTTATTTATAAATCTATTATCTGTTTTATTTTTTCTGATCTTATTTTACTTTAGTGTATTATATTTTTATTTATTTTGTTGTATTTCCTTTTGTTTTATTTTATTTTGTTTTTGTTTTTTGTTCTTTTTAATTGTATTTTATTTTATTGTATTTTATTTTATTTTATTTTATATTATTACAAAGTACAAGTATTGTTTTTCTTTTTGTTTTATTTTATTTTATTATTTTATTTTATGTTATAATTTTTTTTACTATGTTTTTTATTTTAATTTCTGTTATTTACTTTTTTGTAATTTATCTTGTTTTATTTCAGTTTATTTTGTTTTATCACATTTTATTTTATTTTATTTTTTTATATTATTGATTATTTTAATGTTTATTTTATCTTATCTTATCTTATTTTAATTTAATTTATTTTATTCGTTCCTTTTTTTTTTTTTTTTTGTTTTAATTGTATTTTATTTTATTCATTTCATTTTATTTTATATTATTATGTTTTTAATTTGATTTAACCGTATTTTATTTTGTTTTATTTTATTATAAAGTGCAAGTATTGTATTCCGCTTTGTTTTATTTAATTAGTTTATTTGTTTTTATATTATTTATTTTATTTTATGTTATAATTTTATTTATAACATAATTTATTTTATTTTCTTTTATTTATGTTATTGTAATTTATTCCATTGTATTTCAGTTTATTTTATTTTACCATATTTTATTTTATATACCTTTGTTTTTTCATTTCATTTTATATTTCAATTTACTATAACTTTGTTTTATTCTATTCTAATTATAAAATTTATAATGGTTTCAGTCGAATATAAGATGAACCATTAGACATTGTATGAATGTTAAGAGGAAAACTAATAAAACTTTCAATTTCATTTACAGCAAGTACTTTAGTATTTTTTCTGGTAAGGAAATCTTGATAGTGTTCATCAAAACTGTGAACTTCTTTTTCCGATGAAATAATATGTACTTTTTTATTTAAATCAATAACTATGTATTCAAATTTATGTACATACAACTTATCATTGAAAAACAAGCACAGATAGAAATTACTTTTACATAGAGTTCCCTTGTATACAATTTCTTTTAAAAATATAAGGGTTTTGACATCAAAATGCAGTTTTATGAAAATTTGTACACGTTTTGAAATTTCTTCATAACTTATAGATACATTATACTTAAATTCAAGCGGAATGCTACATTTAAATATAAAAGTCATCTGCGTACAAAAAGTATGGTATTACTATTTTTTTAATACCTATTACAGCTTTTTTATTCTTTATATAAGGAACCGTTAACAAAGCTTCAATAATTTTTACTTTTCTCTAAAAACTCTATGTTTTCTATTGTATCCGTGAGAAGTGTGCCAACTTCAAATATTTTTCTTATGCAATATCTTAACTTATGCAATAACTAACTTCTTTTCTGAAATAAATTGTTGCCTAAGTAAATGGTAAAGCCTTAATAGTGTTACTCCTACCCCAGAAAACTGTCAACATTTATAGTGCATACAAAGAACATTTCATCTCACCATATTCACTCATATCACAAATCACACAAGAAGATTGCGCATTGCGCATGTAAACATTAGATAATCTCTCTTTTATGGGCAATTCTGACGTCATCTTCCTTTAGCTCTTGTTTTTTTCTCTCTTCCTTTCATGCGCTCAAACAGTCAACTGTGCCGTAAATACGCAGAACGAAACAATTTTGAGCTCGTGAATGCGCAATCAGGTAGGTGATCTGTGCACTCATATTAACAGAGTATATGTGGAACTCAAGAGCGAATTGAGAGTTTCACAGAGTTACACTGCCACACCGCCATTTTATACAGGGTAAAAGTGTAACGCTTTTGCGTTGCGAACAGGGAACAATTTTTACAAAAGAACGAAATACCCCGTAAAGGCGTTGCTTGTTTATTAGAATAGAACAACAACCCTTGCGCGGTGTACAAAAAGCGTAACACTATAGCCAGAAAAGAAAACGCTATTAAATGCATATGCTTCTGCGTTTAACTCTTTTAAAACTGTACGACCTGGGTGGGTCCAACACCGGTTTGGAGACCAAAACTATATTCTTAAAACACTTATGTTCACAATTTTTTTTTGTGGGTAAAACACTTATGTTCACAATTTGTTTTTGTGGGTACTCCAACATTACAATACATGAAAATCGCCAACTTCAACTGCAAATATTTTTTTTACCTTCTTTATTCTTGATGTTATAAATTGCACCAAAGACTTTACAGCTTCGAAAAAGCTATTTTCAGTAGCAACCTGGAACGATGTAACTATTGTTTTTGCATTAATAAAATCACTCAATTTATTGTGGCTTACACGTTGTAAGAAAGTTTCAATAATTTCTTTATGACCATTGGAAGAAAGTGTGTTTAGGCAATGCTTTCAATAGTGAATCAGGATATTTATTATATCGGATATTCCCCGAAGTTTAGCGTAAAATACTGATCATGGCGATTCACAAATCACACAAACAAGATTGCGCATTGCGCATGTAAACAAAAGATGGGCAATTTTTACGTCATTTTCCTTTAGCTCTTGTTTTTTTCTCTCTTTCTTTCATGCGCTCAAACAGTCAACTGTGACGTAGATGCACAGAACGAAGCAATTTTGAACTCGTGAATGCACAATCTTCTGTGTGTGATTTGTGGCTCACAATTGTGTTTGAAAATTGGATAATGCAATAATTTAAAATGACAGTAGTCTTATTGGATCAACCAAACCTTTGTCAACTTGACTGAATTTTGTCAATTAAGTATTAACAGTTATACTACTGTTCATTCAACAGTGCAGTGCAGTTGTTGTAACAGTAAATTCCATTGAAGTAACAAAAATTTGGTTGATTTGACAGAATTTGGTCAACTTGTAAGCAACAGTATGAAACTGTTGATTTTAATGTGATCATTTCTTTCTGTGTATGTACTAGAGATGAACGTGAGTCTTCAATACCGATTATCTCCATAGAGGCTTGCCCATTAAGGTATTTAATTTTCCGGTGCCGAATTTCTCGATTCCTGCGACTCTAAATTTTGATATTCATCGACAGTGTCCGGAGGTTTCTTTGCACCAAAAATTTTTTTTACTTTTCGCATTTCCCAGCCATGTCGAAATTGGCACCACACATTGGAAGTCCCGATATCCTGTGCTGATCTCTAATCAAAACGGCATTTTTCTATATGAGAACGTGCCCCCAACGTACATATGTACGTTACAAGCATACCAACTCAATGCTTCTATTCTCTCTTATGGCAAGACTTTTTAGGTTTTTCATATTTTTTTCTTTACGACGGTATTTGCACACACTTTTTATATGTAAGTAAGCATGCGCGCTTTCGATCGCAGATGTGCAAAGTGAAAATTAATTTCATGTCTAAAAAGAATTTTTAATTAACTCGCAGTGCAATGAGAATGGCAGAAAAAACAAGTAGAATATATTGGTGTTATAAAATCAAACGTGTTTTTTACTATAAAAAACGATTATTCCTATGAAACTTACTCTTTAAGGCCCATTTGCAGAAGGGCAAGTTATCTTTTAAACTTGGAGTTAATTTGAAAATTTGTCAAAAACTTATGTTTTGAACTCCGCATGAGAAGCTTACTCTGATTTAAAAAGATAACTCGCCGTTCTGCAAGTGGGCCTAAGGTGATTATTAATATATACGATATCAAAGGTACCAGATGCCTCAAATTACTTACCAAATATTATCTGCGAAAAGGATTAGATTCTTGTCATTGAATCCCGATTTGTATTACATACCTCCCGATATTCTTTTGCCTACATTTTTTCAAAAATTACCTTAAAGTTCTATTTATGGGGTGCCGGCAAGAAAACATTCTGGGCGGGCCGGTTATCTGGGCTTGATATATTTAATCTTAAAAATGGAATATGTCCCCTCATCCCGTTATAATAATAACTAACCAATCCTGTAACATAATTGAAAAGTTAAAAATTGTCGTATTTTATAGTATTGCCTTCTACTGATTTCTCCATGTACCTCTTTCGTTTATCTCTAGTCTTACTCTTGCAATTACCTTTACAGCTGCTTTTAATCACATTCATCTTTTCCTTTTCCTAATCCACTTATCCACTTATCCTAGTACTTCTACTCATCTCCCATTGGCGTGATATAAAATAATTGTAAAGTTCTTAAACCTTGTGTATTGTGTTTCCTTCTAATAATCTCTCCATGTACCTCTGCATTTTGTCTGTAGTTTTACTCTTGCTCCTCCTCTCACAGCTACTCTCAATTTCATTCATCTTCTTCCTCGTCCACTTACCCTTACAACTACATTGCCAGGCCTCTTCCGCTCCCTTTTGGAAATCAATTTTCTTTCCTTTCCCATCTTCTTTCTTCTCGTGATGCTCTTCGGTTTTCGCTCCTCCTCTCTCTTTGTCACCGGCTTGCCGAACCACTCCTCACTTTATCTACTTCTACAACCTTTACTTTAACCTAACCTATTAGCTCACTCTCACTTCTTTATTCCTTCCATTTACATTCCTCATTCCCTTCTTCATCTAAGTGTTCCCCTGGGTCCCTTCCGACCTGCCACTCCCATGTATTTTAGATTATATAAATTTTATATAGATTAGATTAGATAAGATTAGATCCGATTAGATAAGATTATATTACATTAGATAAGATTATATTTGATAAGATTAGATTACATATATTATATTACATATTATAAGTTTGGATTCGATTAGATTAGCTTAGAGTTGATTAGGTTAGATTGAATTAGATTAGATTAGATTTTAATAGATTAGAATCAATTAGTATAAACTAGATTACATAAGATTAGAAAAGAATCGATTCGATTAGATTAGATTATATAAGATTGGGTTGTATTAGATAATATGAGATTAGAATAGAGTATTCGATTAGATAAGATTAGATTAACTCAGATTGGATAGGGTTAGATTTAATTAGATTAGATTAGATTAGATTAGATTAGACTAGATTAGATAAGGTTAGATTAGATTAAATAAGATTATATTAGGTTAGATAAGATTACATTAGATAGATTAAATTAGATTAGATTAGGTTAGATTAGATTAGACCTGACTAGATTATATTAGATAGATTAAATTAGACTAGATTAGACTAGATTATATTAGATTAGATTAGGTTAGATTAGAGATTAAACCCGACTAGATTATATTGAATGAGATTAAATTAATAAGATTAGTTTAGATTAGATAAGATACGATTAGATCAGATTAAATTATATTAGACAAGCTCAGATTAGATAAGATTAGATTACATTATATAAGATTAAATAATTAAACCATATACATACTATATGGCAAGAACTGTATACTTATAAATATTTTAAAACCACATTTAATTGCAGCAATTATTTACAGTGCAATTATACGTAGTCGGTGACAAATGCAATAGTTATTGGTATCCCAACACGTGCATCGCATTTTTAATAGCTGTCTAGATATATTCTGGCACATACGCATAAGAAAGATAATTTTGAGCGAATGACTTCCGTGAACTGTGCAATTGACTTGCAGATTGAACTATTGACTCTACACATATGCGCATATATATATATATATATATGTACTTGTAGCAACACAACTTCTATTACTGCATCCAATAATCCATCTCGAACTTACCATCACTCCACTATACCTTCCTACCGCCCTGACCAAATAACTTCCTTCCGTTTCTACACACACACATGCTCGCTTAAATTAGATATTCTCAACATGCAATATGTTCATAGCACAGCGGGTATCCTTTGCTCATTACAGTTCGAGCATACTCCGTTTTCTGAATTTGTATGAAATGAAATTTAAAATCAGTGCAAACGCAAAAAACGTATTTTCAATTGTCTCGCTCGTAATCAACAGAAAAGCTGTTGTCATTAGTTTCATTTTATAATTTATTATAGTCAACAAAGAACGCCCTATGAAATATACGAAACGCACAAGGATAAAATTGATACTCGAGTAGACAAATGAATGAGTGTGTGCGTGTGTATGCACGCAACCACCACCCACCCAACCGCTGCAGTATCACAACCTCATCATAATTATCATCAGTGCTTTAGTCAACACAATCTTAAGCTCACGCATTAGCACCCACAATCACACACTAATGTGCGTATGTGTATGTGTGTGTGTGTGCAAGCATACAATCAGCAAATTCGCTCCACCCTATCATCATTCCTTTTTGTTTGGTCCTTGTTACTTTTATTGTTCAAATATGTGTTAAACTTTGTTTGTGTTTTTGAAAAGCGTGCAAGATTCATAGCAAATTTTTCAAATTTAAAGTGGCCAACCAAGCGGATGCACTTTAATTTTACGACAATTGTGCAAATTGCACAGTCATTGTGGCGCCACAAATGTGTTTGTTTCTTCTCAGGAGGGTCATTGTTGCCTTCAGCGAAAAACTCAAAATCGAAAACCCATTACTCTTTAGCTCCCTTTCATTCTGGCACACACACACACACACACACATCAAGTCAAACAACAACTGACACTAATGTGTCAAAGGTCACGTGGCCTTCATTTGCGGGCATTCTCAAATTTATCTTTCGGATTTTAACTTACATCTGAAGTAGTGGATGAAATGCAGCACTTTTTGATATGAGCATCGAAATTTTAAAGTAATTGAAGTTTATTTTCAAAACCGGCGCTCATGTTTACGATATGATGCAAGGAAATCGATGAAAGCTGAGCCGTCAGTGTCGTTGCCAATTACTTATCTTAACGCTAATTGCGATAGTTGTGAAATTGTATCCATTGAAAAATGTCAATACCCAGGAAATTATTTAATTGGTAATAAAATCTAAGGAGTCAAGGCGGACTTACAATTTAGCCTTCGCCTCAGACTTCGTTTCGGCTGAAACTATTTGCATCGTGCCACAAACTCAGTATAACAATAACGTACCTAAACAATCCATTGAACTCAGCTGTCAAAGGCCAAAGGTTGAGCAAAATCCGTCTTTAAATATTTAAATGTTGCACGAGCTTAGAGAAAAAATTAACTAAATTACTGAGGGTCTTTTGGGAGGTCCGTCTAAATCAGTTGCTTTAATAATCTTCTCTTGCATATCTTTCTCTTGAAGAGTACGCACAACTGCTCAAATCCTGTTTCACTATATAGAGTGTGCTGTCATCGACGTAAAGAACATCGTGACGTTCACTTGTTGTTGTATATCCCTCTCAAGCCGATTCTCCTCTTGGATTTCTGGTCTGGTGGAGAGCACTAGACATTTCTTTCATTGTAAAAAGCGGTTGGCGATGATACTAATAAGTGGGGCCCTTCGTCCAACACTTGCACTGGCACTAAAAGTAATGCTTGATTTGTACACGATATGAAGCAAACACTCCAGCATTCTGATCGAGTTTGACTTCACCCCTGGCAGAGTAGACTACTGTGCACCAGCTTTCGCTACTGTTGCCACATTCACCACTCATACTCTTCACGGATGGATCCAGTCTTGACAGGAGAGTTGGAAGTGGAGTATTCTGCCATGACTTCGATCTTAGCCGGAAATTTATTCTGCCCGATCACTGCAGCGTATTCCAGGTTGAAGTCGCTGCTATAATGGATGCGGAAGAAGGGGTGCTATCAGTCGCTGTAATATTAGGGAACATCTACTCCGTAAGTCAGGCGGCTATCAAAGCGCTAAGCTCTGCCACCGCGAGGTTGACTGCTGTGAGTGAAATGAAAACTATCTGGTTGCCAGGTCATAAGGACATCGCTTGAAATTGACAGACTGATCTCTTGACCAGGGCAGGCACTGTAGAGCTGAACGTGTCTACCAGGGGTATCAAGGAGCGATAGAAGCATCAGAATCCCAACTGACTTAATACAAAATGGAAGAATTTCATCTTACACATCTCGATTAAGGATGCTTTACAAATTTTACTAAACAACGACAATATATCCAACAACTGCCTTCTCGGGATTAAAAAAATAAAATTTGCATTGATAACAACTCGTCGCCCACAGTCAATGAATTTCGAAGGCTTTTTGCTTGCTTTTGATATGAGCGTGCAACAATGGAATTTACCGCAATTTAAATCTCCCGTATTATTCTATTAAAATCGAAGTCAAAGTGATGTTATTGTCATGTAGAGTTATGGATCATTCGACATGATTGTAAGAATGCAAGGATAGGTTAGGTGAACACCGCTTAGCTAAGAGACAGCTCATTTGGAACCTCTTTCGAAACGTTGTCACCATATTTTCTAAGGCTATTTATGGCTTCTAATTATTTGGGGAATCATTGCTTGATAGCAAAGGCTGGATAGCTAAACGTAAAAATAATGAATAACTCCATCTCTTCAACCTCCACTCGGCTGGCGATTTGCAGCATATTAGGGCGCACCAGTTGCACAACTCTGTAGTAGATACACTTTAGTTAATCTTTATAGATCCTCGACATTTTGCTAGAGGTAGTGTTTAGCGAAGTGCTTACTTATAAAGGCCAACCTTTCAGAAGCATATATCAATAGCTTGCTGCCTCTGCAATTGAGGTAATGCCTTGCAGTAACAGGGCTTCTTCGAGTGGAAAACATATAAGCTATATAAAATCTTTTTTCGTTTTTAATTTTAAAAAAGGGTTCAAGCAAAGAAGCTTCCGAAAAACTTACCGCGTTAAAAATCATTCAATTCCCAAAAGAAAACAAAAACAATCAATGAAAACAATAAAAGTTACCTTTATTTATTCACTCATATCAGAAAATTCAATTTTGCAAAAGGAATCCGCATTCGGCATAATAAACTCATCCAACTGACAATTGCCTGACACCCATCATTCAAACATCAATTGAGCGCACAAGTTTTATTGCCGCGAATGCTGCCGCTGCCACTGCCGCTGCCACTGCCGCTGTCTGTTGCTGACGAGTTTTATGCCGCCAATGAGAAGAATCATACTGATGCCGATGATGATGATAATAATTAAGTTGTTGTTATTGTCGACAATTGATGTTAATATCGATGAGAAGATCATCAAAACAGCAAATGCGAGCAGAAAAACGCAAACAGTAGTTCCAGCAGCTGCTTTTGACTTCATACATAAACACATACACACATATCCCTTTATACGTCAATTGGAGGGGCAGTCAGTTGTTGAAAGCGTCGATTAACTCCTGGTGCTGGCGCACCATTCAATTAACCTATCAAAATGAAGTGCTGGCGGAGTTCACTTAATAGCTAACAAAAAACACACCTTCATATGGATATACACTCAAGCATACTTTGATTTGGAATATATGAAGAGAAAAATTATCCTTTTATTTGCTTTTAAAGTTGCGCTTTACAAATTCTGCCCCCTACCCCAACAGATCAACTGGGCTGTTGAGCACCTGTACCCATGTATTGCTCATCCAGCAGCCGCCCGATTTACCCATTCGACGCAGCAGAGGCGGCTGTCAGGTAGGCACTTTGTGACGCATCGCTACACTTAAAGCTTTTGTTTGCTCAGCAACATAAAAATGTTGGTCATCAAAAGCGATTTGTTGCAAGCTACCGCTTGAGCACTTTAACCCTTGCCATCTTGCAGCTTTGCCACCTTGCCATTTACAACTCGCTGTGTTTGTTGTCAAGTCATGTTGTGCTTGCTCATTCGATTGATGTGCCGCTCAGCAGAATTAATTCCAATTTTTTAATATGAAAATCGCATAAATTAGATGTGCGTAAAAGTATTTTGAGTGATGCTGTATTTTGTTAGTTACTTTTTTGGGTGTAGCATTTGCTTGTATATGTACATTAGGGTGTTTAAGATAATCTTTGTTGTAATGTTTTAATTATGGGCCAAAAATTTTACTTAGCTACTTTTTGTTTGAAGGAGCTTTACGACCGAGAATTTTGAAAGCAAAGTTAAATTTGTTTTCCTCTTACGCGTTTCGGCGCTTTCACTTCTTCTTCAGAGAAATTAATGTAATAGCCCTGATCGTTATCGTTGTTGTGATTTATGTTTGTTGCAGCGATAAAGACCTTTTCCAATTTTTTTGGCGAATGATATCGAGGCTGATAATTTTCGAGCTGATAGAGATCCGTTTCGCTCCGGTACTAACTTTTTAAGGTACTCGCGTTACTATCATGGGAACGATTTCATATGATCACTTCCAACCTTTAAGGTCAATCCACGGGTCAATGCACGGTTTGGGAATATTTTCTATTCCTCCACTCTGTACAATTCCCAAGTAATTCTCAGGGAATACGACAATCTTATTCCAAGCAATTCACAACCCAGCTGTACTTGTACCTATGCTATATAGCTTTAACCGCATTACGGTGAGTTGTAATGGAATAATGGAATCTCCCACTTTTCTCGATATTGAAAAATGGAACACAGGTGATAACTTAGAGGAAAGGAAAGAAGCGGGAAAAAAGCAAAGAAAAGACGAGGAAAGGAAGGGAACGGAAAGGTTGAAAAAAGACAACAAAAACTAGAATCGGGTTATCAAATCAATCTGGATCCGAAACTGGAAGTAAAACTATAACATAAACCAAGCCCGGAACCGAATTCCAAACTGGATTGTGTGCCGGAACCGTTAGTGGTATTAAAACTATAACTGAAACCGAAACCGGAACAAAAAAAGAGAACAGGTTCCAGTACACTCAGAGAAAAAATCGTTCTAAAACGAACGAAACAAGTTCAAAATCATGAACATTCGTTGACAAATGTCTGTTAAGTACGTTTTTTCTTAACTCGTGACCGATGGGCTTATTATACTCAGTTGAGCAGAGCTCACAGAGTATATTAAGTTTGATTGGATAACGGTTGGTTGTACATATATAAAGGAATCGAGATAGATATAGACTTCCATATATCAAAATAATCAGGATCGAAAAAAAATTTGATTGAGCCATGTCCGTCCGTCCGTCCGTCCGTTAACACGATAACTTCAGTAAATTTTGAGGTATCTTGATGAAATTTGGTATGTAGATTCCTAAGCACTCATCTCAGATCGGTATTTAAAATGAACGATATCGGACTATAACCACGCCCACTTTTTCGATATCGAAAATTTCGAAAAACCGAAAAAGTGCGATAATTCATTACAAAAGAAAGATATAGCGACGAAACTTGGTAGATGAGTTGAACTTATGACGCAGAATTGAAAATTAGTAAAATTTTGGACAATGGGCGTGGCACCGCCCACTTTTAAAAGAAGGTAATTTAGAAGTTTTGCAAGCTGTAATTTGGCAGTCGTTGAAGATATCATGATGAACTTTGGCAGGAACGTTACTGCTATTACTATATGTGCGCTCCATAAAAATTAGCAAAATCGGAGAAGGACCACGCCTACTTTTAAAAAAAAAATTTTTTTAAAGTAAAATTTTAACAAAAAATTTAATATCTTTACAGTATATAAGTAAATTATGTCAACATTCAACTCCAGTAATGATATGGTGCAACAAAATACAAAAATAAAAGAAAATTTCAAAATGGGCGTGGCTCGCCCTTTTTCATTTAATTTGTCTAGGATACTTTTAACGCCATAATTCGAACAAAAACTACCCAATCCTTTTGAAATTTGGTATGGGCATAGATTTTATAACGCTAACTGTTTTCTGTGAAAATGTGCGAAATCGATTGATGCCACGCCCAGTTTTTATATACAGTCGTCCGTCTGTCTTTCCGCATGGCCGTTAACACGATAACTTGAGCAAAAATCGGCATATCTTTAATGAAGTTAGTTCACGTGCTTACTTGAACTCACTTTATCTTGGTATGAAAAATGAACGAAATCCGACTATGACCACGCCCACTTTTTCGATATCGAAAATTACGAAAAATGAAAAAAAATGCCATAATTTTATACCAAATACGAAAAAAGGGATGAAACATGGTAATTGGATTGTTTTATTGACGCGAAATATAACTTTAGAAAAAACTTTATAAAATGGTTGTGACTTACTTACTTACTTAATTGGCGCTTAACCGTCTAAACGGTTATGGCCGTCCAACAAGGCGCGCCAGTCGCTCCTTCGCTCCGCCAACCGGCGCCAATTGGTCACACCAAGGGAGCTCAAATCGCCCTCCACCTGGTCCTTCCAACGGAGTGGGGGCCGCCCTCTACCTCTGCTTCCATAGGCGGGTTCCGATAGAAACACTTTCTTGGCCGGAGCATCATCTTTCATTCGCATAACATGGCCTAGCCAGCGCAGCCGCTGCGTTTTAATTCGCTGGACTATGTTGATGTCTGCGTATAGCTCGTACAGCTCATCATTAAATCTTCTTCGGTACTCGCCATCGCCAACGCGTAGAGGTCCATAAATCTTTTGAAGAACTTTTCTCTCGAACACTCCCAAAGCCGCTTCATCTGCTGTTGTCATGGTCCATGCTTCTGCCCCATATAGCAGGACGGGTACGATAAGTGACTTGTAGAGTATGATTTTCGTTCGCCGAGAGAGGACTTTACTTTTCAATTGCCTACCTAGTCCAAAGTAGCATTTATTGGCAAGATTGATTCTTCGCTGGATTTCAGTGCTGATGTTGTTGCTAATGTTGATGCTGGTTCCCAAATAAACGAAGTCTTTTACTATTTCGAAATTATGGCTGCCAACAGTAGCGTGGTTGCCAAGGCGCATATGCGCTGACTCTTTGCTCGATGACAGCAGGTACTTCGTTTTGTCCTCATTCACCATCAAACCCATCTTTACCGCTTCTTTTTCCAGCTTGGAGTAAGCAGAACTAACAGCGCGGGGGTTTAGGCCGATGGTATCAATGTCATCAGCATATGCCAGTAATTGCACGCTTTTATAGTATATTGTTCCAGTGCGGTTAAGTTCTGCAGCTAGTATAATTTTCTCCAGCATCAAATTAAAGAAATCGCACGATAGGGGGTCACCCTGTCTGAAACCTCGTTTAGTTTCGAACGGCTCGGAGAGGTCCTTCCCAATTCTGACTGAGCTGATGGTGTTGCTTAACGTCATTTTGCACAGCCGTATAAGTTTTGCGGGGAAACCAAATTCAGACATAGCGGCATATAGGCAGCTCCTTTTCGTGCTGTCGAAGGCGGCTTTAAAGTCGACGAAGAGGTGATGTGTGTCGATTCTCTTTTCACGGGTTTTTTCCAAGATTTGGCGCATTGTGAAAATCTGGTCGATGGTAGATTTACCAGGTCTGAAGCCGCACTGATAAGGTCCAATCAGCCGGTTCACGGTGGGCTTCAATCTTTCGCACAATACACTTGAAAGGACCTTATATGCGATATTAAGAAGGCTGATTCCACGATAGTTGGTGCATTTTGCAGTATCCCCCTTCTTGTGGACTGGGCAAAGAACACTTAGATTCCAACCGTCGGGCATGCTTTCGTCCGCCCATATTTTGCTAAGAAGCTGCTGCATGCGCCTTACCAACTCCTCGCCGCCGAACTTGAATAGCTCCGCAGGCAATCCATCAGCGCCCACGGCCTTGTTGTTTTTCAATCTGGTTATTGCTATTCTAACTTCGTCATAATCGGGCGGGGGGCATATATTCCATCATCATCGATTGCGGGATCGGGTTCTTCATCTCTGCGCGGTGAATTGCTGCCTCCATTTAGGAGAGCAGAGAAGTGTTCCCTCCATAATCTAAGCACTCTCTGGACATCAGTTACAAGGTCGCCGTTTTCATTCCTACAGGAGTTTGCCCCGGTCTTAAAACCTTCCGTCTGTCGCCGTATTTTTTGGTAGAATTTTCGGGCGTTATTCCTGGTGGCTAGCAGCTCAAGCTCCTCGCACTCACGCCTTTCTGCTTCTGCTTTTTTCTTCCTGAAAAGGCGTCTCGCTTCCCTTTTCAACTCACGATAGCGTTCACACACTCCTCTTGTCGCGCTCGCTTTTAACGTAGCCCTGTAGGCAGCGTCTTTTCTTTCGGTTGCAACGCGGCATCCTTCATCATACCAGTTGTTTTTTCGTGGCCGCCGGTAACCAATTTTTTCCTCGGCGGCAGTATGAAGTGCTTTGGAGATATGCTCCCACTGCTCCTGTATTCCTTCAGGATGAGTTGTGCCCTCAGAGAGCAGGTGTGAGAGTCGAGTTGCGCAATCATTGGCAGTCTGTTGTGATTGAAGCTTTTCGACGTCTAGCTTTCCTTGTGTTTTGTGTTCCTTGTTTTTAGCCGCGTTGAGGCGGGTGCGTATTTTGGCTGCAACGAGATAATGGTCCGAATCGATGTTAGGTCCTCGGATCGTTCGCACATCTAAAACACTGGAGGCATGCCGTCCGTCTATCACAACGTGATCGATCTGATTGCGAGTATTTCGATCAGGAGACAGCCATGTAGCTTGATGTATCTTTTTATGCATGAACCTCGTGCTTGATATGACCATGTTTCGAGCACCGGCAAAGTCAATCAGCCTCAGTCCGTTAGGAGAAGTTTCATTGTGTAGGCTGAACTTTCCGACTGTAGGGCCAAAAACACCTTCTTTGCCCACCCTGGCGTTAAAGTCGCCAAGCACGACTTTTATATCATGACGGGGGCAGCGCTCGTATGTGCGTTCTAATTGTTCATAAAAAGTGTCTTTCACCTCATCGTCTTTCTCCTCTGTCGGCGCATGGGCGCAGATGAATGATATATTAAAAAATTTTGCTTTTATTCGAATAGCGGCGAGACGCTCGTCCACAGGCGTGAACGCCAGCACTTGGCGACAAAGTCTCTCTCCCACCACGAATCCGACGCCGAAACTGCGCTTATTCGCATGGCCACTCCAATATATGTCACAATTTTTTGATCTTCTTTCTTCCTTGCTTCGTCCAACGCATTTCTTGGATGGCGGTGATGTCAGATTTTGCTTTGACGAGGACATCAACCAGCCGGGCATCTGCACCAATCCCATTCAGGGAGCGGACGTTCCAGGTGCATGCCCTCAATTCATTGTCCTTCAAACGTTTGCCATGGTCGTCATCAATAGAGAGTGTATTTATCCGAGGCTTGTTGTTATATTTCATTGGAGTATGGTTTTACGTGGCGGGTCCCAAGCCCAGCGCACAACCCGCTCAGCGGGGGTGAAAATATTACTTGGCACGTTTATATAGCGAGCCGCTTGCTCCAAGACAGACGCCCGCTTGCAGCCGCACGTAGAGGTGTACAGACGCTGCCGATGAAATCTCCCCCCGGCTAGCCCTTAAACCGATTATGTCAGAGTGGCCTAGCCAGGTTGTCGCCTTCTCACATTAGCTCACCGCTAAACGGATGTTTAGCGGCTACCCAGAGGATACTTGGCCGCAAGCGACCGGCAGTAGTAAGCTGCTTGAACCGCATGCAAAAGAATCGCTCTGGCCATTCCCAGGTGAATGGCGGTCAGAAGCTTTCCCCACTTTCGTGGACTTCTACACACGGCCCCACCCGTACTACATATATAAATAAATTAGCGGTATCCAACAGATGATGTTCTGGGTCACCCTCGTCCACATTTTGGTCGATATCTGGAAAATGCCTTCACATATACAACTACCACCACTCACTTTTAAAACTCTCAATAATACCTTTAATTTGATACCCATATCGTACAAGCTTATTCTAGAGTCACCCCTGGTCCACCTTTATGGCGATATCTCGAAAAGGCGTCCACCTATAGAACTAAGTCCCACGCCCTTTTAAAATACTCATTAAAACCTTTCATTTGATACCCATATCGTACAAACAAAGTCTAGAGTCACCCCTGGTCCACCTTTATTGCGATACCTCGAAAAGGCGTACACCTATAGAACTAAGGCCCACTCCCTTTTAAAATACTCATTAACACCTTTCTTTTGATACCCATATTATACAAACAAAAACTAGGGTCACCCCTGGTCCACCTTTATGGCGATATCTCGAAACGGTGTCCACCTATGGAACTAAGGATTACTCCCTTTTAAAATACTCATAAACACCTTTCATTTGATACCCATATCGTACAAACGCATTCTACAGTCACCCCTGGTCCACCTTTATGGCGATATCTCGAAAAGGCGACCACCTATACAACAACCACCACTCCCTTTTAAAACCCTCATTAATACCTTTAATTTGATACCCATATCGTACAAACACATTCTAGAGTCACCCCTGGTCCACCTTTTTGGCGATATTTCGAATCGGCATCCACCTATAGAACTAAGGCCCACTCCCTTTTAAAATACTCATTAACACCATTCGTTTGATGCCCATATTGAACAAACAAATTCTAGGGTCACCCCTGGTCCACCTTTATAGCGATATCTCGAAACGGCGTCCACCTATGGAACTAAGGATTACTCCCTTTTAAAATACTCATTAACACCTTTCATTTGATACCCATATCGTACAAACGCATTCTAGAGTCACCCCTGGTCCACCTTTATAGCGATATTTCGAAACGGCATCCACCTATAGAACTAAGGCCCACTCCCTTTTAAAATACTCATTAACACCTTTCATTTGATACCCATATCGTACAAACGCATTCTAGAGTCAACCCTGATCCACCTTTATGGCTATATCCCTAAATGGCGTCCACCTGTAGAACTATGGCCCACTCCCTCATAAAATACTCTTTAATGCCTTTCATTTGATACACATGTCATACAAACATATTCCAGGTTTTCCCTCGGTTCATTTTCCTACATGGTTATTTTCCCTTATGTTGTCACCATAGCTCTCAACTGAGTATGTAATGTTCGGTTACACCCGAACTTAACCTTCCTTACTTGTTTTAAGAACAGTTTTTCCAAGCACACCGTTCGTATTTTATGACCAGTTTGGTATTGATGTGTGAACCTTCTGTGCTCATTTCAAGCACTACTTGGGCTTGATTTAAGATTTTTCGTTCTCACGCTTCGAGAACGATGTGGGGTCGATTTGACATTTTTCGGTCTCAATTCAAGAACGGTTCGTGCTTGATCTTTGGTGGGTGGGGAAAGTATTTTTTTCAATAGGTACCGCACCCATTTATTTTTTATTAATAATAATTTTTTGTCACAAATAAAAAATATTTATAACAAAAAATTTTTATTAAATTCCAAAATTTTACGAAAAAATGCATAATATGATGGATGCATTTTTTCATGTTTCTCTTATTGAGAAATTATTCTTATTTGAAGATGTAATCTGCATATATACTTAAAACATTTCATAACAAGTTTGAGAATTATCTGTGCATAAGTGAATGGAAAAATAATTGAACGAAAAATAAAAGTTAAAAAAATTGTTTTAAAAAATCTTCGAGTTTGACGATGATCGAACTCGCGCCACGCGATCGCAACCACAACATCATAACCGCTGGGCCACTACGACCGCTTGATAGAGTGTGCCAAATGTTGTATTTAACATTGTCGTGCACACGAATTGTACCGTTTCTTTTTTCTTGAACTTAATTTAAGAACATTGTTCTTAATTTAGGAACATTCGTTCTCATTAATAGAACATTTGTTCATAATATAAGACCAGCCATTCTCTTTTCAAGAAAATGGTATCAGTTCAAGAACAAGGTTGTTATTTTAAGGACAGGTCGTTCGTTTTTCAAGCACAAAAAAGTAAGAACATGAAAAGCTTGAATTGAGTCCGGTGGTGCTGGATTTTAGAACGGCATTTTTCTCTGAGTGTACCGGAACCAAAATCGAACCGAACTGAAGAACAGAAATTGGAACCAAATCTGAAACTGAAACCAAAACCGGATGAAATCCGATCCCAGAGCTAAAGAATCCAGATTCGAAACGAGAAATAGAATCGAAACCAACAGATATCCAGGACCAAAAGTGATACGGAATATGACTAGTGTTGTTTCCATACGAGCTAGGATGAGTACATTGCTGAAATATTGAGTATTACCATGTACACTCGATTACCATCTAGACGTACTTTCTTATGCATCGAATACATGGGAACGATATCGAATATCGATTACTAATGTCTTACTAAACTTTTGCTCTGACAATTCCCGGAATAAAAACGCCCCAAAGGAGGTTTGATTTTAAGAATATTGCATTTCGCTAATAAACTGCCGTACAGAACAAAGCCAACATAAAGGAATTATTAATTATTGTAAAAAAAAGTTATGTAAGAAACTATAGGCTGCTCATAAATTAGCTAGAACAGTAAAATTTCAATTAATCCCTCCGGAACACATGAACAATCATAGTCTGAACATTAGAATATGCTCACATACCCTTAAGAATAGAAGAATAGTTAACCTTAGACGTTATTTTGGTTTATGGGGAGCACCTCGAATTGGGCATACATTCGACATCGACCCGCATGTTAACACAATCAACTTCACAAGTTTTCGGTACGCACTCCCTTATATTAAAATTATTATTCCAATATTTGACCTGTGGATGAATTTAATCTTTTAATAAACATATTATAAACAAGTAAGGAAGGTTAAGTTCGGGTGTAACCGAACATTACATACTCAGTTGAGAGCTATGGTGACAACATAAGGAAAAATAACCATGTAGGAAAATGAACCGAGGGAAACCCTGGAATGTGTTTGTATGACATGTCTATCAAATGAAAGGAACTAAAGAGTATTTTATGAGGGAGTGGGCCATAGTTCTATAGGTGGACGCCATTTAGGGATATAGCCATAAAGGTTGATCAGGGTTGACTCTAGAATGAGTTTGTACGATATGGGTATCAAATTAAAGGTATTAATGAGAGTTTTAAAAGGGAGTGGTGGTAGTTGTATATGTGAAGGCGTTTTCCAGATATCGACCAAAATGTGGACCAGGGTGACCCAGAACATCATCTGTTGGATACCGCTAATTTATTTATATATGTAATATCTGCCAAGATTTTAAGGGTTTTTTATTTCGCCCTGCAGAACTTTTTCATTTTCTTCTACTTAATATGGTAGGTGTTACAACCATTTTATAAAGATTTTTCTAAAGTTATATTTCACGTCAATAAAACAATCCAATTACCTTACCATGTTTCATCCCTTTTTTCGTATTTGGTATAGAATTATGGCATTTTTTTCATTTTTCGTAATTTTCGATATCGAAAAAGTGGGCGTGGTCATAGTCGGATTTCGTTCATTTTTCATACCAAGATAAAGTGAGTTCAAGTAAGCACGTGAACTAAGTTCATTAAAGATATGTCGATTTTTGCTCAAGTTATCGTGTTAACGGCCATACGGAAGGACAGACGAACGACTGTGTATAAAAACTGGGCGTGGAATCAACCGATTTCGCCCATTTTCACAGAAAACAGTTAACGTCATAAAATCTATGCCCCCACCAAATTTAAAAAGGATTGGTTAATTTTTGTTCGACTTGTGGCGTTAAAAGTATCCTAGACAAATTAAATGAAAAAGGGCGGAGCCACGCCCATTTTGAAATTTTATTTTATTTTTGTATTTTGTTGCACCATATTATTACCGGAGTTGTGACATAATTTACTTATATACTGTAAAGATATTAAAATTTTTGTTAAAATTTTACTTTAAAAAAAATTTTTTTTAAAAGTGGGCGTGATCCTTCTCCGATTTTGCTAATTTTTATTAAGCGTACATATAGTAATAGGGGTAACGTTCCTACCAAATTTCATCATGATATCTTCAACGACTGCCAAATTACAGCTTACAAAAGTTTTAAATTACCTTCTTTTAAAAGTGAGCGGTGCCACGCCCATTGTCCAAAATTTTACTAATTTTCTATTCTGCGTCATAAGTTCAACCCATCTACCAAGTTTCGTCGCTTTATCTGTCTTTTGTAATGAATTATCGCACTTTTTCGGTTTTTCGAAATTTTCGATATCGAAAAAGTGGGCGTGGTTATAGTCCGATATCGTTCATTTTAAATAGCGATCTGAGATGAGTGCTCAGGAACCTACATACCAAATTTCATCAAGATACCTCAAAATTTACTCAAGTTATCGTGTTAACGGACGGACGGACGGACGGACGGACGACATGGCTCAATCAAATTTTTTATCGATCCTGATTATTTTGATATATGGAAGTCTATATCTATCTCGATTCCTTTATATATGTACAACCAACCGTTATCCAATCAAACTTAATATACTCTGTGAGCTCTGCTCAACTGAGTATAAAAACTCAGGTACACCCTAATGTATATAAAAGTACCTGTATTCATGTGATGAAATGTTGACTTTTGCGTGTAACGCTACGCACATTGCTTATTTGAAATTCATTGCTTAAGGCATTGAATGTGTTAAGTCATTGTAGGCGTGGCTATGTTACGCAAATAACCCTTTATTTTCGGTGAGCTAATATTATTGGTTGCTTTTGTCAAGGCTTTTTGATTTCACTCTACTCTTTTTATTTAGACTTCACTGATTTTCTATTACATTGATGAATAACTTTATCAACTTTCATAAAATGTAGTATGGGCACAAATTATTGAACAATGAATGAATTTTAAGCGATAAAAATTTGAATTGGTCATCGATTAATCGATAGACTTTTGCTGATATTCGATAAAAGTGAAAATAATAACTAAATTTTTGAAAGTTGTCGCTTGACAGGATAGACCAGTCATCCCTGGATACAAAGTAAATCGAGCATTCTTCCAAAAACTTACAACTAATTAGCATCGTTCAATGTCTAAAAAGCATATTAGTTAAAGTTGTTGGTTTCATTTTGGGATGAGACACACTGGGGGCTTGCAACTGTTCTACCTTGATTTCTGGCCGATACAGGATAGCAGGTAGGTATAGCTCATCGCCAGATATTTGGGATGCACTTTAAACAAAGATGACTTGAAACGCTTTGGACTTGAGCCAATCCAATCAAGTATGCACTCAATAGGAAGAAAAAGAAATGACGGGGCCACTAGGGGAAAGTCAACCTCTAAACTTCAACATCTAACTTCAAATCAAATCAAAAGTAAATCCCAAAATGTTGGATCGAAATTATACTTTTTATTTAATTTTGGTCTCCTTTTAAAAGCAATAACAAAACCGCAATATAAAATGACTTTAAAAAAATAACAAAACATTCTGCGATAACGTAGTACAGAACTAAATTGAAGTCGAAGAAAGGAAGCTTCAAATAGATGGGTGTTAACCCATGAAGGCGCGCAACCACTTTGTCTGCCATTCAGAATTTGCAAGAGTTCAGTACGGCTAACGCGAGCAACATCAAAGAAATTTTCAAAACCTCCTCCCACCAACTTTGCAATCGACAAAGAAAACAAATAAAAAAGGGTGTTAGGGATTGCACAAAAAAGGGTTCTGCAAATAACGTTGCTAGGCATTTGACTGTTGACTGAGTGACTGACGCATGTATGCGCTTCAATGCGCTCATTCAACTCACACAATTGTGCCACCAACACAAAATAGTGTGTGTGTGTATGAGGTGACACCACTGATTATGAACACGATATCGCATGTAAATCGCGTAGCCGCTAATAACGAAATATACACTCGATACTGAAAATATTGATGACAATAGCCGTGTTTTTTTACACGCGTAAACGTTTACGTTTGCGCGAAAAAAAACGCTTAACCTCGCTTAAATAATGCTTAGCTACATCACAGGGCGTACCGGAAATCGGAGACCCGAACCTTTGTTGTATGTCTGTGTATAACCTATAGCTGAATCAGTTGCGATGAATTGCAGACACGCACAGAATACATATAATTAGTGTAGAGGGTGAAACATAGGCATAACATCTGAGTATAATGCGTATTGAAATTTAGTAGTACTAATTTTATGCGCAGCAATTTCAGAGGTGTATTTAAAGTTTGACGCTTAGCAGTCCATATAAAGTTTAAGCGTAAGTGTCTATAGATGTAAAAAAAAACACAGCTAATATCACACGAACCAATGTTTTTGTTTTTTTTTTTTTTGTTTTATTAAAACAAGTTGATAGAATAGAAAACCCCATTTAGAAGCCAAAGAAATCCATGGATACACAACATGAGGGTTCAACTCCATGCAAAAAGTTTTGAGCTGTACCATCTTCTTTCTCTAATATAAGAAGAAAAGGTGTGTTAAGATATTCTTTAACACCGCTGTAACGATGTACTGGACATTTAATGCTGCTGTGAAACCACCTTCCTTAGTTTAGTGGCCGACGACCACGCAAAAAACAGCAATAACAAAATTAAGTAGGGGTGTCCATTGTATACAGAACTCTTTGGGGAAACAGGGACTCCATACTTACTTACTTACTTACTTAATTGGCGCTTAAAAATAAATGTAAGGCGCGATAACCTCCGAAGAGATCTAAGGCCGAGCTTCTCTTCCAATTTGCGTCGTGCTCCTCTTGATTTTTCCCTACAAATTGGCCGGACGGGACCTACATGTTTTATGCCGACTCCGAACGGCATCTGCAAGGCAGATGAGTTTTCACTGAGAGCTTTTCATGGCAGAAATACAATCGGAGCGCTTGCCAGACACTGCCGAGGGGCGACCCCGCTTAGAAAAATTTTCTTCTAATTGAAAAATCTTATTTCTAAAATTTTGATGTTGCTTTGCCCGGGAGTTGAACCCAGGGCATACGGTGTGATAGGCGGAGCACGCTACCATCACACCACGGTGGCCAGGGACTCCATACAATGCCGCTAAATCAGAGGTAAGCTCCACGAGTGGATCAAAATTTATTTACGGAAAACGCGAGCTGGTATCTATCTGCGTTCCGAACTTCAATAAATCGATACAAATTTGATACAACTCCACTGTTTTTCGGCGAAAATTAAATTTGGAATTTTTTTCGCGTTTTTCTATTTTTCGTAAATTATTGAATATTATATATTTCCGATTGTCATTTGTTACATTGACAATAAAATTCGAAGCACCAAGCAAAACCGACAAGGTTTTTCACTCAATTAGGCATTCAATAAAGCAATAATGAGATATTTAAGAATTTGTATTTTGTATGGAAGATTTAGTTCAATTAGGGCTTTAATGTGTGAAATTGGCATAAATAAATTAAATTTTTCGGATACACAAATCTGTCGCTTTTGTAAGCTATGGTACGGCAGATAAACTCCAATCTAGATGGCGTGTTTCTTAATAAGAGAAGATGTAGGCCGAGCTTTTCTTCCAACGTGCGTCGTGCTCCTTTTAACCTCTATAAGAAAAACTTTTTTCTAATTGTAAAATCTTGTTTCTCAATTTTTGATGTTACTTTGGTCGGGAATTGAACAAGACCCTCGGTGTGGTAGGCAGAACACGCTACCACCACATCACGGCGGCCGCCGGTATAATTATTAATACACTCGTGAAAAAACAGGAAACCAAATCGGTCACGTCGTGCCTCACGACAACCAAAAAAACAGTGAATCGAACTACGCTCGATAACCAAATTACTGACGACGGAATATACATTCCAAAACCGATGACAATGAAATTAGGTTAGCAATATTCCTTCTATAGAATAGCAAAGTGAAATAGCAGACTACCTGCTAAGCAGCTTTAACACAGAGACGAAGAGCTGATAAAAAGCATGCAACCACTCCTAAGCAAAGTATGATCGGACGGGCGCATGGCTTCATTTTTGCTCTAACAAACCACAAGAAAGGGGATTCCGCAAAAAGGAGTTGCCTGTATGCCATAATGTTTGAATTTCAATTCTCTGGAAATCTTATATAACATTGGCTAACGACGTTGAGCGACACCGTCAGCGTTGTAAAGGTTAGGGTTGGCCTCTCCGGTCATTCGAAAGCAAATTAATCTTTAACTCTATGCTGAAGATATTTCCTGTAGTAAGTAGCTCCTAACAGTCGGTATACAGTCTATTAGATGATTAATTGGAACAGGTATATCTGGCGAGGAGAGAGGTGAGGAGGTGAGAAAGTGAACTTTGCTGTGGATGTGGGGTTTAAAAAGTACTCGTTGTCATCAAAGAAATAATCGCAACCACCTCGCTATCGTAAACACTGGATCGTAAACAAAGGATCATTCTTCGCAAACGTTCCACTTTGTACGCTCTATAAGTCTCTCGTTATACCGGTCCTGGTGTATGGCTGTAAATAATGGACGATGGCGAGTGCAGCTGGCTTTTGGACTATGATGATGTTATTGCTCTATGAAAACTTTATAAACCGCTAAAACCTTCTGAGCAAACAAAATAAGCGATATAGGTATAAGGTCTAGTTTTTCTGTTGGGTATCACACATTCACACACAATCATAAGCGAATGCCAAAAGGATATGCGCGTACACTAAAGCTAATCGCCGTGCGTGGGAATGATTTAAAGCGTGTATGTATGAATGTATATGTGCAAAAGATGTGACTTTCAAATTTGAATTCGAATGCTAATGCTAATGTGCCAAAATGCAGAGAATTGGAAAATTTATTCAATTGCTGACAATTGAAGTAAATCACTTATTGGCCTTATTGTTGCTGACTAGCAATATTGTTGCTGTTATTCTTTGTTACGGCAACTAGATATATACTTAAATACATAGTTATTGCTGTTGTTGGTTTTGATGTTATTTATTAACTTGCTCTTGGTTATTGCTTGCCATTCTTGTAGCTACTGTTCGTTCAACTAATTTGAATACACGCTTTTTAGATTATTCGAATACGCGTTCGGCATACTTTTAGATATGCTAAACAGACAATACTAGCTTGCAGATGTAGAATGTGTGTATGTATTGCTTTGCTGGAAATAATTTGAAAATTGGCTCTTTTTGAAGTTATCAGCGTTCATTAAGTAACCGAAGGTGACTCTATCAGCCCAATTCTAAACGAAAATTCCGTGCGAGTTTTTTCCCTTCTCCCATTCCTCGTATTCTAAATAAAAATTCCTTGTGAGTTTTTTCACTTCTCACTTTCCTCGTATTCTGAACAATGTTCGAAAAAGTGGAAACGCGTTATGGGAGAAAAGTAGGTATTATGAATGTGAGGGAGAGGGAGATTTCTCTTTCATTTCATAGGAGTTTTTCACTAGTTAAAGGGAATGTATAAAAATAGTTAAAGGAAATTTGTTCTTTTAAGAAAGAACACTTATTTGTACAAATTTGTGCTAAAATATATATTTACATTCTACCACAATATTCTCACTGTTAATACAACAACCACAATATTCTTCATTTTAAGTCGAAAAGTATATCATAAGCAACGGAAGAGCTCTTCGTATATTTGATGCAACCATCCAGAAATTGCGCAAGGATTTTTAAGAAGGCTTAACTAGGTTTTGGCATATGATGAAAGACTAATTCAACTCGACTTGGCCACCAGAAAATAGTTTTGCTGAATGAAAGCAGGCAACCCCGGCGGATTTGTGTTATCCGCCGTCTTCTTCTTCTTATGCTCCTCTGTTGATGTTGCTGTGGCACCAATTCGTTACTCATTTCAGTGAATACCACATGAAATGCAATACTATGCCTTGTTTATATTTTATTGCTTAATTTCAAACAAATTCGCAACAATAAATAAACTTTTCTATTTTTTAAACAAAATAAGAAATGCGCAACGAAATTTCAATTGACAGAACAGCTGACTTCGAAAATTCGAAATTCCTATTCCCCAATTATTCTTCTCCCTAGAAGAAAAGAATTGGAGGAATTTTTCCGCGGGAATAAAAAAATCCGCGAGAACAAAATTCCGCGAGAATATTTAGAATTGGTGTGTATAGGACATGTGTTAGAAGTAATTTGTGGAAGGTATAGGTACATATGTATGTATATTAGGCTGGGTCGATTTATTAACCGTTATCGCGCCATCGATTTTTCGATAGGATTTGGGCTCAGAAATAAAAAAAGTTTCACTAAGCATACCCAGTAAAATAATTTTCGAGCCTGCGAAATTTTATTTTTGTGACTTTTTTTCGACTTTGATTTTTAAGGTTTTTTCATGACTTACTAAAATAAATGTTCATATGATTGTAAAATTTTCATGTATACCCTGTCCGACCCAAAAATCTCCGTTAAAAACGTTGTCAATAACAGTTTTTTGGAAAAAAAATATTTGGCGCGATTTCGTCCTTACAAATCGACCCACCCTAATGTATATAATATATAATAGCGTTTTCTTTTCTGAAATGAATTGTTGCCTTTAGCTCTTGTTTTTTCTCTCTTTCTTTCATTCGCTCAAACAGTCAACTGTGACGTAGATGCGCAAAACGAAGCAATTTTGAACTCGTGAATGCGCAATCTGGTAGGTGATCTGTGCACTCATATTAACAGAGTATATGTGGAACTCAAGAGCGAATTGAGAGTTTCACAGAGTTGCACTGCCACACCGCCATTTTATACAGGGTAAAAGTGTAACGCTTTTGCGTTGCGAGCAGGCAACAATTTTCACAAAAGAACGAAATACCCCGTAAGGGCGTTGCCTGTTTTTTAGAATAGAACAAGAACCCTTGCGCGGCGTACAAAAAGCGTAACACTATAGCCAGAAAAGAAAACGCTATAAAATAAAAGAAGAGAGCTCTACTTTTGAATATATGTCGGTGCAGGGTTAAGCAGGGTTGAAGTGACCTGTCCGTAAAAAATCACATAGGTTGAATATATCCCTAGTGTTTCCAAAAGTTTGGCGAACAAAACTGTATAACGCTATCAAGGATATACATATGTCATCTTCGCAAATGAAAGAAGAAAAAGCCGCCCATCCCTCCCCTCCGCCTACAGGTGCTGTCACTGACCTAATTTTAAACCATGTCCAGTAAGTTTGCTCCTTGTGAGCCTGTAGTGACCTCTTTTTATTTACAAGACTAACTTTGATAGACTAATTTTATTGGAGTTGCACATAATCTTTGAATATTTACTGCCACGCCTTTTCGCTTGGTTGATATTGCGCAATTTAAACGTCCTTTTATTCTTATTCTATATGTGTAGGTCCTCTTCCGACTATGCTTCAACTGGTGCACTCTCCTTAGCCAGATCACCCAACTTTTCGGTAGCATATGACTGAAAACACAATATATTTAGATTAAAGTTTCTTTCTCTTCCAATGCTTTTTGGTACTTCTTTACACCCTAACACACTTTAAGCACCTCTGCTACGGCAGGTTATCGCCTTCAGACAGTTTCCATTTACGAAATTTTGTTTGCAGTACTTTTACTGCTTTGATCACGGCTACCACTTCCGTCTAGCAGCTTGTATGCTCAGTATAAAATCTGCACAGTAGACCGCAGATCCAACCCGCCAATGCTGTTACGTGCCAATTGATTGTTTTGACGATGTTCACCATAGAAGGACTTCGTACTGAAGGATATGCTTCACAATCGGTTCAAAAACCCAATGAGAGAGGGAGGACTGTAAGTCCTACGTATACCCGAGCATACAGTTCCCCGGATACCATCTTCAATCTCTACTCCGCTTTGAGCTTGGACAATATTGTGTTGTCCAGAACTACGCATATATATTTAATACTATGAGTGACCTCCAGTATTATCCCTCCTAGCTCATGTCCCTTTTACCTCCTTGTAAGCTGGGCCACTTCTCCACGTTGGCCGTCAACCCAACACCATATGCCCAGTCATGCATATCTCAAAGCACCCGATCCTTTAGAGGGCTAATTGTTGGCAAAAATTTGCCACTTAAAATTGCTGAAACGTCTTCTGCGTGTGACCTGAATTTTATGGATCCCTCGTCGAACCGGCTGAGCGATTGATTTGTAACCAACATCTACAACAGAAGTGTGCATCATACTTCCTCCATCGCGTAGTAATCTTTCTGCCTACATGTAAGCGATCAAGCTGACCAAGTATTTAAAAAATCTAAAGTCATTCATCATCGGCCGTTCTATACAATTTTGTATGCTCTGACATATTTCTTGTGTTCTAATGCTTTCTCTAACTTATAACTAAGAGTTAGGTTAAAATTATGATGGAAGCTGTCCTTCAAGAGTGTGGCATGGTGTATTTAATATGGGTTCAGCGATTTAAACCTGAAAGATTTCTCCACTGCCCACTCTTTATAAGTCACATACGATGGCCTTACCGCTCCAATGGAGAAATTTAAGTACTATCTATAGTCTCACCTATCATTTCCCATGGAAAATTGGCATAGAGAAGCACAACATTGGACTCTCCACTGCTACATCGCCATTTCCTATCTTTTTTCCAGCCTGCGAACTATTCCGCCCACATAGAAATTTTTCTATGAGAATATATTTGCTACAAATTTTCCGTTAACAGATTTGTAAGGAAAATGTTCGATGCATCCTAGCAAAACATGGAGATTTCCTATACATCAGCAAAAATTTACAACAAATAAATAAAAACGTAAGTGCGATAGCCTCCGAAGAGATTTTATGTCAAAATTCTCTTCCAATTTACGCCGTGCTCCTTTTAGTTCTTCCTACAATTTGGCGGGACGGAACCTCCATATTTTATACACTCGGAATTCTGGCCAAATCACTGTCGATGGGCGACCCCGCTTCCAAATACTTTCTTTTGAAAGCATGTTTCTAAGATTTTGATGTTGCTTTGCCCAGTGCGTGAATCCGGGATCTTCGGTGTGGTAGGCGGAGCACGCTACCACCACACCACAGCGGGCGCCAACAATTGACAACAACGCAATAAAATTATAAAATTTACAAAAATTTAACAAAAAACTTCCGTCAGGTGTTCGTAGTAAAAATACTAAATGTCAAAGTAATATTCATGCTCCTTTCCGCTATCTCAAGCTGCTGGCAACACCCACTGCTTCTAGTATTTCGCGCTCACAATTAAATCAATGAAATATGATTCTTAATCAGTACAAAAGAAACGCATGAAATTCTTTAATAGAAAACGCGAAAAAACCTGTGCAATTCAAGGTGAAGAAATTCAAATAAAGAAAGGAAAAATTGTGAATGAATACAAAGTATCAAATTGTAACGCATTTCCCCCAACCTAAAAGCAAATGTGTGTTGTTGTTGCTATATCTACATACATATGTATATATGTATTTATTATTTTAACGACATAAGGACAAGGCTAATTTCATTCTGCAATAAAAATCTTTACAAAATCTCAGTTGCGCAGATTCCGGCACTCAAGCGTGTTCAATAACTGCGTAAACAATAACTGCAACTTAAGTAAGCACCATTGACAGGATATGTCAAGGATATCCTTTACGGCAGCATACAAAAACTGTGAACATGCCACCACTGAAGGGCAAATCAAGAGAATTCTTTTTTTATTTCTTTATAAATTTATTGTAAGTTTGATTTTGCTGCGCTCATAGAGAGTTGAAGAAATGATAAATGCGTTAGTAATTCAGGCCTGTCATATGATTATGCACAACTAAGTACACACATACGTATGTTTTGTTTTAGATATTTGTTATTCATTATTAACACATGCAAGGAGCTGGTGTGTCATATGAGCCACATTGCTGCCGTATGAGCGCCCGTTCAAACATTTACTTTTTATACTCAGTTGAGCAGAGCTCACAGAGTATATTAACTTTGATTGGATATCGGTTGGTTGTACAGGTATAAAGGAATCGAGATAGATATAGACTTCCATATATCAAAATCATCAGTACCGAAAAAAAAAATTTGATTGAGCCATGTCCGTCCGTCCGTCCGTCCGCCGTTAACACGATAACTTGAGTAAATTTTGAGATATCTTGATGAAATTTGGTTTGTAGTTTCCTGGGCACTCTCCTCAGATCGCTATTTAAAATGAACGAAAGCGGACTATAACCACGCCCACTTTTTCGACATCGAAAATTTCGAAAAACACAAAAAGTGCGATAATTCATTACCAAAGACGGATAAAGCCATGAAACTTGGTAGGTGAGTTCAACTTATGACGCAGAATAGAAAATTAGTAAAATTTTGGACAATGGGTGCGGCACCGCCAACTTTTAAAAGAAGGTAATTTAAAAGTTTTGCAAGCTGTAATTTGGCAGTCGTTGAAGATATCATGATGAAATTTGGCAGGAACGTTACTACTATTACTATATGTATGCTTAATAAAAAGTAGCATAATCGTAGAACGACTACGCCCACTACGCCCAAAAAAATTTTTTTTACACATTTTGGTCGATATCTGGAAAACGCCTTCACATATAAAACTACCACCTCTCCCTTTTAAAACCCTCATTAATACTTTAATTTGATACCCATATCGCACAAACCAATTCTAGAGTCACCCCTGGTCCACCTTTATGGCTGTATCTCGAAAAGGCTTCCACCCATAGAAATAAGGCCCACTCCCTTTTAAAATACTCATTCACACCTTTCATTTGATACCCATATCGCACAAACCAATTCTAGAGTCACCCCTGGTGCACCTTTATGGCGATATCTCGAAAAGGCGTCCACCTATAGAACTAAGCCTAAAGAAATAAGCGTAAAAAACTAAGACCTTAATACTTAGGGCATAGTATCAAAAGACTGAATGTTTCATCAAGTTTTATATCTGATAAAGAAAGTTAGTCTTTAACTTCAATAATATCAAAAATATTAAACCCAACTAGATGGGCAGGGCGTTACGACGTCATTTTTTCTTTACTATTTCGGTTTGTTGAAAAAGCGCTAACGAAAACATTATGTTGAAATGCAAATCAGATGAAAAAAATGAAGCTGTTTCACTCAAAAAGAAGATCGTAAACTACAATTTTGTTATGTTATTGGTTTTTCATTGCAAGATTCTACTTACTATCGATGCAGACCATAAAGCACTTCAGTGTAAAGCCACCGATCTTTAAAATTACTGAAAATTTTTCTAGAAGAATTGGGAAGGTGTCGACATAAATTTGAAAATTAAAAAATGGAAGCGAATAGTGTAGCAGAAAAATGGTCTAGCATCCGTGAATTTTCTAAAACTCGCCAGAGGATGATAAACCGCAATTTTGATGAGCTTTGCGAAGATGAGCGTCTCCATATTATATCGAGTATTGGACATCATTATAAACCAACTGAAATCGAGGTTTATTTCAATGAATGAAATTGTTTCAAATTTCAGTGTTTTGCAGCCTTCCACTTTAAAAGTTTTAAATAAAACTGATCTTTTAAAAAAAGCTCTAGAATTTGTTGAGATATATAAAAAAAAACATGTCTGATTCATTTGCCAGAGAAATTTTCAGTTTTCGACCCATTGATTTACTAATAATAAAAAATCATTTTATGTCTTGCTTGTGCTGAACTATCATTTTCAAAACTACATTTGATAAAAACCTACCTAGGAAACTGTATGAGACAAGAGAGGTTATGTAGCTTGGCTATAGCCCGATCTTTAAACTTTGATGATGTTATAGACAATTTTGCGGAACAGAAATCTTAAAAAAAAGATTTTTCTTAATAAATATCTTATTGAAATTAAATTGTTGGCTGGCATGGACTACAGACCATTCTCTCTTTCCGAAGAGACTAGGCCTATGGCCGTTAGTGGAACATATACATCGTGTAATTGAGTACAATGAAAATTTCGAAGTTTGTTAAAATCAAACTGTATACAACGTGACGATTTTTATTGATAGGGTCCCATTAAAAGAATTTGCCACGGGCCCCAGATGGTACGAGTATAGTTACGTCACTAACATAAAGTTCGATTTGTTTGTATGCTGCGGATACGTTACAGTCAAGGACCCAACTAGTTTTGGTTTTTTTTTAAAGAGGTCAGAATAAAAACGTTTTTTTCCACAAAATCATAGTAAAGTGTTGACTTTTATTTATTTAGTCAGATAATATTTGTTAAACCAAGTAAAATATTTTTGTTAAGCCAGATACTTCTAAAAGCCGTCTACTTTTTCAATCTCGCATTTTATAAATCAGCTACTTTTTAAAACGGATATTTTTAAAAACTTTTTTTTTATTCAGTAACTTTTCACACAGGTGACTTTTTTATAAACGATTTCTTTTTGAGCAGGTATAATTTTTAATGTACCGGTTACTTTTTTGACACCAATTAAAATTTGTTTAAAACCGGTCCTTTTTTGAGAACCTTTTAATTTCTCAAGAATTTTGTTTTTTGGAGCCGGTTAGTTACAAGTTACTTTCACGGTACCTGTTACATTTTTGGAACCTGTTACAATTTTGAAACTTTCCTTTGTTTGAAATATCGTATATGTTTAAAAGTCTACGTTTTCGACATGTTTGAAACTTTAGCTTTTTTGAAATCTCTTATATTTTTTAATTCTAGATTAGTTATTATTACAACTGCCGTAAATGTAATCCTTGAAATTCTACGATTACGATTACTGTAAACGTGGTCAGGTTTTTTCATGAATACGATTACTGTAATCGTAATCCTAAAAATTTTACGTTACGATCACAGAAATCGTAATCCTAAATTTAAAAATTACGATTACTGTTATTGTAATCCGAGAAACAATACGATTACGATTACTGTAATCATAATTGTAAAATGTTTAGGATTACAATTCTTGTAATTATAATTGAAATGTAATCGTAATCGTAAGCTACGCAACTCTGGTTTTAGCCTTCTAAAATTTATTATATTCTTAAACCTTACATTTTTTTCAATATGTTATATTTCGCTGTTTTTAAATTTTTCTCTTTTTTGGAATATGTTATATTTTTATAAAATCTGGTATATTTTAAGATCTTTCATTTACTTTTTTAAATCTGTCATACATTTTAAACATTCAATTTTTTTAAATTTGTTATATTAACTCGCGTTTTAAAATCTGTTATATTTTAAAAATTTCACTTACTTAATATATTTTATTTTTTTTTATTTCTTACCTTTTTTTAAATCTGTTATATTTAAAAAAAAATGTATGCTTTTTTAAATCTGTAATATTTTTAAAATGATCAATATTTTAAAATCTTTTATATAGTTTGAAATGTTAATTTTTTAATCCTGTAATATTTTTAAATATTTCTATTTTTCACTTGTTTAAGTCTGTTATAATTTTAAAACTTGGTTTTTAAAAAGGTTTTAAAATTTTGCGGCTTTAAGATCTGTTACATTTTTAAAAAATAAACATTTTTGAAATCTAGTAATTTTTAAAAATTTCAGTTTTTTAAAATCTGTTAAATTTTTAAAATTTTTACTTTTTTGCAATATGAAATTTTTTAAAACTTTGCTTTAATGATTTTTAGTAATCGGGGATTGCCCATATTGCTTTTTTTTTTTTTTTTTTTTTTTAAATGTATGAAAACATTTATTTGAAGCAATTTTTTAATTTTATAATTTATTTAATAATTTGGGAAAATTTAAACAACGTGACATCAGGACGGACAAGGCGACAGCTGTTTCGATTATACCTTGTAAATCTCTTCAAAGCCTTTTCTCCCGGGAGTGGGAGTCGAACTCGCACCCCTACGATAGTTGAAATGGTTGTAAACGCATTCAGCTACGTCATGCCTGTTGTGAAGTCTTTTTGCTTTAACCTTTTTGAAATGTGTTTTATTTTCAAAATATCATTTTTCAAATCTGTTGTGTTTTTTGAATTCTCACTTGTTTGAAATCTGTCAATTTTTACTATATTGAGATCTGTTGCTTTTTTTTAAAAATTTCACATTTTTTAAATCTGCGATATTTTTTTAACATATACGTTTCTTTTTGAAAACTGTTATTATTTTAGAATTTCAACTGTTTGGAAAACTGTTATATTTTTAAAACTTTAACTTTTTTAAAACTTATAAATGCTGCTCATAGTCCTTTCTAATTCGGTGTGAAGGTTTTACCAACCGGCAAAGCTTTGACAGTTTATCACAGATTAATTTTTTTGTTATTGTTTTGCTTTGAAACCACAAATTCCACTTTAGAAAATATTTACCAATATTCGGCTTATGTTTACTTCGTTGGCAAATGTGGAAAAGCGTAACACCTTACGTAAACACTCAATGAATTTAGCAATAAACGTTCTGAAAATTTTAATAAATATGAGAACAAAAAAAACGCAGAGAAATATTTTTAATAATTTCCAATTGTCAATAATAACACAATGACATAACAGTCCCTAATCGTTTTAGAATTTTCACTTTTTTTGAAATCTGTTATATTTATCAAACTCTTAAATCTGGAGAACAGCATAGGCTGCATTCCTGTAAACAGTTTTTGTTTGATGGTTACCGGTTATTACTTTTGAACCGGTCCCTTTCTCTGAAACGGCTATATTTTTAAACCGGTTATTTTTTTCAAGATTTCTCTTTTCGATAATCAGTTACCGGTTTCTACGTTTATGAAACTGTTATTTCTTCAGATCCTATACCTTTTTCCAGAACCGGTTACTTCTTTTAATTTTAATTTTTTGAAGCTGTTATTCCTTCTGAGCCGTTTACGTTTTTTTTTTTCTTAGCCGGTTGCTTTTGTTGAACTTGTTACTTTTTTAGAGCAGGTTTCCTTTTGGAAGGAGCTATCCTTTTAAAGCCGGTAACGTCTTTTAGGACCGGGTACTTTTTTGGAACCAATTTATTTTTTGGTACCAAAGCCTTTTATTTTTAGCAAAAATATTAATGAAGACATAAATAACAAGTAAGGAAGGCTAAGTTCGGTTGTAACCGAACATTATATACTCAGCTGAGAGCTTTAGAGGCAAAATAAGGGAAAATCACCATGTAGGAAAATGAACCTAGGGTAACCCTGGAATGTGTTTGTATGACATGGGTATCAAATGAAAGGTATTAAAGGGTATTTTAAAAGGGAGTGGGCCATAGTTCTATAGGTGGAGCCTTTTCGAGATATCGCCATAAAGGTGGACCAGGGCTGACTCTAGAATTTGTTTGTACGATATGGGTATCCAATTAAAGGTATTAATGAGGGTTTTAAAAGGGAGTGGCCCTTAGTTGTATATGTGAAGGCGTTTCCGAGATATCGAACAAAATGTGGACCAGGGTGACCCAGAACATCATCTGTCGGGTACCGCTAAATTATTTATATATATACCACGAACAGTATTCCTGCCAAAATTCTAAGGGGCTTTTGATTTCGCCCTGCAGAACTTTTTCATTATCTTCTACTTAATATGGTAGGTGTCACACCTATTTTACAAAGTTTTTTTCTAAAGTTATATTTTGCGTCAATAAACCAATCCAATTACCATGTTTCATCCCTTTTTTCGTATATGGTATATAATTATAGCATTTTTTTAATTTTTCGTAATTTTCGATATGGAAAAAGTGGGCGTGGTCATAGTCGGCTTTCGGCCATTTTTTATGCCAAGATAAAGTGAGTTGAGATAAGCACGTGAACTAAGTTTAGTAAAGATATATCGATTTTTGCTCAGGTTCTCGTGTTAACGGCCGAGCGGAAGGACAGACGGTCGACTGTGTATAAAAACTGGGCGTGGCTTCAATCGATTTCGCCCATTTTCACAGAAAACAGTTTTCATCATAGAGTCTATGATGATTGATTTTTGTTCGACTTCTGGCATTAAAAGTATTCTAGACAAATTAAATGAAAAAGGGCGGAGCCCTTTGAAATTTTCTTTTTATATTTTGTTTTACCATATCATTACTGGAGTTGAATGTTGACATAATCCACACCCATTGTCCAAAATTTTACTAACTTTCTATTGTGTGTCATAAGGTCAACCCATCTACCAAGTTTCATCACTTTATCCATCTTTGGTAATGAATTATCGCACTTTTTCGGGTTTTCGTAATTTTCGATATCGAAAAAGTGGGCGAGGTTATAGTCCGATATCGTTCATTTTAAATAGCGACCTGAGATTAGTGCCCAGGAACCTACATAACAAATTTCATCGAGATACCTCAAAATTTACTCAAGTTATCGTGTTAACGGACGAACAGGCGGACGGACGGACATGGCTCAATCAAATTTTTTTTCGTACTGATGATTTTGATGTATGGAAGTCTATATCTATCACGATTTCTTTATACCTGTACAACCAACCGTTACCCAATCAAAGTTAATATACTCTGTGGAGGATATAGAACTGACCTTCCTCCGTAGGCCGAAATACATTAAGTACCTTCCAATCCTGTGTCGGTATGTTCAGATTCTGATTCTGCAGATGTCGCAGTGTATCCTACGACTTCATCACGCATGCTATCCATACCTTAACATTTGGTACCGTGGGGATTTGCGCTTTATCCACCACCTCAAACCGCGCGTTCGTGTGTTGCCTATGGAGGTTTGGAACCACTTCCCCCAGCCACCGCAAGCTCGCGATGTTGTCGCACGCTATCATCTTCACACCATTATACCATCCCCCCCAATCAAAGGTTGGATGGGGCTTACTTGGTTGTTCCCGCATCATCTTAAGCAATAAGCTAATAAGTTCCCTTTCTACAAATCTCCACTTTTCAGTAGTCATCTATCCGAAAGGACTGCTACGATCAGCCGGCGCCACAACAGTGACTGCTTTGCCACATCACTCATCTTCTCGGGAAAGGCCGGAGTCTTAGTGTTAACTCCCTTTGGCCCCTTCGAGAAAGCCGGAGTCTTAGCTTTAACTCCCTGTAGCACCTCCGAGAAAGCCGGAGTCTTTTACACAGCACGCTGAGTATAAAAAGTCCGTAACTAACAACTTGTGGGAACCCATTAGAATAATTTTTGATCATTATTTAGAAAAATTATTTCACCATCACTACTTCGACCAAAGTAGCTACTTTTTTACCGAAGATAGTTTTATGTCTCTGTATAAAGTCCCCCCTCCATTGGAGTGCCTTTGAGCTCTACGTAGCACATTGTTTAATCATTTGCTTATGGCTCCCTTTTTGCTAGCTGGCGCGTGTATTTGTTTGCATATTTACAACGGAGACGGTGATAACAATGGATTAAGTTTTGTTAAAGCAGTGAAAAAATTTCCCTGCATTTTTAGCATTTTTTTTTTTTTCTATTTTTTACTGTCATTCATGTTTTTGTCAATTCATTTGCTGCGTTCAATTTACTGCAGCAAAAATATTGTCGCTTTTCATGTCCACTCGCCGCCCATCGCCTTTGCACACAACCCTCCTGCTCTTAAAAAAAATTGTCCTTGTTTATTGATATTATTGTACTTTATTGTTGTTGTTTATGCACATTGTTGCTGGTTGTTTGGTTTGTAGCTTGTTTTGGCTTTTTGGCAAGTTCATAAAAATTCAAAGCGTTTTTTCTGTTTGCTTGGTGAGTGTTGTAAACATATTTTATTCAGTTGTTATGTTTTGTTGTTGTAACATATTTTTTATTTTTTTTTGTAATTCTGCAGCATTTAGCATTGATTTATGACCTTTTGAATGGCGATCAGATACTTAAGTGAAGCACTTCCGTTTCCTGTATTGGTGTGACATGCACTCAGGCTTTGGTAAAAAATGCGAGTGCTAGGGAAATTTTTGGAAATAGAGCCAATATTTTGTAATCAGATACACATTAGGGTGTTCCATTAAAATATTTAACGAATAATTTTTTATTAGTATCACACTTTCAAATACTTGAACCACGATCAAAGATATAACACGTACATTTTTAACCCGATAGGAGACGGTTAAGAAGTGTCCCGCAGGCGTCAAAACTCTCACTGCCCTATGATTTTTAGATAAAATAGTTCTTAATCTTCAAGTTTTTGTAATATAATCTGAACTTTGACCCCTATGCGAAGCCTTACCTGTCTACAATCGGGACCCAACTTCATATGTCAATTTAAAGGAGTGAGACTAAAAAAATCGTTTATTTGAGCGACAGAGATCCCCTTAGGTTTCAGTTAGGAACTCGTTTCCTGATGTCCGTATCGCCAGTGATCTGTTCCATCGCCGACAATGATCGCTGGCTCGATTGCATTTCCAGCTTGTTAGGACCTTTGACAGTTTTGAACGCTTCAAGTCTACAAGATTCGATGAAGTCTAGAAATATCCTCGAAGTGACCTTCATTCCAAAAATTGGAAAGGTTCTCACGTCTCTGCCAAGCACTTTAGGATGTTCAGCCTCTTCTTATTTTAAAAATGTACTACCTCGCTTCCCTTGGTTATGTTTTGTTGTAGTATCAGAAACATTCAAGAAAGGTTTATCAGAGTGTTACCGATGACAGCCACAATTTGCTGAATGTGAGACCGATACATTCCAGTTCTAGCATCTTTTAATAACAACCGGCAGCTGAACCATTTTATTTGACTCCTTTAACCATCGGGTCTCCTCTGGATGAGAGTCGTAGACAACGTGCACCAGTATCTTGAATGTAACAACGCTTGTTAGAGGGAAGTTTCTGGTTACTCTGTGTGATGGTTTACAGGCATTCTTCGATATAGTGATTATTTGGTCAGTGTACTGCGGACTGGCTATCAATCCAAGAAAATCGGATACAGTTATTTTAATTAGGAATGATTTTCTATAAATTCGACCACGAGGACATACCGACACCTGTGAGGACTGTTACGTTGATGTCTTGGCCTGAAACGAAACTGACTGTCAGTAGGGACTCCGAAGTTTGTCTGCCTACTTTTGGTATACCTTATATACTTACCTAGAGAGGAGGCCAAATGCTCAAAGCTTAAATGTATGCTTTACATAAATGTTTGTTCAACAATTGAAAACTTCAAAAAATAAACAAAAAATTCTTCGCACTAAATAAATATGTACTGGCAACATAAAGCAAATATTTTCAAATTTAGCACCGCGTGCTAATGACTTTAAGACCAGCTTGAAAGGTGCTATGTAGTAATCAGCTTAAATTGCTAAGTTCTCCCGTACATACTTACTTACAAATATATGTACCCAAGCACATAAATCATAAACGTTTTTTCGAGTGTCAGACATTGAGCGTTCAGTGCCAATATATCATGGTGTTATATGCACAAAGGTCAAAGTTAAAAAAATTAGTTAGCTCAAAGAAGCAGCAGAAATGCATTCGGTCATTTAAGAGCTACTCCAACCAAAGAAGTTTATTATACATGCTAGGAATGTTACGGAGCTTCAATTACGAAGGAAGAAAGCAAAGAAAAGGTTTGGTATAGGTGTGTTATCGATGAGGTATTAACGAGTTATCGATAACCCAGTTTATCGATGAGCTATCGGTTTGTTATCGAGAAGTTATCGATTTAATATCGAAAATGTATCAATTATTTATGGAAAGGTCATCGCTATGTTTTTAAAAAGTTATCGATTTTTAATCTAAAAGCTGTCGATTTGTTATAAAAAATCTACGGATTTGCTATCGAAATTGATCGATTTAATATTGAAAATTTATCGAATGGTACCAATTTTTTATCGGCGTCGTACCGACTTACCGACGAAAAAGTTATCGTTGTAAAATTATCGATTTATTATTGACAAGTTATCGATTTATTTTCGAAAAGCACTTGCTATTTTATCAGAAATTTATTGATTTTCTCGAAACGTTATCAAAAAGTTATCGATTTATCATCTAGAAACTATCGATTTCTTATCGGATTATTATCAATTTGCTATCGGCGTGTTATTGATTCTTTGACGACGACCCATCAGCTTGTTATGAAAAAGATACCGGGAAAAATACGATATAAAAACAAAGAAATATCTGTAACCCTTTGATAACGCACCGATACAAACACCAATTACAAGCCGAAACAGACCGATAATTAGACAATAATAGTTCACTAACGATATAATATACAATTTCTTGTCGCTATCGGTCAAAAAGCTCGATATGATTTGCTTCTGCTAAAGTTACCTCTGTTATGGTTTAACTACAGACGTACACCTACGAGCTTCACGAGTACTTGGTACTCACACCGTTTTTTAATACAATCTGGTAAATGCTGGATGATAAGTAATACCAACTCACTTAAAATAGTCCTACACTGATCCGAAGACCGTGGGGAATAAGTACTTACGTACAAAGGTGTGTATGTAGATTAAAAGTGAATACATTTATAAATATATTTACGGTCGCACAATAAATCAGATGCCATTACCCTTACGGCTGTGAATATTTCATTTCTCTCGATAATTATAGTGTACGCACTAAAAACCGCATTTCATTTCAGTTTCAGTTCAGTTTTAATTTGTATTTCATTTGTTGTTTGCATTTGCTTTACTTTTGCTTAGTTTAATTTTATATATATCATTTAGGCATTTTTTTCTGTAACCCTTTTCACTTATCCTAACGTTAGTTTAAAATTGATACCTACATACATATGTATGTACTATAACTATTTTATCTCTGCTCACCTCTATAACACTTGTCGAATGTGTTTTTATTTATTAGTTCACAAATTTTGCAACTAAAAAAAGGGCCTAACTCTGTTGTCAAAATTCTTTGAAATATCACTTTTTGGCTGCGCCTCTGTCTGGGCGCTCTTGAATGCCGTTGACTTTGAGAATACAAAATGTACCCATATTTTATACTGGGAGAAAATGAATTCACCACACAAGCCCGCAGTTTCTTAAAATGTATAACAAATATGTAAAAGCTACATCACATAGGCGGCTTTTCGTATAGATGCGTTTAACGCCATCTTATGCATCATGAGTAGATTGCACGTATTTCTATGGAGAACGGCAGATCGAGCGACACTGGCGCCATCTGACATGAAAAAGTAGCCAACTTCTAACTTTTGTTGCAAGCGAGGCTTAAGAAAAAGAATTTGGTCTAAGTGAATTCGTTAGTACTTTTCTGAAATTTTTCACAGTTAACAACTGCATTTCAACAAATGAATAGCAGACAAAATATATTAGCAAGTATTTCCCTTGTACAGTGAGAATGTTTTTAGAATTGCTTCGCGAAATTTTGTATTTAAATCTGCAAATGAAATAAGTTTCATTTGCTCAGGCTGAAGTTCCTTTATATTTATAAGGGTACCGATGCCCGGCTGTTCTGGTTGGTTGATGTCCTTCACTAGCGCAGGACACGAACAAATAGCGTGCTCAACCGTTTCTTTCTGCAGCTCACGCTTCTACATGTACTGGTCCTGACGAGGCCTAACTTATAAGTATGTAATGCCAGAAGGCAGTGTCAAATTCGTATGCCCATCGTGAGCCTTGAGTCTTCTCTCTTTAGAAATATGAGCAGCATTATAAGCGTACTATCGTTTGATTTGCACATGATCCTAGAAATTTTGCAGCCCCTCGCTTCTGTCCATACCTTCCTTGCTTGATGGATAATTTGCAACATCTGTCTCCTTTTGATAACGTGCGAACATATTTGCCAATTCATCGGCGGAAATTATAGCAGTGAAGAAAGCAGTAGAAATTCTTATTGACTTACTCGTCGCCTGACTGACTATCAATATATGTGACCCGGTCTATGAAAAGGTGGCTTATGACTCAAAAAACATTTTTCCACTTTTTTCTGGTTTCGATATTTTTTGAGACGCTCATTCACGTGGTGAAAACTAGAAAGTCCTAACTTGCTTAGAAGTGTACTAAAAATGTAGAGAAAGAAGAGCACAAATGAAAGACGATGAAGCCTTTAGTTCCTTCGATGCCACTTTGGTGGCTGGTGAAGCATACTCAGATTTCTACTGCTTTCTTCACTGCTATAATTTCCGCTTGAAAAACGCTGCAGTAATCTGGCAGCCTGTAGGATCTACTTATTTATGGGTCGACACAGTAATCAATTAATTTTGAACTATCAGAGCCGGATAAGATAATTGAAGTAATCCCAAAAACTATCCCGAAAGATTGCCAAAATTATCAATAGACATTCTTAGATAATCTGGAGACAGTCTCGAGGTGTTTTAGAAAATCCGAAAATTATCCCCAAATAATAAAATGTAAGGCGCGATAGCCTCTAAAAAGATTTATGGGCGAGATTCTCTTCCAATTTGGGTCGTGCTCCTTTTAGTATTTCCTACAAATTGGCGGGACGGGACCCACTTGTTTAATGCCGACTCCGAACGGCATCTGCAAGGCAGATGAGTTTTCTCTGAGAAGCTTTTCATGGCAGAATTACACTCGGAGTGCTTGCCAAACACTGCCGAGGAGCGACCCCGCTTAGAAAAATTGTCTTCTAATTGAAAAAAATTTGTTTCTAAAATTTTGATGTTGCTTTGCCCGGGGCGTGAACCCAGGATCTTCGGTATGGTAGGCGGAACACGCTAACAACACACCACGGCGGCCGCCGCAAATAATCCAAAGAATTTTGCAGATCGGGACTCACTCGGGAACCATCCAAGAAACAACTAAATTTTCATAAATAAGTTCTTTCCTAATAGCACTTAACGTTTTCATTAAAAATCCCAAAATGATCTGGAGGTAGTGTTGATATGATCCCAAAATTAGCACCAAGTAGTGCGAATATGAACCCAAAAATATTAAAAATCTATTCCAAAATTCACATATGTTCCCAAAAACAATCAAATGATCCCGAAACTATTTTTAAATCCACCCCGGTATTATGTCGAAAAAGTTCCGATTATCCAGAAAAGGTCTCGAAATTACAAAAAAAAAACGTATGGTTTCACAATGGGCCTATAAAGGCCTAAGTGTGCCGCTCCGATGTGGACGGCAGCCACTTGAACCTAACCTAACCTAACGTAGCCATGAAAAAACCCCGAATAGTCCCTAAAGGGTTTAAAAACTTCACAACACGCACCCGATATTAACCCTTATGATGTTTCAGGAGCCCCAAGTAATCCCGATTCTCTTGACCTTGGTCAAATTGACTAAATTTTACTACGATTAAAAAAAGGAGCTCCGGGGAGAAAACACTGTCGGGATAGAGGGGTGCCACTACCCTCTGATCAAAAAAATATCCTTCATATAGCTTATATTTTTTAGCTCTGGTGTCATTGCTTTTACTCAGTGTTATTTTCGTTATACCGTGCATTGAAACAAAAAATTTGGGTTATTTAAAAGGATAACAGGCACGACCGAAAGCATTAACAAATTAAATTCAGAATTTGAAAAATTTTGTTTTCTCATTCAATTTATTCATTAAATGGCGCCAATGATCGGTCAAAACTTCCACATTGTACTTGGTTGCCACAAAAATTACGGTCTTCATATTCAACTAAACAAAATTCACGTAAAATCAAGCATAAAGCCCAGATTTCACAACTCATCCACCTCCTTTATGTAGACATTTACTTCATTTTTTCTATTGTACCTATACAAATTTTTAAGGCTCTTTCTTTTCCATAATCGTGCGAAACAAATCGATTTCCAACCAAAAACTAAAATCGATTTGCTACGCTTTTTTGTGGTCAAACTGTTTTTATTATTTCGAAACAATACTCAATATATAAGCATTTAAATACATTTTAATTTTCCAAACATAATCAACAACAACAAGAAAGGGACACACTTTGCACCCTTAACAACGTATGAGCGTAACAAAGGATACGCTTCGATGTGGCTATGTATAAGCACTGCGGGGGTGGACACACGTCTTTGCATACATAAGTATGTAAGTGAAAATGCGTTATTTATGCCAAGCTTCTGTATGTTTGTTTGTCATATAAAAAAATTCGGAAAAATTGTGCTTTGACTAACGAGAAGTTATTAAATACATATATATAAATGAAGTATGTGTTTATGTATAAAATTTCGGCCACTCATGGTTCCACCATAACAAAAACAAAAACCAAATGAATAATAAAATTTTGTGTTCACAATCCGCCACTACCAGAAATTGCCTTACACATCGAGAAAGTGTCGACAATAAATAATATGAAAAATAAAAAAAATATTTTTTGTGCGCGGTCATTGTGGAGCCATTAACAAAGGCAGGCACCAACAGCCAGAGCACGCGTCACAATGTGGTTACGACTTTTCAATCTAACATATGAATAAAAATCGACATTCATGCATACCTAAAAATGTATAAAACTTCCTTAAAGCGACATGCGGTGCCGTGAAAATAAAAATTTCAAGCCTTACATATGTCCTTGCTAGTCCTTTCTACGCATCAGCGGCGCCACAGCCGCCAACATATAACGAATGCCACAAGTTCTGTGCCTTCCCCCTTTATCATTCTCCCTTTTACATCTTTCATTTGACAGTGATTGTTGGGTTTTGTTGAGAGCTCTTTGTAATGCTGCATATTTATTTGTTTATTCGTTGGAAAATCGGAAACTCGTACGCTAAGTACTAGGCAGCATTCAAATATCCTTTGGGCGTTGTTAAATGATAAGCTTATCGCTCGAAATGTCACGCCGACGAGTAATGTTTTTATTAGGAAAATTAGTTATGCCTTTATACGCACATATGTGAGAATAAGTGAGTGTCTTAATCTACAAGGACCCATTGAAGTACTATGATTATTCATATTGATTAGGGCAGTAAGTGAGTAGATTAACTTTTCGTAGCTGGAAATGGGGAGCTCGTACCAGATTTTGTACATTGTTATAAGAAAGTTGCCGATAACTGCTCCCTATAAAACCTTCACCCCAGTCATTCCACCGAGGGAGGAGTGGGGAAGAGGAATTATCTGGGGCATGGGACCGGTTAACTTGTTCACGAAAGGGTCGAAGCTGGACGGAAAGGTTGGTGAGGGTCTTTTGTCAAGAGCTAAATGTAAGCCGCAAGTTTAAGTTGGCTGATCACTGCAGTGTATTCTAAGCGGAAGTTGCTGCGATTAAGGATGCAGTGGATGAAATGCTATCCAGTGCTACTACGGTTAGGGAATTTAACATCTACTCTGATAGCCAAGCGGCTATCAAGGCCTTGAGCTCAACTACAGTGCCATCGAGGGTGGTCTGGGAGTGCACGACCTCGCTTGCAATTGCATCGAATTATTTTACAATTAAGATTATCTGGGTCCCGGGCCATAGTGATATCCCGGGTAACTGTCAAGCGGATCTCTTAGGCAGCATCGGCACAACTGAACCGGATGAAGATGGCTGTAGGGATTTCGGTACTCCGCTGGCTACCTGTGGATTGCTCCTCCATAGCTGGCCCTCGAGTCAGCTCAGCAAACTTTGGGCGGACACCACGTCTTGCAGGGTAGCAAGATCTTTCTGTCATTGGATGGCAGGATGTCTGCTGAAATAATTGGGTTCACTATGGCTCACCTATCAATGGTCATTGAGGGTTTTGACAGGCCACTGTCTTATGGGTATCCATGCGGTCCTGCTGCAGCTGTATGGAGGATGATTAGGTGGAAACACCAAACCACTTTATGCTTGATTGCCCAGCTTTTGACTGAACTAGGCGAAAGTACTTCGGTCGCGACTCACTTGGATCTCCCGAGGATTTATCCAAAGTTGATATCGGTATCATTCGGAGCTTTATCGTTGCTACCCAACGATTCTCTAAGTAGCTAGATCTAAGTCACCGTTATTTTTGGTGTATGTGGTATCACAACAGACCTTCGTGTTGTCCAAGTGAGCTATCCTTATCAGGGCAACTACCACCTAACCTAACCTATAAGAAAGTTGGTAGCGTATAATCAAAAGTCCTGTGCTTGCGTCTCAGTGTCAGTTTTTTACTAGAAGCGCATAGTTTTCGCAATATTTTTGACCATAAAGTACACACAGCAACGAACTGTACGTCATAGCTCTCCAAGAAAATTTCAAATTTCTTCGTACAAGAACGCTCTGTTAAGGAGCACTCGAGGGTTGTTTTGCGTCTCTCACTAGGCGGGCCTTAATTGCAATCGAACGTTGAATGCTTTACGCATGTTTTAGATGTTAAAAATAATTTTCCAATTAAAATAAAAAGAGTTAAAAAATTACAAGAATACACTTCTACATCTGGTATTCAACTCGCTTCGTACAGCTAGGTCCTAAGCTTTAAGCCTATGCTGAGAAGATCTCCGAAAAATGTCTTGTATTCTTGTAAATTTTTATATGGCGCAGAAACATGAACCATATCAACATCAAATGAAGTGACTCTGGGAGTTCTCGAGAGAAAAGTTCTTCGAAAGATTTATGGACCTCTACGCGGTAGTGACGAAGAGTACCGAAGTATAATAAATGATGAGTTGTACGAGCCTTACGCAGACATCAACATAGTCCAGCGAATTAAAACGCAGCGGCTCCGCTGGCTAGGCCGTGTTGTGTGAATGAAAGATGATGCTCCGGCTAAGGAAGTATTTTCATCGGCACCCGCACATGGAAGCAAGAGAAAAGGGCGACCCGCACTCCACTGGAACGACCAGGTGGAAAAGTCTTTCAATTCCCTTGGTGTGACTATTATTCGTTTAAACGCCAATTAAGTAAGTAAGCAATAAAGCTAGAGGTGTTTTAGTATTCCTGAAAAGGTATTCAAAAGTGTGCAACTCTAATGTTCCAAAAACCTGTTTTACAACATTGGTGAGAGTGATATTAGAACATGGATCGAATAGTGTGACATCCGCGTTATCTAGTTCATGTAATTAGATAGGCTAGAATCAATTCGAAAACAGCTTTTGTTTTGCGCCTTAAGAGATCTTCAATGGGATACATTGTATAACCTTCCCAATTATCACACGCTTGGTGTGATATTTATGGCTGAGCTATTTAATAGATTAATTTCAAACACTTTTGTTTTGAACGAAGTAATCTTTAAAGTTTTTTTACAAGTTTCAATGCGGAACAATTTTTCAATTAAAGGTGCCATTTTAGTGTATTTGTGAAGTCTATAACTCTCACTCGAGCGAAATTGAAACTAAACTGTTGTTTCTTCTCTTAGTATATGTACATTAAACTGGGTCGATTTATTAACCGATATTGCACCATCGATTTTTCGATAGCATTTGGGCTGAGGTAAAAAAGTTCCACTACGCATAACCAAAAAAATAATTTTTGAACCTGCGAAGTTTCATTTCTTTGACTTTTTTCGACTTTGATTTTTAAGGGTTTTTTCATGACCTACTAAAAAAATTTTAATTTGATTGAAAAATTTTCATGTATACCCTGTCCGAACCAAAAATGTCCGCTAAAATTTTTTTAGTAGGTCATGAAAAAAACCAAGGTCGAAAAAAAGTCAAAAAAATGAAATTTCGCTGGCTCGAAAATAATTTTTTTGGGTATGCGTATTGGACCTTTTTTTCTGAGCCCAAATCCTATCGAAAAATCGATAGCTCGATATCGGTTAACTTTCGTCTATACAAATCGACCCACCCTAATGTGCATATCTCAGCTAATAAGCTTTCTCTCTAGCTGTGCAGTTTTAGACCTCAACGCGTAACAAACAACTGCCTTTAAAAGATTCGGTAAAGTTAAAATTTAAATTAATTTAAAAGCTGGGTAAATCGTTCGGTCTTACTATTACAAAGGTTTCTTATTAAAATTTACCTTTAGCCGGCTAAAATAATTTGAACATTAAACTATAAAAGTAATGTGTGCTATTTGCTCGCTTGTCCACTGTCACACCATCGAATAAATATAATAGACGTGCGCCAACGCCCAGCGAATTTCCCGCTACTCAACAAACTGGCCATGAAATTCTTGTTCGATATTATATTGCATCAGCCTGTGCCATTTATCAGCCTTTCTGAGACTGCTGACTTTCTCCACAGCGCCCACAACTAAAACGCAACCAATTTTGAAAAAAAAAAATAAATAAATAACCTTCCTCAAATTCTTTTAATTTTTCCATGCCAGGTCTTGAACTATATCATATTCGTTACTTTTTCCAACATGGACAAGCGCCTTTATAAAATATTTTTCAGGAGCGGTTCAGTTTCGAAAATTGTATAAGATTTGTAGCATCACAATTTTAGGTTAGGTTGAACTGGCCGGTCAATAAAGACCTCACATAGACTGAATGTGTCCATAGTGTTATCAGAATTTTTTTCACGACCAATCGGAAGAACCCCAATCAGGTGCCAGGACATATGTTATAGAATAACTCCGTCCTCTTGGCAAACACTAGCAGTTTTCTAGAACCCAGCTTAATTGCTGCCTCGAGATCTGGCAACTCTGCCGCCCCAATTGCTGGAGCCTTGGCTTGACGAGCGCAGGACACGAACACAGAACGTGCTCAACCGTTTCTTCCTGCAGCTCACACTTCCTGCACTTGCAGTTACTGAATAGACCTAACTTAAAAGCATGTCACACCAGACGACAGTGTCAAGTCAGTATGCCCATCGTGAGCCTTAAGTATTTTCTCTTCAGAGATTTAAGCCACTTTGTGTGTCTAATATCATAGGCTTTGCATATGATATTAAAAATTTTGCAGCGCCGCGCTTTTGTCCACGCCTTTCCTGCATGATAGATCATATGCAACTCCTGCCTCCTTTTGATTTCTCTCACACGGATTGGGACGCCTATCGTCAACTCAGCGATTGTTGCACCCTCCTTTGCCAAATTATCGGCCTTATCGTAACCTTCTATCGCTTTATGACCGGAAACCCAGTAAAAATGTATGGTCCGGCCTAAGCGAAGTTATTCCAATGCTTCTTTTTATTCCAGAACACTTCTTGATGATGTACTGTGTGAGATTATTGCCTTAATCGCAGCCTGACTTTCAATATATATATTGACGTGATTGCAGCTTAAGCACGCTGCAGTAATTTGGCAGCCTGTAGGATCTAGTTATTTCTGGGTCGACACAGTAAACAGCAGACCCATTAATTTCGAACCATCCGTATACATGTGTATAGTAGGTTCTGACATTTCTGCACCCCGGCACCAACACTCCGGCTCAATTGTGGCTCCAATATCTCTTTCGGGGCTCAGGCGCGGGACCATATATACTAGGCCGGGTCGATTTGTGGGGAATTATCAGAATTAGTTTTAGAGGTATGGTTCCTTCGGCAAAGTTTTTGTTATTTTGATCCCTAGAATACGATTTTCACAGAGCAATGAGCGATTTTTAAATCGACCCGCCCTAATATATACCGTTTGCCCGATATTAGATGGCACTATACTGCTGTGGCCATAAGGTCTGCACTCAAGCTGCCCCGAGGCCTTAAGCCTTGTTGCAGTTGCTAACGCAATGTTTTTGGCCTTTAGGCCTGCAAGCGGGATGTATAGAATGGCATGCAGTGCTGCTATCGGGGTAGTTTTTAAGGCTCCCGTTATGCTAATCATTGATACTCTGCATACCCTCTCAAGTTTTTTGGTATACCTACTTTTTGTGTGGCTGTCCACCAAACAAGAACCCCGTAGTAAAGTATGGGTTTGACAATTGCTGTAAATACCCAATAAGAAATGTGGGTGATAGACCCCACGTGCATCCTAGCATTCTCTTGCATGCATACAGTGCCGCTGCGGCTTTCTTCGCTCACTCGTCCACATGGAGTTTCCACAGCAACTTACTATCTAGTATAACTCCTAGATACTTTGTGCTATTTTTTTTTTCTTGCAGAGTTACCCCTCCAAACTTAGGCTTGGTCCAATTAGTGTCCCTATACTTCCTAGTTAATAATACTAGATCGGTTTTCTCCGCGTTGGCGATTAACATGACTCCAGATGCTCATGCATGTACATCCCGAAGTGCCTGATGTATCAGAGAGCTGATTGTTGTTAGTCATCTGCCGCTTATGATGACTGAAACGTCAGCTGCATATGCCGCACGTTTGACTTGTTCCTCCGTCAAACCGCCTAAGCAATTGGTTTACAACCAGCATCCACAGCATTGGTGATAGAACCCCACCCTGCGACGTTCCTCTGTTTACAGATTTCATTGCATCGCACAGACCCCATTGCGATGTAATCATTCTGCAGCATAACATGGAGCTAAAGCTGGATGAACTTCAATCGAGTGGAGACCGTCCATGATTGCTCTTTTCGAGACATTGTTGAAAGCTCCGGTAATGTCCAGAAAAACTTCTAGGGCATATTCCTCGTGCTTCAGTGCCTTCTCTATATTCATAACCATTCTATGCAATGGAGTATCTGCAATTTCGCTTTCGGCTCAAACTAGTTTGTGTCAATCTGTACTCTGATCATAAATAATCAAACATGCACCTGACATGTCCAACCTATTAAATCAAATACTTACTTATTTAATTATCTCGGACTTTTCTTACTTTGCTAGCATGACACATTTTTCTTGCTAAAAAATATTATTATAGTTAATACAATTGTAGAGGGATACGATTTGTATTCTTTTCAGTGCAATCCCATTTGAAGCGCCTCCTTAATGTCCATCAAAATTCTTGTTAACTTTATCAGGATTAAGAAAATAGTAAAACATAATAATAATAAACTGGTGCAACTGCTACCTAAACTGAAAACATAAAAAATAAAATACAGAAAGTCTGACAGAACATTTAGAGTCAAACAAATTATTATTTTTGTTTTTTTTTTTGTTTCAATAGTGCAACACAGCAACAACAAGAATGCAACCATATGTTGCAATATTTTCTAATAAACGTTGCCATAAAGGATCCTGCGTACAAAAAAGAAATACCACAAACAAAATACTTAGTTAAAAAACAAAATACATAAATCTATAATCATCGTTGGTCATGTCGTTAACGCCCACTACACCGCAAAAAAAAACCGCACCACAGCGTAGCGCACTACGCCAAACAATTCTGTCGTACTTTAGAACTATGTATGTATGTGTGTGTGTACATAACATAAAATGCAAGACGATCCTGCGTAAATCCAAAAGGACATAATAGGCTTGTTAATATTTTCTAGTTAAGTCATGTGCTCACACATACATACATATATACTTGCCTACATACCAAGGTTGCCACTTTTGGTCCATTTGTATCAAAAATGGTCCCTTCCAAACCCATTTGAACCGCTGGTCAATCTTTTTCAATTTTGGTACTTTTCTTCCTTTTCACTGAGGTAACAATTCACAACTCTGCCCACAACATTTGGCACACTTTCATTAATTTTCAATTTACTTATGTATATGGAAATCTTACCACAAAAATTGCACAGTCAATAAAATGTAGCAGACCAATGACATTTCATTGGAGATATTTTAGGCGAGGGATTAATAAGAAAAGTGAAAAGTATCTAAAGGCAAACACATTACACGGACTTATCAGAAAAAATGCTTGTTTTAGTATCCAGATATTTTGATCTGTCATCAAACACTTTTCGTCATAGCTTTTTTTCACTAGTTGAGCTAAGAAAATTTTACTCAAATGCACGTGTGCCTCTAAAAAATTTGGCAGAGCTTTCCACTGATGGGACCATTACGATGGCCGTCGAGTTAAAATTTTAATTGAAAACTAAGTGCAATAATGAAACTAATTGGTTTTATATTTCGTAACACTTTCAAAATTTTTTACAAAGAAATCCTATGTAAAAATTGCAGGAGTGTTTTGGTGTTCCAGGAGTATTGTGGTGTTAAGGCACGCCGAATACTTGAAAACTAAGTAGCTTGGCATAAGAAATATTTTAACTGTAAGTAAGGCAGGAATACTTTTTGAAAGCGGTAACTTTTTAAATGAATAACGAATCGCGATTGAACAAATTTACTTTTGTATTCAGATTTTCAAGCAAATGTAAAAAAGATTTGACTTCAAAAGGAGTGTTTTGTGTTTTATTCTCGTAGGTACAGAACCCCAGAAACTTCAATAACAACGCTGTTAACTACTTTCTAGTACCTACTTAAATGTAATAAGATTCCGTTATTGCACAGTTGAAACTTTTAAGATGTTTCATTTTTAATCTGAAGCCTGCGGCTGGATTCAGTAAATGTGAGATTTTCAAAAATCACACTTACAAATCTAGGCTTTGATATGAAATTTGAAATTTCAACGTTCAGTGGAAAAAGTAAGCATCGTTTATCATTTACTAAGTTTGCTCATAGTTCGCTTACACCAAAACGCAAATTTTTTAGCCTTTTCTAACTAAAACCTAACTGCGCTATACATCTTATTTCTTTCCAATTAACTACATAATGCTGGAACTAAGAGCTTTTTCAGCAAAACTACATTCAAAACGTATAGTTGGTGACGGCATAGACTTATCCTAGAAATTTTAAAATATAATACCTAAAAGTAGTGTTTTTGTTTGTGCAATTTGAATTATGTCTCCTATTCGCTAAGTTTATTGAAATTTTGTATAGGAAACCATGGAAACATCCTGAAATTTTATATTTAACAACGACTACGACACATTTACAAAAGTGTAAAAGCTTGTATCACAATCAAATAAAACAAAAATTTGGTCCTTTTTTTCGATGAATTTTGGTCCCAAATGAAAACATGGTGTGGCAACCGTGCTACATATTCATATCTATCGCCTAATGATAATCTCTAACATGTCCTTAAAGTCAGTTTTGTCGTACGTATGTACGATCAGCATTGCTGCGATCGTTGACTGCTGGTCAATAAGCGTGAAAACCAGCCAAAATTGTATACAATGAAAAAAAAAGTACGAAATTCTGCAGAAAAAAGGCGGCCTAACAACTATTTACAAAGCGTTGGTTAAAATTTATATGATGTCATAGATTTCCAAGCATACGATCGATCCTTCGTCAGGTTGTTCTGTTCTTCTTATTGGTTTCAGCGCTATGACAATACCCGTGCATTAAGTGAGCTACTTCTAGCTCTCATTTCATTGCGGCTTCTTTTCATGTACCTTTTTCTTCTTCTTAGTTTCTTACATAAATATATTGTTACAAGGACACTTGGACATATTCAAGTGGCGGTACAACCTGTTGTGCAACATCTTTATTATTTACAGTTTAACTGGTAGTAGCGGAGTAAAGAATGAGGTACCAAACCTTTAGGCGTGCGTTGCCTTACATAATATCAATGTACTCGGCACAAGTATGTGGCGATTTGACACTACTTTTACGGCCATAAATTTGAATTTACATGTTTTTTTTTTAAGTGGCCCGTGTATACTACAAACATACATATGTAAGTTTACAATGTAATAGCTAATCAAGTACATTACTCTAGGTACTTGATTTTTCTATTGTCAAAAGTGTCAAATCACTAATTTTCCAGGAAGAATGAGTGAAGTTTTATCACAGCATGACGCAATACAACAAATTTTAAATTGATTTTACTATACCTACTCATTGGAATACTTCTTGTAGCGAAAGTGGTAGGTTTAAACTACTTGAAAGACAAAGAAGCGACGATGTAAAAGGATGCAACCCTTCTCCTCTAACCAGGAGCGGATCCGGAGCGACATTATGTGGGAGGATCTTAGGATATAAATATTTCAGTAGTACTATTTTGAAATTTTTTTTTTTATACCTTTGTGAGTAAAAGAGGACTGAAATTCCATAAAACTTGCCCAATCATTACTTGGAGCCATAATGCATGTGTAATAGATCCATGTGCTTTAGATCCCACTCTCTCCAAAAACAGAGACTGCTCTTACAGATATATAAATAAATTCAACGTCTGCTCTTTGGCATCTTTTTCCAAAACCTTTTTCGTGTTACTTCAATGCAATTTACATTAGGGAGAACTAGGCCGTTGAGTCTATTGTCAACTAAAGATTTAGGCCATGTTTTCTCGCTTTATAGATATTACCAACTTGGTGAGTCTAAGGTCGTAGCAATTGCACATAATAATAAAGATTTTGCAGCCCAGCGCTTCTGTCCATGTCTTTCCTGTTTGTTTTATTCCCAAACGGATTCAGACATCTACCGCCGATTCATCGAGTACTGCGCCCTCCTTTGTCAACAAATCGGCCTTTTTTCTATACCTTCTAGATAGATGTATGGTCCAGCCTCTCTTTTAATGGTCCAGCCTTAGCGAAGTCTCTCTCTCTTTGCATTCCAAGATACTTCTTGATGAATTACTCTGTACGATTATTGCCTTGATCGCCTTGTTTACCTTGACTATCAATATATTAATTAACGCGACTGCAGCTTTAGCACGCTTACTTCAGAATTTCTGCTGTTTTCTTCACGGCTACAATGCCGCCTTCAAGACACTGCAGTGATCTGGAAGCCTGAAGGATCAATTTATTTCTGGATAGATACAGTAAATTGCAGACCCGACTCCTTCTGTTAATTGGGAACCATCGAAATACACGTGCATTATGTGTTCCGCCATTTCCGCGTCCTTGCGCCAACTCTCCGGCTCTATTATGGTTTCAAGATGTTCGAAGCTCAGGTAACGTCACCAGGTGTTACCGAGCATTGAGGTAGGGTGAAAGCACCTACAACAACAACAACAGTCGACGTTTTGGGATAAACCCGGCGTGTAAGGCTCCATCAAACACACCCAAATTTTAAAAAGTATCGTTGGTTAGGATGCCGAATCAAATAAAATATAAAAAGTATCTTTGATTTGAAAATATTTTCAAATAAATAAAAATAAAATAAAAAAATTTTAAGCACTTCCTTTATATAAATGGACAAAAATCAGTGAAAAATATGTTCTTATATAAAGATATATTCTTGCTAAACTTTGACATAGAAATTTCAAAAATATTTATGAGAAGTAAAAATATAAAAGTGGAGCGCACATTACTTGGATTGGAAAGTTTGTAGGAAAGGAGATATTATTAGACAATCAATTGCGCTCCACCTTTAAATTTTTACTTCTCATAAAAAATTTTGCAATTTCTATGTCAAAATTTAAAAATCAAAGTTTAGCAGGAATATGTCTATATATAAGAAGGTATTTTTCGCTGATTTTTGTCAATTTATATAAAGGAAGTGATTAAAATTCTTTTATTTTGTTTTTATTTTCTCCTTTTCTTACATTTTCTCGGTGTCTTAACTTATCTGTTAACTTTTACGCTTGTAGCTCAATGAGAACTTACATAAAAATCAATCACAAAATTCCCTCCGTTCCGTTTGATTTTTCTAAATATCTCAGTCCGTGCGCCCCCTAGCGAAACTTTTTGTATTGTGTCATCGGCTGTCATCGACCTCTGAATTAAGCTCTAAATTTTTAGCCTCTAGGTCATCGAGAAGTTACTTAAACCCCGTTTCAAATTTCCAAATTATTATCTAATTTTTACGATTCGTGCGCCAACTAACGGAATTTTTTTCTCCTTTTATTCGTTTGTCACGGTGTCTTAATCTGTCTCTAAGGTTTCATGTTTGTAGCTCAATGAGAACTTATTTTAAAATCGATCTCAAAACACCAAATTTCCAAAATCTTATCTAAATATTTCGATCCGTGCGCCACGCAGCGGAATTTTTTTTCTCCTTTTCCTAAATTTTCTCTGCGTCTTCTCCTATGTGTGAAGTTTTACAGTTGTAGCTCAATGAGAACTTACATAAAAATCAATCCCAAAATTCCCTCCGTTTCGTACGATTTTTTTAATTATCTCATCCCGTGCGCCCCCTAGCGAATCTTTTTGTATCGTGTCATCGGCTGTCATCGACCTCTGAATTAAGTTTGAAATTTCAAGTCTCTAGCTCATCGAGAAGTTACTTGAAAGCTGGTTTGAAAATTTTCAAATTCTTATCTAATTATTTCGATCCGTGGGCCACCTAATGGAATTTTTTTTTCCTTTTGTTGCATTGTCACGGTGTTCTAACCTATGTGTAAAGTTTCACGTTTGTAGCTCAATGAGAAGTTACTTAAAAATCGATTGCAAGATTTGTATGAAAAGCGGACAAACATTCAACCGACCAAATAAATGAAGTAAAAATACATTTTATTTTTGGATTCGTGTTTTGTTCAAATAAAAATTACGCAACCCGGGTAGGGAAATTGTGAAATTTTTCAACTAAGAGATGGTATCGGAAGTTTTTCGCAGGTTGTTCTGTGTGTTATTCCATTATATTGACATACACGATTACAGCAAAATATTGGCCCACAAATATATTCAAAAACAATTAAGGATGGAGCTGACTGTTGCAGGAATATGATTTGTTATAATTTTTTAAAAGTATTAGTTACGACTCTCCCCTAAACAATTCATTGTATTCGGATATATACAGATACATATTTATGTGCTATAAATGTCCGATGCTCTCGACTACGAAAACATTTTATAATACCAAGCAGAGAGATAAGTTTTAGCTCGTAATTCTAATCAAAGCGGTATAATTAGTGGCAGATCTATCTCTTCTTATTCGTGTCCTAGTATCGACTCTCAAAGTCTTTGTCGCATTTATCACACAGCCTGTAAGTATATAAGAGATGGGTCACATCATTGATTCTATGGCATCTGATAATTTTTCATCACATTAAAAAATTTTGTTTTAGAGAAATCTGTGGATTTGAGTTTAAGTTAAAAGAAAAAGTCTAATAAACTTCTAAACAAATTTGGACAAATATCATAAATTTACTTTCCCACGATCAATCAATATTTTGTAAAATAATACACTACTATATACATACATACACTACTATATACAGTATACATGTAAAAACCGCAAGTTTATCATTACATTTTACTAGATCTCACAGATATTGCAGTAATAAAAAATGAAACTTTCAAAAGTGAAGTTAATCAAAACATCTTGTATAAATTACATTTTAGTAAACATATTTATGTAGTAATGAAAAAAAAATCATCCCAAAATCATTAAATACGCGTACAATACTTGTCTGTAACGATCAAAACAACACAAAAAAAACAATAATTTCCATCAAGCTATGCTATGAAACATAAAGAAAAATTAACAAATCATAACATCATCATTTATCATCATTAAATGGAGCCAACAAATGTTCTGCATTCCAATGGACCAATAAGCGGATCCATTACAGGTACAAATTTGTGTACATCTATATACATATATATTGATATAACTACTATATATTTTACATGAGCCCGACTTTAAAGCAATCCGCCACACGCATGCGCATGCACTAATGAAGTACTTTTTTTATAAAGAAAAAAATATCAACAACAGTTATAGCAACACTCTCAACTCTTCACCAACTGTGCCACCAGCGCCAGCACATCAAATCGGTGTTAATGCGTCTTATATATATGACTTTGTGTATATGCTAAATGATTTGAAAATATTGTTAAAAAAACATGCCAACTAAAAGGCAACAAGTCTGTCGTCTGGCCAACCAACACACACTTCGGTTATAAATCAATCAAAGATTTTGTTGTATAGCCCGGGGCCTAAATTTGCAAGGAACCAACAAAAGAAAAAGTACATGAATTGATTCGAAATATATGGCAACCATTACATATGTATGTATAAAGTACATATTTATGTGTAGACCTTTATAACATCAATAATTTGCAAAGAGGTATACTAACTCGATCAGCCCAAATGATGTTTTACTTTTGTAGGCCCACATACCGCACAATAATATGCTGAGATCGCAATGGACACAAATCGACCGCCGACTGATTGTCAACACCACACATCAAATATTTGTCCTCCCTCTCATATTTATTTGAAATTCCATCAATTTCTGGTACTCTGTCTTCTGTGTCATGTTTATGTAAGTTCCTGTTCAATTTTATACCCAGCTGCACTTGTGTCCCAAGTATTGTAGCTCTGCTCGCGCAACATAATGGTGGTTTGGAATGGTATAACATATTCGAGGTAGGTATGAACATCCACATATCAAAATAATTAAGGTTGGGTTGAGCTGGCCAGTCCATGAGGACCTCACATAGACTGAATAAGTCCGTGGTGTTACCAGAAGTTTGTTTTAACGACCATACTGAAAAGCCCTATCAAAAACCAGGCCGTAAGTTATAAAATAATTGCGTCCTCTTGGCAAATACTAAAAGCTTCCTAGGACTTAAGACACTTGCTGCTTCTAGATCTGATGGCTATATCACTCCTAATAGCTGGAGTCTTAGCCTGGCAAGCGCAGGGCACGAGCACAAAACATGCTCGATCGATTCATATTCCAACCCGCACTTCTTACATCTGCTATCACTGACTAAGCCTAATTTAAAGACATGTGATGCCAGAAGGCAGTGTCCACTCAGAATACCCGTCATGGGTCTACAGTCCTCTGTTTCTAATAATAGAAGTAACTTTGTTAGTCTAAAGTTGTAAGACCTGCACATAATCTTCGACACTTTACAGCGCCGCGCTTGAACCTACACCTTTCCCGAACATGTGCACCTATCGCCTTCTCTTAATCTCGTCCAATCTAATTGGGACGTCTACGGAGCAAGTTTCAACGAATGCGCTCTTTTTAGCTAGTTCATCTGATTTTTCATTCCCATCTGTATCTATATGCCCTGGGACCCAATAAAGATGTATGCTTCTCCCTGTCCCGATTTTTTCCAGAGACTGCTTACACTCTAACAAACTTTTAGATGCTGTGCTATGTGAGATTGTTGCCTTAATTGCTGCTTGGCTGTAAATATAAAAGTTAACATGGTTGCAGTTTAAGCTATTATCTTCCAGTGTTTCTACTGCTTTGGTTACAGCTAATACTTCCGCTTGGAAAACGCTTCAGTGATCTGGTAGCTTGTAGGATTTGTTTATTCCCGTATCAACACAATATACCGCAAACCCTACTGCTTCCACTACTTTAGAACCATCTGTGTACACATGTATCGCCTCGTCCGCCAAGTCAAAAACCGTTTGATTAAACCGTATCCGTCTGTCCGCACGTGCGACTGTCCATTAACACAATAATATTGAAATAGTGGCTTACCTGTTTAGTTTCGAGAATAAATCGATATTGTCGTACTTGATATAAACCTATGTATTTTCGATAGAAAATCTTTAACTTTTACTTATCGATAACAAATCGATATATTTTCGATTACAAATCGAGAACTTGTCCAAAACTTTTCAATAACAATCCAATAAATTATCGATAAGTTTTGCTTCATATATAAAGTCGATAACACGTTATACAGATATTCTACCTCAGTAGTAATAAGCTTGAAATACCGTCGAAGCTATATGTTGAACAAAAATTTGGAAATCCTTACGAACAATGTTTTTTTACCAGTAATTGTTTGCTGTGAAAATAATCGAAATCAGTTGGAAGACACACCCTTTTTTATACAGAGCCCACTATTGAAACTTGGCAAATGAATTGGAAGAGGTCGACGGCCACAAGTTCAATTGAGCTTATGACCACTTCAAACCACCACAAAGTCAAGTGAAGTTATGATCATATGAAGCAACGGTATTGATATTATGGCCATTCTGCTTTTTCGTAATCAATTCAATTCATGCCATAACGTCAGTTATTTTTTTTCGCACCTCTATGTATTAAAATATTAACAAAAGTTGCTATATTTTTGTTGAATAGAATGAAAAAAAAATTTTTTTATTTATAATTTTCGGATGTGGTGCTCCTTTTCCTGTATTTCCCATTGTAGTGAAAATGTTGTAAAAAAACTGAATATGTCTTTTCTGAGATAAAAAGAATTCATTCCTAAAAATTTAGATCAAATTTGTTATAAAAGTCACGTGATTTTATATTCTAAATATTTGCCTGCGGCTTGGCTTCACTTTTCCAAGTTTCGATTTCATTACAATGGCAAATCGGATCAAAAGCTGCGCCGATGACGATTTCTTCGAAATAAAAAGTAAACATTCAACAGAACGTCTAACCCTTCCTGCAGAAGTTTTTTTTTTATGTTTTAAATCTGATCTTAATCTGCTTTATATGATATGGGCCTTTTCCCGAAACGGTCACACGCTCAAACGTAAATTCCCTTAGTGACCATAAAGTCAAATTAAGAAAGGTAATCAAGACAGTTGACCTTTTGACCGTTGCTTTTATGTCACCTCACTAATGGATTGACCTTATGACGCAAAATAGATATTTACACGCATATTCTAAGCTGGTAACAAATTGTTTTTAGTGGTTACGAAAATAACAAACAATTTTTCGTATTCTGGTTGCTGACAACAACGTTACCACGCAAAATTGCACGTCTTTGCTGAATATTTGTTTGAACAAAAAAAAAAATTTACACGTGTCTCTTTAGTTCACATTTTGATTTTAGTATCAATCAACCGTGTAGGCCAGAATCGCGGTTACATGAACTGTTATCAATTTTGGGTTGCACAATACTCCGATAACAATTCATACCGGTAACGTTCGGAATAAGGCCGTTAGTCAAATTTGAAGTTTGTGTGAAAGCTTACAGCTGGGTATACAACATTCGGTTTCATCCGAACTTAGACTTCCCTTCGTGTTCTTAATAGAATATTTATGAAAACTAACGTTAATGCGATAAACAACAACACAAACACTATAAATAGCTCCATAACACCAACAAACATCAATGTAAAACATATTAGCCACAAGCTAAGCTTAACGCTTTTACCTTAAAATTTAATTGTGGGCTTTGTACGGTGGTATACGCCTTCCCATGTCTTAAAAGTGTAATAAAATTATTTGTGTGTGTGTGTGTATGTGGTTGAACCTCATCTAACCATAGCTCAGTTCAGCTCCAACCAAGTGCAACCAAACTAACTAAGCGAGTTGGATTGGCGTGATTTGGAGCGCAAGTTGATGTTCATATTTTTTGGTGTGATTGCATGTTTGTGTATGTGTGAAAGAGGTGCGAGATCGATTGCATCGCTCATTCATCGTGAAAATTGATTGATGCAGTTTAATATAGCCGCCCTGTATATAAATCAATATCGTTGCGGCTGAGTGAATAGATATAAAGTTATGCTTAATCTGCAAACATAGAAGTGTGTGCGTTATGCCCAACATATGAATGTGTATGTATGTATGTAATATATTAATCAAGTTTTGTAGAAAGAGTAGGTCCACAATCAAAAAAATTATTTCTTAAAGCATTCGTGATACTGTTTTTGCTACACCCTAATCTACTCTCTTATCTATATATGAGTATCACCACCTTAAGACGCTCCTGCTTGCATTTATGTCATGTGAAATATGCATCTACAATCAAATAACGATTATCTTTACTTTGCAAGCGTTCACTTGGCTAGATTTAACATTTAAGTTTAATTAAAATTTCTTTTATTTGATTAAAACTTAATGAACTGTGCGCGCTTTGTTGGTTTACTCTTTTATTTTGTCCCATAGCCGATGGGGTTGCAGTCGGCTTTATTGATGCGTGTCGAATAAGCAGTCAAAGCTCAAATTGACAGGTGTGGCGCCTTTAAATTACATATCTTCTAGCTATTTGAATTAAAATAATTAACTTTGTGGTTAATTTACAAAAAAATTTATTTGTTGTAATCTCAAAATGTTTGAGTTTTTATACTCAGCGTGCTTTGCACACAGAGTATATTAACTTTGATTGGATAACGGTTGGTTGTACAGGTATAAAGGAATCGAGATGGATATAGACTTCCATATGTAAAAAATTATCAGATCGAAAACAAATTTGATTGAGCCATGTCCGTCCGTCCGTCAGTCCGTTAGCACGGTAACATGAGTTAATATTGAGATCTCTTCACCAAGTTTGGTACACTAGCTTATCTGGACCCAGAATAGATTGGTGTTGAAAACGAGCGAAATCGGTTGATAACCACGCCCACTTTTTATATATATAAAATTTGGAAAAACACAAAAAACCTGATAATTTAGTAAATAAAACACCTAGAATATTGAAATTTGAATGTGGACTGATATTGAGACTCTTGATAAAAATTTGTAAACATTTTTTAAAATGGGCGTGGCACCGCCCACTTGTGATAAAATCAATTTTACAAATATTATCAATCATAAATCAAAAACTGTTAAACCTATCGTAACAAAATTCGGCAGAGAGGTTGCTTTTCTATAGGGAATGCCTTAAAGAAAAATTAACCAAATCGGTTAAGGACCACGCCCACTTTTATATAAAAGATTTTTAAAATGGTCGTGGACGAATAAAATAAGCTATATCTTTGCAAAAAAGAGCTTTATAACAATGGTATTTCATTTCCCAAGTGGATGTATAATAGACTGGGTTGGTCCCCATACAAAAAAAAAGATTTGCTAATGTCCGCCCTTAAATTTGAAGATTATGTTGAGAGGGTTTCGGAAATTTTTTTTAATTTTTTTTAATTTTTTTTTTATCCTTCGAAATACAGCCGAAAAGGTTTTTTCGTTGTAACTTTGTTATTTGACGTCCGATTTTTAAAATGGATATGTCATTATTTTGGCCTTGAGAAGCTTCACATTAATGTCCTTTTAAGCTATGAAGTCGTTTTCCCATGATTAGGTCAGCTAACAAAATTTTACACCCCCTAATGTTTGTTTTTTTCCTTACCAAACGAAAGTACTTAAAAATTCAAGAAAATGTTGCTTTGAAACCATATTACTAAAATAATAAACAAAGAAGTTATAGCACTTTCAATATTTATTGCAACTGTTATTTTACCTGATTCTTATTATACTTAGACCTGAAACTCATGATATTTTTGGAGGAAAAATTGCAGGGTTTGCAATGAAAAGTTAATAAAGATATGTCAAATATCATGAATAGGGGAAGTGAAAGTAAATAAGTGAGTCAAAACTGTTGTTCGTATTTATAATAATAACGCTATGCCACTAAATTTTTTTTTTCTGTGTATTGGACAAACCCCACTTTTTTGTAGAGATTGAGGCTTAAGTAAACAAAGTATTAGCTCCGTTTTTCGAACTTGGCCTCCAAAAAATAGATATCGGCTTACGAAGTTCGAAATTCTATATTTCAGAATTTTATCTTTTTTGTTAACGAGTTCAACAAATTGAAAAAGTAAAAATGTGGGCGTGGTCCCCTCTTTTCCCTTATTTGAAAGGCTGAATTCTTTTTTTGAGAAATTTAGTATAACGAGGTGAAAAGTCAGACTCTGACTTTTGACTTTTCACCTTTACTTTTTCAATTTGCTGAACAAGTTAACAAAAAAATAAAATTTCGAAATGTAGACTTCCGAACTTTGAACTTCGTAAGCCGATATCTATTTTTTGGAGGCTAAGTTCGAAAAACGGAGCTAGTACTTTGTTTACTTAAGCCTCAGTCTCTACAAAAAAGTGAGGTTTGTCCAATACACAGAAAAAAAAAATTTAGTGGCATAGCGTTATTATTATAAATACGAAACAACAGTTTTGACTCACTTATTTACTTTCACTTCCCCTATTCATGATATTTGACATATCTTTATTAACTTTTCAATGCAAACCCTGCAATTTTTCCTCAAAAAATATCATGAGTTTCAGGTCTAACTATAACCAGCCCAATTCTATACGAAATTCCGTGCGAGTTTTTTCCCTTCTCCCATTCCTCGTATTCTAAATAAAAATTCCTTGTGAGTTTTTTTCACTTCTCCCTTTCCTCCTATTCCGAACAATGTTCGAAAAAGCGGAAACCGGTTATGGGAGAAAAGTAGGTATTATGAATGTGAAGGAGAGGGAGATTTCTCTGCCTTTTCAAAGGAGTTTTTTTCACTAGTTAAATTAAAGGGAATGCACCAAAATAGTTAAAGTACATTGGTTCTTTAAGGAAAGAACACTCATTTGTACAAATTTGTGCTAAAATATGAATTTACATTCTACCACAATATTCTCACTGTTAATACAACAACAACAACCACAATATTCTTTATTTTAAGTCGAAAAGTATATCATAAGCAACGGAAGAGCTCTTCGTATATTTGATGCAACCATCCAGAAATTGCGCAAAGATTTTTTAAGAAGACTTAAATAGATTTTGGCATATGGCGAAAGGCGAACTCAACTCGGCTTGGACGCCAGAAAATTGCTTTGCAGAATGAAAGCAGTCAACTCCGGCGGATTTGTATTATCCTGCCGCCTTCTTCTTCTTATGTTTCTCTGTTGATGTTGCTGTGGCACCAATTCATTACTCATTTCAGTGAATATCACATGAAATGCAATAATGTGCATTGTTTATATTTTATTTCTTAATTTCAAACAAATTCGCAACAATAATTAAACTTTTAAATTTTTTAAACAAAATGAGAATGCGCAACGAAATTTCAATTGACAAAACAGCTGACTTCGAAAATTCGAAATTCCCATTCCCCAATTATTCTTCTCCCTAAGAGAAAAGAATTTGAGTAATTTTTCCGCGGGAATAAAAAAATCGCCTATAAGCAGGCTCGGAACAAAGCTTCAACCTCTGTTCTACTGGCTAAAAAGAAATTTTGTTGTGGCAAACTTAACACTGATTTGCCTCCCAAACAGTGATGGTCTAATTTAAAGCGGTTAGGCGTACGGCCATCCTCGGAAGCCTCTTGTTCTCTAGAGCCTAACCTTCTCAATTCTTTTTTTGTTTCATCCAGCTCCTCTGCTACCCATTGTCCTCTACCTTTAGATTCCTTGTCCATATTATCATCTTTACCTAAGTTTCAATTCGTGTCGGTTGGGGAACCCGAAGTAGCTAAATGTGTTTATGGTATCAAATCAAACGCAATAGGTTCTGATGGTATTCCACTTAAATTTATTAAATTTATCCTACCTAATATCTTACGCTGCATCACTCACCTCATAAACCAATGTTTCACTACTTCGACTTTCCCTGCTGCATGTTATCCCGCTCCCAAAGAAACCTGGGGCTTCTGAGCCCTGTGAATTCAGACCCATAATTATTCTGACTGGCCTGTCTAAAGTAGCTGAGATACTTATGGCGAATCAAATTATAGCTTTTATTGAGAAAAATAATCTCCTCAGTCCATTTCAATCGTGTTTTAGAGAAGCTCACTCTTGCTCGACTGCTGTCACGAAAGTTGTCGATGACATCCGTCAGGAGTTTGACCAGGGTCACTTGACGCTTCTGTGTCTTTTGGATTTCTCCAAGGCACTTGACTCTGTCAACCATATCCTTCTCTGTGATAAGCTATATAAATGTTTCGGTTTTGATGAAAACGCAGTTAAGCTGGTAAAGAGCTATCTTAGCAACCGAACTCAAAAGGTTAAAGTCGGGAATAGTTTCTCTACAGCTGGGTTTACCAGGTCTGGAGTACCACAGGGCTCTGTCTTGGGTCCCCTTCTTTTCAGTATCTTTATAAATGACATTTTTAATGTCTGCTCTTTTGCTCGACGGCATGCTTATGCGGATGATGTGCAATTATACATTTCAAGCCATATCAGCCTGGTTCAGGATCTTACAGATAAGCTGAATGCGGACTTACGCTCGATTATGGAGTGGTCTAGGTCAAACCTTCTGTGCCTTAATGCTCGAAAATCATATGTTCTTCCAATCTATAAGGATAAGATCCAGTTTTCTGATATCCCACACCTTTATATCGGATCTGCAAGAATTCAGTTAGTCGATAAAGTACGAAATCTAGGCTTTGTAATCAACTCTAAGTTGTCCTGCGAAGACCACGTCAATTAATTTGTGGGTAAAATCTATTATACATTGCGGTGCCTTAGGGTGTCATCAACTTTCGTACCTTCTGATACAAAGAAAAAGCTTATTCTGTGTCTTATTGTACCTTACATAACCTACTTTGAGGTCGTTTATAGCAATTTAGATGCTGTCTCCCTTCATAAACTCAGTGTTGCTTTCAACCACGCTACTAGATATGTACACGGTTTAAAGAAATTTTCTCACTTATCTACGTTGAGAAACTCAATTCTTGGATGTGACCTAATAAATTTTATCAAAGCGTGTAATTGCATTTTTATGTTTAAATTGCTAGTTTACAAAAAGCCGGGTTATTTGTACGATAAGCTTACGTTTTCCAAAAGCACACGCTCCTCTAATTTTATTCTTCCAAAGTTTAATTATTTAACCTCTTCCAGGCTTTTCTTTGTTAACGGCGTTATGCTATGGAACTCCATTCCACAGTCTTTAAGGAACTCAATGAGAGAAAATAATTTTAAAAATCTTATATTTGACTATTTTAGTGATCAAACTGCATAACACGGTTTTTATAAATTTTTGTATCTTATATTTTTAATTTTTATATAAGTATTTTCATATACATAAGTTTTATGTTTGTATTGCGCAATAAAGGATTTTAATCTTGGTGGGCTAATGTATTAAAACTAATAACTAATAAATAAATGATGAAATAAATATTTAGAATTGGTCTGAATAAGAATCAGGTAAAATAACAGTTGCAATAAATATTGAAAATAACTTCTTTGTTTATTATTTTAGTAATATGGTTTCAAAGCAACATTTTCTTGAATTTTTAAGTACTTTCGTTTGGCAAGGAAAAAAAACAAACATTAGGGGGTGTAAAATTTTGTTAGCTGACCTAATCATGGGAAAACGACTTCATAGCTTAAAAGGACATTAAACGGAAATGTGAAGCTTTTTAAGGCCAAAATAATGACATTTCAATTTTAAAAATCGGACGTCAAATAACCAAGTTACAACGAAAAAACTGTTGGCTGTATTTCGAAGGATCAAAAAAAAATTTTAAAAATTTTTCCGAAACCCTCTCAACATACTCTTCAAATTTAGGGGCGGACATTGGCAACTTTTTTTTCGACCCAGTCTAATGTATAACAATAGATAGGAAAAACTTCAAATTTAAAAAAATGGGCGTGGCTCCGCCCCTTTTACGACTAAGCAATTTTCTATGTTTCGGGAGCCATAACTCGAAGAAAAATTAACGGATCGTAATGAAATTGTGTACACATATTTTCCTTATGGCAGAAAATATTTCTAGTAAAAATGGACGGGATTGGTTAAAGACCACGGCAACTTAGATTTAAAACAAGTTTAAAAGGGTTGTAGACTAGAAAAATAAGTTATAACTTAGCAAAAAATAGTTTTCAGTCAATGATATTTCACTTATCAAGTTTTATTGTAAAAGGAAATGTGGAGACATTTGAACGGGCGGTGCCACGTGTTATGTTGAAAAGCAATTTATCTTAAATGAAATGTACAATCGCTTAGTATATAATGTTCGGTTACACCCGAACTTAGACACCTTTACTTGTTTTCATTTACTTATGCATATTTTAATTTAACGTCCGCATTAACATCAAGCATGCCTAATCAATCGATGGTCAATACCTTAAAAAACAGTTAGATAAAAAAATATATAAACATTCATAGGCAGTGATTTGATAAAATATGTCAAAGATTCGTGCCTCCTTGTCGCTTCTCCATTAAACTAGCTGACGCCAATTGGTAACACCAAGAGAACTTAAATTGTTTTCCACCTAGGTATGGGGCCACCCTCTTCAAATTAGGTAGCGTTGAACTGGCCGGTTCGCGGGGACCTCAAATAGACTCGACGGAAACCCTAATCAAAAAGCCGGACCTATGTTAAAAAATAACTGCGTCCACTTAACAAATACTAGACGCTTTCTAGGACCTATGCTACTTTGTGCTTCTTCTTTTGATATGTGTTTTACTAATAGCTGAAATCTTAGCCTGGCGAGACCAGGACATGAGCACAGCGCGTTTTCGGTCGTTTCCTCCTGCAATCAGCACTTCTTACATCTGCTAAACCCAATGAGTCCTAATCTGAAAGACAGTTTCCAATCTGAATACGCATAATGAACTTACGGTTCTCTCTGTTTAGTGATGAGAACATTTTTTGTTAGTCTAATGTAGTGATTGCAAATGCTCTAAACTCCGGAGTTTTTTTTCTATTGCTCCGGCTCGGAACATGAACAGATCATATAAAAGAGCCGTAGCATAAAAAACGGATAGCATTTCTTATGCTCTGCTACGAGCTACTTCGTGTTTCAGAGCGGGGAAAATAGCAGAAAGAAGAGGTTAGTGTCTCGATGCAATAACAACAACAATGAAAATAAGAAGCTATAACAACAACTTAGAGACCGATAAATAAAACCACGAATACAAAAATAACAACATCACAACGCCACATCAGCTCGAATAAAAAAAACAAGAGAAAAGACAAAGCTCTGTATTCGCTCTATGCTCCACTATTTTTCAGAGATGGAGCATTAGCAGATCATATGTTCCGTTGTTCCTGCTGCTCTGGAGTAGCAAATGTAAACATTGGTCCAAAGTCGTAATGCCTTCCGCTTGCCTCCACGTATTTCCAGTTTGGTGAAGTATGTGCAATTCTTGCCTAATTATAATCTAGTCTAATGTGCGCCCTTTTTAGCTAGCTCAACCGCTTTTACATTGTCATTCCCGTATGATCCAATATAGATGATTGTCTTTGTAAGTTCTGATATTTTTCGTTATATTTTGGAACGGAGTTAGTTTAAATCATATTAAATTTTATAGAAAAAATATTCTGCCCCAGACGAAAGAAAACCTCACTACGCCTCTGTCCTGCACTCTGTATAGGTAGTAAAAATCTAGGTTGATGAAAAGTTACTTAAAAATCGATCAAAAATGTCCACATGCTCTTAATGGATTTTATAAGTAACTCAATTCTTGCCCCATCTATAAAAAAGTTTTGTCTTAAATATTACAACCTAATAGGGCCCTAAATTATGTTCAAATTTGAGGTCCTTGAAGTTGTAAGCAAAACTTCCGAATTCGGACGATTTCATAAATCCCAAGACTCTCGTTACCGGGTTGTCAATTATGCTTCAAGTTTCAAGACTGTAGCTACACGAAAAGTTACTCAGAAATCGATTGCAAGATTTCCCAATTTTGTAGTGAAATTTGCGTGTAAGCATGAAACAGACCTAATATAGAGGTAGTAAAATTAATCCCTGTTCACAATTAACACTCGACAGTCTTTTATCACATACTAAGTAATATTTTCTGGAGACGCTAGGATCATGCAATAAGGTATTCTAATGAAACATATGTTATTTGGAAAACGCCATTTTGCAACTAAAAAAATTTCAGTATTATCTTTGAATCTTATAGTCAGTGTTGCCAGAACTTTTTCAGAAAATCGGCTAGATTGGCAAAAATAAAAAGCTAAAAAAGACTAAATAAATTTTTTTGAGAAAAAAAGCTAAAAGTTTAAGGCAACTTTCTATGCGTTTTATTAATTTTTTCATAAAAGACATAAGGAAATAAAAAGTTTTAACTAATTTTTATTCCAATTTCATAAAAAATAAAAACATAGTTAGCAGATGTTATCTGTGTTTTAATTTAAAGGGGATACATGATATATAAAACTCTACTATAGTCAATAAATTTTCGTAATATGTTGTTCGTAAATGGTTTTTTATTTGCAAAATATGAACGCCGATAAAACTATTATCAATAAGGAAATCTACTTTTTGTCCTTTTAAATAACCCATGAAAAATGTAAACTCTACATTCCACACTGTCTGAGAACCTCTTTTTCAAATTTTTGGTATGTGTTTTACACCGACTCCAACGATATCTGGCAAAAGAATTTTTGGAAGGAATATTTTCATGACACTTTCTGGGCTGGCCGTACCAGTGCCGATGAGTGAAACCCGGTTAAATAAAGTTTTGAAATAGGTTATTTTGAATATGAATAAAGGAATTTGAAATCAAATGGTGTCTTATTATAAGTCCAAGCAATATTATAACTTATAATAAGGTAATACTATGGTACACCAATCCTTATTGAACCTCGTAACAGCTTATGTAAGCATGATTTTGGGTGGGCTATATTATACATAAGCCTTATATAAAAGCATCTTATACAGCAAGTAATTTCTTTTGTTAAGGCCTTATGTAAGTAAACCTTATTTTTGTTGGTACATAAGCCTTATAATAAAGCTGTTATATTCTACCTTATGGCTTATAATAATTCCTTACGTAAGTTTTACATTATATGAGCTGTAAGCCGTACACACAACGGTATCTTTCAAATAAATATTATGCCTGTTGACATAAGTACAGAAAAAAAGGAGTTATCCCATTCGTGTGGATGCGATTTGCAACGGGTTGAGTCCTTCGTTTTACTCAGCATATATGAATCATTGCATAGCTCTTTTGTCTACATGTGGACTTAGAAACCCAGTTAAGTGTTTCTGAAATCAAATATTCAATTTTGGTCGGACGCGGTTTCGAAGCAGATGAAACAGTCAGAGAATCGAGTGGCAAACACACGGAACGAAAATGATATTAGGTTGTTTTTGCCTTAATAAAGTTACTACGCCTCCATTTCTGCCTACCATAATGTCAACATCATCTGTTCTTTAGCCCCTCAAATTTTTTAAATCTAGCCCAAATTCATTCAGTATTCTTAAAATTGAATCTACATAAAACTGTTTATCTAGATTTTCGTAAATTTCGAAAAAAGTCAGAAAGAGCAAAAAAATTTCTAAAAAAAACTGAAAAAGAGCTTAAAGCTAAATCGCAACTTTTCAAGCTAAATGGAGAAAAAAAGCGAAGTCTAGCTTGAAAAAAGCTAAAATGACAACGCTGCTTATTAGACTGGGTCAATTTATTAACCGATATCGCGCCATCGATTTTTCGATAGATTTTTTTCCTGAGCCCAAATCCTATCGAAAAATCGATGGCGCGATTTCGGTTAACTTTCGACCCAGGTTACTGCTTATAGTACAAGAGCAGGCATGGACAAATTTAAAGAAAAGAGATGCTAATTTTGTCAGGAAAGGTTTGACAAACTTTTTCACATTTTCAGTATGGCCTCTTGCCCTATAAAGAGGTGCTGACTGCGATTATCAACGCAGCTCAGCAGTTTGACCATGAAATTCTTGTTAATTTTTTTTTTTTTAATTGTGTGTTCAATTTATACTTATTATTAAGAATTCATGAGCTTAACACCGGCTTATAATAATTGAATATTCAATTATTATGTTTTTCTAAGAGAAACCTCCAAAGAAAGAAAGAAAAATGTATTGGCATATTGCGATGGTACCATTTCGAAAACCGCCACGAATTCTTCATCAGGCAATTTCGTAATGTTATCAAAAGTTTCACCGAGATTCGAACCGCGAATCACACGATGAAGCTCCAGTTGCCTTAAACACTATGCTATCCTGCTTGTATTTGTTTCCTTGCTAATTCAATTTATCTCATTTCTACACTAACAACACAATTGTGACATTCTGACTCTATTTATTTGCCTGTCTTAGAAAAACATAATAATTGAATATTCAATTATTATAAGCCGGTGTTAGCCCATGAATTCTTAATAATAAGTATGAAATGCTTGTTTCATTTTATTTTCCTCGGCCTCTGTTATGCTCAGTCTATCTGAAAAAGTTTCATTTTGCTGCTAGTTTTGAAACTTCGCAGGCGTCTCAGAGCTAGGTGTCGTGGTAATGCAACTGCTGGCTTTAACCGTTATGTCCACAATTAAGAGGCAAATAAATTTGAAAAAAATTGGCCTTTCTGGAACTGTTTCACATTTTCAGGGCTGGCTATACAACTATCGCTAAATTTTACTTACTTAATTGGCGCTTAACCGTCTAAACGTCTATCGCCAAATCATCAGTAATAAAAATTTGCAAATATTTTGAATGCAGGTAATTTATTTTATTTCATTAATATTAGATATTTTTAGTTACCATCTAAAAAACATGTTAAAAGAACATAACAAGGTTAATATTTTATTATTTCTCTAATTCACTAATATAGGTACATACATATGTATACATTTATATTTACAATAAGCACAAATCCAAGGGCGAAACACAAAACTTTTGATTTTCCCAAAAATTCAAAAGGAGGTCAATTTAAGTAAATAAATCACTGAACTTAAACATAGATTTTGTCAAAATAATTTCAATTTAATAATTATTAAATTTTATAGAAAATTAAAGTTAAACAACAAAGCCCCAATGTAACAAATATACACGTGTGTCTTGAAAATAGCATAAGTTCACTTTTGGAAAAATACTTTTTAGGGCAAATTAAGAAACTTTTATAAGAAAAAAGTAGACGTTTGCCGCTTTCGAAAAAAAACCAGCACAATTTATATTTTTAACTGATTTTCATAAGCACAACGCAAGTGAAAATCTAATCGGAGCCTTACACTCAAATGTGACCCATTTTATGCTTCCGCTCAAGCAGTAGCATGCGAGTGTTGATATGCGGCTGCAGTGGCCCAAGGATTGTGCGCATGGTGGGAAAATGCGCCGGTGCTCGCATAACTAGAGCTAGCACTAAATTCAGGATAGCCGGTATATTCAGATTTCATATGCAATAAACCTGGATATGTCGTGGTACTGTTTGACGTTGCGGAGTGCTGTAAGGGATGATTCACCGGTGAGTTGGAACTGTTGGAAACAGCTGGTGAGCCAATGTGTAGGCCAAATTCGGCGGCCAACTGTGATTCACTTTGTAAAGCAAGTGCTGCATAATGCGGGTTACTCACCTGCTGTTGTTGTTGCTGTTGTTGGTGGCGTTGCGTATGCTGTTGTTGTTGCTGGAGGTTGGGTGTTGTGGTTGATGAGGTAGTATCATTATTGGTGTTGTTATTATTATTATTGTTGCTGGTATTGCTTCCCTGCATTGACTGTTGTTGTAATATGGCACTGCGACTTAATTGCTGTTGTTGTTGTTGTTGCTGCTGCTGATGCTGCTGTTGATGGCTAGCATGACTATTCCACATATCAAAGCGCGCGCTGCTGGACAAAGGTGAAACGGAGGGTACAGAGGAAGTGGTTTGCGCTAGCTGTTGTTGTTGCTGTTGTTGCAAGCCACTGGAATAAACTGCAGCATTAGCGAGTGGATGCGCATGATGGAAAAGCGATGAGCTCTGATGGTACAAATTCGAATAGGCATTATAGCCACTTGCCATATCTGGCTGTTCGGTCTTCAATTGCAATTGGAGTGCACTCGATGTGGGAGCGGTGAGACGTGGTGCACCTGTTGCAAAAAGCGCATTTGGTTTTGCTACCGTAACTGTATTGTTGCTATTGCTATTAGAGGTAGTAACATTTGTCGTCACCGGCGAATTCGATTGCACCGATGTAGACTTCGCGCCGCTATTAACACCTCCAACGCTCACTGCCGCAGATTTTTCCTGCTGCACTTCTTGTGTTTTCTCCTGCTTGACTGTGGCAGCCGACTGCTGTTTGGCATCAGCTGTCAGCGTCTTCTTACTCTTTTTATCCTTAAAATGCGTCTTCTTGTGTTTACTCAAATGATCGCTGCGTGAAAACTTTTTCGAACAAATCGGGCAGGCATATGGACGATAATTGGTATGCGTACGCCCATGACGCTGCAATTCATCGGAACGTGAGAAACGTTTGCCGCATGTCAAGCACAAGAATGGGCGCTCGCCTGTGTGCCAACGCAAATGCGTCTTCAAATGTGATGCTTTGCCATAGAGACGTTCACAGCCGGGTATATGACAAATATGTTGCTTGCGTCCACGTTCATCTGGCCCAACTATGGGAGGTAGGCCGGACATTTCGTTGGTGCAATTAGGGCAGGTACAACGCACAGAGCGGCGCTGTAATTGCGTTTGGAAGGCAATGTCATCGAAATTAAAACTTGGATATGCTTGACTCGACCATGGTTGATAGAGGCGATCCTGATGTGAGAACCATGCGCCGGCCGCAGATGCTGGCATGCCCATATTGCTGTAATAATCTGAAGCATATTGTGCATATGGAAATTGTGTGCTGCAACGAGAGAAAAAGCGGAAAATGGGGAAAATTGTACAATTAAAATGACGGAAATGAGAGTATGTGACAATTATGTAGATATAAAGATATGTAAACGTGTGTGTGTAAATGTAAAAACTTAAACGAGCTTGCAAATTGGAGTTGGTAAATATTCTTGTAACTGTGATTTGTATTATCGACTGAAATATCACGTTACATCGCAGCGACAAAAAGGAAGCAGCCGAGGTGACTGAGTGAGTGTGGCATCCGCATACCGTTAAAAGTCACTCTCATCAAAATTGGCATTAACAAACCCACAGCACATGTTCATTTGGATCGAACGATTGAGTTAGATGGTGCCGAATCTGATCACAGTGCTTAAAGAGACCTTCCCTTACTCGTCTTGAAGGCGCTTCCGCTTCAGCCAGTCGTCTGCTGAAATTCTTCGATTTGAGAACAATAAGTATCGTCCTATCTGCCTAATGTCGTATGGATTAATTCATGTACGTATGATTTTGTCACAGCGTCTCAAAGATCACAGTAAATAACAGCGGCCGAAATGAGGAAATAGCGGTGACTGCGTATTCTTCAAAATGACGCTTACAAATAATGGTAATCAGATAGCCAATAATAGCTCTGTTCACAAGAACAATTAGGTGTCTTTTAATATGAACCAATGGCGATGTGATTTTTGCCGCTATTAAGTAGCACTACATATAGATGTCGCAGCAAATTATTTTATATCCGCCTTTGCAAGCGCCCTCGAATTGATAAATCCTTGCTATCTACTGCTGCGTGTGTAGCAAGTTTCATATTGTCATAACTATTTTCCATGACAAAAAATCCCGCTCGAGTTTGCCAAGAGCGTGGGTAAATTTTAATAGCCTAATTTTCTAAATTGACCCCGATCAACAAAGACTAGGTGAAATCTCCAAAGTTTGCTACTGCCTTCTACGATTCCTCAGCTAGTTTAGTCTAACATTAAACAAAAATTCTAGCTGTGCCCTTGATAAGCGGAGATATTTGCTTTACTGAGACAGTTGCCAAGATTATACAGCCTTCACCCGTTTTGGAAAACGAAACGAAATTGACCACAATTCATACAAAAAATATGGTCCAATTAACATTGCGATATCCTAGGACTGGACCATATACTCCAGCTCAGCTTTACATCAGAGTAATCCATGGAGTACTCCAGTATGTCACAAGTGGACCACATGATCCAAAGATTTTTGCAGGGCCGTTGCAATCACGACCCTACAATCTAATAAAACTTACAAAACACAAAAAGTGATAAAATTATTTGTGATTGTTTCTTGTCAGTCACTCCTAATTGTTTTAAAGTGATGAGAGCTGTGACTGCGGTTATTAACTAGTCACAGATCGCAAACATAACTGAATTTGCCAACTCTACCTACAATAATCGCAAGCACGACCACCGCCCTTATCCTGAATCTAATCAAAAACTTGCAGCAACAAGCAATTTACAAACTTACCGTGATGGCAATGCGGCTGCAGCCGAATAGGTATTCCATGAATATGCAGCGCTCGCTGCTGCTGCCGCGCCCAAATCCGTTGTAGATGCAGCAGCTGCTGCTGCAGCTGCAGCACTAGCTTGTGCCGCTACCGACTGAGCGGCTGCGGCAGCAGCAGCAGCTGCTGATGAGCCGGAAAGTGGTGACACCGACGATGAGGTGGCCGATGCAGGCGGACTTGAGGAAATCGATGCAAATGATTGGGCGGGTGATGGAAATATGCTGGTAGGTGACACAGACGCCGATGATGGACCCGAATGTTGACTTGAAATAGGCGAAACAGAGCCGGTGGAGGATGATTGTGGCGGATATTGCATTTCCATTTTCATAGCAAATGCGCTACATGCCACAGACGATGATGTTGGAGGTGCTCTGGTTGTTGTTTGAGATTTTTGTGCATATAAAGACAACGTGGAGTGTGCACTGCTGGCATAGCTGCTACCATTATGATGTGTATTGTTGCTGCTGTTGTTGTTGTTGTTGTTGTGACTGCTGTTACTGTTATTATTACTAATTTGACCTGATGTTTGCATTGAATTAAGTGAGGATGTCAAAGCGGAAAAATGTGTGGCTGCCGTTGGTGTTAGCGTGGCAGCAGCGGCGGCGGCGCTTGATAATGTAGTTATTGCGCCAGTTTGTTGCTGTTGCTGGTGCTGTTGTTGATGTTGTTGTTGTTGTTGCGCATGATGCAATTGGTGATGATGATGATGAGGATGTTGATGATGGCTGCTGCCAATGGACGGCATGCTTGCAGCGGCTGCAGCCAACGAAGCCGTCGCATATGGATTGAGATAATTGCAAGCAGCGTCAATCATTTTTTGATAATGGAATTCAGAGAAGGGAAGGGAAGAATTTTTAAGTTTATTTTTATTAAATAGCAATCCTTTAAGCTAAATATTCATGCATGGCTTGTTATTAACAGTTGTTGTTGTAATTTATTCGTATTTTACTTTACATGTGTACTTAACGCTCTTTGGTTCAATGATTTAATAGCACTGCATTGAAGGGTAAGTTTGCTTTTTTTTTGCGTTAGTCCATCTAATAATTTTAATTTAATAACATTACTTGTACTCTCACGTTTTTTACGCCATGCAGTTTTTTCTTGTTTTTTTGTATAGTTTTGTTTATAGCGCGTTGTTAACTTTGCCGTACGCAATTAACATTGCAGTCTTTCAGTAGTCTTTTCTTCGAGTTATTTATTACTATTCACCCTCTGTGGAAATGTCCCTTTTTGTTTTTATTTAATGTTATTTGTCCATGTCGCGCTTTTTTTTTTTCAACTTTACTTTGCTTTTTTAATTTAATTTATTTAATTTCTTTTTTTATTCTATTTTTTCTGCTACGCTTTCTACTTCATTATATGGCACACTTTGCACTTGTTAACATCGCCCTATGATTATAGCTTTTCATCACCGTCGACGTCGTCGTCATTGCCGTCGTAATCGTCGTGGGTGCACTCTGTAATTACGCGTATTGTTGTTGTTGTTTTATTAAGGCTGCACTTGCGGGCAAAAGCAATCTGCTCCTTTATACCGCCTTCTGCTTTGTGCCAGTTTTCTTTTTCTTTTCACTTTTTAAAACACTTTGTTTGTGTTGTGCAAATGTTTTTTACTTGCATTCTTTCTTCAACTGATTCTTCTTTTTTTATTATAAAAAAATACACACTTTTCGCATTTGTTTGTTTGTTGTTCGTAAATTTTTTTCCACTGCTTCAAATTAAATCGTTTGCACTACAAAATTTAAGCTCAAGCACTAAACAACATAATATTTTTGATAATTACAAGCTTGCTGGTGTGTTTGAAATTGTTATTGTGGTTACTGCCGCTGGACACACAAAATTACCCAGTCAAAATGAAATGCTCAAAATTTTGTGCACAATTTGTTTTTTTTTTTTTATTTTATTAACTGTTATACTTTGGCTCTTCTCACAATTATTGCAAATTTTGTGTGTGCCTTTTAATTCCACTTACACACAAGACGAAATATGGTGCCTAAACTACTATGATACAGAAAGATGATGACGATAGTTGCACGGACGAGGCTGATGAGGCGTAGGAACACACCACCACTAGGGCTACTATGGACGCGCGAACAAAATAATGATGACGATCACGATGACGGTGTTCCGTAAATTACGCCACAAAACGCGTTCACTGAAATAATTGCTAGGCTATTTGGTACGCGAGTATGTATTATTTTGGGCCTGTTTCTTGCATTGAGCACTAGTGCTGCTGCTGCTATGATGTGTAGATACAACCACCGGTAATTATCGTTGCCGACTGAATTCCAAAACGCAGCGAGAGAGTCCAAACAGTGCCAAGCACCAACGAGCGAACATCGTACGAAAAAATCCAAAGACGAGTCAAGGCAATATATTAAAAACCAGCCAACCCAAACCAATAACAAAAATACATCATATGCGGTGCGGTGTGTGTGCAGGGGAATATTTATGCTGCTCATACAAATGTTTGTATGTATGTTTGTTTGTTGTTGTTGTTGTTTTTTTTGTGTATCAGTGCAATGAATTGGTGGTGGTTGTTCCCAGACTGCGCATACAGTAAGCTACATACATATTGATGTGTATGTACATATGTATGTATATATGAATCTGAAAATATTTTTTTGGTGGTTGTTTCTTGCAGTATGAGTCTGTTGAAGTCAATAGTTCAAGGTGTGGTACGCTATGTTGTGCGTTGTTGTGTTGTTTGTTAGACGGTGCGGTAAAGAGTGTTAAAAGTTTAAATGCGTTACGCGCATTTTATCAAATACTCTGCATGTATGCGTGTAAAATATGAATGTGTGTGTGTTTCTTGCTTCCACATAGAAACACCATGCAAGCGAGATAGCAATAGCGCTGTTATGTGGCATGTTGTATAGGGATAGTAATAGCATAATGGCAGGATTTGCCACACATACATACATATATACGTGCATATCTACAAACATACCTTCACACCTACTTATCTACAGCATAATCCACACTACATACAAACGTAATCAAATGCTCTTTAAGCCGAGGCGTTAGTTAAGCAGCACAATGCGTCAAGTAGCACACACAAAACCCAAATTTGTAAAGTAATAATTTATTGCTCGTGGCTGCTACAACATGTTTGGTGTATGTCTCTTTCTTGCCTGCAGGGCATAAATATGAACGCGCTAATCTTTATCAGTGCGTACGCGTACGTTCATATTTTGTTGCCAATCTATGTAGGCATTATTAACGGTAGTATGCCCTACTACCTGTGCTTTTTGTTTTGTTACATATTTGTGGCAGGCAGTGTGTCAAATCAATTTGGCATGATTATAAAAAATTGTAACACACACAGGTAAAAGCAACAAATGAATTTTGTTGTTCATACTTGGCAGCTGCGTTGTACCTAGAAGGATTTTTTACTTTCAGTAAATTTTCAAGTTTTACTTAAAGGTTAAGTCTTTCAAATCCCTTCTAAAAAAGATAATTTTAGTAAGTCTGTACATAATCCTTGACTTGTTTAGATATGCCTATCAAGTATAACTCTAGAGGACCTACCTCTGTAGTTTATTCCGTATGTTGCCCGTACCACCCGTACAGCAAAATCTGTATAAATAAAATAATTAAAAATTGATAATCCTGTCCCACCAATACATGTGACCCGGTCTATGAAAAGGTGGCTTATGACTCAAAAAAGAAATTGCGAGAAACAGCTGTTAACAACTGTTTTTGTTTTTTTTTTTTGGTCATAAGCCACCTTTTCATAGACCGTGTCATATATAGTTATACATATGTACGTCACCCTTAAAAAAAAATTGAATCTTTTACATACTCTGATTCCCAGACTAATAAGTTCCGGCCTCTACCAGTCGGCCAAAACAGACATTTATGGAAAAAAATGCAATCCTAAAAAATTACAAAATTGTATCCATCACATAATTTTATCACACTACATTTCTTCAAATACTAGCGAGGTACTTAAAAACGTTGATTGGATGAAAAATTTGGCACAGGCGGTATGCCGGACTTTCTAAATCAAGTTTTTTTATTTTGGGACGTTAGAACAGTACATTCACTGCAGAGTGAAAGAACGCTTGAACCTACAAAGTTACTCTTTATAGTTAAAGTTTCCAAATCGAAATTCTATATATTTCTCTCCTTACAATCTCGCCATGAAATATAGTAACGTTAATATTTTGCTAATAGGGCTTTATAATAACCGAGCACTGGTATACTGTCAAAGGCCGACCAAAACTTTTCTGACGGGGGTCAGTTTTCGAAAAATTGGACAGTGCCTTCAGTCGAAAGCACAACCAAATTGTGAAGGGCCGCACCTAGACCGCACTAAAAGGAGCCATCCAAGGCCATTACAAATGCCTTAGAATGCTTTTCTTGGAAATACTATAATATATGAAGGGAAAGTCTAGCGCCACGCTTGGCAAAATTCAACCGCATTGTTAGAATAATTTTGAAATGCAATGAACAAATAACATTTTGGACTGTGCTTTATTTTGCTTCTGGCACATTATCGTCAACGTTTTAAGTTCTACAAGGTCTTGAACTTTATGGAAGCTAAATTTGGGGGAACTGGAAATGTATGACAGGAAGAGATTTTTGGCAAAAATGAAATTTTACTCAGGGTTACATGAAACACTTGATAAGTTTACGCTGTCTTACCAGAGAGCCGTTATTTGGGGCTCTCCTGGCAACACCGGGTAGGGAAGGATTTTAGTTGCCGATGAGATGTTACAGTGAGCTCAATGCAAAACCTGATGAATGAACTTGTTCCCAAAAAGAGATGCAAATTTAACGTTTAAAGAGCATAGAGTTGGGAAAAGAGCATTTGGTTTGGACAGTTTGCGCTTGATAATGAATTTGTTAGTTTTTTTTTTTTTTTTGGGAAAATAAAGCATGGGATAGGAAAGTTGTGTAATAGAGATTTCTGACAACGTTCTAGGAATCCATAGAGATCATATTCAACTGTGACGCGCTCTAAGGAATAGTACTGTTCTGTTCAGTGGCATAACCAACAGAGAGGAGAAGAGAATATTCTAACAAAATGTTTACAGAACTCAAAAGGACATTAAAAGTAATTATTAAGTTTACCAAGCTGTTATGAAAGAACGAGTTCCGCTGTATTTGCAAGGATCAAAAAAAATATTTCTGAGAGCCTCTCAACATAAGCTTCTAGTTTAGGGAACGGACTTTACAACTTTTCTCGACCCAGTCTGCTGTACAGTAGACTAGATCGAAAAACTTTTGCAAATATACGAGTATTGCCTTTATATTTGATGCTTATGTTGCGGGGGCCAAGGCAGGGCCGGATTAACAGGTAGACAGAATAGGCAATTCCCTGAGGCCGCCGATTTAAGGGGCCCCCGAAAAATTAAGAAGACTTCTAAAATTTTCTTACAAACATAAAATTCTAGAGAGTGAAAGAAAAATATAATCAGAACTGAAAATAAATTTTACTCAAATAAATAAAACACAAAGGAGAGTATATTGAATAATAAAAAAGGTTTATAACTTTTCTTCAGTTGGAAGGGTATACTGGTGAAAGTCTAGCGAAACAAACTTTAAAGTTTCTTACTGCAGACTGTGGTTTAGATATTCAAAATTGTAGAGGACAATAATATGACAACGCATTAAACATTTCCCACATTGAGTTTGAATGAGAATGCGATCTATGTTCCAGGCATGCTTAACCAACGAACCGATATCAATTCGTTACGATAATTAACGTTAAGAACGTCAAATTAACGAAATGATTTTCTTCGTTTTCTGCCATATCAAAACGAAATCAAATCGTTTATGTTGATTATTAATTTCAAACTATGCTGGCAAAACTGATTGATGGCGGAGTCATTAAGGTGAAAGCATTAGCCAAGCTGATTGCAACTTTTCTCATGAATTTTGACAGTACGAACTTATCTCAGAGTATTTTTGACATTACCACCAACGAATTACACAAACAAAATACATGGAGTTTGTGTGTATGTCCGCTCGCTGTTACCACCTTACGGCTTCACCATGGCTATAGCATTGCCAGCACAATTCAAACATGAAATATCACGTTTTTGTTAACGTTTTTAACGTTAACGAAAGCTTTTCGTTTCCGTTAAAAACGAGATACAATTTATCTTGATAATTTCTTTATCGATAATATTGTGTGTAAAAGTGTTTCAACGGAAACGGTGGAAATTTTTTGATAAACGATTAGCTTAACGTTGAGGTGCATCCCTGCTATGTTCCCTGTTCCGCGCATTCCCTTAATTTTGTTGGAGAGCATGCAGTGAAGTGCTGTTTTTATGCAGTAAATTTTTTCGGCATTATGCAGACATTATATAAATTTTTTCCGCATCCACCTATCGTTGGAGCGTATTAAAAAATAAAATAAACAATTAGAAAACTTTGAAGATATTGTCAACTACACGCTGGGAAGCACATTCGAATGCGACGCATGCAGTTTACGATTCATTTGATATCATATTAGACGCTCTATAAATCATTGCTGATGATGAATCACAAAATACTGATACTCGTTATGAGGCGACGTGTATCGCGAATAAAATGCAAAAATTCGAAATTGGTTTCATGTTGATTTTATGGAACTCTATTTTGACTGCTATGCGTTCAGTGAGTAAGTCATTGCAAAGTGAAAAATCAGATTTGCAAATGTGTGGTGTTTTATACGAATTGTTAGAAGAGAGTTTAGTTTCATTCCGTGAAAAGTTCAATGATTTCGAGGAAAAAACAAAACAATTATTACCTCGTGTAGGTTATACAGAAATCGTAAAGGGTACTCGACGTAAAAAAAAACCAACCAATGACGGAAATGCTCCAGAAGTCCAGAAGTATAATTTTTGCCTCGCGATGACTTTAGGACAAAAGGTTTCCTCGAAATTATCGACAATCTTCGCAGTGAAATCAAACAGCGTGCGGAAGTGTATAATGAAGTTTCTCATCAACTTTTCTCTAAGTTATGGAGACCTCCACGAAGCTACAAATAACTTAGTTCGTTTTTATTCTAGACATTTGGAAGAATTTTTTATTGAAACGAAACAATTCTAAAGTTACGTGAACTCCAGATACACTGATGCACAAAAAACTCATAGTCATTTGTATAAGATTCTAATGGAAGATCAATTAGCCGATGTATTTCCTAGCACAGAAATAGCTCTTCGGATTTTTTTAACATTAATGATCACAAATTGTTCTGCCGAGCGATCCTTCTCGCAATTAAAAATAATCAAAGCTGCTCAAAGAGCTACAACGCGAAAAGAGCGACTCGAGGTGTTAGGTATACTTTGCTTTCAGTCAGATTTATTGAACAAAATCGATATTGATGAATTTGCCGAAAACAAATGTAGAAAACGACATGTTTAAATTGTAGATAGTAATTTTATTGATATTATTACATTTTGACAATAAAATTTGTATGAAAGATATAGGGCTGTATTTTTTAATCGAAAAAAGAAGGGAACGGACGTGAAAAAGGGCCCCCAAATTGATGGTTTCCTAGGGCCACGTTGAGGGTTAATCCGGCCCTGGGCCAAGGAAAGTTTTTGTTACATATTTTCATCCGACTTTTTTTATTTTACTGTAATTCGACTATTTTGCGACAGATTTTCAAAATTCATATGCCATTATTTTTACCTTGAAAAACTATATTTCCTTTCAATGTCACCTTGAACTCTGAAGTCTTTTTCATACAGATTTGTCTGCTAAACCAGATGTAGCTCCTTAAGGTATGCTTCTCGGTTCACCAAACTATAATAAGCAACTATGTGAATACGACTGCAGTGTTCAAAAGGGCATTAGAAAAGATAGCATAGCAATTTTCTTGCAAGGAATAAATAAAATTTGAAAAAAAATTTCCGAGACCTTGTCAACATAAGCTTTAAATTTAGGGATGGTCTAGTTTAGAGTCGTCATAAAATCATATAAATTACCTCTAACATTTTTCAAAAATTTCTAATATAACGCTTTTTTCCAAAAATTCTTGGTCCAGGGTAGATAGACGTAAACCTATAACGACTTTCTAGGGAGTTTGACAGTTTTCACTTCACCCACAAGGCTTAAACTAGATTTATAGGCCTAGAGACCGGTTTAAGTTCAGTGGATTTAGAGTTTTTCCTGCTTTCAAAATTTCCATAGTTGAAGAGGAAGGGTGCTTCCCCCAAATTTTTTGGTTTTCTGACGAATTTCCTGAAAAGAAAAATTCAATGAAATTTCCCTTGTTCTTTTTATTTCAAAAATAAAAAGAGTTATAAGGGATTTTAAAATTGTTGGCATCCTTCAATTTTTACATATTTTTATATATTACAAATTCTGAAAAATGCTTTTTCCGTAAATACAATTTTTATACTCAGCTGAGCAGAGCTCACAGAGTATATTAACTTTGTTCGCATAACGGTACGTCGTAAAGGCTTAAACTAATCGAGATAGATATAGACTTCTATATATCAAAATGATCTGGGCGGAAAAAGAAATTCATTTAGCCACGTCCGTCCGTCCGTCTATCCGTAAAGACGATAACTTGAGTAAATTTCGAGGTATCTTAATGAAATTTGGTATGTTGGTTCCTGGGCACTCATCTCAGATCGCTATTTAAAATGAACGAAATCGGACTATAACCACGCCCACTTTTTCGATATCGAAAATTTCGAAAAACCGAAAAAGTGCGATAAATCATTACCAAAGACGGATAAAGCGATGAAACTTGGTATTGAATATCTTTACAGTATATGAGTAAAGTATGTCAAGATTCATCTCTAGTAATGATATGGTGCAACAAAATACAAAAACAAAAGAAAATTTCAAAATGGGCGTGGCTCCGCCCTTTTACATTTAATTCGTCTAGAATACTTTTAACGCCATAAGTCGAACAAAAATTTACCAATCCTTGTGATATTTGGTAGCGGCTTAAATTCTAGGACGATAACTGTTTTCTGTGAAAAAGGGCGAAATCGGTTGAAGCCACGCCCAGTTTTTATACTCAGTCGACCGTCTGTCCTCCCGTTCGGCCTTTAACACGATAACTTGAGCAAAAATCGATATATCTTTACTAAACTCAGTTCACGTACTTATCTGAACTCACTTTATCTTGGTAATAAAAATGGTAGAAATGCGACTATGACCACGCCCACTTTTTCGATATCGAAAATTTCGAAAAATGAAACAAATGCCATAATTCTATGGTTTTTTGACGCAAAATATAACTTTTGAAAAAACTTTGTAAAATGGTAATCAAAACTTATGAGCTTATGTGCGAGAAATTATGAAACATTTTGAAACGTTCTTATGTTCGCATGTATGTATGTATCTACCTTCTTTTACCAAATCTTAGTAAATAAAGTTCAAAATCACAAGTTTTACCTACATTTATTATTACAATTTTAGGCATAGAGCTAAAATCGTCCTTCTTATATTATTTTTACAAAAAAACAGATAAAAAAAAACAGAAACACTCCTTTACATACATACATATGTACCTTTGTAAAAATGAATTTATTTCTCCTCAACAATTTCCCAAACCTTCACGCGCCACCAAAAACGTCACAACGTCACAATTTCTATGTGCCATTGTAAGAGACACTCCAACTCCTATCTCAACGAAACTTCACAACACATATGTACATATGTATCTACGTATATATTTTATAACTAAAAAAGCAAAAAACTATTGTATAAAATAACAAAATTTAAATAATAACAAAAAAACACTTTCAGCTTAATTGTGTATGCAGCATTGAAAACAAAGATGAAATAACAAGCAAAAACAAAAAAATACACAAAAAAAATTTAAATAAATAAATAAGACAAGAAAATAGAAATAGAAATAAATTTGTGGTCGCGGCCCAATGAAATAACTGTATTTAAAGGGGCGTTACCAAACACTACCACTACTCGATATGGCAACAATAACAACAATATGAGCATGAGCATGAGCATTTAACAACAAACAAAGAGTCTACAGCAGCTACAACAAACATTCAATGCTGCCACCGAATAATAATCACTGCCGCAAGCACACAAGCCCATCTGTGCATGTATCTATGCTTGTGTAGGTGAGAGTGAGATAGAGTAAATACGAAATAATAAGGCAGAGAGTAAATTTCTTAACTCATCGGTGTATGCCCTCCTTTAACCGCCCTTCATTTCCACCCACATTCGCTTGCAGCGGCAATCCACGTGCTAACTCCATTTTACCTCATAATTCGTGTGCGCTTACTCCTAATTTTCATTTATACAGGGTTCTTAAAGTGGTATTGATTGTATAATTATATTAGTATTATTATTATGTCATTTTTAGTGGAGCTTGGAATAAATAGCAAATCTTGGAAGCCGATATACATATATACATAGCTATGCATATGTGAGTTTGTATTAAAAATAAAGTTTTTTGTTCAAAGCTACAAAAACAAAGTTTGTTGCATACAATTAGGCGCATTGCATGCTTTTTTACTGTTATTCCCGTTTCTGGTTAAATTGTATCGAAAAATTTAACATTGCTAGTCGGAATATTTATACATATGTATTACGTATGTCAGATTTTTTATATTAATCGGATTCCCCTTAAAAAAAGTAAGTTCTGACAAGCAAATAGTCCTTATTAAGGCCACTAACTTAGACAGACAAATATTGCCGAACACACGGTATTTTCCGTGCTGAAATAGTACGTTCCACAGCGAATTTAATTTTTGATGTAATTATCTACCAGGCGTGTGCCGATTCTTGGGATGGAGCAAGCGCAAAGGTAGAGGTAGAGGTAGGGGTGGAGGTAGAGATCGAAGTAGAGGTTGAAGTAGATGAAGTGAGGTAGATGAGGTAGACGTAGAGGTAAAGGTGAGGTAGAGGTAGAGGTAGAAATGCAAGCATTCACAAATAGGATGTTTTTTATACTCAGTTGAGCAGAGCTCACAGAATATAATAACTTTGATTGGATAACGGTTGGTTGTACAGGTATAAAAGAATCGAGATAGATGTAGACTTCCATATATCAAAATCATCAGTATCGGAAAAAAATTTGATTGAGCCATGTCGGTCCGTCCGTCCGTCCGTTAACACGATAACTTGATTAAATTTTGAAGTATCTTGATGAATTTTGGTATGTAGGTTCCTGGGCACTCATCTCAGATCGCTATTTAAAATGAACGAAATCGGAATATAACCACGCCCACTTTTTCGATATTGAAAATTTCGGAAAACACATAAAGTGCGATAATTCATTACCAAAGACGGATAAAGCGATGAAACATGGTAGGTGAGTTGAACCTATGATGCAGAATATAAAATTAGTAAAATTTTGGACAATGGGCGTGGCAACGCCCACTTTCAAAAGAAGGTAATTTAAAAGTTTTGCAAGCTGTAATTTGGCAGTCGTTGAAGATATCATGATGAAATTCGGCAGGAACGTTACTCCTATTACTATATGTATGTTTAATAAAAATTAGTAAAATCGGAGAACGACCACTCCCACTTAAAAAAAAAAAATTTTTTTAAGTCAAATTTTAACAAAACATTTAATATATTTTCAGTATATAAGTAATTATATTAACATTCAACTCCAGTAATGATATGGTGCAACAAAATACAAAGACAATAGAAAATTTCCAAATGGGAGTAACTCCGCCCTTTTTCATTTAATTCGTCTAGAATACTTTTAATGCCATAAGTCGAACAAAAATTTACCAATCCTTGTGAAATTTGATAGGGACATAGACTCTATGAGGATAATTGTTTTCTGCGAAAATGGGCGAAATCGGTCGAAGCTACGCCCAGTTTTTATACACAGTCGACCGTCTGTCCTTCCGCTCGGCCGTTAACACGATAACTTGAGCAAAAATCGATATATCTTTACTAAACTCAGTTCACGTACTTATCTGAACTCACTTTGTGTTGGTGTAAAAAATGGCCGAAATCCGACTATGACCACGCCCACTTTTTCCATTTCGAAAATTACGAAAAATGAAAAAAAAAATGCCATAATTATATACCAAATACGAAAAAAGGGATGAAGCATGGTAATTGGATTGGTTTATTGACGCAAAATATAACTTTAGAAAAAAAATTTGTAAAATGGGTGTGACTCCTACCATATTAAGTAGAAGAAAATGAAAAAGTTCTGCAGGGCGAAATCAAAAGCCCTTGGAATCATGGCAGGAATACTGTTCGTGGTATTAAATAAATAAATAAATGTAAGGCGCGATAACCTCCGAAGAGATCTAAGACCGAGCTTCTCTTCCAATTTGCGTCGTGCTCCTATTGATTTTCCCTACAAATTGGCCGGACAGGACCTACATGTTTTATGCCGACTCCGAACGGCATCTGCAAGGCAGATGAGTTTTCACTGAGAGCTTTTCATGGCAGAAATACACCCGGAGCGCTTGCCAAACACTGCCGAAGGGCGACCCCGCTTAGAAAAATTTTCTTCTAATTTAAAAACCTTATTTCTAAAATTTTGATGTTGGTTTGTCCGGGGTGCGAACCCAGGGCATACGGTGTGGTAGGCGGAGCACGCTACCATCACACCACGGTGGCCGCCATCGTGGTATTACATATATAAATAAATTAGCGGTATCCAACAGATGATGTTCTGGGTCACCCTGGTCCACATTTTCGTCGATATCTGGAAAACGCGTTCACATATACAACTACCACAACTCCCTTTTAAAACGCTCATTAATACCTTTCATTTGATACCCATATTGTACAAACGCATTCTAGAGTCACCCCTGGTACACCTTTATGGCGATATCCCTAAATGGCGTCCATCTATAGAACTATGGCCCACTCCCTCTTAAAATACTCTTTAACACCTTCCATATGATACCAATGTCATACAAACACATTCCAGGATTACCCTAGGTTCCTTTTACAACATGGTGATTTTCCCTTATTTTGTCTCCATAGCTCTCAACTGAGTATGTAATGTTCGGTTACACCCGAACTTAGCCTTCCTTACTTGTTAATACTGAGTTTTAATTTCCTAGATAAATTTTCTGGTAAATTTTTAGCATGGTATTTGTCGGTCTAAACGGGTTTATGCTGAAATGGATTTCATTGGTGTGGTTCGTCCCGAGTTTTCTTCTTCTTCTTGTAGCAGTTCTTCGCCCATTGAAATAGGGGATATTTCCCCCCCCAAAAGGACGAGAATTCATACATGAATACCGCTTTTATAAAAATAAAACAAAATTTATGAAACTTTTTGATGCCATTTCCTCTCATTATCTGGTTCAAATTGCTGAAGTCTTGATTGCCAGCTATTTTTGTAGTGCTTGTGGTAATATCCCCTAATGAACCTAGGAGGTAGGACCTCATCAAACAGTTGTATGTTAGGATGACTACGTTTCTGAGTATTTAACAGAAACTGTTCAGCATTTTGTTTATCTACTTTATGGGGAGTACACCAGCACCTCTGTGTAGATGATGTTTCGGCGACATAGGAAGACATCCCATGACAGTTCCGCAAGTGCTACCAGCATTTAAGTGCAACTGCGGTTACATTCCATGTCCAATATTTTCAATATTTTTCAGTGATAGTGTAAAGTTACGAGATGCGAAAAAACGTGGGAGACAATGATAACTCCTTGTGGTGTGGAAGGGAGGTTCGACATACAAAAATTAGACAAAACTGGGGATAACACACTACCTTGAGGTAGCCCTTGTTCAACTCTTTTTGGTTTAGATGTTGCGTTCCTGAATTGAAACGACGACTGCCGACCACTTAACTAGTTTGCGGTTATTGCCTGTGTCAAAAGCTTGTACCAACCCTAGCGCTTTTATCAACTCTAGCGCTAATGGCATATAACGCGTTAGCGGTGCTAAGTAATTTCGAAAGGCATGCGGGTGATAGGAAAGTAGCAGGTTTGAGGTGCATACTGGTTGGATACTGGGCCCAGGAGAAATATTGGCGATATGGTTCTCCTTGGCTAGCTAATATCGCAGGCTTTAGTGGCGGAATTTTCGCGTCAAGTGCAGGTAACCCAATACCCCATTGTCAAGGTTTTTAAGTATTAGCATTGCGTGTCCGTGGTAATAGGAGACGTGCTGTGTTTATCCTTATGTGCGCCTTGTTGGCCTGCCGACTGGATTTGTCAAGCGATGAATGCATTACTTATTTTCGGCCAATAGCTCTTTATCGCCGAAGGCGATGTCTATTTTGTAATTATGCCTAGTCGGATTTGAGAGAGACTTAACGGTTGACCATAGCTTACTAACACCGGCAGAGAAGTTACAGTTCTTTAGATGTTCCTCGCATTTTTCCGCCTTGTGTTTATTCACAAGCTGTCTGATGCGCAGGTTTATGTCCCTCATTTGAAGGTCGCGAGGTACTTGCTGTTTCACAAGTTTACGCTCTCCCGTGTAGGTTAAAGCCTCTTTTGAAAAGTTTGCCCGGATTTGCAGAATTATTTTAGTGGAAATAAAGCGAGCTGGTACGGATTCAATGACATTGCGAAAAGCACGTTCCCCAAGAGGGACATCAGTCGGAATTGAGAAAACAGTAAAATGTTGTCTGTCGACCCACTTTCTTTTTTTGAAGTTGATAAAAGTGCGGCGCTAAGGCGTGATAAATTCGGCTGATCGCTCCAGCCTGAGCAGTTGCTGGTCGGATGCTAATGTTAGCATCGGCTGCAAGTTGACACAGTTGAAAAGTCCTGCGCTAACGATGGTGATCTATCGCCTACCTCACGTGTGGGTCCCCGCCGTTCACTGTACAGAACGTCTTGTCCTCTATTTTGTACGCCAACATCTTACCCCGCAGTCAGCGTGCAGATCGTAATACCACAGATTGTGTTGGGCATTAAAAACGCCTAGAATAATATGATTTTCGCTATTGCGAAGAGCCCTGATAACAGGGCGATTACCATCTTCTCACTGTTATCGGGGCTTCAGTCTACAAGACAACATTGTCTAAGCGTGTCATCATTTCACCAACCGACTTCTTCATAACCTTCTCCAACTTCTTAAAATTCTTGATATCTACTTTTATACGTAACTAAAACCCAAACCTTGCGTTCGTAACTCACTTATGTACATTTCTCTGCGCTTACATACATACTACATATGTATGGAAACACATCTGGCCGGGCAGACATCTTCGAGCCGTAAGTGGTAATTGTGGATTTAATAGCGTGTACGTAACATGTAATGAAACGGAAGATACAATTATAAGCAAACTGCTTACACCTATCCTATTTAAAGGAATACCTCTTGTGTCTTATATGGAGGAATGAAGATAAACTTTCAACAATTCAAGCTGGATGGAGCCAAGCAAAGAGTGAATAAAATGGAATTGATAAACGAAAGAGTTTTTCTGATTGTTGTTTGTGTTGCTCATCAAGATTTATCACACAACTAAACTGCGCGTTGCATTGCTGTTTCACGGCTTGATTGAATGCCTCGCTGACTGACCAAAAGGATGCTTTTCGATTGTTGTTGCTTTACTAATATGGCTCTGAGTGTTTGCGTCTGTTACTGATTTGGTAGTAAGACGAAATGCTTAGCTCACTGCTCGTAGCACTCATAGATATTTTGTTAAATATGCAGTTGTATGTACTTATGTAGTGGCTTCTGTTACAACAAATATGTGGTAAGATTGATAGTAATCAATTATTTTTGTAGTTACTAGATACATATTTGTTAAATTACGGCGGCGCGTAAAAGTGGGCGGGCAGTGATCTATGGGAATTTTTTAAAGGTTTGCAACTAGGACAAGGATTGACTAAAGCTAATGATTTGATGCGCTATGATTATTTTTGTTACGCATACTTAAAAAGTATGAAATCAATGAGATATGTAGATATTCAGTAGCTTAGCCAACAAAAAATTGGGTAGGTGATAGAAAGATATAAGGAACACTGCGACAGCGATGCTAGCTTCGTGGATCGATACGCCTTTTGATGAGGTAACTTTAGTCCATTTATATAGGTGTGACAGAGATGACGTGAGGTCAACGTCCATAACAACAATTAAACTTATGACCACTTCTAATGGCCACAAAGTCAATTGAAGCTGTGACCATATGAAATTATCACAAGGTCAATTTTCAAACGGTTATAATGTCAAGATTTTAATGTTATCCTACTTTTCCGAAATGGTCATAAAGTCAATTCTTTTTTTCTCGAGCGGTTCACACCTTCATTTTGTTCAGTTGAACGAAAACATTTTTATTTTTTTTTTTCTTTCGGATACTTCGCTCTTTTCTCTATATTTTGGCCTTATTCTAGTGAAAAATCGGTCCAAAGAGGTCCCTTCTGAGATAAGAACTAGAGCTTATGATTTCTCAAACTTATTCGAGAAGAGATTTCTCACGAGTCTCGGCCTCGCACGTCATTCTCGAATCTCGAAATACTCGTAAAACGCACGAGCGTCTCGACATTCAATTTAATCGGTGCATTGGGTGTTTTATATGGAGCTTACGACTTATTCGGGAGTACAAGCGAAAATTTCCACAATACCAGAAGTAAAAAAAACACCAAAATGCACAGAATACTGTCAATACAGCGACTAACTTCAGATGCTCGCGAGATGTACGAGTATTTCGAGATACGAGGAATGTCGCGAGAAGACGAGTTCTTCACTTCTCGGGTCTCAAAAATCACGCTTGTGTTCGTAAATAAATCGTTAGCTCTAACTAAAACTTATTCAACTGAGAGTTTGGAGAAAATTTAAAATAAAAAAATCGTGCGAGTTTTTGTTCTGCATTTTCGCTTGCTGCGCTACTTATCCTAGCTCTGGTTTCATTACAATCAGATTAAAAGCTGAGCCGTTGAGGACTCATTTGAAATTAAAAGAACACCTAATTGTCTAACGCATCCTGCAGTAGTTTTCAGTCATAAGGTCAATTGATCTTATGTCACCCCACCATTGTCGATAGGAATGCATTCTGGGTCTGGGCCTGCGCAGACTTTGTGTGTTTTTTGTTCGCTGAAAGTGGGTATTACTTGACAATTGTCTACTGCGTCCAAAGTAGTACACGATTGATATTCCCTTTTATTTCTAGTAGGCCAATATCCACCACGGATTTATATTCCTCAAAAGTTACGTGGGTGCCAAATTGTGAATAAGCCGATTCTTTCACTAAAATATATCAGCAGTAACGCGTCTAAAATAAAATTTCCGTTTCCAAATTGTGCGTTAGGCCACTCAAATATTTTTATTCACTGAAAAAGCAGAGTGATCCGGATCTAAACTTTCTAATTAGAGGTGATTTCCGTAATGGTATTTAATCATTGAATCGTAATATATTGCATTGCGAGGGGTGCCTTCTAGATCCATCCTTAGTTGTGTTCAGGCGTCGACTCACGTGCTGAAGGGGTAGGGTGGTGCCTTCAATCTGGCAAGGATGCAAGAAACGGGGTTTGTTGTTATTATTGTTGTAGCAGTGCTTCGCCCAATCCATTAGGTGCGACGGCTCACATATTGCCATCAATATCCTCAAACGGGAGTCCAAGGAAACTTGTAGTTTCAACGGATGGTGGACCAGAGACAGAGGGGTATTAGAGGCGTTGGTTCCACATTGCCATTAAAAAGATGGTTAGTGCCATGTAGGGATACGTTGCAAGCAGGGTATACATTATGTCTGTCAGGTTCGATTATCGATAGATAAGAGTTTAGCCTGTGACAGTATCCAGATCGAAGTTGAGATAGAGGTGATTTAAGGGTATTGTACCGCAAGAACGCGGTTCGCCGCGCAACTCCTGCAATAGAGGTCCGACGCCTTTAGGTGGATATCACTGATGACCTCTTTGTGTTTTCTCCTACGTACGGCTGAGTTCTCAGGTGCCGTGTTTACTCAAAAAGCTTGCGGAGATTACTTCTTAAGTCCTGGGAGGCGGAGACACTTCAATCAGATGTCTGTTGTGATGCACAGGCTTCTGGGTATTCAACAGAAACTGTTTATTTAGCATTTCATTTCCCTCTATATATCGGGGAGTACTCTCGCCCCTTTGTGGTGTTATGGAGACATCTTTATTTTTAGGTACAATTGGGAAAGCATGCTCGCTAAAATGTAGAGCCTGATCGAACGTCACCCTTACTATTTTTGTGTATAAGACAGTCGGTAGCCAAATGCCGTCGATGTGAATGTCCAATATGGGTAAGAAACGGTCTCGGACATATGTGCTGACAACACAAAGTCAATCACTAAATGCAGCAGATATATCAACGATATGGGCTAGCTTTTCAATATCACCAGCGGTCTTACCTAGGAAAAGCGGGAAAGATTAGTGTTCGGGCACCTTTCCCTTACAATAGTAAGGAACGCTTTTATAAAATCACTAAGGCAAGTACTTGTCGGACATTGAGAAAACAGCTTTAAATCAAGTGGTTGATAAGCGCAATACAAAGCTATATCGCAGTAGAGCTTCCGCAACCCAATTGTAAACTTCACCTACGTGGAGAGAATCTTCTTACAAATATGAATGTATCATACACATATTTACCCGGCAAGACCCTGGCGACCCTAAGTTCCTCAAGAAACTAGGGGTGCTTGGCGGGATGGCCTAGAAGGTTTTATGTGGTCATGTTAATCGTTCCCGAGAGGGTCGAGCTAGTACCTTAATGATGCTTTGTTGCCATAACTTACCGTATCTATAGCCGGCAAAGGATCATCAATATCGATAACACTCTCCAAAACCTTCGAGGACTGTCTTTATCTTTAGTAAAACAAAAACAAGAACGATCTTAAATCGTACACTTTCCGAATGAGGTATTTACATATGTACCTGCGGAATTCACTAACCCTTTTTCATTGGGTTACTTACTTGCTGCCATAAACAGCAAACAATTGCAAATGTAACGCCTTAATGCAGGTCAAAAAGCCATTGAGTATATAAAGGGCATTAAAATAGAAAATTGTAAATCGTTTAATTTTTGGAAAGGACGACTCGCGAACATCGCCAAAATCAATAGAAATAAATTGTCACAGGTAGATGGTGCATATCTACATGAACATGAACATATATCTATGTATGAGTGGGTATGTATACATGTGTGGATGCGTGAAGCAAGAGCAAATGACTTTAACCTTCATTATTGTACTCGCACCCATAAAAAATATAAAATTCACACAAATAAGTAAATCTACATAAGTATTGAATATTATAACGGTTTATGTACTTGAAATATTTCTCGAGTTAATCCGGTCAAGTCAAATATTTACCAACGTCACGCGAAAATACCAAACAAATGCTCCTTTGTTTGTGACTTGTGCTCTCCTACTACATTTTAATTTACATACATACATAAGTATACTACTTAGATCTATACATACGTGTGTGTAAAAGTATGAAAGTTTATACTACAGATGCCATTTACCTACTCCTTTCAACTAAACTGAAAAAATAATAATCCTTTTAACATTTTATACTTCATAGATATTTAGATATAGAGGACTTAAACCGCTGCTCATTATAGCGACACCTACACGGGCATAATTGCTGTGGACAGTTCTAGATCAGCGATAGTTCAGGAGCAGGAAATAGGTACCTACAAACGTATTCGTATTTTGGCAAAGAGTAAGGCACATTTAATAGTTGCTAATTTTTTTGATGTATATGGGGTATTCCATCCCATTTTTTTCTTCTTTTTCTAGCTTACGAAAGACATTTCTCAGAATTTTTTCAAATTTTTTCATCCAACTCAAAAAAAGTTATGAATCTTAAAAAAAAACCGTTTTTGTATTCAAAATTCTATAACTTTTTCAAAAATTGAACGTTTGGGATCTTTTTTTCTTTTTTAATTTGTTTTTAAATGTACTTTTCGGAAAAGATCCAAAAAAATTTCGAAAGTTTTTTTTTTTTTGTAATTTTTCAGTTTTTCGAGATTTTTCGAATTTCGCCATTTTTTTTTTTTTTTCTCATAAAAAACTTCAATCAATTCTGCAATCATCCCCACTAATCCCGGAGTGGGCCGATTTTTTTTTTTATTTAATTGACATAAAAACTTTAAAAATTTTTTTGTATTTTTTCCGAAAAGTACATTTAAAAAAAATTTAAAAAAAAAAAGATCCCAAACGGTCAATTTTTGAAAAAGTTATAGAATTTTGAAAACAAAAATGGTGTTTTTTTAAAAATTCATAACTTTTTTTGAGTTGGATGAAAAAATTTGAAAAAAATTCTGAAAAACGTCTTTCGTAAGCTAGAAAATGAAGAAAAACTTTCAGCCAATTCTAAAGAGGTCGGGTTCAAAATTGGTCGAAATGGGATGGAATACCCCATATACATATGAACATCATTACTTACGGTATGGGCGAATCCAGAATGTAAGCTCAAGGTAAATGTAAGCGTAAGCGTGTTCCTCGCAAGTGGTATGCTCTATGGGGGAGTGTAGAATGTAAGCGTGAATGTAGTCACTACGTTGTAGCATAACAGACGTTGTAGAGTTGATACGAGCCAATCAAGGCCAAGGAAAGCAGCAGAAACGGAAGGAGAGTAATGTAAGATAAAAGAAAAGAAGAAAAAAGAAAGTAAAAGAAAAGAAAAGCAAAGAAAAGAAAAGAAAAGAAAAAAAAGAAAAGAAAAGAAAAGAAAAGAAAAAAAGAAAAGAAAGAAAAGAAAGAAAAGAAAAGAAAACAAAAGAAAAGAAAATAAAAACGGAAAGAAATCAAAAGAAAAGCAACGAAAAGAAAACAAGGAAGGATAGGACTGTTTTCGGCTGTGCCGAAGGCTTCAAACCTTTCATGAATGGGGCTCAACAATAATCATATCCCATTTGTAATATCCAAATAATCGGCTGTATAAGATAAGAAGCGATTTTTAAGATAAATATAAAATAGGTAGATATTTTGTGTGAGGCTGCAAAGTTTCACGTTTTTTGTGGACTGCATGAAAAAACTATGACCATGAATCACATATTTCAACAATATATGACGTAAGCGTATGTATTTGATGAAATTTGAAGCTTCTGGCCTTTAAAAAGGGGGTAGAAATGTCAGTTTATATGAGGTATATACCATCAATCTCTATGATTTTTTCAGCCAACAATGAAAGCTCTATACGTAAGCACTCGGTGAAATTTGAAGCCTCTATCTGTTAAAATACGGCAGAAATTACGAAAAGCTTATTATCTGAACAACCGGTTCTGGGGGATACTAGCTATATATACGACCGAACTCATCCATTTTTTCAGACAACAATATGTACAATATACAAAAGCATTTGGTGAAGTTTGAAGCTTCAATGTGATAATTGGGGAAAATATGACAAAAATCCTCTTTTCTGAAAAATCGGTTGTATGGGGGATATATGCCATAGTGGTTAGATCCGGCCGGTTCCGACAAATGTGTAATCGGACACATATGTATACCCGTTCAACAAATTTTGTGAAGATATCTCAAAAATTGAGAGTCTAGTTTGCATACAAACTTACAGACGGATATGGCTAAATTAACTCAGCTTTTTATCCTGATCATTTCGTCATACTTATTGGTGGGTCTATCTCTTTTCCTTCAAGGACTTACAATTTCGAGATTCGTGACAAAATTAATATACCATTTCATTTGCGTGAAAGGTATAAAAAGGAAAGAAATGAAAAAAAAAGAAAAGAAAAGAAAATAAAAGAAAAGAAAAGAAAATGAAAGAAAATAAAACAGAGGAGGGCGGGGAAAGGAAAGATTAGAAGTCAGTACCGAGGCCAGGACCAAACCATTTTTTCGAAGTGTTAACGGTTTGTTATCGATGGTTTATGAGCAAGTCATCCATTTACAAGCGACGATTTCAAGCTTCGTTATAGGTGGGTTATCGGGAAGGTATGGACTGATTATCGATTAAGTGTTATCGATTTGTTATCGATTATCCAACGAAAAATTATCAATATGTTGTCAAAGAGCTCTCGGCATGTTATCGAAAAGTTATTGATGTATAATCAAAAAGTTATCGACGTGTTATCAAAGGGTTATACATTTGTTATACAAATCTATCGATTTTTTATCAATAGGTTATCAGAAAGTTATCGTTTATTTATTGAAAAATTATTCATATATCATCAAAAAGTTATAGATTTGTTATCGAATTTTAACTATCTATATGCAATTGGCTCTCTGTCGATTGGTTACGGAAAAGTTATCGGTTTCACATTGGAGTGCTACCCATTTGTTTACGCGTGTTATCGATTTGTTATGCACGACTTATCCGTTTGTTATGAAACATATACCGATAAAACCAAAATATAAAGCGATGACATATCTATTATCCGTCTGGCCAAATGTATTCCACTCTGAGAATCCATTCACGTCCAGCAATAAGCTTTGACCCTACCACTCGGTAATAAGCAGGTTATTGACAGGGTCGTGCCAACTCATGTCTCGGTTCGAAGCAAGTGGTCACAGGGAACGTGAGTAATTGGTGTCGCCTATCACTCGCTATTTTCCCCGGCTCAATTAGATCTTTAAAAAAATTGGAACTATGAACAGCAGTCATACCAGTGCAACTCAAAAGGGTTTTTGGGGACTTGGAGGTTGTTTTGAGTACAACTATGGCCTCCCGAACGTACTGCGAGGTGCCTGATAAAAGAAAGGTTCAGTCACAGCCATGTGATTCCACTTCTATAACGCCATTACCCCCGTGTCACACTCCTCGATTAACAGAGCGCTGAAATAACATGCTTTCAAGCCCAACGAAATCACCTAAACACTGCCAAATGCGGCCAACTCCACCCTGCTGACGTCACTGATGCAACCAATACATAGTTCTTGATACAGGGTCATACTGTTACGAAGTTTGAATGCAGAGGAACACTACGATCACCTGGCTATACCCACTCGCTTCTACATGAGACAGACTTTGGCAAGCATCATAGCTGGTTTGCTACACGACGTCCGACCGCTGAAAGAAGGTGGATGATACTGCATCGATTCCATTACCAAAGCTAGATTTATATCTGTTGGGGGCATACTCAAGAAAGATTACTTGAACGGGGCTGACAAAGTAATTGAAAAACCTTGCAAAGCTTGCAAAGATTTTGCGCAGCTCGATAGTGCCAAATGTCTATCTATGTCGAAATTTTAGCGTAGGATCCAATGTGACTTACATGCCAGGCGCATCATTTCGACGCTACCACGTTTTTTTTTTTTCGAAGTATTATGAAGGAATACTGCGGGAGAGATTTTACCATGAGAATGTTAACATGGCGGCGAAGAAAGCCTTTGTGTATCCAATCACTTCCTCGGTTCTGGCAAGTACTCGTCCACCCGTTTTTGCGACTGACACTTTAAACAACAGGCACATCTCGATGTCCTGCCGCTGTATGCCACACAAAAATGTGGTTAACTGATGAAGATAAGCGGAGGAAATCTGGCGACCTTACCTTATGTTCTTAGCTCCTGTGCGCCTTACTCCTCCCTTCAGCAACGTCGCCATAACGACATGCTGGACCGGCTGGCTCGAGCTCCTAAGACGCCCTGGAAGGGGGCCAACTTAAGGCACGACCTAGCCGGTATATCAAACTGGTCCAAGTAGCCATCGCTTCGGTCTCAAAAAATCCCTATTTGAAGAAAATGCATGGGAGTTATGGTGTTTTTGAAAAATATTCTGAGATAGTTTTTGAACTGGCAGCCAAGATAGAGTGATATTCCATTCAGCAGTCGATATATTGCCTAGAAACTGAGCTCTGATATATGTAGCTGAATATCTTTGAGTACTCATTGCCTTCAGCAAAGTCGAAGAGATAGGTCCTAGTAGGTAGGTAGTAGGTAGGCTAAAAGCCCCCCCCCCCCCCCCCCCGCCCGTCCAAAGTGAACAAATCAGAACCATCCCAAATTGCTTGCACTTCAGGACTCTTTAGAAGTTAATCAAGGGCAATCGAATTTTTGTATATTTTTTTTTTTTTGTAATTTTATCTTCCATAGATATTTTATGAAAAATATTTAGGTGGAAAAGTGAAAAGATATGCTACGCTGCTTCCATTAACGCAGTTCGTTCAGTGCTTCCGGCAAATATATAACGAATGTCAAAAGCAACAACAGCTAATGTCCTTGGATACGGTCCGCATACATACAAACGTCATAAAACAATGATTAAATAAAGGAAAATATTTTCTGGTATTTACTTTTGTATTGTTTCGTCTACTGTTCGATCGCTATTCGGAAGTCTACAATATAATGACTTTGCACTTTGGTCACTTCATTTATGTGCAACATACCTTTGTTGTTGTTCTTGTAACTTAAGCCTTTCCTTGTGTTAAAATCGAGCCAAATTTTCACGCTGACTCCACCCATGGTCACACTAAGCAGAGGTTAACACCAATAGTTAACAACAATGCACCCAACAGAGTCCGATGGAAGGGTTTTTGCATCGTTATGCAGATTTTATGTTAATTGGATTTGAGAGATTTTCGCGTGTGAGCCATATTCTAGTAGCAAATATTTTGCCACTTTGCAACTCAAACTCAAAAGGAACGAAAGGATTATTTAACTTAAAACATCTTGTAGCAATCTCGGGGTTTTTGACAATTGACTTGCCAAAAACCATGTGGAAGTCATTTGATGATCTTTCTTCATTGAATGAAAATTACTTTGGACTAGCTAAGCATGTGACTTTCGTAGAATTTATCTTTCAAATAGTGCTTGTTTGTTTTAGATTAACCCTTTAAAGTCAAACAGATGATTTTAAACAAAACAAGTATGTTGAAGTTCGGGTGGGTAGAAGGTTATATACCCAGTGGTGGTAAGATCGATTATGACGAAGTCGGAATAGCAATCACCAGATTAAATAATATAAATATAGTTTAAAACAAGTAAGGAAGGTTAAGCTCGGGTGCAACCGATCATTACATACTCAGTTGACAGCTATGGATACAAAATAAGGGAAAATAACCATGTAGGAAAATGAACCGAGGGAAACCCTGGAATGTGTTTGTATGACATGTGTAACAAATGAAAGGCATTAATGGGTATTTTAAAAGGGCGTGGACCTAAGTTCTATAGATGGACGCCTTTTCGAGATATCGCCATAAAGGTGGATCAGGGGTGACTCAAGAATTTGTTTGTACGATATGGGTATCAAATGAAAGGCGTTAATGAGTATTTTAAAAGGGCGTGGGCCTTAGTTCTATAGGTGGATGCCTTTTCGGGATATCGCCATAAACGTGGACCAGGGATGACTCTAGAATATGTTTGTACGATATTGATATCAAATTAAAGGTATTAATGAGAGTTTTAAAAGGGAGTGGTGGTAGTTGTATATGTGAAGGCGTTTTCCAGATATCGACCAAAATGTGGACCAGGGTGACCCAGAACATCATCTGTTGGATACCGCTAATTTATTTATATATGTAATACCTGCCAAGATTTCAAGGGTTTTTTATTTCGCCCTGCAGAACTTTTTCATTTTCTTCTACTTAATATGGTAGGTGTCACAACCATTTTACAAAGTTTTTTCTAAAGTTATATTTCGCGTCAATAAACCAATCCAATTACCATATTTCATCCCTTTTTCGTATTTGGTATAGAATTATGGCATTTTTTTCATTTTTAGAAATTTTCGATATCGAAAAGTGGGCGTAGTCACAGTCGGATTTCGTCCATTTTTATACCAATACAAAATGTGTTCACAGAATTACGTGAACTGAGTTTAGTAAAGATATGTCGATTTTTGCTCAAGTTATCGTGTTAACGACCGATCGGAAGGACAGACGGTTGACTGTGTATAAAAACTGGGCGTGGCTTCAACCGATTTCGCCCTTTTTCACAGAAAACAGTTATAGTCCTAGAATCTAAGCCCCTACCAAATTTCAAAAGGAGTGGTAAATTTTTGTTCGACTTATGGCATTAAATGTATCCTAGACAAATTAAATAAAAAAGGGCGGAGCCACGCCCATTTTGAAATTTTCTTTTATTTTTGTATTTTGTTGCACCATATCATTACTGCAGTTGAATCTTGACATAATTTACTTATATACTGTAAAGATATTAACTTTTTTTTTTAAATTTTACTTTAAAAAATTTCTGTTGTTTAAAGTGGGCGTGGTCGTTCTCCGATTTTGCTAATTTTTATTAAGCATACATATAGTAATAGGAGTAAAGTTCCTGCGAAATTTCATCTTGATATCTTCAACGACTGTCAAATTACAGCTTGCAAAATTTTAAATTACCTTCTTTTTAAAGTGGGCGGTGCCACGCCCATTGTCCAAAATTTTACTAATTTTCTATTATGCGTCATAAGTTCAACCCACCTACCAAGTTTCATCGCTTTATCTGTCTTTGGTAATGAATTATTGCAATTTTTCGGATTTTCGAAATTTTCGATATCGAAAAAGTGGGTGTTGTTATAGTCCGATATCGTTCATTTTAAATAGCGATCTGAGATGAGTGCTCAGTAACCTACATACCAAATTTCATCAAGATACCTCAAAATTTACTCCAGTTATCGTGTTAACGGACGGACGGACATGGCTCAATCAAATTTTTTTTCGATCCTGATGATTTTGATATATGGAAGTCCACATCTATCTCGATTCCTTTATACCTGTACAACCAACCGTTATCCAATCAAAGTTAATATGCAGTGTGCAAAGCACGCTGAGAATAAAAACTAAAAAACACACAAATATGGTGCCGTTTTAGTATCTAGAATCCACTTAGATATTTGATGGTGATAGCACCGTAGCACAGAAGTTCGTGCCTCCGCTATTAAGGACAACTCGTTTTGTAGCGAGTCTTCAATAATTGCCGCTAAATGGGTCTAACTCTCCTTTGCACGCCTAGCCTAGGGAGTTAGAAACAAGCATACATACAAGTGATATATTAGCTTCACGTTAGGGCGTTAAAAGTGTTCTTTGCCCAGTCCACAAGAAAGGGGATACCGCAAATTGCGCCAACTATCGCGGAATCAGCCTTCTTAATATCGCATATAAGGTCCTGTCAAATGTATTGTGCGAAAAATTGAAGCCCACCTTGAATCGGCTGATTGGACATTATCATTGCGGCGTAAGACCTGGTAAATCTACCACCGACCAGATTTTCACAATGCTCCGAATATTGGAAAAAACCCGCGAAAAAAGAATCGACACACATCACCTCTTCGTCAATTATTTAAAGCTGCCTTTGCCAGCACGAAAAGGAGCTGCCCACATGCCGCTATGTCTGAATTTGGTTTCCCCGAAAAACTTATACGGCTGTGCAAAATGACATTGACCAACATCATCAGCTCAGTGAGAATTTGAAGGACCTCTCCGAGCCGTTTGAAACTTATTAATTGGATGCTGGAGAAAATTATACAAGCTGCAGAACTTAACGGCTCTCGAACAATACGCTATAAAAACGTGCAATTACTGACATATGCTGATGACGCTGACATCATCGGTCTGAACACCCGCGCCTAAAGTTCTGCTTACTACAAACTGGAAAAGGAAGCGGTAAAGATGGGTTTGATGGTGATTGAGGACAAAACGAAGTACCTGCTGTCATCGAACAAAGAGTCCGCGCATATGCACCTTGAAAACCATTCTACTGTTGGCAGCCATAATTTCGAAATAGTAAAAGACTTCGTTTATTTGAGAACCAGCTTTAACAATAACAACAACATCAGCCCTGAAATCCAGCGAAGATCACTCTTGCCAATAAATGCTACTTTGTAATAGGTAGACAATTGAAAAGTAAAGTCTTCTCTCGATAAACGAAAACCATGCTCTTCTAGTCACTTGTCGTACCCGTCCTGCTATATGGTGCAGAAGCATGAACCATGACAACATCAGATGAATCGGCTCTGGGAGTGTTCGAGAGAACAGTTATACGAAAGATTTGTGGACCTCTACGTGTTGGCGATGGCGAGTACCGAAGATTTCACGATGAGCTGTACGAGCTATACGCAGACATCAACATAGTCCAGTGAATTAAAACGCAGCGGCTACGCTTGCTAGGCCATGTTACGCGAATCAAAGATGACGCTCCGGCTAAGAAAGTATTTTTATCGGAACCAGCCTATGGAAGCAGAGTAAGAAGGAGGCCCCCACTCTGCTGGAAGGACCAAATGGAAAACGACTTAAACTCCCTTGGTGTGAGCAACTGGCGCCAGTTGGCAGAGCAAAGAAGCGATTGGTGCGCCTTGTTGGACGGCCATAACAGTTTAAACTGTTAAGCGACAATTAATTGGTTATTTACCGGTTCATAAGCAGGATTGCTCAAAGACGATTTTTGGCATATCAAACTTCTGTTATGAGGACGTGTCTACCGAAACAGCTCTTGATTCAATGTTTTAATTCATTGGTTGTACGGTATGGTGGTAAAGTCGGTAGCGATTTGGTCTGGTGGATAGCACTAGACACTTCTTCCACGGTCAAAAGTTGGTGAAGTCTTTGGTGATGATTGGAATAACCGAGACCGCTCGTACAACACCTACACTGGCACTAAACGCGATTCTAAATCTGTACAGCACTACGGCTTTGTGACGCGAGATATTATTAGCTGGTCAATTATGGGCACTCCAATAACTTCAGTTACTTCGACTTCATCCCTGGCAGGACAGGACTGTTCGCCAGCTTCCGCTCTCATATTCTCTCAAAGAATGATTGGAATGGGGAATTTATATGGGACGGGCGTCTGCTGAACCTGTTCACGGATGGGTTAATCTTAGACGGGGAGTTATGATGGATTATTCTGCCATTAGTTCGGTGTTAGCCAGAAGTTTAGGGTGTCATCAAGCATCTCCCAGGCGGAGTTCACCTCTATAAAGCATAAGGTAGATGGAATGTTATCCGCCGCTGTAACTGTTAGGAAATTTTACATCTACCAAGATAGAGCTATGAGGGATTGCTTACCCTCACTTAGGATGGCATCTAAATGATTTTTGATAAAAGTTATCTGGGTGACAGGGCAGAGGGATATCCCTAACGAACTGAACGTGTCTGTCAGTGGAGACTTTGGGATTCCGCTGGCTACTTGGTATCTGCTTCTATACAAGTGGATCTCGAGTCAGCTTAGCAAACGCTTGGCTGACACCTCCACTGCCGTGTGCCGAGGTCCTTTGTAACTCCAATCGCTCGGTGGAAGTATAAGGGTTTACAAAAGCTCATCTATCCATGGTTAATGGAGTGTTGGCAGGGCACTGTACAATGCGAGTTCATGCGGTACGCCATAATACACATAATGGACATCCCCAGCCGTGTTAGCTGTATGGAAGAAGACGAGATGAAATCATCCAGTCACCTTACGCTCAGCTGTTCAGTCTTTGCGGAGACGAGGCGCAAATCGCAACTTTTTTTTGCGCTATCCTAAGTTGTGGTAAAGGCGACAAAGAGATGGCGCTTGTCGATTCTTTTATCATTCATCGGTATACGCCAAAAATTGATATATCGTAAAAATTTAATAGATAATCAGCTCCGTTACCGTTTGTCAGTCTTTCACTAAGATATTAGGAAAGCATATTCGGCGGAAGTTAACCCGGTTAGCATACTTAAATTCCAATCTGCAGGCATACAGGCTTTAAGGTTGGTATATAGCTTCCCGGGAGTTTGTTATTATTTGCTATTCTCAATTCATTATAGATGTGTGGCGGAACGCATGTGAATCATCACAACAGCGCTGTCTAGCAATAAAGAAATGTTCACTCCATAACATATTCACATCATTTACGTCGGTTACCAGCTCACCATAATCATTTCTGCAGAAAACTAGGCATCTTTCATCACCATGATGCGTGATGAGCGTGAATCTATAGCTAGCGGCCTTTTTTTGCGTTGTAGCTCGATATTCCTTATAGTTGTTTTAGCAGGCCCGCTGGAAACCTATAGTGTCCACAGAAATATGTGGTAAGAGAGATTGCTCTCAGAGAGAATGTGTGCTAGCCGATAGGAGTAATCATCAGCTGTTTTTTATCGACGAAAACTTGCATTGTAACATGTGTCCGAGTCTATATTTGCACCCCGTAGAGTGCGACGTCGATCACGAGGTGATAGATTTGGTTATGTGTTCTTCGATTAGCAGCCAGCATAGTAGCTTTACTGTACCATTTTTGCTGGCATATGGTTATGCAGATGAACATTTTTTTTTTTTTTTGCGTGAGGGCTGAAAATTGCCTAATGCACCATAATTGCTGCCATCGCAGCAACCGTGTGTCCGTAGACTAAAAAACAGCCCCGGTTTGGAACCGTCGCCCACCCCGGTACTACATTCGCATTACTTCAGGGTGGCATTCCATACCTCTCTTAAGATCCTACTGTTGTCCCTGCGGCCAGGTTCCCGCTATTTCCTCTGAGTGTCGATTTAATCGCCACTGCTTCGCCTGCGCATTTCCCTGCGCTCCCTCGCAGCATCCATCAGGTGTGTCATGACTATAAATGCTATTTTGCTCACTGCAGTCCAGCACTCTTACCTGATACTAAATTTCTCGTGGTAGGTTCCTCCCCAAAAGCTCTATTTAAGGCGAGTCTTTCCTCGTGGAAACGGGGGCAGTGGAACATGGCGTGTTCTCCGTTTTCTAACTCGTTGACACACATTGGGCAAAGAGGATTTTCCTCTATCCTACGCTTCCATAAATACTCTTTGAAACCGCCATGTCCACTCAGTATCTGCGCGAGATGGTAGCTCAGTTCGCAGTGCTTCCGCACATTCCATTGAGCTACGTTCCAAACTAGCGTGAAGGTCCATATGGCAGCAGAATTTTCCAACTGTAAGACGAAATATGCCTTCCCTGCCCATCCTGAGACAAAAGTCGCCGAACATGATTTCGACGGCGGTTTTGCAAAAAAATCGACTAAACACGATATCTACATAGTAGAATCGAAGAACGTAAGGCAAGTAGTAGATTTTATGATGTCACAGTTTTTTTTTTTTTTTAATCCAACTGTCACGACACAAGCCGGATACCATTTAGCTTATGTCACACATGTTGCAACCGTTTTATTATAGAGTTTCTAAAACGCCCGTCACACCTGCAACACATCGAGTCTGTGCTTCTGAGTATAAGAAATGAGATTTCCAAGGAATTTTCTAGTTTGGTTGCACTGATGCAAATCTCGATTAAAGACAATTACGAAAATTAAGAGGCAAAAGATATAATACAACAATACATAATATATGTAGATATGTGTGTATGTACATATGCACATAAATAAAAAAAGAGTCAATACCAAAATGACATCAAAACGTTAAATGGCCTCAAAACGTTTTTTTTTTTAAATCGTGCATGTATTGGTGTTTTTCTGGTGACGTACTACACTCATAAATTGGGTCAAAAACAATTGAAAAGGCGTACAATAAATTTCAATAATACACATTACATTGTCTATTGGTCTTCTATGGCCGTCCAGAAATTTTAATTTATTACCAGCCATCATGAACTGTGAGCGCACTGTGGCAAATACAAGCCAAATAAGACTATAAAATAAATATTAAAACGGCAAATTGAAATGCCCATAAAAAAAGAATACACATAAACAATACCAATACATATGTATTAAAGATATATCCATGCAAAAAATGCGATTAGTCTAGGATGAATCCGGGATGAGTCGCAAAGGAGTATGCGACTAAAGCCAGTTTTGATCTCTTTGTATGCGTTGAACTGTTCCCTTTTGTTTAAGCATGTCCTATGATCGATAGGACCAATCCCCTTTGCACCCATATGATACACTTAGAAGACTAGTCCCTTTTCGATTCAATAAGGACTCAAATAGTGTCCAGTCGCATTTTTCATCAAATCTACTTGATTTACGTTGTTCCGCCTACTTTCCAAAGTGGAATAAAAAAGATTATTCGAAAATTTAACCCTAACTCCGGCGTAGTCGTTAAGTCCTAGTAATTTAGGTTCGCTATAGTGCTCCGCATTTTTCTTAAATAATACGATTCAATCACCTGTAATCTTTTTTATTTTACTCATTGTGTTGCAGTTTTTTTATATTTCTTAAAATGGGCTACATAAATCCCAACTGTACCCGAAAGGGACTACAGGGGATCAATTATGCCCAGATGTAGACGAAAGAGATCAATCGGAGATCAATCTCTCGCACGATTTGAAATTTTTTGCTAACATTCGAATTGCTAAACTGTTGAATAAATGACTCCAATATTCAGTATTACAAACTAGTCTTTATTAGAGTACTTTGGGCGTAGTACTTCACAATTAAACTTCAAAACCAATAACGTGCTTAAATTAAAACTCATTAATCATTCCTCAGCTTGCGCTGTTTTTATACTCTCTATTGCCTCGTACGCATATTTCTAGTAAGGTCTAGACGTTTCGCCTTCTAAAACTGTTGTATCTCCTGCTTGGTAATTGAGCTATATGCGTGTGCATGTGTGAGTAACACTTCGGCTGATGACTACACGTGAGTGATGTGTTCATATACGCAAGTGTAGCTTGCGTTAATGTTTTTTTTTTTGTTGTGCCTTTATTCACTAACAGCTTAGTGATGCTAAAATTCGGCACAATATGATGGCTGTGCTGCATCCACCGCTGATTGCACATCGTCATTATTGATTGCTTATCATCATCAAAAGGTTGATTTGGTCTTTTAGAAGCAAGGTACCAAAGGAGGCCAACTCTTTCTTCAGTTGTTTTGTCCAACTCTGTGGATATCTTCCCCGTTTCTTTGCCGCCAAAGTCAGAGGTCGATAAGTACACCTACATAATAGCCTGAACTTGCGCCGTGCTACTTTTTAATTTTTCCTACATATTCCCACACATTTCATGCCGACTCTGAATGGCGGAAATACACTCGAAGTTTTTGCCAAACTACTGCAGAGAGGCGATCCCGCTTTAACAAAAGCGTGTTTTCAAAAAACTGTTTCTAAATTTTTGTCAAAATTTTGCTTTGCCCTAGACTTGAACCCAGACGACCAATCGACGACTAAACGGAACCCCACAATTAGATACCGGGACTTATGTTATAAAATAACTACGCCCTCTTGGCAAATAATAGTAGTTTTATAGGACTTGATGCTTATATATCTGATAGCTGTGCCACTCCTAGTAGCTATAGTCTTAGCCTGGTGAGCGCATTATATGAACACGGAGTTTGCTTAAACGTTTTTTTCTTGCAGCTCATACTTCCTATATCTGCTGTTACTGGAGAGGCTTAACTTATAAGAATATGACGCTAGAAGGCAGTGTCCGGCTAATATGCCCATCATGAGCCTTAAGTCTTCTCTTCTTAGGGACATAAGAGCTTTGTAAATCTAATATCGTTGATATGCGTGTGATCTTAGAATTTTTGCAGCTCGTGCTTCTATTTACGCCTTTCCTTCTTGATAGCTAATATGAAACTCTTGTCTAATTTTAATTTCTCGCAGGCAGACTGGGATGTCTACCGACGATTCATCGAGTGCTGTATACGCCTTCGCCAACTCAGTGGCCTATTCGTTACCTTTGAATGTATGGTCCGGTCCGAGTGAAATGTCTCCAATGCTTGTTTTCATTTTTTTTTGTCACTCCTTCATGAAGTACTGTGTGAGATTATTGCCCTAATGGCCGCCAGACTATCTATATATATGTTGACGTGACTGCAACTTAAGAACGTTTCCTCCAGGACTCCCGCTACTTTCTTTACGGCTTCAATTTCCACATGATGCATGTGACCATACAGTCTCTTCGATTTATATTTGACGACGCTATACTGCTATGGCCATACCCGAGGCCTTAAACCCTGTTACAATTGTTAACGCTATATTCCTGCAGGCGTTAATACCCAAGAGGAGAGTGAGGGTGAATGGGGCCTTGTCCATCTTATCATCCTCTATCATGCTTGCAGTGCTGCGGAGGCTTTCTTCTCATGGAGTTTCTATCTAGTATAATTCCTAGATATTTTGTGCTGTACTTTTTAAAATGTAACGCAAAACGAAAAGTTGAGGCACTGTTAACTGATGGGGCGATGTCAAAGTGCTGAAGCAAAGCCTCGCGGCAATGATCTATGTATATGTGACAAGTGGCAAAGGAGAAATTGTTGTTGTTGTTGGTAAGTTGTTGCACCTAAATAGGCACATCAGAATTGAATTTTGATATTATTTTCTTTCTATTAAAGCAGCAAAACACAGAGGCGTGTTTAAGGAGTAACTTTGGGGCTTTGGACCGCTCTTGACCGATATGTCAAATGTTCGTACTTGATATTATTTTACACAGAAGAATGGGGAAGAAAAATTGCATGAAGACTAGGGTGCAGCATATTAATCGTAAGCCAAAAGAGAAATCCAGTGAAGTAAAAATTGCTGCAGATGAGCCTACTAAAACTTTTTCGCCACTAACGACCCTGCAGCACCAGAACAAAGTAAAGTAAAAATGTGCAATAAAATTCTACTGACGCGCTTATGTCTGCATAGCTCATCTGGGTACCTACGTACCTAGAACTACTCATGCAACAAGTGCAAGAAAACAACAACACAAAAGTACATGAAGAAAATTGCCAACTGTTGAACGCCGATTGAGGATGACATAATTTCTGTTTTGTTGCCGCTGCATTGTCTGAGCCTTGCAGCACGCCTTTGATTGTGCCGCACCCAGCGTTGTCGGTAGCAGCGCCCCGCAGTAGTCCGACAGTTGCCTTTGTCAACTACGACTTGTTAAAAAAAAGGACACAAATGTAATCGAAGCAATCCAATTGTTTCCAGCTATGTATTAAGGCTGATCATTGTCCTGCATTGAAGTCCTTTCGTACCCAATTTAACTGTGCGAAAAATGCATTCGATGCATCGATTTGTTTTCAATATCGCAGAGCAATTCTTAAGATGGTAAAGATTTTTAACATTTTTATTACTCAGACGAACTGGCGCGCTATTATGCAGAAATTAAAAAACTTGACTCTCACAACAGTTGGGTATAAGCACTGGAAAGACCTTTATTTAATGGGCATCTCACTGACATCTGATTGAAAGGGCTAGGAGATATACCTGCAAGCAAGAGATCCGGCGCATCAGAACTCAGCTATGCCGTTAAATGCCAGGTGAACCCCGTTCTCAGGGTCCAATACCCAATACTCGCATTTAAGGAAATCAGACTCCCCAGGGAGATGCGTATCACTCTTCACACACAGCTTCGATTTGAACACTGTAATATGTTAAAATCTTAAATAAATAAATGCAAGGCGCGATATGCCTCCGACGAAATTAAGGCCGAGCTCCCTTCCAATTTGCAACGTGCTAGTTTAAATTTTTCCTACGAATTGGCCCATAAGGCCCACATATTTTACGCCGGCTGCGAACGGCATCTGCAAGGCAGACGAATTTTCACTGAGAGGCTTTTCATTACAGAAATACACTCGAGGTGTTTGCCGAGGCGCGACTCCGCTTAGAAAACTATTTTTCTAATTGAAAAAACTTATGTATAGATTTTTGAGGTTGCTTTGGCCAGAACTTGAACCCAGGATCTTTGGTGAGGTAGGCGAAGCACGCTACCGACTCAGAGTTTCGCAGCATCATGAATTCGACTTCGGCATACTTTTTTCGAGCTTTTAGATTACAGAATACTAAATATATGTACGTCTGAACTTCCTAGCTGTAACCGTAGCCTAAATCGAGTGCGATCAGCATACGATATCAGCAAATCAGCCCGCCAACCGCAAAAGCTTTGTCAAACTCGACAAAACATAACGACAAGATATAAACTGCAGTGGATGACAGAGTCTTTTCGGATCCGTAGAAATAAGCGAGCGCTTTTTACCGACAGTTAGTACCTCCTCCTTCGGGGTGCCTATTACTAAAACCACCTCATATCATAATCTCTTTGTGTTTCCTAAAAACTGAAAACAAGCAAGGACGGTACGGCTTCTAAAACCAGGAAAACCATCTAGGTGAAACGGTCATTATCATTCCTCTCGCCATTACCGCCCATTCCTTTCCCTTATTACATTGCATTTGCATTTACTAAGTTTTCGGATGGTTACGCTACGGACATTCAGACGTCCTAAAATCTAAAGGTAAGGTTCAATAGTAATCTTAGCTTTAATTCACTTGCAACAAGAATCATCTGTAAAGTATTAAGTAGCATCCTTAAGTCTCTTGCTGGTACGCCTTCAAGCAATCGTGACTGATGTTCGTCACGGGGAGCGTGCTTTCCGCAAGGTTATTGAATCCGCCATACTTCCAACGAAGGCCGCAACATTAGCCAGAGCGTGGACCTTGTAAGACAGCATGACCCTGGCGACCCCAAATAAGCGACATAAACTAAGCACAACTACAAAATATCTATCGGCGATAGTGTAATGCATTCCTCGGTCGACGAATTCAAATGGCAGGCCATCAAACACGCACATAAATACAAACATAGCGCGTCTCCTAGGCCCACCGCTATAGTGGTTGAAAAAGCCATCAAACGTGCTAAAACATCTAAGGCAGTAGGGCCTAGAGGTATTGCCATGCCGATGCTTAAAAACCTCAGCAATGAGAGATTAAAATATCTAGCACACATCTTCAACCTGTCTTCGTCTACCGTAGTCATCCCCGAGAATGGAAAATGGCGTGGGTGGTACCGCTACTAGGGCCTGGGAAACCAGCTAGCGTAGGAGACTCATATCGTCTGATATCTCTGCTTCCACCAGAAGGGAAGACACTTGACGCCATTCTGCGCGCCTATTTCACAGCAAACCTGCAACTTGCCAATCATCAGCATGGCTTTCGAAAACTACATAGCACCATCACCGCGCTTTACCCCATAAACACACAGATTAATTGCGGATTGAATCAAGAACCCCTCAACAGAACAGCAGTCGTAGTGCTAGACTTATAAAAAGCTTTTTATACAGTAAATCACGGCTGCACGTTACTGCAAGACTTGGAAGGGTCCTTCCCTCCTAATAATCTCAAAAGCTGGACTGCAAATTAACTGTCTGAACGGTAGGCATCGGTGCAATTCAGGAACGTAACATCTGAACCCAGAAGGGGTGCCACAGGGTGGTGTCCTATCATTTTAAATTCTATGTATCGAAGCTGCCTTCGTACTTCGTTGCGAGAGTACTCCCCATTAGAGAGTGAAATGAAATGCTGAACAGTTTCTTTTGAACAGCAAAGGGCTTGTGCATCCCAACAGACATCTGATTTAAGAGGCCCCACCTCCCAGGTTGAGCCATATATAGAGAAATACGCAAAGGGTTCCTCAGTGATATCCACAAGAAGGCGACCTTTATTAAAAGAATGGCCCGGCGTACCTCGTTCTTAAAGTCAAATATCCTGAACTCCCTGGGTAGATGCCCGACACTCTAGCTTAACTTTGATCTGGATACTGTAAAATATTTAACTCTTACATATTCAGGATCAACCCCGACATACATACATAATGTACATACAATGTACGTCCTGCTTATAACGTGTCTCCAAATGATACCAACTATCTTTTCAATTGCAACGTGGAACCAACGCCTCTAACACCCCTTTATCTCTGGTCCACTGCAAGTTTCCTCGGACTCCCGTTAGAGGATATTGATGACAGTTTTTGCACCTATTGCATAGGGCGAAGCACAGCTACCACAACAACAACTTGGAGCAAAGAGAAAATAGTACTATGTATGAAAGGATGCCGCATCCGCAAAGGTGTTCCTACAGAGCCGGTAAATTTCTTTGTCATTTCATGCCTTGTAAACCCCACTAAAGCAGACTGCTTATGGAGACACGTGGTAATTCTTTTTCACAGACATAGATCCGGTACGTTCTAAGCTCGACCATCTCGGAAACGATTTAATATATTTTTGTAATACCAATCCAGCTTAAGTAATTCAAAAAAATGTTAATTTCTTTGTAAGAACCACTAAAGTAGATTTCAGTTTTTTGCTTTTCTTTTGGAATAGTGACCTATTTTAAATTTTCATCCTATTTCCCCAAATGATGTTAATTCCGCACGTCTTGCTTTTCACCATAGTACTGTTTCCCAAAGACGTCTTGCTTTTCACCATGTGGCAGAAAAGCTTAAGTTCAACTGGTATTTGAAAATCTCAAACAAACGTTTTGAAACAAAAGCCAAAGTTTATCTTTTATTATATATCTTCCAATTATGTTGTAGGACGGCTGTGTTAGGAATTCACCACCCCATTTGCTATGCTGTCCGCCTCAGCATAGCTGATTTTTTAAGGCTGTATAACTCTGTAATTTATTTTGCCTTTGGAAAAATGACCTATTTGAAAATAAGCTGGCTGAAAAATATTGACATAACAGCTTAAGTTAAATCAATAATTGAAAATTTCAGCCAAGCGATTTATAAAAAAAGCTAATTTGGCTATTTGTTTCTTATTTGCTCGATATAAGGTGTGTTAGAGCTGCAGCAGTGTTACTTTTTATGACATAGCATAACGTTCTTCAGCAAAATTTTAACAGATGTGGCAATTTCGCGCGTCCGTTGAACGAAATATTGACAATCTATTGATCATCGCTAGGAAATTAGCGACATTCCATCAACTAAGCACTAAGCAACAGCACTTTAGCAATAATACTGTTATTATTTGGCTGCTCAACCACACCCATATTAATTGTGCATTAAATCTAAGATATAAAACTCAAAAATGACTCCGGTTGTTATGTCCGCAGCATTTATTTGGTTCAAAGTCACAACCAATAATAGCAAAAGCCATAATAATTTACATGGGCCATCTATGCCTTCTCTGATTGAAAAGCTGAACTACCAGCGCTGCCGTCATCAGCTCAGTGTCATCATTGCCCGTAGCGCCACTAACACCAATCTCGTGCCTGACACACAAAAATCATTTCACTCAAGTTATAAGTCTTCCAATTATGTATGTATGTATATTAATTTGACTTACTTATGATGATATGAAACAGCCAACTAAACTAAAACCTGTTTAGTTTCTTTCATATTGAGTGCGATAAACTTCAAGTTCATCGTCTCAAGACCCTGGCTTCAGGGAACCAGATTGACCCGGGAAATTTGTCAACAATGACTTTGGTTGTTACCGCTTATATTAGACAATTTCCATTTAAAAATTTTTTTCTTTGACAAAGGTGAAATTGTAATTTCACCTCTTTGGTTTTCACCATGTTTATTTTGTGGGAGAAAATTGGCTAGTCACTTGTTTTGGACACAACAGATGTCGCAGAATGTAGTCTTATCATTTTTAATTGCAAGCAACTGCAGATGTCGCACAAGCAAACAAGATGTTTAAAAGATGGCGCCTTCGTTGTTAAACTACCTCCTCTTAAGGCGATGTTATAGCGTTGCTGGCATCATCGCTGGCGATGCAAAGCGATAAACGTCAAAATTACAAACAGCCTCGGTCACCTGATGCAAATCTCAGGTCTATAGTTGCATTTTTGGTACTAAGAGTACTTTAAGCTGAGTTGCATTTCATAGTTTAATAAAAGTTTGTAGTAATTACAGATGAAATAGATGCATATATTTCCACGGGAATATAAATAATGGAACATTGCAGCCTCCAACAATGCGGAAACATACGGAAAGCAAAATTTAATTAAATTAGAGTCAAAAACGTCTAGAGAAAATTAACAAAATATAAAGCGCCACAGGTGTAACATTGTTGTTTTTTCATTTAACAATACTGTTGCAAGATTCTTGGGTACAGAAATTCAGAAATCCTAGAAAATAGTTTACCGATATACTTTGTTGTTGTGTTTTCTATGTTTTTTACACTTAGAGGAGTAACATCATGTAATAAATTAAATTTTTAATGAAAATCAATAACTCTGAACTGAATAATTTTCGCCATGATATAAAATTAAAATGCTGTGTAACAGGAGCAACACTTTTGTGACTACATAAACCCTGTTTCAATCTTTTACGTCCCTGCACAGAACCCTAAATGACCGTATTCAACCGAAAGAACAATGGCAACCCAGATTTTACCATTATGCTAACTTAAGCGCATAACGGAACGATACAAGGTGGCAGCATGGTGACATACCTACAAACATAAAACAAAATCCCATGTACTTTGTTTTTGTAAATTCGATGGACAAATGTCAAAATCGTACTGCGCCGGAAATTGATTTATCAAATCAAATAAAAAAACTTTATAATCAGCTGTTCCATGCTGCCACCTTGTATCGTTCCGCCTTGCTTAAGCGAGTGCCTCCCTGCAAAAATTGTTGGATTACGTGTTCCATTTTCTTCATGTTGGAGTACTCTAACAATACTCCTTTGCAATGCGTTTGCGAACCACCATCAGCCGATCATTGCTCGTTTTTTAACGACCGTGATCACGACACGATGACTATCGAACAGAGTTGCCAAAAGTAAAATATTGCATACAAATAACTGATAATAAAATTTTACTATGGCAACTCTGATACAATGCAGCCGCGCACTGGTTTTATGTATACATACTATAGTATATAGAAATATTAGTTTCTTTATTCACGCAAATGCTAAATAACATAAGAATATTCGTAGTGAAAAATATAAAAGTTGCATTACCCCTCTTCATTTATTTTCATTTCAAATTAAATTCACTCCGATAATTCTTTCCGACACAATTCCTTTTTAGTACTTTGGCATATGATCCTCTGTGGGTGCTCCATGGAGTACTACAGTGAAAGGACTTTGGAAAGTACTCTCACGTATGTACTCTATGGAATGCTCACAAACAAAGCGAGAGTGGGATCACCTACTCCTCTCCTAGGACATCGCAATGTTAATTGGAGCACATTTTTTGTATGGATACAGATTAGTTTTGGAACACTCCTATACTCCCAAAGGAGTATTCCTTACATTATTTATGGAGTACTCGCGTTTTTTGAAGGGCTGTCAGAAAGAAGCATAGCGAAACAATACAAGGTGGCAGCATGGGACAGCTGATTTTAAACTTTTTTTATTTGATTTGATACATCAACTTCCGGCGCAGTACGATTTTGACATTTGTCCATCGAATTTACAAAAACAAAGTACATGAAATTTTTATTTATGTTTGTAGGTATCTCACCATGCTGCCACCTTGTATCGTTCCGCTATGGAAGGAAGTCAACAAACTTGTACTTATCCACAATGAAGACGTTGCTAGTGGAGACAATAGCTGTGTTTTCTTTTTTCACATCTATATACGTTTACGCTTAAACTTTATATGGAATGCTAAGCGACAAACTTTAAATACACCTCTGAAATTGCTACGCATAAAATTAGTAGTGTGATGGTAGCGTGCTCCGCCTATTACACCGTATGCCCTGGGTTCAACTCCCGGGCAAAGCAACATCAAAATTTTAGAAATAAGATTTTTCAATTAGAAGAAAATTTTTCTAAGCGGGGTCGCCCCTCGGCAGTGTCTGGCAAGCGCTCCGATTGTATTTCTGCCATGAAAAGCTCTCAGTGAAAACTCATCTGCCTTGCAGATGCCGTTCGGAGTCGGCATAAAACATGTAGGTCCCGTCCGGCCAATTTGTAGGGAAAAATCAAGAGGAGCACGACGCAAATTGGAAGAGAAGCTCGGCCTTAGATCTCTTCGGAGGTTATCGCGCCTTACATTTATTTTTTTTTTTATTTAAATTTCAATACGCATTATACTCAGATGTAACTGAAATATGTGTCTTGGTTTCACCCTCTGCACTAATTCTATGTATTCTATGCGCGTCCACTATTTATCACAACTGATTCAGCTACATGTTATATACAGAAATACAACAGAGGGTTGTGTCTCCGCTTTTCGGTACACCCTGTGCTGTAGCTAGTTGTTTAACCACTGCCGCTAGATGGGTCTCCTAAGCATTATCTAAGCGAGGATAGGCGTTTTTTTTTTCCACGCGCAAACGAAACTTTTACGCGTGTAAAAAAACACGGCTAATAGTGTGAGAGAATTTTCAGGGTAGGCATGTGTTGTTTGTGCGCGAGTGTCTCATGGGGTAGCTATCTGCTACTGTTGCTCGTGTGTACGAAGTCAACGCTTGGACTTCGCCATATGGTAAAAAACGAAATGATATTATTTCGTTTATTAACGTTAAAAATCTGAATCGTTTCCACAGAAACCATTGATTTTTTGATAAACGTTACGATGCATCCTTGCTGTAAATCCGCCTCAACTTTTAGTCGGTTAAAAACCAGGGATAACAGTGACTATAGATATGTTTGTGAATGGAATTTACAGTTCTGTTTCAGCACGACTGTCCCTTTGTCTTTTTTGGAGTACTCTCTTTCACTTAAGTGCCTTTTCATTTCTGAATCTGATTTTTGTGTCTTGCAAATAAATGCTTGGCACAATTTACTTCCGAAGAGCTTTTAGGCCGAGCTTCTCTTCCACTTTGCGTGAAACAGGATTCGCCACGGGTAGGTGAGGTTGACAATTGGACTGGAAAAGCTATAAATTGGGCTAAGCAGTCCTCAAATCATTTGGATATTTTAGTCGCCTCTTACGACAGGCATACTTACCACGGGTATATTCTAACCCCCTTGTTAAAACTTAGTTCTTAAATTTGAAGAACAGTACCAACGAGTGGGAAAAATAATCGCACATGCAAGTTTGAAACATATATGTATATCGCTACTACTGAACTGTGCAGCCTGTCAAACATTACAGTACAGATATACAACGAGAGAAGGAGGCAAAATCTCAAAGCTGTTGTTAAATTTTTGTAAAAAAGGGACTTAAATATATGTATATTTCAACAAGCCGTCTTGCTTGTCTCAATATGGTACATTAGCTATTTCGTTCTCCAAATGAAAAAGTAAGCTTTTGTTTTCCATTAGTATTATAGCAGAATAGCATTACCGATTTGTGCTGAGCGTGCAGATATACGTATGTAAATGAGCCCTTAGCCTCGTTTGTTTTTTGCAACGAAAAAAAGCACGGACGAAAAAGGGTATGTTAGAAAAAAATTTACAAAATTGATATTATTTCAACACCAACAGCAGCCTGCCCAGTACCTACTCATATTTTGTTTACTTCATCAAAAATTTACTTCATTAGAACACTCAAAATAAGCAAAAATTTTGAAAACGTTTATATATCATTTGTTCAAGCTAATTCACTTTAAATTATTTTTAAAAACGTTTAAAGAAATGCTTGTTGGGATGTATGTATAAGTATATTTTTATACATGTATATTTGAATTTTTTTCATTTCAAAAATACGAATTCTTCGCTTTGTTTTTATACTCAGTTGAGCAGAGCTCACAGAGTATATTAAGTTTGATTGGATAACGGTTGGTTGTACATATATAAAGGAATCGAGATAGATATAGACTTCCATATATCAAAATAATCAGGATCGAAAAAAAAATTGATTGAGCCATGTCCGTCCGTCCGTTAACACGATAACTTGAGTAAATTTTGAGGTATCTTAATGAAATTTGGTATGTAGGTTCCTGAGCACTCATCTCAGATCGCTATTTAAAACGAACGATATCGGACTATAACCACACCCACTTTTTCGATATCGAAAATTTCGAAAAACTGAAAAAGTGCGATAATTCATTACCAAATACAGATAAAGCGACGAAACTTGGTAAATGAGTTGAATTTATGACGCAGAATAGGAAATTAGTAAAATTTTGGACAATGGGCGTGGCACCGCCCACTTTTAAAAGAAGGTAATTTAAAATTTTTGCAAGCTGTACTTTGTCAGTCGTTGAAGATATCATGATAAAATTTGGCAGGGACGTTACTCCTATTACTATATGTACGCCTAATAAAAATTAGCAAAATCGGAGAAGGACCACGCCCACTTTTAAAAAAAATTTTTTTTTAAGTAAAATTTTAACAAAAAATTTAATATCTTTACAGTATATAAGTAAATTATGTCAAGATTCAACTCCAGTAATGATATGGTGCAACAAAATACAAAAATAAAAGAAAATTTCAAAATGGGCGTGGCTCCGCCCTTTTTCTTTTAATTTGTCTAGGATACTTTTAACGCCATAAGTCGAACAAAAATTAACCAATCCTTTTGAAATTTGGTAGGGGCATAGATTTTATGATGTTAACTGTTTTCTGTGAAAACGGGCGAAATCGGTTGATGCCACGCCCAGTTTTTGTACACAGTCGTTCGTCTGTCCTTCCGCATGGCCGTTAACACGATAACTTGAGCAAAAATCGACGCATCTTTAATGAACTTAGTTCACGTACTTACTTGAACTCACTTTATCTTGGTATGAAAAATGAACTAAATCCGACAATGACCACGCCCACTTTTTCGATATCGAAAATTACGAAAAATGAAAAAAATGCCATAATTCTATACCAAATACGAAAAAAAGGATGAAACATGGTAATTGGATTAGTTTATTGACGCGAATTATAACTATAGAAAAAACTTTATAAAATGGTTGTGGCACCTACCATATTAAGTAGAAGAAAATGAAAAAGATCTGCAGGGCGAAATAAAAAACCCTTAAAATCTTGACAGGTATTACATATATAAATAAATTAGCGGTATCCAACAGATGAAGTTCTGGGTCACCCTGGTCCACATTTTGGTCGATATCTGGAAAACGCCTTGACATATACAACTACCACCACTCCCTTTTAAAACTCTCATTAATACCTTTAATTTAAATACTCATTAACACCTTTCATTTGATACACATATCGTACAAACGAATTCTAGAGTCACCCCTGGTCCACCTTTATGGCGGTATCTCGAAACGGCGTCCACCTATGGAACTAAGGATTACTCCCTTTTAAAATACTCATTAACACCTTTCTTTTGATACCCATATTGTACAAACAAATTCTAGGGTCACCCCTGGTCCACCTTTATTCCGATATCTCGGAACGGCGTCCACCTATGGAACTAAGGATTACTCGCTTTTAAAATACTCATTAACACCTTTTTCTTGATACCCATATTGTACAAACAAATTCTAGGGTCACCCCGGCGTCGACCTATGGAACTAAGGATTACTCCCTTTTAAAATACTCATTAACACCTTTCATTTGATACCCATATCGTACAAACGCATTCTAGAGTCAACCCTGATCCACCTTTATGCCGATATCTCGGAACGGCGTCCACCTATGGAACTAAGGATTACTCGCTTTTAAAATACTCATTAACACCTTTCATTTGATACCCATATCATACAAACGCATTCTAGAGTCACCCCTGGTCGACCTTTATGGCGATATCTCGAAAAGGCGACCACCTATACAACAACCACCACTCCCTTTTAAAACCCTCATTAATACCTTTAATTTGATACCCATATCGTACAAACACATTCTAGAGTCAACCCTGATCCACATTTATGGCGATATTTCGAAACGGCGTCCACCTATAGAACTAAGGTCCACTCCCTTTTAAAATACTCATTAACACCATTCGTTTGATGCCCATATTGTACAGACAAATTCTAGGGTCACCCCTGGTCCACCTTTGTGGCGATATATCGAAACGGCGTCCACCTATGGAACTAAGAATTACTCCCTTTTAAAATACTCATTAACACCTTTCTTTTGATACCCATATTGTACAAACAAATTCTAGGGTCACCCCTGGTCCACCTTTATGCCGATATCTCGGAACGGCGTCCACCTATGGAACTAAGGATTACTCCCTTTTAAAATACTCATTAACACCTTTCATTTGATACCCATATCGTACAAACGCATTCTAGAGTCAACCCTGATCCACCTATATGGCTATATCCCTAAATGGCGTCCACCTATAGAACTATGGCCCACTCCCTCATAAAATACTCTTTAATGACTTTCATTTGATACACATGTCATACAAACACATTTCAGGGTTTCCCTCGGTTCATTTTCCTACATGGTTATTTTCCCTTATGTTGTCACCAAAGCTCTCAACTGAGTATGTAATGTTCGGTTACACCCGAAATTAACCTTCCTTACTTGTTTTCTTTACTATTTATGTAAATAATGTACTTTGTATGGCTGCAGCCCATGCTTAAATAATAAATACATCAAGCCTTGTATTGTATTTGTTGGCCTTTTCATTGTTTAATCGACTAAACTAAGATTTTATTACAATTAGTATGCAGAAGTTGGGTAAAGGGGATAGTGACCCGTTGAATCCCTTTCATACTTTTTTTACGCACGCTACTACAATTCACTAACACTAGCAAAGCCCGCGCATGCGCAGAACATACATTTGCACAGTTTCAGCAAATAATGATTGACAGAAAATTTGCACATTAGGAAGATAGGAAGGTATTGATATAGAAGTGTTATATATATGGTTTGAAAGCACTCCTAGCCAAACCAAATGTCAAATTCTTCTTCTTTTGCTTTGCTTGCAACAAAAGTGGAAAGTTGGCTACTTTTGCATGTTAGATGGCGCGTTTGGTGACCTATTTGGCGCTCCTCATGCAAATACATGCAATCTACTCATCTGCCAGCGCACTATGCTGCATCAAAAATGCTATATGTCGGGCCCAAACACATCTTTGTTGCTATGTTCTTAAAGCTGGAGACATTGGTGCTTTATCGGTAACCGTATCGGTAACCTTTTAACAGCTGATTCGACCAACCTTATGAGAATCAATGCAATCGATTATTGGTGCCGCTAAGGTCGTAACCGTATAGTAGCCAACCAATTGGTTTTTGGTTTACCATCGTAACGATAAACAGCTGATTACGTTAGGGATACGGATACAGCGATACGACATACGGCACCAATGACTCCGGCTTAATCCATAGCCAACGCAACGGCACGCCAAAGCGACACAAAAAGAATTCAAGCACTTACGTTGTGCTAGCGTTGTCAATTAGTTTTTAAAATCTCTTGATATGAAAAATCTTTCAGTTTCCTATGCCATTCAATTCAATGTTAAACATAATTTTGTATACATATTAAAAAAAATTTGATGATGATTTGAAAATGATTTTTTTTTATTTTCCCATCATGACGAAAAAAGAGAATGTGATTTTTTCTTCTGCGTTTTTTCTTCAACGTATGTTACTTCCAAGGGACGCCAGCGCCAAACCGACGCATGAGTCGAATGTGTTTGGGTCTTTAGGCGGGTTTACATAAACGTTCGGAAGCGTTGACAGCACCCTAAGACAACAATGATATCTGATAGAACTGTCAACTTAACGATCAGCGCTCCCAACGAACTTTGTGTCACAAACTTAAGGGGACTCGCCAAATCTGATGTAAACTGTGCACATATGTATGTATATATGGGGTTTTGTCTCCCTTGTATATCCTAAAAGGTCTACATATAAGATATAGTGCCTGACACATGAACTATTAGAACTAACAAATAATTTATTTTACTGGCTTTGTTTTTGTTATAGCAGTGCTTCGCCCCATCCAATACGCGCGACCGATCACAAATTGTCATCAATATCCTCTAACGAGAGTTCAAGGAAACTTGCAGTTATAGTTTCAACAGGGGCGGACCATATTGAGAGGGGTTTTAGAGGCGTTGGTTCCACATTGCAATCGAAGGGTGGTTGGTGTCATGGAGAGGGTGAGTTCCTCTTCTGCGAGTTCTGGGAATTTTTCTTTAAGATCTGGGTTTGCCGGGCAATTCCTGGCTGTTGTTGTTGTTTTAAGCGATAAAGACACTCCCCGAAGGTTTTGGGGAGTGTTATCGATGTTGATGGTCCTTTGCCGGATATAGATCCGGTTCGTTCCGGTAACAAAGCACCATAAAGGTGTTCTCAGGTGCCGTATTTCAGCATAATGCTTACGGATTTGACCTATTAAGTCCCTGTGAAGTGTGACCTCTTCAATCAGCTGTCTGTTGAGATCCTAGGTTTCCAGGTATTAAACAGAAACTCTTTGTTCAGCATTTCATTTCTCACCCTAATGGGGAGTCCACTCGCAACATTGTGCGGTTGTTGTTCTGGGGACGTAGGAAATTAGCCTGTAGCGGTGTTTTTGGGGGCCTGTATTTTCTTCCAGTGCGCAACTTTTAAGCTCGGCAACCATATCGGGGACGTCATATATGTAATACTCCTATATTGCTAATAGAAAATGCTCGCAATGAGAATGTGATTTTTTCTTCTTCGTTTTTTCTTCAACGTATGTTACTTCCAAGGGACGCCAGCGCCAAACCGACGCATGAGTCGAATGTGTTTGGGTCTTTAGGCGGGTTTACATAAACGTTCGGAAGCGTTGACAGCACCCTAAGACAACAATGACATCTGATAGAACTGTCAACTTAACGATCAGCGCTCCCAACGAACTTTGTGTCACAAACTTAAGGGGACTCGCCAAATCTGATGTAAACTGTGCACATATGTATGTATATATGGGGTTTTGTCTCCCTCGTATATCCTAAAAGGTCTACATATAAGATATAGTGCCTGACACATGAACTATTAGAACTAACAAATAATTTTACATATAAGATATAGTGCCTGACACATGAACTATTAGAACTAACAAATAATTTATTTTACTGGCTTTGTTTTTGTTATAGCAGTGCTTCGCCCCATCCAATACGCGCGACCGATCACAAATTGTCATCAATATCCTCTAACGAGAGTTCAAGGAAACTTGCAGTTGTAGTTTCAACAGGGGCGGACCATATTGAGAGGGGTTTTAGAGGCGTTGGTTCCACATTGCAATCGAAGAGATGGTTGGTGTCATGGAGAGGGTGAGTTCCTCTTCTGCGAGTTCTGGGAATTTTTCTTTAAGATCTGCGTTTGCCGGGCAATTCCTGGCTGTTGTTGTTGTTTTAAGCGATAAAGACACTCCCCGAAGGTTTTGGGGAGTGTTATCGATGTTGATGGTCCTTTGCCGGATATATATCCGGTTCGTTCCGGTAACAAAGCACCATAAAGGTACTAGCCCGACCATCTCGGGACCGATGAATATGACCTAATTAAATCGTCTAGGCCATAACCTCACATGTGTATGAGGTGACGTTGACAATTCTGTTGAGGAAGCTATAAAGCTTTCTATTGCGCTTATCAATTCCTGGCATAGGGGTCTGAGTCTCTTTGTGTTTTTTTACTTCAATCTGCTGTGTTCTCAGGTGCCGTATTTCAGCATAATGCTTACGGATTTGGCCTATTAAGTCCCTGTGAAGTGTGACCTCTTCAATTAGCTGTCTGTTGAGATCCTAGGTTTCCAGGTATTAAACAGAAACTCTTTGTTCAGCATTTCATTTCTCACCCTAATGGGGAGTCCACTCGCAACATTGTGTGGTTGTTGTTCTGGGGACGTAGGAAATTAGCCTGTAGCGGTGTTTTTGGAGGCCTGTATTTTCTTCCAGTGCGCAACCTTTAAGCTCGGCAACCATATCGGGTACGTCATATATGTAATACTCCTATATTGCTAATAGAAAATGCTCGCAATGAGTTTTGAATTCGAAATCAAAACAAGACAGCCTACAAAATTTTTGTGATTCTAGCAGCGTTATTGGGCTACCGCAGGAATCAGTATTGGCACTGCTATTGTTTAAAATATATATTAACGATATTAAAGAATGCTTGAAATATTGCAATATTCGACTATTTGCGGATGATGCATTGATAACCATTAGTGAAAGAAGTGCGGGCTTTGCGGTATCGAAAATGCAAGAAGACTTAGACTCCCTTTACAAATGGCTATGCCATAGAAAGTTGAAAGTGAACGTGGATAAAACCAAAAGTACGATATTTTGCAAAAATCAAAGCATTATGGGTGCCAATAACCTTAGCAATATTACTCTGAAGATAAGAAATGTTGAAATTCAGCAAGTAGACAAGATCAAATACCTAGGAGTCTGGATCGACAAAAACCTTAGATTTGGAGAACACATAAGTTATTTAGAAAACAAAATTGCAAAAAAAATTGGTTTTATGTACAGAACTTGTAAATATATTAGTCACTTAATTAATAAGCTATAGATGGTCGGTCAGGATTTAAGTCCGAATTTGCGAAATAAGAAAATAAGATTTGCTTGAAATTACTTTTGTTTAGCTTACCCCTAACGGAGGCAGGTATGGAATTCCATGTATTATAGTGTTGACAAAGAACAACCTCGCAGATGCTATGAAATTAAAGGTAGGGACAATTAAATCACTGGTACGCTCAGACCTCGTGAAAACAAGTTTGTCAAACAGGTAAGAGGGAGTCTTACAATACATAAGACGAAACAGAAAAATACAGCTTCTGACTTTACCGTACTGGAAAATAACACATCCCAAAAGTTTATTTCTCCAGCTGGAGATGTGATCATATCTCTTAAGATCATAAACATACCGAGTAATATGATTGTATAACACATGAATTTGGGGGGCAGATTGTGAATCCAACTTATTATAGACTAATTCGGAGTATGAAATTATAGGTATTAGTAGTTGAATAGCGAGTCTCCGCCTAACGACTAAAGGTCTAAAAGCACCAGTCAGTCTCAGACTTCTTAAGGAGGCATACACTTTATATACAACTGAATTTGTGTGATCAGCACAGGATAAGTTAGAACTAATCACGAAGCCAAGGTTAGTAGTTTTACTAACAACCTGCAAAGGCATCATGTTCAAGTACAGCCGGGGCAAGGTAACATATTTAAATCGTGTGTTTAATATCACAGAATCACCGCTGTCAATTAAAGGCATGGTATGTTAGGTTAGGTTAAAGTGGCTGCCTCCGCTGTCCGAGCGGAGACTCACGTAGGCCGTTGTGGCCCGTTGTGCTACCACCCGGGGGCCCCTATTTCCTGTTACTCTACTTTCGAAGATGAAGAAAGTTTAGACCCCAGTGAGGCTAAACCATCGCGTTTGCCTAATGAAACGCAAGATGTCGTTTGGGTTTGTAGATTCAAGCTCCGCAAGGCACCCAAAAGAGTGTCTGTGGAGGCATTGGTACCTGGTTTTTAACAGTGCGGGACAGTGGCACAGACAGTGCTCAACGCTTTCTATCTCCTCCTCGTCCCTACAGCTGCGGCAGAAGTAATTTGTCTGCAGGCCCATATAGGCGCCGTGACTGGCCATGAGACAGTGACCTTTAAGAAGGCCCACTAGTGGGCTTATAGAGATACGGTTTAACAATATCACCGATCGCGATCTCTTTTCATCCAGCTTAGGCCAGATTTGCTTGGATATACTACATCTAGGTTCCCTCGCCCACCTGGCGTTTGCCTGATCCGTGAAAAGAGATCGCAGCTGGTATTTGCAAGTGTTTAGAGGAGGGCTGGCCCAACCAGCGGAGGTTATTGTTTGCAAGTTGGTGCCTCCCCTAGCTAGCTCATCCGCGGCGCAGTTTCCTGTGATGTCACAGTGGCCAGGAACCCATAGTATGCTTAGGTTGCAATCTTCAGCTAGTTTGTTGATGGTTTCTCTGCACTTCAATGCCACTAGTGACGAGGTGTTACTGCATTGCAGGGATTTTATGGCAGCTTGGCTGTCAGAGAAAATTGAAATAGAATTGGTTACCTGCAGGTTAGCAAGATAGCGGGCTGCTTCCCAGATAGCTATGAGTTCAGCCTGAAAAACACTGCAGTGATCGGGTAGGCGAAAGCTCTCGCTTAGATTGAGCTTCTCCGAGAATATTCCGCTGCCGACTCTGTTGTTTAGTTTAGAGCCATCTGTAAAAACGGAGATTTCGTGTGATCCCGGCTCCACGTCGTTTGCCCACTCGTTCCTCTCTGGGATTCTTGTGGAAAATTTGTTGTCCCAGCAAGGGGTCGATGTTGTATGGTCCAATTTCAAGAAGGTTTCGGGGACTTGCTTCAGGATCCGGGTGTGACCAAACCTGCAGTCCCTCCATGGTTCGATAGCGTTGAGCCTTGCCGCGTTGCAGGAGGCACAGTATCTACCTTAAAGATCAGTTGGGAGAAGGAATAATATGGTTTCAAGAGCTTTGGGGGGAGTGGAGGGAAGGGCACCGCTGGTGAGCATTGCCGCCATCCTCTGCACTCTCGTTACTTTACTCTTGTTAGATTCGATATCGAGTGCCGTCCACCATACGGTGACGGCGTAGAAGAGTATGGGTCTCACCACTGCCGTATAGATCCAATGGACTATTCGTGGCTGGAGACCCCACCTTTTTCCGATTGCCGACTTACAAGCGTAGGGAGCCATTGTGACTTTCCTGGATCGTTCCTCCAAATTTCGCTTCCAGTCAAGCTTCCTGTCTAGATTAACTCCGAGATATTTAACCTCGGTAGATAGTTTAATTTCCTTCCCGTTTAGGGACGGGAGGGTAAATTCCGGTATACTGCGTTTGCGGGTAAAAAGCACAATCTCAGTTTTTTCACTGCTGATGCTGAGTCCGCATTCCATAGACCAAGTGTTTGTTAGATTAAGAGCATTTTGCAAGAGTTCGCCAAGCAGCGGAAGGTGTTTGCCGGTAACTGTCAAGGCTATGTCGTCGGCATATGCAATGACTTGGCATCCGGTTGGCTGTAGTATAGATAACAGAGCGTTCACCGTCACGTTCCATAGTAGAGGAGAAAGAACGCCCCCCCTGGGGGGTTCCTCTATTGGTATACCATATTAACGGTGAGCTGCCCAGCTCAGAGGTAATGATTCTCTTGTTTAGAAGGAGCTCGACGAATTTCACAAGAGGCTCTTCCACCCCTAGTGAACGTAGAGATTTTGTGACCGCTGCTGGGAGAACGTGGTTCTATGTCGAGAAAGATACCCAGCGTAAATTCTTTAAAGGCAAGACCCTTCTCTATCTTAGTAGTGATAGCATGTAGAGCTGTCTCTACGGATTTGCCCTTAGAGTAGGCGTGTTGGTTGTTGGAGATTAGTGCCTTATTTGCCGATCGTCTAATGTAGGCGTTCAGCAATCGGTCTAGAACATTTAGGAGGAAGGAGGTCAGACTTATTGGTCTGAAATCCCTTGGACTGTTGCCCGATATCCTGCCTCCTTTGGGTATGAAGACTACCTTTGCCTTGGTCCGTTCCGTGGGGATATAGACCAGGTTGAGGCAAGCCTTGTAAATTTTAGCTAGCAGCGGGCTTATAAGATCGCTTGCAGCTTGCAATTCAGCGGGAAATATTCCATCCGTTCCCGGAGATATGAAGGGTTTAAAGGACTTGATTGCCCAGATAACTCCTTTTTCGCTTACAATGTGGTCCAGGGGTTGAAATGGCCCTGGGTTAGATTGCGTGTTTAAGATGTATGGTTGAGATCTGCAGCCTGGAAAGTGAGTGCTGATCAGGGTTTCCAGAATTTTCGTACTAGAAGTGGCCCATTCTCCGCTCGTTGTGCGAATGCAGCTTGGAGGTATGGGGTTTATGGAGAGGACCATTCGTAGGCGATTGGCCTCTGGGGCTTCTTCGATGTCATTGTTGAAGTTCTTCCAGGAGTCCCTTTTGGCCTTCTGGATTAACTTCTTAAAAGATTTTAAGGCATCCCTATAAAGGGACCAGATTCCTGTGCCCTTAGCCTCGTTAAAGAGTTTATTGCTGTTTTTCCTCTGCTCGGAGATTTCTTGGTTCCACCAATAGGGTTTCTTCTTACCCCTCACCTTAATCTCCGGGCAGGCAACTGTGAAGGCAGCGTTACAAGATTTGGTGATAAGATCTACTGCTTCTTCTATTTTTGACGATGAGTCTAGCTCACCGAGAGAAGCAAATGTTGTGTCTAAAGGAGGCGCTTCATCAGTTGTTACCGGTAGTCTCGGCCTACTGTGAGAAGCGTTCTTTAGGAGAGTAGAGGATAGGACTTTTTTTATAAAGGTTCCAGTCCGTACGTCTCCTATTCCTGTAAGCCACCCTAGGCGGTGTACGCAAGAGCAGAGTGAAAATGATATACATATGATCAGAAAAAGGCATGGTAATTCTTCACTTTAGCTCACAACTGGTAAAACTCGGCCAAAAATATCGGGAGAGGTTTCAAAAGACGTGCTTTGGACCCAGGACCACGAATCCGAAAGCGGAAACTGGTAAAATATGGTGAAGAAGTGGTTTGCGGATATAGTTTTGATCTCCAAGCCAGTGTTGGGTAATTTTTTATGATTGTGACTGAAGGCCGTCAAAGCAGTATGGATCCAACTCCCAAATTCGGATCGGTTTGAGGTCATTTTTCGTTTTATTTTAATATCTTTTGACAGAAATAAAATTTTCAATTTCCGCTTTCGGTCCTGGGTCCAAAGCGCTTCTTTTGACACCTCTTCCAATATTTTTGGACGAGTTTTGGCAGTTGTCAGCTAAATTTAAGGATTATCAAATGTGAGATTGTGCTGTGAAAATAAAACCAGCCTTTCCTATGAGGTGTTTAGTTCATGTTTCCTTTGATTTTTGACACAGTGGGAAGGCTTGTAATATTCTCTTATATGGACATCTCTGTTCTACTTGCGGCTAGCAGACAGTAAGTAGATCCGCCATTTTGTTTGTGTGTGCGCGAAGATGGTCGTGGCATTGCTGTGGAAGTTGTGATAGTGGTCAGATAATTTGTTCCAACTACGTGTTTGAATTAGTTATAATTAGTATTGACAAAATTCTGTATTTGCCTTGCCCAATACAGACTGTTAAGTAATATCAACACAGTAGAATTTTTGCAAAATTTTGTCGTGCTCTGTTACAGTTTTGGTTCGATTTTCTCTCGGGCGAGTTCGTATAAGTGCATAGTTAATTCGTCGTAATTTTTCCCGACTCGGTGGGAAACCCGATTTCTAATTAATTTTTGTCCTTTAATTTGTTTTGCTCATGGGGATTTTTGTTGTTTTAAAATAATTGAAGGTATAATAACGCATTTTAAGCCACTATATTGGTTAAGAAATCGACTATTTCAGTGTTAAAATTGTATTAAGACATATTTTGTTACTCGCTGGATTATTTCTTCGCATATTTATATATATATAAGCGAGTATAATTTGCATAGAAATTCGTGTAGTGAGACTCGTTGTTCGCTTATTTATGTCAAAAGCGAGAAAAGTAGATGGTTAAAGTGATGTGAAAAATGAAAGAGAATTAAAAATAAGTGCATTAGAGAGATCCGACTATACATTGAATTTCTTTCTAACATGGTGAACTGACTCAATCGCTCAAGTATCATCTCTTTTTTATGTGAGTTGAGTGTGCTCAAAAGCCGATTGTATACGATGTTTGTATCCATTTTTTCTACACTTGCTTTGCGGCAAGATGTGATGTTAACGAATGAAATTCATTCATTTTGGGCATGGGGAAGTTTACTTCCCTGTTTCTGATGGGATGGTAGCATAAAATATATACGTTTTAATTAAGGTAGTAATTAAACTGAAACTGCTAAAAACTCTCAAAAAAATATCGTGAGAGATGTCAAACGACGCGTCTTCACATCAGTATTAGTAATCCGAAAGCAAATTTTAAGGAACATTTTTACTCGTCAAAATATATTAAAGAAAAGAAGGCCCGTATTTCGGTGGGTGGTACCATAACCTGCACAATTACCAAAATAACCCCGGTTTTTGCGAGGAACACGTTTCTGCGTTGGCGGGCTCCGGCCGCGCTTATAAAACATTACCCTTGCCGGTCCACCTATGGTAGTATCAAAATTAAATCGGTGCACAATCCTTTTGTACACAAATTCTTTTCTGTGTACAACAACCACATGTAAATTTCGGTAGTAGTGCAGTTTACGGTACCCACCCTAAAGTTGGGCCAAAATTTTCGAGTGAGGTATCAAAAGACGCGTATTAATCTCGAGAACAATAATCCGAATTTGCCACGGATAGGTCAGGTTGACAATTGAGTTTAGAGAAGCTATATATTGCGCTAGCAACCTGAAAGGGTTGCGCTACACAGCCCCTTGAATAAATTTCCGCTATCGTGGTATTGGGTCCAAAGCGCGTCACTTGACACCTCTCCCCATATTTTTGCCGACGTTTTAGCAGTTGTGAGTTAAAGTAAGGAATTGCCAAATAAAGAGTGTTTTACCGTCCAAATTGCAGAAATTGCAAAACTAAAGATCTCCGGAAAATAGAAACTTTAGCTTGGCATCTAGGAGGATGACTCTAACAACTTATTTATATTTATCGTCAAAGATCGGTATACTAAGGAAAATCTTACAACAAATTTTAAATACATACAATCAAAGTCATCCTTCCTTAAAATTAAATGACGGAAATTTTCAAAGGTGGGTAATAATTTTCAACAATAGTAGAGTGCCTATTACACTTCCAAAAATGTTGACACAGATTTCAAAAGACGAGGTTTGACCAATGTAAAAATCCGAACACCGAAATAAAGTTGTTTTCTTTAATCAAAAGATATACATATGTATATGTACAAAAAATTTCAAAATTACCCCTTGGCCATTGTGAATTCATATAAGTGAAGAATCTTTCTATTCCTCCATTGCCACACCTACCTGTCAAATAATTGCTGACAGCGAGAACGGCTGTCGAGATTGGCCAGAGAATGGAAGAAAGGTTTGTTTTTTGCTCAGGATTACATGCCATGTATTGCCCATATGTGTTTTAAATCAGCTTTTCTTTAAAATGTGTATAAAGAAAATCAGTTTACATATTAATATTCGTTTCTAAAATCCAGTTAATAGATTGAATTTCAGCAGCCCTTTAAGCAAACATTTTAAAATATGTAAATAATGCAATATACAAGTCGTCTACAAAAATGTTTGAAAAACAGTATTGAGCAAATGATTTTAGTAATCGAACAGCGATTGAACAGGTGATGTTTTTGTTGTTGTTGTTGTAGCGATAAGGTTGCTCCCCGAAGGCTTTGGGGAGTTTTATCGATGTGATGGTCCTTTGCCGGATACAGTTCCGGTACGCTCCGGTACCACAGCACCATTAAGGTTCCAGCCCGACTATCTCGGGAACGATTTATGTGGCCACATTAAACCTTCAGGCCATCCCCTCCCTCCCCACCACCAAGTTCCATGAGGACCTTGGGGTCGCCAGAGCCTCGTCTGTTAGTGAAACAGGATTCGCCGCGGATAGGTGAGGTTGACAATTAGGTTTGGAGAAGCTATATATTGCGCTGGCAACCTGAAGGGTTGCGCTACACACCCCTTGAATCTGGTATTTTAGTCGCCTCTTACGACAGGCATACCTACCGCGGGTATATTCTTACCCCCTTACCCGCTGGGGGTATTGAACAGGTGATCGAGGCTGTTAACTATTGTGAACGTTTAAGTCAAACATTCGCCACTTGTATGAATTCACAATGCCCTTGACGCTTGGAGGAATAAGGAATATCAAAAAACGCAGCTCCATCAAAATTTTTTTGCACAGAGTTCTACTGAATTGGCGGCTTTCCGCAGCGATAAAAAAAAATAACTGCGTTTGGGGATCAAACTTGTGTCCCCCAAAACTCCTTGCTGAATTGGTGTGGTCGTGCACAACAACCACATGAAAAATTCCACCGGGTTTCGTTAATACACATTGAGAGATTCTTAAATTTACAGGAAATATTCGTCTTTTGATACTCACGTTTTTGATAAAAAGAAGAACAACAACAACAACATAAAAAGAAGTGGTGCGCTAATACGCTACCTTTCTCTGATGGTTTTGATTAGGTGAAAAATGACTGACATAATAAAAAGAAGATACAAAACTTTTAAGGCGCTATAACTTCTGAAGAAATTTTGGGCTGAGGGGCGACACAGCTTAGAAAAACTTTCTTCTAATTGGATAAACTTGTTTCTAAAATTATGATGCTGCTTTGCCCGATGGTAAAGGTGGAGGAGGGCACAATGACGGACTTAGGTAAAGATTATATTGAAAGCCTATTTATTGCACTCCACCTTTATATTTCTGTTGCTCATACAAATTTTTACAGTGCTGATGTTAAAATTTGAATATGAAAGTTCAACATCATGGCTTTGTTTAAAACCATATTTTTGGTTTTTTCTAGTCCATTTATATAAAAGAAGAAGTACTTAAAAGTTGTTTATCTTCCTTTTATTGCATTGTCAAGGAGACCTTAACTTAAAGTATCGAAGATTATGTGCAAGTCTTGCAAACTTAGACTAACAAAGTTGCTTCTATCATTAAAAAGAGAGGCCTGTAGACTTAGACTGGACATTACCTTCTGGCGTCACATGCTTTTAAATTAGGCTTGGTCAGTGATAGCCGATGTAGGAAGTGCGAGTAGGAGGGGAAAACCATCGAGCACGTTTTGTACTCGTGCCCTGTGCTTGCCAGGATAAGACTCCAGCTATTAGGAGTGATACAGTTGTCAGATCTTGAAGCAGCAAGTGGCTTAGGTCCTAGAAAGCTTCTAGTATTTGCCAAAAGGACGCAGTTATTTTATATCATAGGTCGTGGTTTTTGATAGGGTTTCTCAGTTTTCAGTCTATGTGAAGTCCTCATGGACCGGCCAGTTCAACCTAACCTAACCTTACTTTACAATCTTTTGACTCCTTTTTTAATTCGAAAAAATTACATGGAGAACTAGCACAGCATACTTCGAATTGTGTTGGCTTCGCAATGACGCTTTTGCTGTGCACTTCTACCTGAGCTAAGTTCAAGTAAGGGGCTTTGGAGCCACTGCGCTAATACATAGCGTCGAGATTAGATAAACTAGAAGACGTCATTAGATCAGAAGACGGAATGCTGTTTGACTATATGTAAGGTTTTATGTTTCTAGCTCAATGCGAAGGTACATAAAAATTGATCGCAAGATTCCACAAATCTAAATGGGCTTTTTAATACCTTTGATCTATTGAAATCAGTTCAATCTATAAAACTCTTATCCTAAATAGTACAACCTAATAAATCCCGAAGTTTCATTCAAAATTTCAGTTCTCTGCGTTATCGGGAACTTCCCTTAAAATCGAAGGCAAAATTTAAAGTTCGAAAGATCTTAATAATTTTGACTATCTCGACCAGCTAGCGAAAGCTTTTTTCCGAGAAAACTTAATGTTTCAACAGAGTTGGACAAAACAGATAAGGACGTTGGCGGCGGTTCCACATTGCAATTGAAAATGTGGTTGGTGTCATGTTGGGATATGTTACAAGCAGTACATACATTGGGTACGTCGGGGTTAATTCTAGATAATTAAGGGTTTAACTTACTGCAATATGCAGATCGATTTGCCAACATGTTTGCAAATTAAACTTAAATGTCATATCTCTCATGCCGTTGGGCAATATATTCTCTTGTCAGTTTAATTGTAACTTTGTAGTCAGAACGGGCAACGAACGCATTTGACGTTGTATGACAGGTCGCTTTCATTGCTATTGCCAAGTTGGTGGCCAAATTTGATCTAGTGAAAACCAAAGCTCCAAGGCGATGTAGTTACGAGCTTACGATTTTGTAAACTAAAGACTATTTTTAAATTTAACCACCGTGACAACTTTTTTTTGTTTATTTCAATGAAAAAAAGTCGATTCTCGGTAAAAGAAATTAATTGAAAAATTATTTGGTAAAAGTCTAGAACTGCGGGGTGGTGTCCATATACCTCTATGTATATTTCGAAGCGGGAAAAAAATTGTTCTATCAAAGATATTTTCAAAACACTGAAAAATGAATGTTGTAAATGATTTCCTTACATTTTTAGTTTAATTAATTTTGCTTATATTTTTTAAGTTTGCTCAAAAACTTATATAACAAAGAACGGTTCTACCTTGAAACTGTTTTTATCATATGAAAAATGCGTTTAAAAGTAATTAGATCAAGTGCCGATCGGTTGTTTAAAAAAATCCCTTGTATACTAACGCAAAAAAACTGCAACATTGTTCGCCGAATATCACTAATCGAACTCGATTCTTTTAACTTGAGTCTTTCTTCCTAGTTCTGTCGCTACTCGTTCGCGAAATCAGTTGAGTTTTTGCTGTTGCGGAGCAAACGGACTGGAATTTTGTTTTATTATTGCAAAACGAATTTCAATTAATTGTAAAACTTATTAAAAAAATGTGAAAAATAAATGAATTAAAAACGAAATAACAAAAAATTGTGAACTTTAATTGAAAATTAATTTGCGCAAAAAAGCCAATGTTTTTTTTATAAGTACAAAATGAGAAATATTCAAATGTTTAATTTTGTAATAAAGTACGATTTTTTCTTTAATTTCGATTTTTTTCAAAATAATTTTGTGATTTTTTCTTAACATACAAATTTTAAAAAACAAAAATTCTGCACATAGAAATTTTCGATACGACATGAAAACTAGCGACAAAAAATTTCAGTCATTGCTTGTCTGTTTTTCTTTCTTTTTCCAATACTGCTCGCACTTACTAAAATTGCGGTGAGGTGTTCGTTCGTTTTGCAAGTGTAGTAGAAGTTGTTCGTATCTACAACGTTTTGAGCGATTTGTTCGGCTCTATGCAAGAGTAGCAAGCAAGTATAGGCAATCTCTGTTAGAGTCAAAAGTGCAGCAGTCATATGTCGAATAGTTAAGAAAGAAACAAACGAGTATGCTTGATGAAAACAGCGAGTAGTTTGACAGCAATATGATTATGCTCTTCGCACACTTAAGGGTACTTGTACGAATGAAACAAAGCTCATATACATATTTACGCTTCAACTAGCAATAAATGTGTTGGTCGAAAGAACGAAAAAAGTGACACGAATGTGTGAAAAGTCTCTCGGTCCCATCATTACAGATGAACGAGTAGAAGAGAAAATCCTCAATGTTTCCCATTAGGCTGTGGTCCATTGTTGGTTAGTGAATTTCATCAAAGAATATATAACTGCCATACATATATGTAAGGCTGGGGAGTGCAAAAATTCTGAATATAAACAAAACTTTTATCACGATGTTGCAGAAATAGATACTCAAACTTTCAAATCCTCTAGCAGCAAATAAAAGGGGCTAATTATCAAAAAAGTAGATAGTACACATAATGCGAGAGTATTGTGTAAAGTGAAATTTAAATGCTAGTTTGTAAAGTAATGCTTTGCTTTCTACTTCATTTACAGTTGAGGTGCAGTTAATTAAAACCTGAGATTTTCTATAAATGCAAAAAAGGCACAAAAAACATTTATAAATATATATATCTATATATAAAGATAAACAATGCTGGACGCAAAAGATGTTGATGGTGATAAACGTCGGCGTTTAAAATTGTTTCCTAAGTCAACACTGCAAAAGCAGCAGCAGCAAAGTGTCAAGTGCTAATAAAATTAAAAATGAATGAAAATGAAATATAAAGGTAATAAAATGAACTAAAATTTTGTTGACTCTCAAATTAGTTCAACAGACACATGAAAAGTATGAAAAAACAACAAAACCAACATTTCTAAAGAGAGAATCATACTTAAACCAGCTTAATAAAGGAAGGTGTAAAAGCCGAAAGTCGTTAGCGCGGCGCGGCGGGTATACGACCTTTGACACGAAATGCACTCTATAACTAAGCTGGAATATATATTAATTGTGGGAAAACGATTTCAAAAAGTGCATATATTTCTAAATAATCTACGAGAATTAGAAAGATATATTAAGCAACGTACGTTGACTTCGGAAATATTCAAGCATTCCGATAATGTCAACTCGGCATCAAGAAAATTAAAAACACTGGTGTTAGATGGATCTATTATGAAAATCAAACCAATTGCGGCTAAATATTTAGCCTTATTGACAAATGCAGCAATACATAATTCTTTGTACATTGTTATACGTTTTCGTCGTTTATAAAACATTCAAAGTACACTTTCTTATTTCGTAAATCCATTAACAATTAAAAAAAAAAACAAATTTATTTTAATAACAAGTTAACGTAAGGGGCAGACTCTACTACTGAAATATCATAAACAACAATAATAACAACGATATCTTAATGATGGCGGATCATATGGACGAACCGCCGCAAAAGCGGACTAAAATGGATCCTAGTAAGACACATGAAAACTATTTTTAATAAATTTTGATGTGCAATTTAATGATATTAACTTTTCTTATCTTCTACTAATTTTTAGCGGACTATGTTTCTGTGTTAGAAGATGATCTGCCCGATGAATTGGTTACAGGCAACAGTAATTGGCCAGATCCACTAGGTGGTGGTGGCGGACCTGGAGGTCCCGGTTCTGCTCTGGGTGTTAATGTGGTTGGTGGTCCAAATAAACCACCAGCACAAGGTCCCGGTCCAGGTGGTCCACAAATGAATGGCGATGATGCCTCTGGAGTGGGTGGAAACCAAGTAGGTGGAGGTGGTAACACTCTAAGACAAATGCAACATCATCAACATCTACAACAACTTTTGCAACAACATGTAAATATTTGCTACATTGTTAGTTTGAATCATAACTATAATCATGTATATCCTTTTATTTGCAGAGTAATAAAAATGCTGGTATGATTGGTAATGCTATGGGTGGTGGTGGTATGAATCAATTGGGTAGCAAATCACCAAACCTACAATCACCTAATGCGGCTGGCATGCAAGTGGTCGGCGGTCAAATGGGCATGGTCAACTCAATGTCAATGTCAATCTCTAATAATGTTAATCAAGGAATAAATTCAATGCCAGGTAGAAATTATATAACCCTATCTACATGCATTTTAAAAATTAATTAGAAAATGTAGTTAAAAAATTCGTTGATTCAGAAAAAAAATGTTACTGTATTCACTTCCATAGTCTTTTCCTGTAAGCCGAGTATCAAAACAACTAACCTGATCGGCCGTCATTAGTTTAGGTAGCAAAAAATACCATAGAACCCTTATTGAAGCATTTAGATAATAATTAAATAAACTCATCCTCTAAATTTTTGGCCTTTATTAACTTTCGTCAGATGGTTTACATCTGCATTTAAACCACAGTGTTGGGTTAGGGGTCTAGTTTTTACCTTGCTAATGCTAGCATTTGAAGCTCTGTTACTGAATAAATCTAACTACTAACCGCCTGTTTTTTCGTATTAGCCGATATAGAAGTATCGGTTGATCAGTTAAAGCCGCCACATATCTGTAGGCATGGAAGTTGCTACCATCCAGATGCCAGTTTGGTAATCCTTGGCTCTTCTAAAAATCAATAAAAATTGTTTTTTGTCGCTACTCAATCACATAAACAATGGTTCAAAAACGCGATATTTCGAATTTTAAGCTGGAAATATTATTTAGCTACATATGTATATCGACTCTTAAGCGACGTAGTGGATATATATTTCTTTTTAAACTGTAACATCTTTCAAACAAAATTCTCTATATATAAAATGCCGGCAATAAAATAGGTAGTATTTAAAAGCTAAAAAAAAACGGTTAAACATCCGTAACAAGTGGCACTCCACATATAATTTTCATATAAGGCTTTAATAAGTTGTCCTATTTTCATGAGGTTTTTTTGTACTTCGCTTTACGGGTATGTTTATATTTTCTTTTATTCACTCCTAAAAATAAGTCCTGCGCCTGCCACACCGAAGATCATAGGTTCAAGTCCCGGGCGAAGCAACATCAAAAATTTAGAAGCAGTAGATTTTTCAATAAGAAAAAAAATCGTCTAAGCGGGGTTGTTGTTGTTGTAGCGATAAGGTTGCTACCCGAAGGCTTTGGGGAGTGTTATCGATGTGATGGTCCTTTGCCGGATACAGATCCGGTACGCTCCGGTAACAGCACCATTAAGGTGCTAGCCCGACCATCTCGGGAACGATTTATATGACCAACCTTCAGGCCATCCTTCCCTCCCCACCCCACCCCCAACTTCCATGAGGAGCTTGGGGTCGCCAGAGCCTCGTCTGTTAGTGAAACAGGATTCGCCGCGGATAGGTGAGGTTGACAATGGGGTTTGGAGAAGATATATATTGCGCTGGCAACCTGAAGGGTTGCGCTACACAACCCCTTGAATCTGGTATTTTAGTCGCCGTTTACGACAGGCATACCTACCGTGGGTATATTCTGACCCCCTAACCCGCTGGGGAATCTAATCGGGGTCGCCCTCGGTAGTGATTTGGCAAACACTCCAGAGTGTTGTCTGCCATGAAAGACTTCTAAATGAAAACTCATCTGAATTCCAGATGCCTTTCGGACTCTGTGTAAAACATGCAGCTCTCGTCCCGGCTGTTTATAGAAAAAATTAAAAGGAGCACGACGCAAATTGGAAGGGAAGATCGGCCTCAAATCACTTCGGAGATTATCGCACCTTGTAGTTATTTAAAATTTTTTTTTTCTCGCCGTTCTTAAACTATACTTATAATTATAATTTCCTTTTAAAACTACTCCGTTTAATTTATAACTGAAATCTTATAAATCCAAACATCATTTTTACAGGCATGAATACGATTGCTCAGGGCAATATTGGAGGTATGGTGATTACCAATAGCAATTTGGGTGCTTTGGGTGGTAATGCTGGAATGGTAAATACATTAAAACAACAAATAGGCGGGGGAGCTGGTGGTATTATGAGTGCTGGCCCAGGCGGTGTGGGTCCAGTTGGAAATATGGGCCCGGTTGGTGGTCCAAATCAAGGGATGCATTTAGGTGGTAGCCCCGGTCATCCACAGGGGCTACAAAATGGTCCAATGATGGGCAGAATGGTTGGTCAGCATATGTTACGAGGTCCCAGTCCACATTTAATGGCAGGTAATGGGCCCGGGGTTGGCCCTGGCGGTGGTCCACGAATGCAGAATCCAAATATGCAAATGGGTAAGTGCTATATTTACTACTTTTTTGTTACTTTCGACCTGTCACGACCCAAAAATGATATCCAAAAACCTAGCGACAACCGACTTAAGAAATTCGGCGTTGGTGCTAGCCTTTCAGTTGAAGATCCAGTACAATTCACTAAAACTGGAAATACTTTACTCGCCATGGTGTGGAAGTAGTGCGCTTGCTTACCATGCCGGAACTTTTAGGTTCATATCTTGGGCAAGCATAATCAGAAATGAAATTATTTAAAAATTTGTTTTCGAAACATGCTTTTGAAGATGTTCGGGCAAAAATACGTCTGTATAACACTTCTGTTACTAGAAAATTCACTCCAATAGCTGTTCCCTATTTAACTTTTTTCCTTTACTCAATAATTATAATAATGACTTACGAAGTTTAGAAAGGTCAATGCAGAAGGGCATTCTAAGTATTTTGATGTCACTTTTACCTAGGCTTAAGTCTCAAAAAAAAGTTAAAATTTTCCCGAATAGCGCCAGTAGGACATCATTCAATGGCAGACATTATATTTAATAATTTTGCCTTCCGTTGTTTAAGCGGGTGAAAATATTAATCACATATTAAAATTTAATGAGCTTTAGTAAATAGCACGCTAAAAATGGATTTTTTATCTCAAAATTGACTATATTTTTTCAAAACCAATGTGATTATACCCAGTTAAAGCTGGCCAGAATGTAGCCCGGCAGTTTTAGATACCTTGGGTCGCTTTTCAAGTGCGATTTTGAACTGCGATTGTAGTTAGGCTCAGGTTAACTTTGCCTCTTTGGCAGTTTATATAAAATTCTCTGCTCATCTCTGTTTCGGAGGTATGGTTTAAGTCAATTTAACTTAAACTCGCACTGAAAAATCTACCCATCAGAGTGTCGCAACTTGCATTTGGAAAACCACTGATCTACACAAACACTAGCACTAGAAAATATGCACACATGAATATGACAGCATTTTTGAGAGCCATAACTCGAAAAATAGTTGATGTAGTGTAACAAAATTTGGTACAGCTATTTTTTTGTACACATGGTATTATAACTTTGATTGGACAACGGTTGGTTGTACATGTATAAAGGAATCGAGATAGATATAGACTTCCATATATCAAAATCATCAGAATCGAAACAAAATTTGATTGAGCCATGTCCGATAACTTTAGCAAATATTGGGATATCTTCAACAAATTTTGTACACGAGCTTATCTGGACCCAGAATAGATTGGTATTGAAAGTGAGCGATATCGGATGATAACCACGCCCACTTTTTATATATATAACATTTTGGAAAACACAAATAAGCTGTTTATTTAGTAAATAATACACCTAGAATGTTGAAACTTGACGTGTGGACTGACATTGAGACTCCTGATAAAAATTTGAAAAAATGTTTAAAATGGGCGTGGCAGTCCCCACTTGTGATAAAATCAATCATATATATTATTTCCAATTGTTGTTTTTATGTACGGGTGCCTTTTTTGCTCTTATTTGGAATCCAAATCTATAAATAAAGTTTTGGTTGTAAAGGTGGAGATTCGGGGTATTAGCGAGCTTTGGGCAATTTTGGTCGTAAAACCTTTGTTTAGCTGTATTTTATTAAAATAATTTGTTAAAAATAAACGATTGTGTGCACATAAAGAAATCTATTTGTACTATGGCACTATTGTGAATATTTGCACTACATTACTGGCAGTTGCTATCATACGCTAGATGGCAGCGCAACCTGTAAGTTTTAATTGATTGATAGAACAGCTGAGTTTTGTTGATATTTGATAAGAGACTTTAATATTGACTGCGCAAGATGCGCACGGGTCCGGCTCGTTTTACAAATATTACTAATCATAAATCAAAAATTAAACCTATCGTAACAAAATTCGGCAGAGAGGTTGCCTTTAATATAAGGAATGCTTTGAAGAAAATTAACGAAATCGGTTAAGGACCACGCCCACTTTTATATACAATATTTTTAAAAGGGTCATGGACGAATAAAAATAAGCTATATCTTAGCGCAAAAGAGGTTTGTATCAATAGAATTTTACTTTCTAAATTGAATTATAACATTAAATTGGAAAACACTAAAATTTTTGAAAATGTGTGTGGCACCACCCCTTTTTTGTCTAAGCAATTTTCAATGTTTCGGTAGCCATAACTCGATGAAAAATTTCGTCGAATTGTTCAGTGAGTCGATGCGATCCAATAGTTCTGGCCGAAGATGTATACTAGACCTGGTCGAAAAACAAAGTTGCTAATGTCCGCCCCTAAATTTTAAGATTATGTTGAGAGGGTTTCGGATAATTTATTTTTATTTTTTTTTAACCTTCGAAATACAGCCGAAAAGGTTTTTTTGTTGTTACTTGGTTATTTGACGTCAAATTTTTAAAATTGATATGTCATTATTATGGCCTTGAGAAGCTTCACATTTCCGTTTAATGTTCTTTTAAGCTATGAAGTCGTTTTCACATGATTAGGTCAGCTAACAAAAATTTTTTTTGGGCATTGGACAAAACCCACTTTTTTGTAGAGATTGAGGGTTAAGTAAACAAAGTACTATCTCCGTTTTTCGAACTTAGCCTCCAAAAATAGATATTGGCTTACGAATTTCGAAGTTCGAAACATTTCGAAATTTTATTTTTTTGTTAACGCGTTCAGCAAATTGAAAAAGTAAAGGTGAAAAGTCAGAAGTCAGAGTCTGACTGTAGTCAGAAGTCTGACTTTTCACCTCGTAAAACAGCTGTTATACTAAATTTCTCAAAAAAAGAATTCAGCCCTTCAAATTTCATTTCATTTCATTTCATTTATTTATTACGGCATAAAAGCCTAATTCATAAATTAAATTATATTACAATTTACTATCTTATTGCTAAGGTTTTACAAAATTCATAAAGTTTTGCTTTAAAAGCTCCGATTTCATTACAACTTTTTATATATATAGGCAGTTCATTGAAAATTTTTAGACCTTTATAAAAAATATTTTGCTGATCTATTTCAGTTCTGAATAAAGGCAGTTTGAAATTGTGTTTATTCCTTGTATTAATGTTATGTGTTTGCTTAACTAATACTACGTTTTTACTTAGATATTCAGGTACATTTTCACTTTTAATACTAAATATACAAACTTCATAGCGTGAAAAAAAATCTTTTGCTTGACACTTAACCAGTTCAAACTTCTCAGCATATCAGCCGTACGAGTATCTCTAGGTTTTTTAAGAATAAATCTCATACATCTGTTTTGCATCTTTTGAAGTTTATCTATTTCTTTGTCTGACACAATGAATAGAATAGATGGGCAGTTTACAAAGTGCGTCTATAATGGACTTATATATAATTATTTTGTACTTTTTTTGAATATATTTGGATGTTCTCTGCATAACCCCAATTTTTTTCGCAACTTTCTGGACTGTGTAGTTTATATGTTCTTCAAACTTGAGTTTGTTATCAATTATAATTCCCAAATATTTTATACTGTCAACTTTTTGTATGCCTTCATCATTTATTTTTAAACCAATTATATCCTCATTAACGTTCCTCATTGTTATTATCATAAATTTCGTTTTATTTATATTAAGTTTCAGTCTATTTCCGCACAACCATTTATACAGGTTATTCAGTTCATGTTGTATTTTAGAAAGTGCAGAATTAATATTATTCTCACTAATCATTATTAATGCATCATCAGCGAATAGTTTAATTTCACAACCTTCAATAGCGTTTACTATATCATTAATATAAATTAAGAACAGTATCGGTGCCAAAACTGAGCCTTGTGGTAACCCTATGGGTACTTCCAATTCATCAGACATCACGGTATGTATAACCGTTTTCTGTCTCCTCTGCTTCAAATAGCTGCGAAACCAGTCAAGTTCTATACCAGTTATACCAATACGTTCCATTTTTTTGATTAAGATCTCCCTATCCACTGTATCAAAATCTCGTTTGAGGTCTAGGAAGACTGAAACAACCACTTTTTTTTATTTAACTCTTCTTTCCAGTCATGTATCACCAAATTAAGAGCTGTCTCACATGAATGTTTCTTTCTAAAGCCTGACTGTTGGTGGGCTAGTATATTATTATCTTCAAGGTATTTCGTTAACTGGTTCTTAACATAAGCTTCAAGTATTTTACAATCACTAGGCAGGGTGTTTATGGGTCTAAGTTCTTCAGGTTTTACTGTCTTTTTAACTTTTCCCACTGGTATCACCGTTGACGTTTTCCACTTTTCTGGTACAAGACCCTCTTCTAGGCTGTTATTGATTATTTGTGCGTAGAAATATCCTGTATACGATATACAGTCTTTAAGTACTCCATCAGATAAAAGTTTTCTGCCACCTATTTTATATTTGAACTCTTTCAGGATATTAATAACTTCATCTGTTGTTATTTTGGCAAACTTTAATCTAGAATTGACTTGTACATCACTTAGTGCTACACGCCAAGGTTCTATGATGTTATTAATTTCTATTACGCTATTTATAAAGAACCTATTTAGACCATTTGCCAGCTCAGTTTCATTTTCTACCATCATACCATTTATTATCGCCTTTTTAATCCCTTCGTTATCTCTCGTTAAGCAAACCGCTTGCTTAAGATGTTTCCACATTTCTCTGGCGTTATTTTCATTCATTTCGACTTTATTTTCCATATATTTAACTTTCTTTATTTTTACTAGCTTTTTGTAGATACGATTTATATTTTTATATTCGTTCCAATCACCTGTTTGTATCGCAAGCTTATAATTATTATATTTGCATTTATTCATTTGCGCCAGTTCTCTGTCGTACCATTTATTCATAAGCTTGATATGAACTTCTTTTTCATACGTTAAACTTTCCATAGCTTGCATTCTTATGTTGTTCACTAATTCGACTTTCTCATCAATTAGTAGGTTTTCATTTATGTTGAAGTTACATGATCTCAGGATGCTTATTAAGATTTCACTATTATATTTATCCCAAGCTGTGATTTTCTTGTTCATTCTCATCTGGTATGATTTAGACGTTTTAATATTGAACATTATTGTTTCGTGATCTGAAATTTTGTATGCAGGCAAATTATTGCACTGTATTTCATCTGAATTTGAATATAATAAATCAATTTTAGATGCACTTGCATCTGTAATTCGAGTATTAAATTCTACTTTTTGGGTCATACCCATCACAGAAAATATCTCATTCAATTTTGTACTATATGTTGAAAGCCTCAATCTCTACAAAAAAGCGGGTTGTGTCCAATACCAATACAGTATTTAAAACAAAATTATATCAATATTGTAAAACCTTAGCTATAAGATAAAAAAAAACTAAGATATTCTAATTTACGAATTAGGCTTCTGGCCGTAATAAATAAATAATCTAATCTAATCATACCCAGAAAAAAAGTTGATTTTGTCGCATAGTGTTATTATTATAAATACGAAACAACAGATTTGACTCACTTATTTACTTTGACTTCCCCTATTTATGATAATTGGCATATCTTTATTAACTTTTCAATGCAAACCCTAATAATAATTTTTCCTCCAAAAATATCATGAGTTTCAGGTCTAAGTATAATAAGAATCAGGTAAAATAACAGTTGCAATAAATATTGAAAGTGCTATAACTTCTTTGTTTATTATTTTAGTAATATGGTTTGGAAGCAAAATTTTGTTGAATTTTTAAGTTCTTTCGTCTGGTTAGGAAAAAAGGATACCTTGTGGAGGGGGGGGGGGGGGGGGCTATTCATGTGAAAACGACTTAATATCTTAAAAGGACATTAAACGGAAATGTGAAGCTTCTCAAGGCCAAAATAATGACATCAATTTTAAAAATCGGACTTCAAATAACCAAGTAACAACAAAAAAAACCTTTTCGGGTGTATTTCGACGGATTAAAAAAAAAAAATTCCGAAACCCTCTTAACATAATCTTTAAATTTAGGGGCGGACATTAGTAAATTTTTTTTTTGTATGGGGACCAACCCAGTCTAATGTATACCATCCGTTGTATACCATCTTTGTACTTTGATGATCTCCATGCAGATAACGAAGGGATTAAAAAGGCGATAATAGATGGTATGATGGTAGAAAATGAAACTGAGCTGGCAAATGGTCTAAATAGGTTCTTTATAAATAGCGTAATAGAAATTAATAAGATCATAGAACCTTGCCGTGTAGCACTAAGTGATGTACAAGTCAATTCTAGATTAAAGTTTGCCAAAATAACAACAGATGAAGTTATTAATATTCTGAAAGAGTTCAAATATAAAATAGGCTGCAGAAAACTTTTATCTGATGGAGTACTTAAAGACTGTATATCGTATACAGGATATTTCTACGCACAAATAATCAATAACAGCCTAGAAGAGGGTCTTGTACCAGAAAAGTGGAAAACGTCAACGGTGATACCAGTGGAAAAAGTTAAAAAGACAGTAAAACCTGAAGAACTTAGACCCATAAACACCCTGCCTAGTGATTGTAAAATACTTGAAGCTTATGTTAAGAATCAGTTAACGAAATACCTTGAAGATAATAATATACTAGCCCACCAACAGTCAGGCTTTAGAAAGAAACGTTCATGTGAGACAGCTCTTAATTTGGTGATACATGACTGGAAAGAAGAGTTAAATAACAAAAAAGTGGTTGTTTCAGTCTTCCTAGACCTCAAACGAGCTTTTGAAACAGTGGACGGGGAGATCTTAATCAAAAAAATGCAACGTATTGGTATAACTGGTATAGAACTTGACTGGTTTCGCAGCTATTTGAAGCAGAGGAGACAGAAAACGGTTATAAATACCGTGATGTCTGATGAATTGGAAGTACCTATAGGGTTACCACAAGGCTCAGTTTTGGCACCGATACTGTTTTTAATTTATATTAATGATATAGTTAACGCTATTGAAGGTTGTGAAATTAAAATATTCGCTGATGATGCATTAATAATGATTAGTGAGAATAATATTAATTCTGCACTTTCTAAAATACAACATGAACTGAATAACCTGTATAAATGGTTGTGCGGAAATAGACTGTAACTTAATATAAATAAAACGAAATTTATGATAATAACAAGGAGGAACGTTAATGAGGATATAATTGGTTTAAAAATAAATGATGAAAGCATACAAAAAGTTGACAGTATAAAATATTTGGGAATTATAATTGATAACAAACTCAAGTTTGAAGAACATATAAACTACACAGTCCAGAAAGTTGCGAAAAAAATTGGGGTTATGCAGAGAACATCTAAATATATTCAAAAAAAGTACAAAATAATTATATATAAGTCCATTATAGAACCGCACTTTGTAAACTGCCCATTTATTCTATTCATTGTGTCAGACAAAGAAATAGATAAACTTCAAAAGATGCAAAACAGATGTATGAGATTTATTCTTAAAAAACCTAGAGATACTCGTACGGCTGATATGCTGAAAAGTTTGAACTGGTTAAGTGTCAAGCAAAAGATTTTTTTTCACGCTATGAAGTTTATATTTAATATTAAAAGTGAAAATGTACCTGAATATCTAAGTAAAACGTAGTATTAGTTAAGCAAACACATAACATTAGTACAAGGAATAAACACAATTTCAAACTGCCTTTATTCAGAACTGAAATAGATCAGCAAAATATTTTTTATAAAGGTCTAAAAAGTTTCAATGAACTGCCTATATATATAAAAAGTTGTAATGAAATCGTAGTTTTAAAGCAAAACTTTATGAATATTGTAAAACCTTAGCAATAAGATAGTAAATTGTAATATAATTTAATTTATAAAGTAGGCTTTTTTGCCGTAATAAATAAATGAAATGAAATGAAAAATGCACCGGAGCTTAGAACTATTAGGAATGTGTGTTCTGGCCGGTTTGTTTTCAGGAAGGCTAATCTGTCTGTGCTTATTGATGAGGTTTCCAAAATGTCTTGGCCCGCCTATGATGGAGATATCGAAAGGAGTTGTACACACCTTAACAATGCTTTGTATGCGATATTTCACAAATCTAACACCTCTTCAGCAGTTCCAACTTCTGCTTGGAGCTCTAAAGAACTCAAGTATCATAAAAATCGGAAAAACGTTTCTTTTAAGAGATTCAAATTATCCGGATCAAGAAGTGACTATGCGGCATACACTATTCTGCGCCATGGTACAATAGGCTACAGAGAAGATGTTATGCGGATTACTTAAAAAATATTAAGTACAAAATTTCCTCTAATCCAAAGTCGTTTTATTCGTTCGTCAGCTCGAAAAGAAAAATCAAAAGGTTTCCAACCGTACTGAAGTTTAAAGCTCTAATAATATAATATATAATGAAATTGCCAATATGTTTGCCACCTTCTTTAAATCTAATTACTCCTCTGCCTATGACTCCCCGCCATTGAACTATCCATTCAAACTGTCATCGTTTAATTCAGCATTTGTTCCGTATATTCATACGGAAGACGTACTAACACATCTGGAAAACCTAAACATATCCTATTCTAGCGGACCTGATGAAATTCCATCTTTTGTGCTAAAAACGTGTGCTGAATTCCTGTATAAACCTCCTACATGTCTTTTTAACGCATCCCTAACTAAAGCAAGGGATATTTCCCAGAAAGTGGAAAGAGTTTTATAATACCATTTTATAAAAATGGGAATAGATCATGTGTTTCAAATTACCGAGGAATAGCAAAGCTTAGTGCTATTCCCAAACTCTTTGAATCGATCGTCACAAAGCAACTAGATCATAGGGTATCCTCAACCATTAACTTGTGTCAACATGGTTTTTGCTCGGGTAAATCTACCGTGACTAACTTGCTTGAGTTCACAACTGTGCTGAACGGATTTAAGGTTAAAGCGAAATTGATGTAGTTTATACTCATTTTAGTAAAGCTTTTGATAAAGTTTCCCATTAACTTCTTCTGTTCAAACTCGATCGTTTTGGCTTCCCGCCTTTGTTTCTATCTTGGATATCTTCATACTTGATGGATAGAAAACAAACAGCCACCTTGGCCCAGTGCTGTTTCTGCTGTTCATTAACAACCTTCCAAATGTTTCGAAATACTGCACGCCGCTAATCTACGCTGATGATGTCAAACTACTTATGCCTATCCGCTCACCTGTGGATAGATCAAATCTACAATCGGATCTGAATAGCCTAGTCGAATGTTGTAGTGTAAATATATGTCACTAAACCTACCGAAATGCAAGTTCATGTGCTTTACAAGGAAATCATACCAATCCTACGAGTATATGATTGATGATTACACAATTAACCAAGTCATTAGTTTTGTAGACCGTGGCGTTACGGTGGATCCTAAACTAAATTGCATATAGAAGGTTGCGTGAACAGAGCCAAAGTAACTTTGGCGTTCGTCAAGCGATGGTCTAAAGAATTCGATGATCCATATATTACTAAAACTCTCTTTATATATTTGGTGAGTCCAATATTAGAATACGCTTCGATAATCTAGAACCCTCGTTACCAGACGTACTGCGACAATTTAGAGCCCGTTCAAAAGCAATTCCTGATTTTTACGCTAAGGGACTTACCATGGCACCCCTCAAGGATTCCTCCACCATACTCCTGCCGTTTAAAACTTATTCAGCTCCCTACGTTACGGAGTAGTAGGGAGATGATGGTAGGTGTGTTATTTGTATTAAGGCTTATTAGAGGGATGGTAAATAGCCTTATCTGCTTGGTGAACTTTTATTTAATGTTCCCTTTAGGCCATCTAGACATTTTCAACCGCTTCATATAAGCATATGCAGATCGAATTTTGAAATCCACGAACCTCTTCGTTATCTGTGTACTGACTTCAATGAGCACTGCAAAAACATTGATACGTGTGACTCACTCTATTTAATAAAAAAAAAACCTGCTGACTACCTTAAATACGCAATGCTTTGGGTGGGTGGCTTGGAATCACGTCGTTTCCAACCCCCCACTCTTATCACCATCTCCAGTAACTTTGGACGGGTGGCTTGGAATCACGTCCTTTCCAACCTCCCATCTGCTGCTCTACTTGTTGTGTGTCAAATATAATATAAAAATCGCCGCTAGGTGGCGCCAGGATGGATATATTCACAAAAATCGTATTTGTGGTCCGATTTGGCTTATATTTGGAACACATAATACATACAAGAATAGAAAGCGACCTATGAAAAATTCGCCGCTAGGTGGCGCAAAGGTCGAGATATTCAAAAAAATCGTATTTCTTGTCCGATTTGGCTCATATTTAGAACATTTGATTTTCATCTCATTTATTTATTACGGCAAAAAGCCTTATTCATAAATTAAATTATATTACAATTTACTATCTTATTGCTAAGGTTTTACAATATTCATAAAGTTTTGCTTTAAAACTACGATTTCATTACAACTTTTTATATATATAGGCAGTTCATTGAAACTTTTTAGACCTTTATAAAAAATATTTTGCTGATCTATTTCAGTTCTGAATAAAGGCAGTTTGAAATTGTGTTTATTCCTTGTACTAATGTTATGTGTTTGCTTAACTAATACTACGTTTTACTTAGATATTCAGGTACATTTTCACTTTTAATATTAAATATAAACTTCATAGCGTGAAAAAAAATCTTTTGCTTGACACTTAACCAGTTCAAACTTCTCAGTATATCAGCCGTACGAGTATCTCTAGGTTTTTTAAGAATAAATCTCATACATCTGTTTTGCATCTTTTGAAGTTTATCTATTTCTTTGCCTGACACAATGAATAGAATAGATGGGCAGTTTACAAAGTGCCGTTCTATAATGGACTTATATATAATTATTTTGTACTTTTTTTGAATATATTTGGATGTTCTCTGCATAACCCCAATTTTTTCGCAACTTTCTGGACTGTGTAGTTTATATGTTCTTCAAACTTGAGTTTGTTATCAATTATAATTCCCAAATATTTTATACTGTCAACTTTTTGCATGCTTCCATCATTTATTTTTAAACCAATTATATCCTCATTAACGTTCCTCCTTGTTATTATCATAAATTTCGTTTTATTTGTATTAAGTTTCAGTCTTTCCGCACAACCATTTATACAGGTTATTCAGTTCATGTTGTATTTTAGAAAGTGCAGAATTAATATTATTCTCACTAATCATTATTAATGCATCATCAGCGAATAGTTTAATTTCACAACCGTCAATAGCGTTAACTATATCATTAATATAAATTAAAAACAGTATCGGTGCCAAAACTGAGCCTTGTGGTAACCCTATGGGTACTTCCAATTCATCAGACATCACGGTATTTATAACCGTTTTCTGTCTCTTCTGCTTTAAATAGCTGCGAAACCAGTCAAGTTCTATACCAGTTATACCAATACGTTGCATTTTTTTCATTAAGATCTCACCGTCCACTGTTTCAAAAGCTCGTTTAAGGTCTAGGAAGACTGAAACAACCACTTTTTTGTTATTTAACTCTTCTTTCCAGTCATGTATCACCAAATTAAGAGCTGTCTCACATGAATGTTTCTTTCTAAAGCCTGACTGTTGGTGGGCTAGTATATTATTATCTTCAAGGTATTTCGTTAACTGATTCTTAACATAAGCTTCAAGTATTTTACAATCACTAGGCAGGGTGTTTATGGGTCTAAGTTCTTCAGGTTTTACTGTCTTTTTAACTTTTTCCACTGGTATCACCGTTGACGTTTTCCACTTCTCTGGTACAAGACCCTCTTCTAGGCTGTTATTGATTATTTGTGCGTAGAAATATCCTGTATACGATATACAGTCTTTAAGTACTCCATCAGATAAAAGTTTTCTGTCGCCTATTTTATATTTGAACTCTTTCAGAATACATACAAGAATAGAAAGCGACCTATGAAGAAAAAATCGCCGCTAGGTGGTGCAAGGATCGAGATATTCACAAAAATTGTATTTGTGGCCCGATTTGGCTCATATTTTGAACACATAATACATACATGAATAGAAAGCGACCTATGATGTCCGATTTGGCTCATATTTTCAACAAATATTACATATAGTCCGGTAGAAGGACATCAAAATATTTTGGAGCTGGGGCAGGGACACGCATACGTGGCACAGAGTCGAGTAAAGTCTTTGGAAGGATTATGTATTGAGGACTTAGATTGTAACAAATTGTCAGGAAAGAGTCCTTGTAATAATGAGCCACTAAATGAACTAAATAGAATGAGAATAAAGACTAAAAACTTGAAAATAAAATAATTAAAAAAATTTTTTTAAGTTAAACGGTTTTATTGGAAACAATACTTACATGAAGTAATAATAATATTAAAAGCTAGAAAATAGGTAGGTCCGAGGTACTAGTCCTCACACTCCTCATCAATCTAGGGCGTTGATCAGACAATCAAAAGCGTTGGACGCGTCAAATTTCTATTGATAACCATAAGTAAGACCAACTGAACCTTAATCAGGTTATGCTACGCCTAACATTTTTAAAAATTTCACGCATTTCAAGTGTACAGCTGGGTATGTAATTTCGGTTTCACCCGAATTTAGACGGCCTTGTTTTTTTTTTTTTGTAATTAGAAATGAAGAAATATCTGATGCTGCTGCGATTAATCAATCCATGCCATTCAAATTTGGAAAGTTTTCAAAGTTTTCTACGTTTTTATACCCATCTGTAGTTGAATAGTAAATTTATAAGCTGTATATTAGTATGTAGTTGAATTATAGAGCAAGATCTACCATAACGCCCTGTAATAATTGAGAAAATCACTATTGATTAAGTGCATCAAACAAAAACTATTTAAAACAAAAAAATTTTTAACATAACATGAGCCGGTTTCTTTTGAAAGTGGCACAAGTCCACTTTTTTACTTATCGAGACATTTGTAAAAAGGAATTGAAGTTTTTTCGTCAGACTATATAAATGTTAAATTTTGCTAAGCAAATAAGTTTATATAACTTTTTCAAATAAGGTAATGTTTATATCGCTCCAAAGTTTTTAAAGTTTCAATAACAATAACAAATTGCAGTGCTTGTATGTCCGAGAAAGGTGTTCATTTTTTAAATTTGACAGGTAAGATATCAGAGAAAAAAAATAAAAAAATAGGAACTAAAAATAAAAAGATGATAAAAATTTTAAGGACTACCTTTATATAAATGGACCAAAAATAGAAGGCAATTTTTCCTTTAATACAGACATAGTCTTGTTGAATTTTGACTAAAAACTTTAACAATAGCTCTTGTAAAAGAATTTTGGGACTTAAAACTATAAAGGTGGAGCGCAATCTTTCAATTTAAGGCAAACCATGTACTTGGGATTAACTAATTGATTATTTAAAATTTAAACACGCGCTCTACCTTTATAATTTTAAATCCCAAAATTCTTTTAAAAGAGCTATTGTTAAAGTTCTTTAGTCAAAATTCAACAAGACTAAATATGTATTAAAGGAAAAATTACCTTCTATTTTTTGGTCCATTTTTATAAAGGTAGTCCTTAAAATTTTTTTATCATCTTTTTATTTTAAATTTTTTAGTACTGCCTACAAAAAGGCAATTGCAACCTTGATTAGTAATTTAAGCAATTCCTAAGTGAAAATTCTGATCTGTGTGGTGTGATGGTAGCGTGATCCGCCTACCACACCGTATGCCCTGGGTTCGCACCCCGGGCAAAGAAACATCAAAATTTTAGAAATAAAGTTTTTAAATTAGAAGACAATTTTTCTAAGCGGGGTCGCCCCTCGGCAGTGATTGGCAAGCGCTCAGGGTGTATTTCTGCCATGAAAAGCTCTCAGTGAAAACTCATCTGCCTTGCAGATGCCGTTCGAAGTCGGCATAAAACATGTAGGTCCCGTCCGGCCAATTTGTAGGGAAAATCAAGAGGAGCACGACGCAAATTGGAAGAGAAGCTCGGCCTTAGATCTCTTCGGAGGTTATCGCGCCTTACATTTATTATTTTTTTTTTATTTATTTGTTCAAAACAGCAAGATTTAATAGAAGTAGTGTGATTTTCGCTGGCAACACTGGCGAAAACAACAGAATTCCACCTCGCATCACAACAAGAGGATTCCACCTCGTTTGTTAGCCACTTAATTTGAGCTGAAATTCGTGGTGAAATTCGCATACGCCTGAAAGTCTGAAAGAATCGTGGTGAAAGTCGCCTAAAAGTATGCAAGGATGTGCATTGAGTAGGGCCTTCAACGAGGTGGAATTCTGCAAGCCTGCAACACTCAGTAGGCTAGCCATGAAGGTATGGCCTAATTTTCTAAATAGTTCGACTTGTGCGTTGCGTAGCTCAAATTCTTTGATCAAACATTGCACTGTCACCGAGTTTTAAACTATATTTCAGGTTTCATGTCTCTAGAAGGAAGTTAGTTAAAAATCGATTGCAAGATTCCCAATTTAAAACTAGTTTCGCAATATCTCGATCCATGCGCCATCTAGCGGAATTTTTTGATAAAATATTGCATTGGCACCGGGTTCTGACTTACGGCCCAAGTTTCATTTCTCTAGCTCATTGGGAAGTTACTCGAAAATCGATCGCAAGATTCCCCCGTTTTTAAAGGATTTGCAGTTATCTTGACTAGCGCGCCACCTAGCGGAACTTTGTTTTCTATAAGTTGTATTGACACCAGGCCTCTAACTAAGGGCCAAATTTCAAGTCTCTAGGTAACCGGGTAGTTAGTTAAAAATGGATAGAAAGATTCCAAAATTAAAATTTGTTTTCTTACTATCTCGATCCGCGTTAGGTGGCATTTTTTTTATCAAATGTTGCATCGTCACCGGGTTCTGACACACGGCCCAAGTTTCAAGTCCCTAGCTCATCGGCAAGTTATCAAAAATCGATCGCAAGATTCCCCTCGTTTTTAAGGGACTTGTAGTTATCTCAATTAGCACGCCACCTAGCGGAACTTTGTTTTCTGTAAGTTGTATTGTCACCAGGCCTCTAACTAAGTGCCAAATTTCAAGTCTCTAGGTAACCGAGAAGTTAGTTAGAAATGGATCGAAAGATTCCCAAATTAAAATTAATTTTCCTAATATCTCGATCCATGCGCCACCTAGCGGACTTTTTATACTCAGCTGAGCAGAGCTCACAGAGCATATTAACTTTGTTGGCATAACGGTAATCCGTAACGGCATAAACTAATCCAGATAGATATACACTTCTATATATCAAAATGATCTGGGTGAAAAAAGAAATTCATTTAGCCATGACCGTCCGTCCGTCTGTAAACACGATAACTTGAGTAAATTTTGAGATAGAGTGTGTAGGTTCCTGGGCGCTCATCTCAGATCGCTATTTAAAATGAACGAAATCGGACTACAACCACGTCCACTTTTTCGATATCGAAAATTTCGAAAAACCGAAAAAGTGCGATAATTCATTACCAAAGACGGATAAAGCGATGAAACTTGGTAGGTGCGTTGACCTTATGACGCAAAATAGAAAATTAGAAAAATTTTGGACAATGGGCGTGGCACCGCCCACTTTTAAAAGAAGGTAATTTAAAAGTTTTGCAAGCTGTAATTTGGCAGTCGTTGAAGATATCATGATGAAATTTGGTAGGCACGTTACTCCTATTACTATATGTGTGCTAAATAAAAATTAGCGAAATCGATGACGAACACGCCGACTTTTAAAAAAAATTTTTTTTTTAAGTCAAATTTTAACAAAAAATTTAATATCTACAGTATAAAAGTCAATTATGTCAAACTCGACTCCATTAATGATATGGTGCAACAAAATACAAAGATAAAAGAAAATTTCAAAATGGGCGTAACTCCGCCCTTTTTCATTTAATTCGTCTAGAATACTTTTAATGCCATAAGTCGAACAAAAACTTACCAGTCCTTGTGAAATTTGGTAGGGACATAGATTCTATGACGATAACTGTTTTCTGTGAAAATGGGCGAAATCGGTTGAAGCCACGCCCAGTTTTTATACACAGTCGACCGTCTGTCCTTCCGTTCGGCCGTTAACACGATAACTTGCGCAAAAACGATATATCTTAACTAAACTTAGTTCACGTACTTATCTGAAGTCACTTTATCTTGGTATAAAATATGGCCGAAATCCGACTATGACCACGCCCACTTTTCCGATATCGAAAATTACGAAAAATGAAAAAAATGCCATAATTCTGTACCAAATATGAAAAAAGAGATGAAACATTGTAATTGGATTGGTTTTTTGACCCAAAATATAACTTTAGAAAAAACATTGTAAAATGGGTGTGAACCTACCATATTAAGTAGAAGAAAATGTAAAAGTTCTGCAGGGCGAAATCAAAAGCCCTTGAAATCTTGGCAGGAATACTGTTCGTGGTATGACATATATAAATAAATTAGCGGTACCCGACAGAAGATGTTCTGGGTCACCCTGGTCAACATTTTCGATATCCCGAAAACGCCTTCACATATACAACTAAGGGCTACTCCCTTTTAAACCCCTCATTAATACTTTTAATTTGATACCCATAACGTACAAACACATTCTAGAGTCACCCCTGGTCCACCCTTATTGCGATATCTCGAAAAGGCGTCCACCTATAGAACTGAGGCCCACTACGTTTTAAATAATCATTAACACCTTTTATTTGATACACATGTCATACAAACACATTCCAGGGTTACCCTAAGTTCATTTTTCTAAATGGTGATTGTCCCTTATTTTGTCTCCATAGCTCTCGGCTGAGTATGTAATTTTCGGTTACACCCGAACTTAGCTTTCCTTACTTGTTCTGATAAAATATTGCATTGTCACCGGGTGCTGACTCATGGCCCAAGTTTCAAGTCTCTAGCTCACCGGCAAGTTACTCAAAAATCGATCGCAAGATCCCTCGTTTTTCAGGGATTTGTAGTTATCTCAATTACCACGGCACTTAGCGGAACTTTGTTTTCTATAAATTGTATTGTCACCGGGTCTCGAACTGTGTGCTAAGTTACAAGTCTCTAGATAACCGGAAAGTTAGTTAAAAATGGATTGAAAGATTCCCAAATTAAAATTAATTTTCCTAATATATCAATCCATGTGCCACCTAGCGAAATTTTTTTGATAAAATATTGCATTGTCACCGGGTTCTGACTTACGGCTCAAGTTTCATATCTCCAGCTCACCGGGAAGTTACTCAAAAATCGATGGCAAGATTCCCTGCGTTTTTTCAGGGATTTTCGTTTATCTCGATTCGTCTGCCACCTGGCGGCATTTTGTTTTCTACGAATTGTAGTGCCAACGACTCGCAAACTATATGCTAACTTTCAAGTCTCTGGATCACCGAGAAGAAAGTTAAAAGTCGATCGTAAAATTTCCATTTTAAAATTAATTTTCTGTGTATCTCGATCCGTGCGCCACCTAGCGTATTTTTTGTCACTTGCATTGTAATGTCTCTCAGATCTCAACTATGTTCTAAGTATCAAGTGTCTATCTCAACGGGAAGTTACCGAAAAAGACTTCCGTGGGTTAAAAATTCGTATGGAAATGAGGGGACAAACATGAAAGCGTAAAAAAAATTATAAAGAAACTAAAAATAAAAAACCTAGAAAAAAAAGAAGCAATCAAAAAGAATTAAAAAACAAATAAAATAGTCAAAAGAAATTAAAAAAAAAAAAACAAATATAATTAAAAATAAATCAAAGCATGAAAATGCAAAAACAAGAAGGAAAGTTAAAGTAAAATGTGTAAAGAAAATAAAAAAGTAAAAATAAAATATATAAACAAATAAGAAAAAAAAAAAAAAATAAACAGAACACAAATAAAAAGATTGGAAAACTTTGAAAGAAAAACAGAAAAGTAGAAGGAAACAAATTAGTAAAATAGTAAATAAAGAGAATAAATAACCATTAAAAAACTAAAAAAAAAGTCCAGTATTTCCTTATTTTTTTTTTTTGATATTTTTGAAAAAGGTCCGAAAAAAAAAGAATGTATGATTCGTCGGGATCCCATAAACTTTAACTTAGAACAATTTTTTGACCCGGATTTTTTAGCCTCAAAAAAAAAACAACTAAAAATGGAGTATCGCTTTGTTTCCATTTTTCAATATCGAAAAAATTGGCCTGGTTATAATGCATATTTTCCATACATCTCTATTCTGCGCTCAGATAAGCCAGTATGGATACTAAACGTAAAGATTTTTTTTTTTTAATTTTTACTCATGTTATTGTGTTAACGGACGGAAGGCCATGGCTAAATCAAACTTTTTGTTGATGCTGATAATTTTAATGTGAAGAGTTAAGTTCCTTTATCAAGGTGAGGTGTACAATTTGACTGTTTCAAAAAATCTGAATCTTAAAAATTTTCATGGAAGACGAATCCAGTTTCAAATCAAACAATTCTCAGGGTCTACATAAGTAATTCGTAGTTATACCAAAACAAGTATATCAAAAGACAGTGTTATAATAATACAACCTATACTCGTCCCGAGTATCTGTTTCCTAATTTCAAATCATTATTGATTTCTTCGTCACTGCGAAACTTGTCCTCATCATTATCACAGCTCCATTGTTTCTGTGGCTCAGAAGTCCTTCGGCCTAGTTAAATACCTGTCATTTCGTAGACATGTTAGACTTTGATAGGGTCCAGTGAACATATGCATGAATTTCAGCCGTGGCCCTTGATGTGTACATTTTATGACGTTTTCGTTTCCTCTCAAAACTTCATTTACTTTCTGCTTGAAGACGTAAAATGTTTTCTCATGCGGCTGAAGTCTTGTGTCGCTTCTTTCTTTACCAAATCATCCATTCCCCAACAGCGGCATTAACTTTTGATCATCATTGAAGTATGCTTCAACACCGAACATAAGTTTGAAAAGAGTTGCACTAGTACTTCGATGTGTACTCGTATTTAGCAAGACGCTTTGCCAAGATGTTTTAGTACTCTTGTGGCTTTGGTGCAAATACATAACTTTGAAAGAAGTCCAATTTACCCTTTCTATTTGTACGTTACCTCGGGGTATAAAAGTTGTTTGTTAGTATATGCTGAATCTGTTCTTCTGTGCAATAGCTAACAAATTCTTTCGACGAAAATGCAGTGCCTCTATCGCTAACAACGGACCTAGGATTTGTGAATATATTTGCTTGACGAAGCAGTTTCTCAATAACCTCTACTAAGGAGTCGACTTAGTTGCATAAATCCAAACCACCTACCACAACAAAAGTATGAGCATACAATTTCTTTGTTGATGGCAATTGACCCATTATGATCAACGTGAAAAGTGTGAACAGGAGTAATTCCCTAATCTACTGAATGTAAAAACCCTTCTAACTTGTTTTTGTGGTTGTTGTATTAAAGACACTCCTCGACGATTCCGGTAACAAGCACCATAAAGGTACTAGCCCGACCATCTCGGGAACGATTTGGAATGACCACAAGAAATATTCTAGGCCATACCGTCGCCAGAGCCTCGGCTGTTAATGAAATACGATTCGCCACGGGTAGGTGAGGTTGGCAATTGGGTTGGAGAAGCTATTGTAACGAATTTAGGGAAATTCCGATTATTCCAAATATTCTGCTAACGTTCGAATCGCTAAACTGTTGAATAAATAACTCCAATATTCAATAATGAAAAAATGGTCTTTATTAGACTACTTGAAAGTACTTCACAATTACACTTAACTTCACAACCAATAGCGTGCTTAATTCAAACTGGTCCAGAGTACTCAGCTTTCGCTGCTTTTATACTCTGTGCCCAAATGTCTAGACTTTTCTTCTGCTAGAATTTTCTACTTGGTTACCAGCTATAAACTTGCTAGCTATAAACTACAGATGCCATATGCGCGTGTGTATGTGAGAACTACTACACAGCCCCTTGAATCAGTTTGGTTTTTTAGACGCTTACGATAGGCATACCTAGCGCGAGTATATTCTAAGCCCCCTAACCACTGGGGCGCCTAACCTCTCTCTCTCACGCCTTCCTAGTTCCATTTCATGTCGGCGTCTTCGCAATACCAGTTTATATTCCCGTATTTTCAGTTGCAATTCACTGCCGTCATGGCTTCTAACGGCATTGTTATCATCCATTATTTCACTATCATTACCCCTCCTTCGTCAACTGCTGCACAGACCAATCGCTTGCACCCATGTAATAACAGATGGAAAAAAAGTAAATTTAATAAAGATTAAGTAAAAGATTCAAGGTTAATAACAATAATTATCATTAGAAAAAAATTAGTGTTCTGGCCTTGAGCTCGAATTTATCAATAGGCCGATAAAAACAAAAACAATTGGTATAAGTAAAAGTTAAAGTAAATGAAATATGTACTTAAATAATAAAAAAAAATAAAAATTAAATATGATAACAAAAAAATAAAATAAAATGAATAAAAAAAGGGGGAAAAGAATAAATAAATAAAAAAGTAAAAAAACACAAATCGGCGGGACGGGACGTACATGTTTTACGCCAACTCTGAAGGCAAATGAGTTTTCACTGAGAAGCTGGGTTTGCGCCATATTCATAACCTATAAATATTTCATTTAGTCAATTCGTCAACTTTTTGGATATTTTTTTTATTTCGATCACTTAGTTGATTTAGTGATTTTATTACGTTATTGTTGATCGTGCATTGACATTGCCTCTGATGCATAACTCTTCCGGACGAATAAGAATAAGAAAAAAATTATTAATCTGGCATCCACCCCTGTTGAAACAGCATGTTTCCTTGGACTCCCGTTAGAGGATATTGATGACAATTTGTGATCGGTCGCACCTATTGGATGGGGCGAAGCACTGCTACAACAAAAACAACAAGGGTTTGAAATTGTTTATTTGGGAAACTATACAATAGCGTCTGAAATGTTAATTGTGATTTCACAATTCATCCTTCAACACCAAAGTCTCCATGTTGGACATTTCCTAAAGTTGGCGGCCATATCCAAAATTAGTCCCTTGGAGTGAATCACATTGATTATAGTCTATCAACCAAGTTTTAATATCACCTACGCCTTACGGCTCCTTTTACAAATGTGAATACGTAGGCACATACTCAAGGCACATATACAAGAACACTCAAAGTGGTGAAGCAAAAGCTTTGCCAAGACAGTCGAACTTTATTTTTAAAAGTCCGAGTTTAACTAGTTCTATTGGACTCAAAAAATAAAAATCCGAAAATAATTTTTATCTTGATCCAAATATATTTAAAGTCCAAAATTAATAGTTTTGCAAGGACTTATATTATAAAAGGAATAACAGTTTCAGCCCTTGGTATTAGCCACAAATGATTTAAAAAAATTGTGTTCGCGACGATTATTAGGTGAGACTACGCTTTGCACGATAGATATACAGACAAAAGTGTGACCATTTTATGTATCTCTATTTCTTTTCAGCAGACGCAGCAGTACCAATTCCAAAGACCGGGGTTAGGTTCGAAGCCTCTCTAGAGTAAGCGAACGAGCAAGAGCTACTCCTGAAAATTTTTGAACGGTCTTCGAGATCTTAAAGCAAAAACCCCGGATCTTTCCGAAATGGCCAACACGTTGATTTCCTTAAATACATACAAACAAAACCTTTCCTAGTTATTATTTTTTTATAACAATTATTTATAACAACAAAATTTTTTTTTTTTTTCAAAGAAAAATCAAGCTTTTTAAAGTAAGAACACCGGCCTACGCCGCCGCCGACGATAAAGTGATCGGCGTAAACCTCTAATACACACATACGAAGTCATAACCTAAGGTAGGGGTGCGGGATTAGAAATCTGACAACTCGGGTTCGATCTCAGCTCGGGAAGAAGCAATATCTAATAAAAAAAATAATACAAAGGCATATTTTGAAATCTTTGGCAGGAATAGCTATACTGTCATAATAATTAAATATTTAAACAAATTATCATAAAAGACGTCTATAACTCATTAAAATTTACAAATGTAAAAGAAACAAAAATCAAAAAAAAAAATAATAAAAACTAAAAAAAAAAATAAAAACTAAAAAAACAAAAATAATAAAAAAATTCAAATAATAATTAAAGAAAATAATGAAATTAAAAAAAATATTTAAAAATAATATTAATTAAAAAAAATAAGAATATAAAAAAAATTATAAAAATTAAAAAAAAAATAATAATGATTAAAAAAATAATATAAATTATAAAAAAAAATATAAAAAATTGCAAAAATAATAGAACAAAAATATTTTAATTATAACCGGTAATTTAAGTATTGATTTTTGAAGCCTTATTCATGGGTGATAAAAAGTCAAAACGTACGACCGTTTTTGAATGTGGAATAAAGCATTCTATGTATTTCAAAAAAAAAATCAAAAAATTGCAATAGCAATGTTTAATGTAACCCTCTCCTTTGATATGTGGCGAAGCTTTGCTAGTTTAAATGCTTGATTTTACATCTAACAAGTAAGGAAGGCTAAGTTCGGGTGTAACCGAACAATACATACTCAGCTGCCAAATTACAGCTTGCAAAAGTTTTAAATTACCATCTTTTAAAAATGGGCCCATTGTCCAAAATTTTACAAATTTTCTATTCTGCGTCATAAGGTCAACCCATCTACCAAGTTTCATCGCTTAATCCGTCTTTGGTAATGAATTATCGCACTTTTTCGAAATTTTCGATATCGAAAAAGTGGACGTGGTTATAGTCCGATTTCATTCATTTTAAATAGCGATCTGAGATGAATGCCAAACTTACATACCAAATTTCATTAAGATACCTCAAAATTTACTCAAGTTATCGTGTTTACGGACAGACTGACGGACGGACATGGCTAAATGAATTTCTTTTTTCGCCCAGATCATTTTGATATATAGAAGTCTATATCTATCCCGATTAGTTTATGCCGTTACGGGGTACCGTTATGCGAACAAAATTAATATAATCTGTGAACTCTGCTCAGCTGAGTATAAAAATAGTAAGGGCTATCACAACGGGTCAAAGTTAACGTCTAGCATCTTTTCCCCATGTATCTTGCACAGCTAATTACATATACTCAGCGTGCTTTGCACACAAAGTATATTAACTTTGATTGGATAACGGTTGGTTGTACAGGTATAAAGGAATCGAGATAGATATATACTTCCATATATCAAAATCATCGGCATCGAAAAAAAATTTGATTGAACCATGTCCGTCCGTCTGTCCGTTAACACTATAACTTGAGTAAATATTGAGATATCTTCACCAAATTTGGTACACGAGCTTATCTGGACCCAGAATAGATTGGTATTGAAAATGAGCGTAATCGGATGATAACCACGCCCACTTTTTATATATATAAAATTTTGGAAAACAAAAAACCTGATTATTTAGTAAATAATACACCTAGAATGCTGAAATTTTACGTGTGGACTGATATTGAGACTAGATAAAAATTTGAAAATTTTTTTAAAATGGGCGTGGCACCGCCCATTTGTGATAAAGCAATTTTACAAATATTATTAATCATAAATCAAAAATAGATAAACCTATCGTAACAAAATTCGGCAGAGAGGTTGCCTTTACTATAAGGACCACGCCCACTTTTATATGAAAGATTTTAAAAGGGTCTTGGACGAATAAAATAAGCTATATCTTCGCAAAAAACAGCTTTATATCAATGGTAGTTCATTTCCCAAGTGGATTTATAACAATAAATAGGAAAATTTAAAAAAATGGGAGTGGCACCACCCCTGTTATCACCAAGCAATTTTCTATGTTCGGGAGCCATAACTCGAAGAAGAATGAACGGATCGTAATAAAATTGGGTATGCAAATTTTTCCTATAGCAGGAAATATTTATAGAAAAAATGAACGAGATCGGTTAAAGACCACGCCCACTTTTATATAAAAGATTTTTAAAAGGGTCGTAGAGGAAAATAATAAGCTATATCTTAGCGAAAAGAGCTTTCTATCAATAGAATTTTACTTTCTAAATTGAGTTATAACATTAAATTGGAAAACACTAAAATTTTTGAAAATGGGTGTGGTCCCGCCCCTTTTATGACTAAGCAATTTTCTATGTTTCGGGAGCCATAAAAAAATAAAAATAATTGTAAGGCGCGATAACCTCCGAATAGATCTAAGGCCCAGCTTCTCTTCCAATTTGCGTCGTGCTCCTCTTGATTTTCCTTACAAATTGGCCGGACGTGACCTACATGTTTTTTGCCGACTCCGAACGGCATCTGCAAGGCAGATGAGTTTTCACTGAGAGCTTTTCATGGCAGAAATACACCCGGAGCGCTTGCCAAACACTGCCGAGGGGCGATCCCGCTTAGAAAAATTTTCTCCTAATTGAAAAATCTTATTTCTAAAATTTTGATGTTGCTTTGTCCGGGGTGCGAACCCATGGCATACGGTGTGGTAGGCGGAGCACGCTACCATCACACCACGGTGGCTGCCATAACTCTCAGAAAAATTAACGGATCGTAACGAAATTGGGTACACAAATTTTCCTTATAGCAGAAAATATTTCTAGTAAAAATGGACGGGATCGGTTAAAGGCGATGGCAACTTAGATAGAAAACAAGTTTTAAAGGGTGGTAGACTAGAATAATAAGCTATAAATTAAAAAAAAAAAGCTTTAAATCAATAATATTTCACTTATCAAGTTTTATTGTAAGAGGAAGTGGGGAGACATTTTTTTAAACGAGCGGTGCCACGTGTTATGTAGAAAAGTAATTTATCTGAAATGAAATGTACAATTGAAGCTCACGCTGAGTATATAACGTTCGGTTACACCCGAACTTAGACACCTTTACTTGTTTTTGTGTAAATTTAAAATCGTTAACTTCTTAAATGAGGAAACGAAGAACTCTCAAATTTTCTGTGTAGCAAAAGCGTTTTGAATTTGCCGCCCATAGATTCTTTTTGTGTTAATTGTATTTTTATACCTTTCATGAAAATGAAATGGTATATTAATTTCGTCACGAAACCGAAAATTGTAAGTCCTTAAAGGAAAATAGATAGACCCCCACCATTAAGTATACCGACATAATCAGGTTGAAGAGCTGAGTTGATTTAGCCACGTCCGTCTGTCCGTCTGTCTGTTTTTATGCAAACTAGTCCCTCAATTATTGAGATATCTTGATAAAATTTGGTGAGCGGGTGTCCGATTAGACATTTGTCGGAACCGACCGGATCGGACCACTATAGCATATATCCTCCATACAACCGATTTTTCAGAAAAAGAGGATTTTTGTAATATCTTACCCAATTTAACAGATTGAAGCTTCAAATTTCACCGAATACTTACGTATATAGCATATATTGTTGTCTGAAAAAAACATAGAGATCGGTTGTATATATAGTATATATCTCATACAACCGATTGTTCAGATAAGAAACTTTGCGCAATTTCTTCCCCATTTTAACAGCTAGAAACTTCAAATTTCACCAAATGAAAAAATCATAGAGATCGGTGGTACATATATTATATACCCCATATAAACTGTATTTTTTTGACCCTTTTTTACGGCTAGAAGCTTCAAAATTCAAAACATTTCATCAAATAGTTACGTTTACGTCATATATTGTTGAAATACGTGATTCGTAGTCATAGTTTTTACACGCAGACCACAAAAAACCTGAAACTTTGCATCCTCACACAAAGTATCTACCTATTTTTTATTTTATATTTATCTTAAAAATCGTTTAGGTATGTAGATCTGTTCACTAGATATTTCTTATCTTATACATCCGATTATTCGGAGATTACGAACGGGATAAGTTTATTGTTCAGCCCCATTCATGAAAGGTATGAAGTCTTCGGCATAGCCGAAGACAGTCCCGTCCTTACTTGTTCATATTCAGATGGTATGTCGTCCCGGAAGAAAGCCACAATTTCCTTCTGCACCCTATCGCCCCACTTCCGATTATGCGCTTTTCGTAATCGCTACAATTTCAGCTGAAAGTATAAAAAAAGAAGATATGTAATTAAATAAATAAAAATCGAACTTCTTTTTCAACAAATCATATTTTTCGGCGCGAAGTAAAATGAGCTAAGCCGAGATGCCAGCTTAACATAAGGCTGAGCGAGTAAAAAACATAGAAAGTTAACAGTTGGAAGAGTTAAGGGCAACTGCGATTACCCCAAGTATTACTGTAACATACTAAAATTCTTCTCCGACAGTGGATTTTTGTCGCTTTTTTTAAATACAAAAACTTCAATTTTAATTATTGTTCATTTTTTACATATACATACATACATACATATTCATTTCAACAAATTTAATTTTATCCTCGTATTTGTATTATAAAACATGCACAGCGCGAGCAGATGTTTTGAATGGCAATCTTACGTACGGTGGTCCAGCTCAAATGGCAAACATGGTTGGCGGCAATGTTGCTGTTGGGCCTAATGGACCCTATGGAAACGCGGTTGGCAATTATGGTGGACCTGGTGGTCCACAAGGTGGACTCAATGTTAATCCAAATAATCCACAACAACAACTATTAGCCCAGCAAATGGCACAACGTGGCGGCGTTCACCCCATGCAGCAGGGTAATCGTCCGGGTGTACCTATAGGAATGGCTGGCGTAGGTAATGATGGTGCCCCAAGCGGGTTGGTAGGTGGCCCACAACAACAACAGCAACAACAAATGGGTCCAAATCAACAGCAAAATGCACAAGGTGGAGTAATGGGAGGACCAAACATGGGGCCACGCCCTACCCAGCCTGGACAACAACCAAATCAGTTACTTCATCAGCAACAGCAACAACAACAGCAACCAGGCACTTCACAACAAGCTGGTGGTAGTGGGGCTGGTGGAAGTGGCAGTGGTAGTGCTGGCAGTGGTTCCGGTAGTAGCGGAGGCGGTGGCGGCGGTCAACATCTCTCCGAAGAACGCAAGAAACACATACAACAACAACTGGTGCTACTGCTACATGCGCACAAATGCAATCGGCGCGAATCGCTCAATCCAAATCGTGAAAAATGCATAGTTCCCTATTGTAAGTCCATGCAAGATGTGTTGGCGCATATGGCCAATTGTAAACAAAGTAAAGAGTGTAGCGTACAACATTGCACCTCGTCTCGTCAAATTTTACTGCATTACAAGACTTGCACTCGTTCAGATTGTATTATTTGCTTTCCGTTCAGACAACAACAAAATTTTCATAACAATGCCAGTGGCGGTAATGCGAATGCAAACCCAAACCAGCCTTTGCAAGGTATTATTAAACAACAACAACAACAAGCCCAGCAACAGCAATCCGACGGCAATTCGGTTGGTGGAGGTGGACCACAAAATTCTGGTATGCCACAGCAGAATCCTGGTGGACCTAATATCAATACCGGTCCTGGCGGTCAAACCGGTATGGCAGGTGTGCCAAACCAACAGCAAATGGGTATGAAAACGAATGTAGAAGCGCAACAAATGCAACAACAAAATGCACAAAATCCAAATCAAGAGATACGTCGTTTTGATAGTTTGGGTATGCAGGGTGCAGTTTCCAACGCAGGACCAGGTGCCAACATGCTGCAAAATAATGCAGTGAATACACAACAACAATTGCAAGGTATACGCATGCCGGGAGGTGGGCCGCCTGTGCGAGTTATGTCTGCAGCGGTTGGTGTGCCGGGTGGGCCTAACGCTACTCTTATGGGCAATAACATGATGATTGGCGGTAATAACGGAGCGGATGGTGGCATGCAGCAACAACAACAAAATGCACAACAACAAGTACTTTTGCAGGGCGGTGCTAGTGGCGGTCATAATAATAATAATCCACAATTGGCAGGCTTAATTGGCGGTCCGAATGTCAATAATGTCGGGCAACAACAACAAAATACTGCACAACCACAACAACAATCAAACATTCCACTTTCAGTGAACGTGCATAACTTTAATAATAGTGCGACATTCACCAATTCACAATTAGGCGGTGGTGGCACTGTCAACACAGGCGACTTAGGCGGTGGTGGGGGAAATTTACCACCACAACCTAGATTTTTTGTTAGCGCCCATGAGTTAAAAATGAAACTGCAATCACAAAATGTTCCAATGGCAAATGCTACGGTTGTAACTGGCACCGCAAGTGGCGGGCCAGGTGGTGTTGTAGGTAGTGGTGGAAATGCAGGTGGTCCAGGTGTTGGTACAAGTGCTAGCAGCGGAAACAACATGGTTGCCAATCAAGGTGCTCCCGGTAATAATGCGCCGGGCTGCTCAACTTCCTCCTCACAAGTTGGCAATGGGGGCACAAACAATAGTGCAGGCACTGAAGAAAGAGACTGGCGCGAATCAGTAACTGCTGATTTGCGTAAACATCTTGTTCACAAACTTGTACAAGCAATCTTCCCAACATCGGATCCTACAACCATGGCCGATAAACGAATGGCAAATTTAGTTTCCTATGCTGAAAAAGTAGAGAAAGATATGTACGAGGCAGCTAAATCACGTTCAGAATATTATCATTTACTTGCCGAAAAAATCTACAAGATTCAAAAGGAGCTGGAAGAGAAACGAATCAAACGAAAAGAACAACAAATGTTAATAATGCAACAGCAGCAACAAGGCACAGGAGGGGCGGCGACAGGACAAGTGCCAGGACCGAGTAATGTTGGGCCAGTTGGGCAACAGCCTCCACCTGGGCATCCACAAGCGCAGCAACAAACGCAAATCCGACCAATGATTAGTCCTATAAGTGGTGGAAGTGGGCAGGGTGTGCCATTAGGTGCGGCTGGTATGATGGCGCAACAATTGCGAGCACAAGGACCTGTTAACGTTGGTATGATGCCTGGACAGGCTGGCCAAAATATCGTACGTACCCACTCGCCTGGAGGTAACTTGCTCGCCATGCATCAGCAGCAACAACAACAACAGCGTATGCAATTTCCACAACAACAGCAAGGTAATTTATTGGTTGGTCCACCGGGACCCAGTCCTAACAGCGGTATGGGTGTTATGCCAACTTCTACGCAACAAAATATGGTCGTGCAAAATCCCGTTTTATCACCATTTGGTGTTCAAGGAATGCAACCTGGCCAAGCAGGTGCTGGTGGCGGTGTCGTTAATGTGTTGACAAGCCCTGTATCGGGTCAACAACAGTTTATCAACGCAAATAGCGCTAATGGTACACAAAACCCGCAACAACTTACGGAAATTATGAAACAAAGGCTGCTGCAACAACAACAACAACAAGCGCAGCAGCAGCAGCAGCAGCAACAAAGTGGTATGCTATTGCCACAATCACCCTATAATAATGCCGCTGCACAAATGCAGCAGCAACAACAACAAGCGCAGCAACAGCAGGCACAACAGAACCCTTTCCCTTCACCTATGTCGCAACAGCAACAACAAACACCACAACACCAACAACAAAAACAAAGTGTCGCTTCAGTCGGTAATATGCCGCCAACACCCACAAGTCTTGATTCATTAGTCGGCGCTAGTGCGGGTGGTGTAAATACTACAACTGGAGGTTGCAACACAACAACCGGCAGCAGCATGGTTGCAGCTCCAAGCCCATCACCTAATTTTGTAACAAACGGCCCAATTGGTACGCCTTCTAATAATCCGCCCTCAGTGACATCACTAATGCAACCATTGAGTGAGCGCGCAAGCAGTACACCTCCCATTATGGCACCATCTCCAGCATCGGCGACAACAACTGGTGCTGGTAGTACATCGGTTTCGGTTAATGTTACTGTTGCGTCAACTGGTGGTGGCGTACAAATAAGCAACACTGGAAAAACAATTCCAACAACATCAGCAACTACTCTTAGTATACCAATATCAGCGAGTACATCTTCCAATACAGTCACCAATAATAGTAGCAATGGTCCGACGACACTATCACAGCAGCAACAACAACAAATATCGATAGGTAAAGACGGTAACAGTAGCAATAATAGCTCCGCAGCAGCCACAACTACCTCAACATCTACTGTGATGAGTTCACGCCCTTTGCCCAGTAGCAATCTTTCATCACAAATGGCCGCATTAGAAGCAGCGGCACGTGATAACGATGAAACACCACCCTCACCTAGTGTGGATTCTGGTGGTGAGTGTGGTAATGCTTCTAAAGGTAAACTCGATTCAATCAAACAAGAAGATGATATCAAAAAAGAATATATGGAAGATGGTAGTGGTGGTGCTGGCGACAATTCCCAAATGGACACACAATCTTCGGCAGGTGTTGGTAAAAATGTAAATAATGATGGCACTAATGTGAAAGTGGAAATAAAGACTGAAGATGGCGATGTTTTGATTAAAACTGAACCCATGGACACTGATGACAATAGCGGTGCAAATGGTGTGGGTGGAAATGCTGGTACATCCGATAATAAAGATGATGCAAAATCAAGTGCTGATGGCGATACTAAAGTAAAGTCTGAAACCAAACCTGTTGTGCCAGAACCGTTGATGCCGAATGCTGGTGATAAAAAGAAGAAATGTGGTAAGTTGAGCATGACTAATTTTATTTCCAATTAAGATGCATATAATAATACACCTGTGTGTAAAAATATTACAAAAATGATTTGCAAATATTCTCAGTTATTTTCTTTCTTTTCGCTTGGTTAAAAAATGCTGCATTTACTCAGGAAAGATATGTAAATATATTTTGAACATTTTTGGAAAGAATTTGAAAATTAAAGTTTCCAATCGGATGTTTTTAATAAATTTTATATAAATAACTCCAAAATATTATAAATAAAAATTAATAACTCACGCTTTGTATGGATGAAAACCTGAAACATCCTTCGTAAAAATGGTCACACATCAACGGAAATTTTGAGACTGAATTGAACTACAGAAATGCTTCTCAAAAAGCTTTCTAAAACTAAAAATAAAAATTTGAAATTTTCAAACTTATCGCATTTTCGAGTTTTTTCGTTATTTATTTAATTAAAAAAATTAAATAGGTGACAAAATTTTCAAATAAATTTTTCTGCTTATTTTTATTATGCTATAAAAGACCGCATATCTTATTATGCTAATTTCGTTGCAATAAATAAATAAAATAAAACAAGAAAATAAGCAAAATTTATTATCAAATTTTATCATTTTTTTTCAGCTTTTTTTATTTTTGTTAATTCTAGCAAAAGTTTGAAGGAATTAAGTGTATACAAAATTTGAGATGATTTAAAAATCTGCATAGACGTTTCAAATTTTTTTTTAAGAATTTTCGAAATTTTTTTGGAATGATCTTGTAATCCAATTTTAGTTTAACACGAGCATAAATTTGAAGTCATTGAAAACTCACATAGACTTTTGTTAATTTTTTTCATGTGATGTTTTAGTTTTTATTCCATATAGAAAAGAAACCACCTTGAAAAAACAAAAAAATGCTAAGCATTAATGCAAATTGAAGAGATTTCAAACTTACACTTTGTTAGACTCGAATGATGGATTGAAAAAAAAAGAACTTCAAAACTGATAAACTTGCAAATCATTTTTGCTGCTGTTTTTGTTACTCGCAGGTGTATGCCCCTGTATGGTATGTGTAATAAACTCATTTCAAATCCATTCCAGTATTTAATCCCGAAGAGCTAAAACAAGCATTGTTACCAACATTGGATAAATTGATACGCCATGAACCGGAATCTGCACCATTCCGTTGTCCAGTGGATCCGCAAATGCTTGGTATACCAGACTATTTTGATATTGTTAAGAAGCCTATGGATTTAGGTACCGTACGAAACAATCTCATGAGTGGCAAATACAATGATCCATGGGAATATGTCGATGATGTGTGGCTTATGTTTGATAACGCTTGGCTGTACAATCGTAAGACTTCGCGTGTTTATCGTTACTGTACAAAGGTAAATATCTGCACAGCTTGCCATCAGAATTTAAAAACTTATTTTATGAAAATTTTATCTATAGCTATCCGAAGTATTTGAACAAGAAATTGACCCAGTTATGCAAGCTTTAGGATACTGCTGTGGACGAAAATACACCTTTAATCCACAGGTGCTATGTTGCTATGGAAAGCAACTTTGCACCATACCACGTGACGCCAAGTATTACAGCTACCAAAATAGGTATGTAAAAGTTGTAATTATGTTTAAAAAAAAAAGAAATAATTGAATGTTTGTTCATATACATCGACGCTACCACAACCAAAAGAGATGTTTTTTAGTTACTTTTGAGAACTTTTGGCAGTGTATTTTTTTTGCACAACTTCCAGTATACAATAAAATTTTGCGTAAGAAAAAAATAACCATAAAATATTTGTTTTTGTTGCCGCAGCGTCAATATTTATTTGTAGTATTGCAAGCAGAGAAAAGTAAAGAGAGATGAATTGTCTTCTAATTTTAGAAATTATAGTGTATTTAAAGCAGAAAGTTTGGCTATATTTTATATGTCATTATAAACTTTTTTCTCCTGGAACGGTGGTTTGTAATGGTATAAAGGCAAAAAATCAATTAAGCTCACTCTATGTTAACCCAAATAAAACTGTAATAAATAATAGTGTTTCGAAAAAATTTTAAAAGTTGAAAGTTGATTGCACTAACTTTAACAATGCGTTTTTCGCCCAGCTCAGAAAACTTCCTCTTTCAGAATTTGTTTCATAAACGCCCTATTTCAGAATTCGGTCGGAGAACGGCATATCTCAGGATTTGTTTCATAAATACCCAAGTGTCAAAATGTATGCCCCTATTACGGTTAACAACTCACCTTAGTTGGGTTGTAATTAAAACAACTCAACTCCTGTTTGGTATTACGAAGTACAACTTATTTCAGTTGAAGTTGAATTGATGGTGCCAACTTAAGAAAGTGATGATTTGACAGATAAATGCAGATGATCAATTTGTGACGAAAATTTAAGCATTTGCATAAGTGATTTTGTAATTAAAAGCAAAACGGATATTATATCAAATCTAAATAATGACAAAAATGTTGATGATTGATATGTCGCGAATACGAAAAACATTCGCGTGATCATTCCAATCCCTTGGAACTACCAAGCACCAAGTAACATAATGTTCAAGTGACAAATGATGAGCTTCCAATGAAGTTATTTCGCAGATTTGAAAGGAAGCATTTTGCTCATTACTAAACACAATTAAGGACCATTTCCGCAAACGCGTTCGAGGGAAGGCTTTACCCCTATTTTAAAATTATGCGCCACACTCAGATTCCTTGCTGATGGCAGCTATCAAAATGCTGTGGTAATGATTTTGGTGTTGGGCTGGTTTTAGATATTATTGAGGAGCATATTTGTGCGAATTGGATTAAAACCGAAACAGCAAAAATTATATTTTACTCTAACACAGGATTCCTAGGAGTAGTGATTAGTATCAATGGGACTCACGTTCACATAATTTGACCTATTTTGGCTGCATCCGAACTGCGACCAGCCTCGTCCAACTTCGGAATGTCGCTCCATAAAGTCAAAAAGTTATTCAATTTAATCCTTCGTTTAAACGTTGTTTTTTTCTATATATGTGTACAAAATTGTTGATTATTGTTTGATTAAAAAAGGTTTAACTACCGGTTTTAAATTTTTTGTTTTTTTTTTCGGTAACATTTTATGAGACCGTGCACCATCTAACTCTTATCAAAGGTGGTATCGAAAGACATGTTTCCATCTCCGTTTTTAGGATTCGAAAGCGGAAATTAAAAATTTTATTTCTGTCGAAAATTATTTACAAAAACACACAAAATGGCCCCGAGAGGTTCTGAAATATGAGGCCCGATCCATAGTTTTTTTGCACAGAACATCTTTCAGCGTTGGCGGCCTTCGGCTGCGATTTGTAAAAATAACCCTGGGTGCATCCAACGCCTTTCTGCATTAGTGTGTACAAAAAAACAGGCAAAATACAACAACCACATGGAAATTTGAGCAGAAATGAGATGACAGAAATTAAATTTTTAATTATTATTTTCGGATTCTAAAATCGGAGGTCGAAACGTGTCTTTTGATACCAACTTTGAAAATTTTTGTTAAAAATTAGGTGGTGGACCGTCTTGTAAAACGTTACCTTTTTTCAAAACAACAGCAAAATTGTATGAGACAACTGCTAGTAATCAGTTGTAAGATTTTGACGTCTTTGACAAATACACCAACACAAGGTTGTAAACGGTAATGCCACTAAAAGTTGTTAGACTACACAACTTAACCGACATTTTTTTTGACAGGTTGAGTTGTAATCTGTAATACCAAATTGCGAAATTTCAACCCAACCAAAGTTGAGTTGTAAACGGTAATAGGGGCAGTATTGAATTCTGAAATAGGGCGTTATTCAAACGTTTTCTGAGATATGTCGTTTTCGAAACGGCAGCCGAGAAAAGATGATATTCCACTCAGCACAGTGGATTTTTTTTAAATGTTATTGTTCTATATTCCTACTACATACTTCTTACACTCGCAAACATCAGAGTGTCGATATATTGAGGATAAATGTTTTTGTTTTCGATAAGGTAATGTGAACCCAATTGTCATTTTATTCTTGCCACAATGATTTTTCCGCGATATTTGATTTCTATAGCTATATAGGATTATGACATAGCGTCGGTCCAATGCCAAAGGCACGATTGTGCATATTTGATGTGTTGAGAAAAACGCGTAAGACATTGTTAAAAGTAGAGATTTAATTCATAGAGATTTAATTTTGCATTTTCCAACCACTATTGGAAGGTTTACTTTTGTAAACCACTGAGTAATGTTAATTGAAACATGATTTTTAATTTTTTTTTTTTTTCAAAAAAATGCACATTTGTTGTTTCGGCTTTGCAAAATTTGACATATATAATATTTCGTTAAACAAAAATGGTACATTCGTGACTTTGGCATTGTACCGAAAATATATGAATTCGACTGTTTTTTGAAATAAGATAACTTGCCGTTCTGAAAGTGGGCCTTACAATATTAACCTGTTATATGAAAAGAAAATAAAATTACTATACCACCAAAATAAGAAATAATATAAATAAAAAAAAACTAAAAAACACGCAAATATGGTGTCGTTTTAGTATCTACAATCCACTAAGACATTTGATGTTGATAGCACCGTAGCACAGAGGTCCGTGTCTCCGCTATTAAGCACAACTCGTTTTGTAGCGAGTTATTTAACCACTCCAATGATTGGCGCCTAGCCTGGAGAGTTACAGATAAGCTACATACAAGTGAAGCTAATATAAGCGGCAGCATTTTTCATTTTTTTATACTCAGCGTGCTTTGCACACAGAGTATATTAACTTTGATTGGATAACGGTTGGTTGTAAAGGTATAAAAGAAACGAGTTAGATATAGATAGATATATCAAAATCATCAGTATCGAAAAAAAATTTGATTTAGCCATGTCCGTCCGTCCGTCTGTCCGTTACCACGATAACTTGAGTAAATATTGAGAAATCTTCGCCAAATTTAGTACATGAGCTTATCTGGACCCAGAATAGATTGGTATTGAAAATGAGCGAAATGGGATGATAACCACGCCCACTTTTTATATATATAACATTTTGGAAAACACAAAAGACCTGAATATTTAGTAAATTATACACCTAGAATGTTGAAATTTAACGTGTGAACTGATATTGAGACTCTTGATAAAAATGAGAAAAAAAAAATTTTAAATGGGCGCGGAAGCCCACTTGTGATAAAATCAATTTTACAAACATTATTAATCAGAAATCAAAAATCGTTAAACCTATCGTAGCAAAATTCGGCAGAGAGGTTGCCTTTACTATAAGGAATGTTTTGAAGAAAACTTAACGAAATCGGTTAAGGACCACGCCCACTTTTATATAAAAGATTTTTAAAAGGGTCCTGGACGAAAATAATAAGCTATATCTTTGCAAAAAAGAGCTTTATATCAATGGCATTTCATTCCCCAAGTGCATTTATAACAATAAATGGGAAAAAACTGGAAATTTAAAAAATGGGTGTGGCACCGCCCCTTTTATGACTAAGCAATTTTCTATGTTTCGGGAGCCATAACTCGAAGAAAAATTAACGGATCGTAATAAAATTGGGTGCACAGATTTTCCCTATAGTAGAAAATATTTCTAGTAAAAATGGACGATATCGGTTAAGGATCACGCCCGCTTTTATATAAAAGATTTTTAAAAGGGTCGTGGACGAATAAAATAAGCTATAACTTAGCAAAAAATAGTCTTGAATCAATGATATTTCACTTATCAAGTTTTATTTAAGAGGAAATGGGGAGACATTTTTTTAAACGGGTGGTGCCACGTATTATGTAGAAAAGTAATTTATCTGAAATGAAATGTGCAATTGAAGCTCACGTTGAGTATATAAAGTTCGGTTACACCCGAACTTAGACACCTTTACTTGCTAGTTTTTAAGTTCAATAAATAAAAAATTTTATGAAGTCCCATGTCGAACTTTGGAAGCACTCAGCCATCTCTTGAAGGTTAACCTCGAAAAACGAGGAAATTATTTTTTTGCTTATGGATCAACAATGTCTTTTGCAGTTAAACTTGGTTAGATTTTAACCCTGCAATTTTTGATGCTTCCCATCTCACTTAAAGCAGCAAAAGCGGCCGGTTTAAACTCTAGTTAACTTAAACTCGCACTGGAAAACCATTTCATAAACCTAAGTTTATTAAAAGTCGTGATTTATACTGCTACAAACTACCGAAAAACACAGCTGAGCATAAAATTATTTAACTGTTAAGTTTAAATCCCTTAAAATAAATACGTATTACTTACCGCCTTAGCCTTAAATAAAAAATGCCTGCATGCACTTTAAAGCTTAATAAACCAAGCCAATTAGTAAATAGAGATATAAATTTATAAATCATAACATGATTTTTGTTTAAGTTTATTCTCAAGAATCTAGCAGCAGCTGCACATAAAAACATACATGCATACATAATTATTTTTTATACGGTTGCTATTTATATTTTGAGCCTAATAATGAAAAGACAGTAATTTATTCTCGAAAATGGCTTTATTGTTTTTCTAAGTATTCTCCATGATAATCAATACGCTTTTGCATGCGTTCAAACCAATTTTCATCGCACTATTTCCACATCGATTGAGGTATCTCCAAAACATGGTTTTTGAATGCATCAACGGCTTCTTCAGAAAAACGTTGGCCACGCAATTTATTCTTGATTTGCGAAAATAAAAAGAAAACATTTGGCGCCAAATCAGGGCTGTACGGAGGGTGACTCATTAATTCGACGTTTTGGACAGTCAAATATACGGTTGTTTCAGCCGATGTGTGAGAGTTGGCATTGTCATGATGAAGAATGATCCTTCGCTGCCGCTTCTTCTTCCGTATTTCACCAAACACTACTGGCAAACAAATGGTTGTGTACTATTCGGAATTCACCGTTCTTCGTTGCTCTAATGGCACGGTAACCACATGTCTAGTTATTGCGAAGAAACAGGCCATCATTTTCTTCGAAGTGCTTCGCGCACGAATCACTTTTGTCGGATTTGGCTCATCTTGGAAGACCCATATAGTGGATTGCTGTTTTGTTTCGGGCTCATACGCATAGATCCAAGATTCGTCAACTGTGTAGATGTTATATACAACTTTGGATGCACCGCGATTGTATTTCTTTGCACCAATTGACACGAGCATCTTTTTGAGCTTTTGTCAAATTATGCAGGATACAACGCGAACAAATTTTTTTTCGCAGCTAAATAAATGTTCATGCAATATGTTATTGATGCTCGTCATACTAATGCCCAGAGATGCCTCAATCTCACGTTAAGTCGTATGACGATCTTGCAATATAAGTTTGCGCACAGCGTCAATGTTTTGTTGCACAACAACTGATTTTGGACGACCTGCACGAATTTCGTCCCTGAGCGAACGGCGGCCACGATGGAATTCGTTATACCAGCGTTTCACAGTGGCAAAGGATGGGGGGCTTCATCGTCAAAAGTGGAAGTAAGTTGTTCAAAGCACTCCTGTTTTGATAATCCACGTCGAAAGTCGTAAAAAATCATCGCACAAAAATTTTCACGAGTTAATTCCATTTTTTCGCTGAGATAAAATTTTTAAGTTACTGTTAGCAACGCAAGTTGTGCTCAAATTGCCAAATTTTCTGAAGAAGCTTATGCTTAAAAACGTCAAACTTTCAATTGAAAACGTCAGATGGCGCCGGCAAACAATTAGGTTGGCAAGGCTCAAAATATAAATAGCAACCGTCGTACATATGTAGAGTTGTTTAGTAGTAAAATTTTCTTTGATTATAGTTTGTAACAAAATAATTCTAATATGAACCTTGTTGTTTTTTGTTTTCTTCTATTCCTTTGCATAATCCATAAAAAAATATAAAATTCTTGTGGTATTGGTTTTTTGTGTGCGTCTATATAACGTTCTTTAACAAAAAAAAAAAAAAAATCAAAACGCTATTCTAATTAAAAAAACCAAAATCAATTAAATAAAAAAAAATCGACCAACCACCAACTTAAACCATCCATCAACATCCACATCGACCAATTTAAAATCATCATGCTCGTATAAATCTGCTTATGTGTAATAACAACAAAAACCAAAATTTTTTCATAACCACGCTGTCGCTGTTGCCGTATTGTTAAATGCTGATCGCTTACTATTTCAATCTAACAACTCGAAACTTGCTGTCTGCCAAATAATTGCTTATCCAAACGCCTTATTATTCACCACCCTTTGTTTGTGCTATTACTTACAATTTACTTATGGACATGCACATAACTCTTGCAATTGTTATACAAAAATTTATTGGACACGATTACACACATTCTCCATGTAAAAACACAAAATACTCTTAAAATTTAACATGGCGCCTGGGATGCGATAAATTACATTTGTACAACAACCACACGATATAAATATATATATATATATATATATATCTATTATATATTTATTTTTAAAACTCATAAAATTGTTGGTTTTGTAAATACTAAAGTCTAAAGGATTATGGTGTTGCCTCAAACAGATATACGTTCTGCCAAAAATGCTTCAACGATATACAAGGAGACACAGTTACTTTGGGTGATGATCCGCAGCAGTCGCAAACGTAAGTAAAATATATATAAATATTCGATAATTAGTAGGGACCGAAAACAATAGTTACTTCTCAAAATTGTATTCAAAGAGTGAATTAGCGGCTTCCATATGATGCTGGTGGTAGTGTGTTTGCCTACCATTTCCAAGGCACCGGTAAAAAAGTTTGGGAAGATATCGAAATTCTCGAACCTCGAAGTGTCCGGAGCATAAAAGAAAAACCTCGGTCCTAAACTCCTCGGAGCTATATTGTATCATAGTTATTGTTTATATTAAAGATGTTAATTCCTTTTTAAGTAATTATACTCAGCGTGCTTTGCACACAGAGTATATTAACTTTGATTAGATAACGGTTGGTTGTACAGACATAAAGGAATCGAGCCCTGCAAAAATCGTTGGATCATGTGGTCCACTGGAGTACTTACCATTATACTCCACTGTAATGCAGCAATGGACCAACTCATGTTTCTACACGATCATATTGTAAGCCGATCATTGCTCGTTTTTAACGATTGTAATCACTACACGATGTTTATTGGACTGTGGGTACTCCATGGATTACTCTGATGTAATGCGGAGCTGGAGTGTATGGTCCTGTCCTAGGACATCGCAATGTTAATTGGACCATATTTTTTGTATGAATTGTGGTTAATTTTGGAGCACTCGGTTAGTCCATAGCGAGTACTCAATACATGCATGCATGGAGTACTCGCGATTTTTGCAGGGAGATACATATAGACTTCCATATATCAAAATCATCAGTATCGAAAAAAAATTTGATTGAGCCATGTCCGTCCGTCCGTCTGTCCGTTAACACGATAACTTTAGTAAATATTGTGATATCTTCACCAAATTTGGTACACTAGCTTATCTGGGCCCAGAATAGATTGGTATTGAAAAAGATCGAAATCGGATGATAACCACGCCCACTTTTTATATATATAACATTTTGGAAAACACGAAAAACCTGATTATTTAGTAAATAATACACCTAGAATGTTGAAATTTGACACGTGGACTGACATTGAGACTTGGAAAAAATTTGAAACATTTTTTAAATTATGCGTGGCACCGCCCACTTGTGATAAAATCAATTTTATAAATATTATTATTCATAACTCAAAAATTGTTAAACCTATCGTAACAAAATTTGGCAGAGAGGTTACTTTTACTATAAGGAATGATTTGAAGAAGAAAAATTAACGAAATCGCTTAAGGACCACGCCCACTTTTATATACAAGATTTTTAAAAGGGTCGTGGACGAATAAAATAAGCTATATCTTTGCAAAAAAAGAGCTTTATATCACTGGTAATTCAATTCCCAATTGGATTTATAATAATAAATAGGAACATTTCAAATTTAAAAAATGGGCGCGGCACCGCCCCTTTTATAACTAAGCAATTTTCTATGTTTCGGGACCCATAACTCGAAGAAAAATTAACGGATCGTAATAAAATTGGGTACACATCCTTATAGTAGAAAATATTTCTAGTAAAAATGGACGGGATCGGTTAAAGACCACGGCAACTTAGATATAAAACAAGTTTAAAAGAGTCGTAGACTAGAATAATAAGCTATAACTTAGTAAAAAATAGTTTTGAATCAATGAATCAAGTTTTATTGTAAGAGGAAATGGGTAGACCTTTTTTTTTAAATGGGCGTTGCCACGTGTTATGTAGAAAAGTAATTTATCTGAAATGAAATGTACAATTGAAGCTCACGCTGAGTATATAAAGTTCGATTACACCTGAACTTAGACACCTTTACTTGTTTTTAAATATTTTTTGTTCACAGCTCTATATTAGAGGAAAATAGTTAAGTCACTCCTACAATGACAGTTTTATGTAGGAGTTCTTGAATTATACCGATGTGAAGTATTCAAAGTGGAGCTGACGCAAAGTACCACAGTAAAGGTCGCGTTAGTTTAAGAGTACCCTTTAATTTTTTGATTGACAAGGCAAATGCCATAATGCAACATTGCTGCTTTGACATTCTTCCTTAAAATCAGAAAATCTTTTACTTTGTAATTTAATTGCTGCTTAACCGTTTAAATGGCTTTCAGAAGCATTCGGTTCCTGATAGTTACATTTTTAGGTATATTAATAGCAACAGAAAGCGTTAACAATGTATGACCATTTAACCTTTTTTTTATTTATATACACATCTGCTTTAAAAAAAACCAGTACAAATTATGTAAATTCTTTTTTTGCAATTAAAAAAAAACTAATTGTAAATCCTGAACCATGGTGGAATCACCAGGTGAAGTAAATAAAAAAAGAAGATATACGGTATCTGAGACGGTAGGGATGTATTTTCGACGGTTAGAAGAAGGTAAAGTTTTTACCCGCTTTGAAAAAATATGAGTAGAAAAATAAAAATACCTTGCTACGAAAGCCATTGCAGAAACTGCTTTTTTCAGCATATCAACCTAACGCCAATGAAAAATTGAATACAAAGGACCAGTGCGAGTTTACATTACTTTTAGGATCGAATAAAAATAAAAAACTTAATTTGAGCCCTTAAACTGTGATGAGCAGCAAAATTTGATGGATTCGGCCAAAGTAAACTGACCTCAACTTCAGCTGCATTTGAAACTTTCATTGAAAAACCGGACGTAAGAGAAAGATGTGTTATTCATATATAGTACGTATATATGTACGTCAGTTATTTAGTTGAACTTTTCTGCCTTTTGCGGAACTTAAATGGGTTTAGGGTTCGATGAAAAGTTTTACAGTCACATTTGGAAGTGATCGTGATACTGTGAAATGTGTTTCCATCCCTTAAAATTAATTGACATGTTCATCTGCTTTGTTGATTTGTCGTTAAGAGTCGGTAGTAAAACATATATTATTCTTCTCTTAATCAGAAGATCCCCAAAAAACTCTTCACAGTTGAATTCATGATGTATTACTAATTGTAGTACTAATTACCAAAATATGCCCTTGAACCAGAAGATGCTGATCCGAAGCGAGTTGGATTCATATATTCTAAATATCAATCCTTAAGTGTAACATTACGCTCATCTTAGTGGTATGATTTTTAAGGCAAAACAGCAACAGTGACTTACAATTTATTGGATATTTAGAATACCACTGTTTTAGCGATTTTTTTTCAAAATATGGTATAATAGTTACGACAATTTTGGAGTTCTTGTAGGAATAAGAAAAACATTCTTTGAAAATCTTTAGTAGCACTGTACAGGCGAAGATCCTTGGTTGAATATGACTTGAATGCAAATAGTTTGTTTTAACAACCTGTCTTAATTTTTTTGGGAACAAATTCAACATATATAATGAAAACATCAAAAATATGGACGTATTACCTTAGCACGGCCTTACTTATGGGAGCCAGCACCAGAGATACCCAAATTATGAATCTCTGAAATTAAATCCAGTAAAGGTCCATCGATATTCACCTAATAGTTTATGTGAAAAAGTACTAAAGGTGACATATTTTACTCCTGGAAAATACAAAAAGTAACACTTTTCGGGGACAACATTGGTGAAAATTTTTCAGATAGCCGAATGACAGAACAAAGAAGAATTTAGAGCAAGACAACTGACGGCTTACTTCACCTGGTTATTCCACCATGATCCTGAACTAAGAAACCGATTCAAAATAATTCATGTGAATTTCAATTTTACACACTTTGTATCACATATGTATGTAATACTTCTATATTGCTACAAAAGGCTAGGTACATTCCCAAACATCAGAGTGCCGATATATTGCTGTTTAAACGTTTTTGTTTTTATATTCAATAACCGAATGTACCTAAATTTGAATTTTTTCTTGTCACACTTATGCTGCTACAATCACAAAAATTTTATAGGCTCTCTTTTTTTGATTTCGAATTCAAAACACATTGCGAGCATTTTCTATTAGCAATATAGGAGTATTACATACATATATGCTTTGTATGGAAGATAAGCCCCGGGAAAATTTTTCAGAAATCAAATTCGAATTTTGCTAATTGCTATTGTCTTAAATATTACATTTGTAATTTGCGTAGTTTTATAAATTTCTTAAACAAATTTGTTAACTTTTATGAAGATTTTTAAAAACACCTCTAATTTTTTGAAAATGTTTTCGCCATTGGTTTACATAGTTTTCATCATAACAATTGTACACAGAAGTTTGGAATCAGTTTTGTTTGTTAAGGTAATAACTAATATTTCCTTTACTCACAGGGCCACTTGTTTTATTAAGGGCCGTTTTCCCCCATCATCAGTTTGAGTCGGTTTCATCATCTTCAGTTAGTCTTTAAGTTATAGAAATTTTCGTTTTCTCCATGCTCTTCGCGTCTCAGTTAAGTCCAAGAAAACATTTTAAACAAAATTCAGCTGTTTGGCTAGTTTTCGTGTATTCACAATAGATTTTTGCGATTTGTTTTACAAAATATTCACAATTATCGATTTAACTAAGGGATAGTCAACCTGTGCTCGTTAAAACGAAAATGCCAAACGAAACTATCTGATAGATTGCTATCCTCTAGGTAAGATCGGACTTAACTGGATATGGTGGAAACAGCTGTGTAGGTTGAAACCCGGTTATGCATTTAAAATTAATTATACTCAGCTGAGCAGAGCTCACAGAGTATATTAATTTTGTTCGCATAACGGTACCCCGTAACGGCATAAACTAATCGAGATAGATATAGACTTCTATATATCAAAATGATCTGGGCGAAAAAAGAAATTCATTTAGCCATGTCCGTCCGTCCGTCTGTCTGTCCGTGAACACGATAACTTGAGTAAATTTTGAGGTATCTTAATGAAATTTGGTATGTAATTTCCTGGGCACTCATCTCAGATCGCTATTTAAAATGAACGAAATCGGACTATAACCACGCCCACTTTTTCGATATCGAAAATTTCGAAAAACCGAAAAAGTGCAATAATTTATTACCAAAGGATAAAGCGATGAAACTTGGCAGGTGGGTTGAACTTATGACGCAGAATAGAAAATTAGTAAAATTTTGGACAACGGGAGTGGCACCGCCCACTTTTTTAATAGGAGGTAATTTACATGTTTTGCAAGCTGTAATTTGGCTTGGCAGTCGTTGAAGATATCATGATGAAATTTGGCAGGATCGTTACTCCTATTACTATATGTGTTCTTAATAAAAATTAGCAAAATCGGATGACGAACACGCCCAATTTAAAAAAATTTTAAAAGTAAAATTTTAACAAAAAATTGAATGTCTTTACAGTGTTTACGAAAATTATATCAACATTCAACTCCAGTAATGACTAGCACTGTAAAATAATTTTTGTCAAATTGTTGTGCTGGGATGAATTGCCTAATAAATACAAATACAAATATGGTGCAACAAAATACAAAAATAAAAGAAAATTTCAAGTTGATCCGCCCTTTTTCATTTAATTTGTCTAGAATACTTTTAATGCCATAAGTCGAACAAAAATTCACCAATCCTTGTGAAATTTGGTAAGGGCATAGCTTATATTACGATAACTGTTTTCTGAGAAAATGGTAAAAGCCACGCCTTGTTTTTATACACAGTCGACCGTCTATCTTTCCTCTCGGCCGTTAACACAATAACTCGAGCAAAAATCGATATATCTTTACTAAACTTCGTTCACGTATTTATCTAAACTCACTTTATCTTGGTATTAAAAATGAGCGAAATCACTATAACCATGTCCACTTTTTCGATATCGAAAATTAAAAAAATAAAAAAAAATAAAAATAATTCTATACCAAATACGAAAAAAGGGATGAAACATTGCGATTTGATTGGTTTTTTGACGCAAAATATAACTTTAGAAAAAATGAAGAAAATGAAAAAGTTCTGCAGGGCGAAATCAAAAGCCCTTCGAATCTTGGCAGGAATACTGTTCGTGGTATTATCTACATCTATATAAATCTTATAAAATAAAGTCGCTAAATGCGATGGATGCACATAACTTCACACAGAATGCTCCGATTTTAAAACGGTTTTTTGCATTTGAAAGCTTAGCTACGTGAGATGGTACAGTTAATATAATTTGAAGATATATATTATAGGGGCGTGGCAAACTACCAAAATGTAGAAAAAATCATAAAATTTTTGTTTAAACAGCTATAACTCATAAACGGAAGCATGGATTTGAAAAATTCTACTTTTCAGTAAAACTGAAATATTTACCGTCGTTCTGCATGAAAAAAAATACTTGATTCCTTTCTTATATCAGCCAAATTGTTTAAACAAAAGTAACATTTTTACCAAAAAATTCGTGTGTGTGATTGTTCGGTGTCAACTGTGGAGCAAATTGCTTTTGAGTGAGGCATGATGCGACACATACGTACATACATAGAATTCTCTGCGTTATTTAACTTCGGGAATACATTTATATGTATGGATGCATGTATGTATTTTCATATCATATCAGCTTGACATATTTATGCGTTGTTGCCAAGTTAATGCAACATAAATGGTTAAGAATGCATACATCTCTTGAAAAATACTCTTTCGTTAAAAATATTGAACATTTCCTTAAAATTCTTAAACAAAAGTTTAATTTTTTGGTATTTTTGCATGTATCACTATCAGTACATAGTATAAAACAAAGTCGTTTTTTCTATCCCTATGTCCCTTTGAATACTTAAACTTTTAAAATTACGCAACGGATTTTGATGCGCTTTTTTTTTAATAGATAGAGTGATTGAAGAGGAAGTTTTGTATGTATAATAACATCCATTAAATAGTGGAGAAATACTGTTATTTTTGAAGTCTCTAATGTGATGTAATTATACATATATATAAAAGAAAGTGGTGTTAGTTACACTCTTTATAACTCAAGAACGGATGAACAGATTTGGCTGAAAATTGTTGGAGGGGTAGCTTAGAACCAGGAGACAGACATAGGATACTTTTTATCCCGTAGATGAAGCGAAAAAGACGGAGGGAGGAGTGAATAAAAGGATAAAGAAAAAGTGAAGCGGGGGGAGGGCAGAGTTAGACGGAAAAAGCTTATTAAAATGTATGGAGATAGATCAAATTTAGGGCAGAACAACGTCTGACGGGTCTGCTAGTATATAAATAAATTAGCGGTACCCGACAGATGATGTTCTTGGTCACCCTGGTCCACAGTTTGGTCAATATCTCGAAAACGTATTCACATATTCAACTAAGGGCTCCCTTAAAACCCTCATTAACACCTTTCATTTGATACCCATATCGTACAAACACATTATAGAGTCACCCCTTGTCCACCTATTTGGCGATATCTCGAAAAGGCTCCACCTATAGAACTAAGGGCCACTCCGTTTTAAAATACTAATTAACACCTTTCATTTGATACCCATGTCATACAAACTCATTCCAGGGTTACCCCAAAGTTAATTTTCCTACATGGTGATTTTCCCTTATTTGACAAAGAATGAAGGAATATCGTTCCAAAAAACGTCACCCTTGGTCTACACTTTGGTCAATATTTCCCAATCGTGTGTGATATGGAATTAAAAATCACTTCTAAACCATCTACGAAACCCTACGAAACCAACGCAGCGTAGCTCTCAGCTGAGTATGTAATGTTCGGTTACAATACGTTTGAAATAAAACGTTAGACAATCAAAAGTGAACGTTGGTTATAAGCTTATAACTGTATAAAATTGTAAAAGAAAAAACATTTACGTTTTGTATTTAAAGTTAAGACTATCAAAGAATATTAAACTAAATTTAATATTGAAAGCGCTTATACTCCGCTTATTATATGAGCTTTACTTTTAAAAACCATTTACAGAAATTCCTGTGGTTAAATGAAATACCTACATATACAAACTGATTAAATTAAATTGAAAGTGGTATTACGTTTATGTTGATTTTAAAATGCTCTTAGAGAATATCTATCAGCAGACCTAAAAAATATCTTTTTTATAAAAAGTGGTTAAAATGCAAAGCAGATTTCTCTCTCCTTTTTATACTCGGCGTGATTTGTACACAGAGTATATTAACTTTGATTGGATAACGGTTGGTTGTACAGGCATAAAGGAATCGAGATTGATATAGACTTCCATATATCAAAATCATCAGTATCGAAAACAAATTCGATTGAGCCATGTCCGTCCGTCTGTCCGTTAACACGATAACTTGAGTAAATATTGTGTATAATTTGGTACACTATCTTATCTGCACCCAGAATATATTGGTATTGAAAATGAGCGAAATCGGATGATAACCACGCCCACTTTTTATATATATAAAATTTTGGAAAACACAAAAAACCTGATAATTTAGTTAATAATACACCAAGAATGATGAAATTTGATATGTGGACTGATATTGAGACTCTTGAAAAAAATTTGGAAACATTTTTTTTAAATGGGCGTGGCACCGCCCACTTGTGATTAAATCAATTTTACAAATATTATTAATCATAAATCAGAAAATGTTAAACCTATCGTAACAAAATTCGCAGAGAGGTTGCCTTTACTATTACGAAATCGGTTAAGGACCACGCCCACTTTTATATAAAAGATTTTTAAAAGGGTCCTGGACGAAAATAATAAGCTATATCTTAGCGAAAAAGAGCTTTATATCAATGGTATTTCATTTCCCAAGTGGATTTTTAACAATAAATAGGAAAAATTTCAAATTTAAAAAAATGGGCGTCGCACCGCCCCTTTTATGACTAAGCAATTTTCTATGTTTCGGGAGCCATAATTCGAAGAAAAATTAACGGATCGTAATAAAATTGGGTACACAAACTTTCCTATAACAGAAAATATTTCTAGTAAAAATGGACGGGATCGGTTAAAGACCACGCCCACCTTTATATAAAAGATTTTTAAAAGGGTCGTAGACGAAAATAATACGCTATATCTTAGCGAAAAAGAGCTTTGTGTCAATAGAATTTTACTTTCTAAATTGAATTATAACATTAAATTGGAAAACACTAAAATTTTTGAAAATGGGTGTGGCACCGCCCCTTTTATGACTAAGCAATTTTCTGTTTCGGGAGCCATAACTTGAAGAAAAATTAACGGATCGTAATAAAATTGGGTACACAAATTTTCCTTATAGCAGAAAATATTTCTAGTAGAAATGGACGGGATCTGTTAAATACCACGGCAACTTAGATATAAAACAAGTTTAAAAGGGTTGTAGGCTAGAATAATAAGCTATAACTTAGCAAAAAATAGTTTTGAATGAATGATATTTCACTTATCAAGTTTTATTCTAAGAGGAAATGGGGAGACGGCCACCGTGGTGTGATGGTAGCGTGCTCCGCCTACCACACCGAATGCTCTGGGTTCACACCCCGGGCAAAGCAACATCAAAATTTTAGAAATAAGGTTTTTCAATTAGTAGAAAATTTTTCTAAGCGGGGTCACCCCTCGGCAGTGTTTGGTAAGTACTCAGAGTGTATTTCTGTCATGAAAAGCTCTCAGTGAAAACTCATCTGCCTCGCAGATGCCGTTCGCAGTCGGCATAAAACAAGTAGGTCCCGTCGGGCCAATTTGTAGGAAAAATTAAAAAGGAGCACGACGCAAATTGGAAGAGAAGTTCGACCTAAAATCTCTTCGGAGGTTACATTACATAAACTTTTTTTTTTTTAATGGGGAGACCTTTTTTAGATAAACGGGCAGTGCCACGTGTTATTTAGAAAAGTAATTTATCTGAAATGAAATGTACAATTGAAGCTCACGCTGAGTATATAAAGTTCGGTTACACCCGAACTTAGACACCTTTACTTGTTAACTCTGGAGATGATATACATACCAAATATGTGCTTGTTCTTCCTCTGCTGCCAAACCCGGCACAAATATTTTTTTTTTGCATTTTTTAAGTGTTTTTTTTTTTTATAATTCATTTTTGATTGCCAATGTCCATTGTCTATTGCATGCAATAATGAAAAAATTAACAATTTGTATTTTGTATGGCAGAATTGATTTCAATTAGCCCTTTAATGAAGAAAACTTGACTAATTATTTGATTAGCTTTATGTGTGAAATTGGTACATATTAAAAATTTTTTTCTTTTAATTAAGCAAAATAAAAAATAAAATATCATAAATCGGGCAAATAAAATGTTTATGCCTTTTTTAACTCAGGGATAATTCCTCAAAATTGAATAGTTTTATTTTGAAATTAAGGTACGACAGTACAGACAATTCCATGTTTTGTTACCAATAACAATCCATGTACGAGAACACAAAAGTACTAAGTTAACAAAGAGGACCCGTATTTTTGCAGACATTTCATTGAAAAAAAGAAGTTTTATTTTGAATTTCCTATACTTTTTGCATCTTATTATTTTACCAATGCTGATATTAACTCAAATTAAATATTTACTATAAAAAATGTATTTAAATGTACATTTCCATGCAACGCACCATCAACAGTCAAATACGTAAAGATCAATTTAGAGAAATGAAAAATGATCATTTAGAATTGGAGCCATTTGTCGATTGTCAGGAATGCGGTCGTAAACAACATCAAATTTGTGTACTCTGGTTGGATACGATTTGGCCGGGTGGCTTTGTCTGTGACAATTGTTTGAAGAAAAAGAATTCTAAAAGAAAGGAAAATAAATTTAATGCCAAGCGTTTGCCTACCACAAAACTTGGCATTTACATTGAAACGCGTGTAAATAATTTTTTGAAGAAAAAGGAAGCAGGTGCTGGTGAGGTGCACATACGTGTTGTATCATCGTCGGACAAATGTGTAGAAGTAAAACCAGGTATGCGGCGTCGATTTGTTGAAAATGCTGAAATGTCATCGGAATTTCCATATCGTGCGAAAGCGTTATTCGCCTTTGAGGAGGTGGATGGTGTTGATGTTTGCTTCTTTGGTATGCACGTACAAGAATATGGCTCTGAGTGTCCACAACCAAATACGCGACGTGTATATATTGCCTACTTAGATTCGGTGCATTTCTTTAGACCGCGCCAATATCGTACCGCAGTATATCATGAAATAATATTGGGCTATATGGATTATGTAAAACAGTTGGGTTATACAATGGCGCATATTTGGGCATGTCCACCATCCGAAGGCGACGATTATATTTTTCATTGTCATCCTACAGAACAGAAAATACCAAAACCTAAACGTTTGCAGGAATGGTATAAAAAGATGTTGGATAAGGGTATGATTGAGCGCACCATACAAGATTATAAGGATATTTTGAAGCAAGCAATGGAAGATAAACTAACTTCAGCGGCTGAGTTGCCCTATTTTGAAGGTGATTTTTGGCCTAATGTTCTAGAAGAAAGTATCAAAGAATTGGATCAAGAAGAAGAGGAAAAACGCAAACAAGCTGAAGCGGCAGAAGCGGCAGCAGCAGCCAATGTAAGATTTTTTTTTTTTTAATTTACTCATGTCAAAGAGTTAATGCATTAATTTATTGAAACATGTTTTTTTGTGTGCAACTTTTAATCTCTTGTCATAGATATTCTCCATTGAAGATGCTGAAGTAAGTGGTGATGGTAAGAAAAAAGGTCAAAAGAAAGCCAAAAAATCTAATAAATCTAAGGCTGCACAACGCAAAAATAACAAGAAAAGCAATGAGCAGCAGACAGGCAACGATCTTTCCGCTAAGATCTATGCCACAATGGAGAAGCATAAGGAGGTTTTCTTTGTGATACGTTTGCATTCGGCGCAATCAGCTGCAAGTTTGGCGGTACGTATACTCAAAGGGTTTTACTGAAATAAGATGAATGAATGATGCCTTACTGCGTACAGTTGGACAGCTCCGTCCGACCGCCGCTGAGTTGTCTGCTAGGGAGAATCGACGAATATGAGAACAGGGCAACGGACTTGCTATGGGCCAATAGGGTTGACTGCGAAGTCTCAAGGTCATTATGGCCATGCTTGGTTAGGAAGAGCACCAGCTTCCTTCTCAAACTGAACAAATCTGCGGTGAAGGTACTTTCGGGTGTCATCACAGGTCATTGTGCTATCGCACCAATGCTCCGACGGTGGCGAATACCAACAAGCTCCCTCTGCAGAAGCTGTCAGGATGAGGAGGAAGAGGAGTCGATCTACCACTTTCTCTGGCGATGCCCGGCGCTTCAAAGGAGAAGGCTCATATTTCTGGGCTCACGCTTCTTCGACAGCCTGGCAGAGGTTGGGAAGGTGGACGTCTCGCTTCTTCTTTGGTTCATCAGGGAAAGCAAGTGGGTTGAGGACCGCTAGGAGGTAATGGGGCTAAACGAATTTGCCGCCACCCTGTACTTACTGAGGACACTCACAATGGACAAAAATGTCTCCGAGTGGAAGTGTGGGTATCGCCCGGGCACGCCCTCTTAACCTAACCTAACCTACTACGTACAAGAATTTCTTGGGCATTTCTTCAAAGGTCCAAGAAATGCTCAAGAAATACATATATCCAGGCTTAAATTTATAGTTGCAACACCCATCTCGGAAGCAATTTTATAAAGAAAATGAATAATAAACTAAGAAGCATTGGTCACCTCGATATAAGACCCAGATACCAAATTTTATTAGGCTTAGTGAAAAAGGCGGTGATAAGGTTCGCATGGCCATGACTTTGCGTAGAATATTGTCGGTGTGTCGTTATTGGTGTGCCTTCTTATCAGTAAATTTCTGAACTTTATAGCATACTTTGTTTTTCTCCTACAGCCGATACAAGATCCAGATCCATTATTAGCCTGTGATTTGATGGATGGGCGCGATGCGTTCTTAACTCTGGCGCGCGATAAACACTATGAGTTCTCATCGTTACGACGCGCACAATTCTCCACGCTCTGCATGCTGTACGAATTGCACAACCAAGGCCAAGACAAGTTTGTTTACACTTGCAACAATTGTAAAACGGCAGTTGAAACCAGATATCACTGCACCGTTTGTGATGTGAGTTAAACGTATTCATAAATATATTCTGCTTGTTATAATCGTGTTTTTTTTTTTGTGTATAATTATACATCTTTGTTAATGCTCTTGCAGGATTTTGATCTCTGTTCGGTATGTAAAGAGAAAGTCGGACATCCACATAAAATGGAAAAGCTTGGCCTGGATATCGATGATGGCTCATCTCCAGCTGATCTCAAACAAGCCAATCCACAAGAGGCACGCAAACAATCTATTCAACGTTGCATACAGTCATTGGTGCATGCGTGTCAATGTCGCGATGCCAATTGTCGTCTGCCTTCGTGTCAAAAGATGAAACGTGTTGTGCAGCATACGAAGAATTGCAAAAGAAAGACCAATGGTGGTTGTCCAATTTGCAAGCAACTTATTGCTCTTTGCTGTTATCATGCTAAACACTGCCAAGAGCAGAAATGTCCAGTGCCCTTCTGTCCTAATATCAAACACAAGCTCAAGCAACAGCAATTGCAGCAAAAGTATGTTGTTTATTTTATTTTTGTATGAACTTTGATTTGTTAATTTTCGCTTAAATTACAGATTACAACAGCAACAGCTATTGCGTCGTCGCATGGCGCTTATGACACGTACAGTAACTACACCAGCTGCGTTACCCGGTGCTCCTGGTGGTGTTTCAACTGGTCCAGTTGTAGGGCAGGCCGGTGTTGTTGGACCTGGTGGGATTGGTGTGGGTGTTGGTGTAGGTGTCGGTGTAGGTGTTGGTGTGGGTGTTACACAACCGAATATGCCCGGTCAACCAAGCTTAATGTCAGCAACAGGCGCTGGTGGCATGAGCCCTTCAACGGTGGCAGTACCATCCCCTGTATCGGCACCGATGGGAGGCATGACATCACCACATCCGCATCAGCCAGGCATTGGCATGAAGCCGGGTGGTGGGCATTCACCTTCACCGAATGTGTTGCAGGTGGTAAAACAAGTGAGTATTTGATGAATTATTTTCCATTTAAATACATATGTTTACAAATAAACGATTTCATATTTTGACGAATGATTATTTTTTAAATTAAATTTATACTTACTAACTTTTTGTTCACAGGTTCAAGAAGAAGCCGCACGACAACAAGGAGGCCCAATGCCTCCCCCTGTAATGCAACGTCATATGGGAGGCATGCCCAATCAGGGTAACCCTGGTGGGGGTATGATTGGTAGTAATGTTGGGGCTGGTGTTGGTGGCGTTGGTGTGGGAGTTGGTCAAATGGGACCTGGTGGGGTAAATGCCGTTATGGGTAATAGTATGCCAATGGATCAGTGGTGTGGAGGAAATCGATATCAAGGCAATGTAGCCCAGGGTATGCGGCAACCAAACCAAGCACAAGTGCAGATGCAGCAGAATGCAATGCAACCGGTAAGGAATAATAAAATACAAAACCGATATTGTATTGGTTTCTATATACTTAACCTTTGTGTTATATTCTTCCATACATATAGAATATGATGGGTGGTATGGTTGGCGCTGGTGGATCCAATCAAATGCTTGGCGGTCCCGTGGGTAATATGGGCGCTGGAAATGTTGGTGGTAACATGAGTGGCGCTGCTGGTGTAGGCATGAATAGTCCCGGCGGAGGCATGAGTGGTATGGTAGGTGGTGGTGGTCCAGTTGGTGGACCTGGTGGCGGTATACGACCACAAGGAGGGCAGCATGGCCCTGCAGTTGGTAGTGGTCAAACTCTAAACGAAGCACAATTAGCGCTAATCATGCAAAAAATTAAAAACAATCCCTCGCATGATAACCAACAGATATTGCAAGTGCTCAAACGTAATCCGCAAATTATGGCTGCCATTATAAAACAACGACAACAAAGCCAACCAAATGCCAGTGGAAGCGGTGGCAACGGGCCAACAGGTAATGGACCACAGCAACAACAGCAGCAGCAACAACAAGTAATGCAACAAAACCAACAGTTGCAACATATGATGAATCAGCAACAACAACAAATGTCACAAGCAAATCAACAGCAAGTTGTAATGCAGCCGCAACAACAACAACCAGGCCCACCACATCAGCGTATGCCCGGTATGCAAAATCCCATGATGATGCAACAACAACAGCAAGTGCCTGGAGGTATGCAGCAGCAAGCACCGGTGAGTTAGTAAAACAATAATTGTATACGACTGAACATTTATTTATTATGTATGTACATAAACTGAGTGTAACTTTTGCTAAATTGGCGTTTAACTTTATTTATTCGTAGATGTCTAATGTGCAGTGGTTTAAAGCACGTCAAATGACAATGCCCAACTACCCGCCACCTTATCCACAACGCCAACGTGGACCGCCACAAATGGGTGGCGGTGGTGGACAACAATTTTCTGGTGGAAACTTTGGTCCTGGTGGACCAGGTGATCAATATGCGGCCGCGGCAGCAGCAATGCAACAAGGTCTGAAGCCACCAAATCAACAACAAATGGGCGGCATGCCTGGTACAGTTCCGCAACAACAACAACAACAGCAAATGATGCAAGGCGGCGGTATTGTAGGTGGTCCCGGTGTTGGAATGGTAGGTGGTCCTCATGTAATGGGTCCTCCCACACCACATACGCTACAACAACAACTAATGCAAACAGCAGCTCGGTCGTCACCACCAATAAGATCACCTCAACCCACACCATCCCCTCGTTCAGCGCCATCGCCGCGCGCTGGTGGTCCTGGGGCATCACCCCGCGCTCAACCTTCGCCACATCATGTAATGAGCCATTCACCCGCTCCACAAGGCCCACCACATGATGGTGGATTACATAATCACGTTGGTGGTATGCATGCGCCACATCAATCACCACTGCCTGGCGGTGTATCACAAGATGTAGGGGTTGGTGGTGTTGTTGGAGGCGTAGTTGGTGGTGGTGTTGGTGGTTCTGGTGCAGGTCAAGCAGTTACTGATGCATCTGATCAATTGACCAAATTTGTGGAACAACTCTAGTGTAGCAATTAACAGTTACAAGCACCGCCTGCATACCCCAACAATAATAAAATGTACCCGCGTTATTACTGAGTTTAACAAATCTTTCTATATAACTAATTATTTACTTTCTCATATACATACATACATATGGATATGTTAATTATTTTTGGCAACGGTAATGAAGTTTATTGATTTTCAATGAGCTCTTCAGCAACTGTTAGGATTATGATTTGATTTAAGTTTTTTTTTATAAGCCTAGTAATAATGATAGAGAATTGTGCAGCCATTGCCACGCGTTCCATTGCGATAACATATATATGTATTTTAATGCTAAAAACACTCTTAGAGAGAAAGTAGTGTTTGTGGAGCATTGTACCTAGTACGTATATCTAGTATCCGATCAAATAAGCAGACTAATATTTTGCCTAGTGTATTCTATTTAATTTAAAAATAACAAAGACGTTTTTTGTTTGTCGTCGACGTATCAATAATATATGAGAACTAGTAAATTAGTGTATGTAAATATTAAAACAAGAAACAAAAATTATCAATTCCAATGAAAGTTTGTGAAGTCAACTCAAGCTATATGTTTTTATCTTTAATTACTAATTATTTGAGAGCATTATTTGCAGTGGCCCCCATTCGCCTAGCACTAAAATTACACTATTTTGATTTTATTGTTTACTTGATTATACTCAACTTTAAATATGCGAGCGGAACATTTTCCATATGCACAGTATATATACATACATACATCTATAGTTATCACCATGAATGTAATTTAAATAATAATCTTAACAATAATCATAGGTATATATGTGTATGTAAATTTAGTGTAAGGTAAAAAAGTTTATTTTAACACTTTGCGAACTGTAAAATGAATAATAAACTGTAAAATTAAAACAAAAAGAAGAGTTTTGTATGAAACTAAAAAAAAAAACAAAAAAAATTGATTAACATGAATTGGTGAAACCATAAGTATACTTGTATAACCAGGAAGCATATATGCACATTTTGTAAATATGTATTTTTAAATAAAAAATATAAAAATGGGTTTTTAGCAAATTACAACATACATAAACAAAACGTCTACAAATTGAAGTTGTAAGCAACCTTTATAACAAAAAGCTTCATCGAAGTTCATTGTGTTTTTATGTGCGCGGATCTTTATTACTCAAAAAAAAAAAAAACAAAAAAAAAAGCCATAGCCATGCTTTCAATGGCCTAAAACGTACTGTATTGACTTCCTTGAATTGTATAATTTAGTAAAACTTACTCTTCATACCGAATCTACGCTTACAGTTATTGTCATTAATTTTACAAACAAAAAACCAAACAATCAACATTTTGTTCGCAATTTGTTTTTGTTTTGATTAAAAATGTATTGAAATATTTTATAGACATGTCTAGCTTGTTCTTGCGATTTCCCCAGCCAAGTCTGGTAACTCAGCATGCCAGCTAAACGAAATAACGCAAATTATCTTTTGATTTGAAATGCTGAAGAGCATCGAATCACTTTGCAATCACCTTGTATAGATTCGCCTTGCTCTAATTACCAATAACAAGTAAGAATGATAAAGAAATAATATCGTGATTATTGCCCGCTGTAAAAACATTTTAAAGTTCTTGATAATTGCTAATTGATTAATTTCGTTTGCGTTAAATCTTCTTATCAGCACTGATGTATTTCAATTATGTCGAACCCCTAAATAGCGCTATCCCAAATATTATGATAATGTATTAAAAAAAAGGTAAACTTTATCAAACTCCTGTAACTCGTTTCGCTTAAAATATACTATTCAGTGTTAAAATATTCGGGCCTTCCACAGAAAATTATTTAAAAAAAACAAGCACTGTCTCACTTTAAAATACTTTTCCCTTTGTCGTAGTTTGACTAGCCTATTTGAATGTTGTTCGATTCTCATCTCCTACTTTGAAAATTGGTTGCGCTATGTTATTCTCACACTCTTGCAAATTATTGACTCGTATACAATATGACATTCATATGCGACATGCATAAATAACAATATTATGTGTGCCTTTTCAGTATTTATACTTTTTATGTTAATAACATTTCATTATGCTGTTTATTTTCGTAATAAAAAAATGCGTTTTTGGTGATCGGCCCATCACAAAAAATGGTTCCAAACAAAAAAATTTACAAAATGCAGACGAGAGCACCCAGTAAAAAGTTAAATTTTTTAACTGTAAGATATACTAATTAAGACATAATTTCCTAGAATAATTCGTGTAAAGGCGTTGTGGAAAATGTATATCTACGAATCTAATTTTGAAATTTACACGAATCGGTAGAAAATGGGTATTGCGAAGAATTTTGCCGTAAAGTCTAATATCTCAGTGAGCGACTGAGCAGAGCAAAACAAAAAACTAGCTTAAAGTTTACATTTTGCCGTATATGACAAAAGTATCTTAGGCCTTCTTGCAGAATTTGAACCCGTATTACGTTTTACGATGCGTAATCGAAACTCATGTTTTAAAACACAATAGCTCTGAAATGGTGGATCGGATTAATGGGATTTTAGGGCGAGCTTCTCTTCCAATTTGCGTCGTGTTCCTTTTAATGTTCTCTACAAATTGGCGGAAAGGGACCTCTACATGTTTGCGCCGACTCCGAACGGCATCTGCAAGGCAGATAAGTTTTTACTGAGAAGCTTTTCGTAGCAGAAATACGCACGGAGTTTTTGCCAAATCACCAATCGAAAAACTTTTTCTTAATTTTGATGTTACTTTGCGCGGGAGTTGAACTCAGTTACGAGCCCTGCTTAACTCAGAGTGAATTTTAAAATGTGCAAAATTTATACAAGATTCCTTTCATTAAACTATGACTTGTAAACCCTTCATAATACAAAGTTTGTTTCAAGGTTTTTGCCCGTTTTTCGATTTTTTGTATGCAGAAAAGTGGGCGTGCCTATCTGCCGATTTCGCATATATTCGGGGCTAATCTGTTCTAGGAATAAATAAAGCCGAACATCAAATACAGTTAAAAAAAAAACCACATGCTGTCTCCGAAATTGTTTGAAGAACATCCTGTTTTCGTTTTTTTCTTATGAAAGGATTCTGCGTTAAAGCGTTTTGCAATAAATTCTGCGGTAAGCCGTTCTTCAATCAAATTCCGAGATAGGCGGTCTTAGAAGAAAAAAAAAACTGCTTAGGAGTGGGTTTTTTTGAAAAAGAATTCTCATTGGTCGGGATGTGTTTGAACTGGCAGCAGACATAAGAGATTATTTTTATCAAATATTTTCTTTTACTATCGTTAATTAAAACAAAAACGAACGAGTTGTATAAGGAGAATAAAAAACTAAAAACGTTTTCGAAAATTCGAAAAGAATGTAAAAATCATGAAAGTTTTGAAATTTTTAAGTCTCCTGTTTTAAGTACAATTCATTTTAGTCTGAAAATTTTGAATTTTGAACTGTATAACGAGAACTATGCAAACCAATTTCAAAAAAGTTTTCGTAAAAATTCTCCAATAAAATTTCCAAATTTAGAATTTAAGGACCATAAATAAAAAAAAACCAATTTCAAAAACGAAAAAATCTGAAAATTCGATAAGTTTTGAAAAATATTCATTGAAATATAGTTTTTTATTTAGTTTTCTTCACTAAAATTTGCAAATTGTAATAAGAGCCTTAAAAACTTTGAGAAAAGTAAAATCTATATAAACTAGTTTCAAATGTTTTCGAAAAAATGGGAGTTTTTAAAAATCTTCAATAAAATTTTTCAGTTTTTATTTTAAATTTTACTTTCTAACTGTGCAGTTATGCAGCCCAATCAAGTTTAGTCTAATAACTACTGTTTTTAAACAAATTTGAAACATGTTATAGAGAAAATTCGGACACATCGAAAAAAAAAGTTGCCAAAAATTAATGCGAATGTTAGGAAGCCTCGAATTTGTTGACTAAAATTTATTGGCTTTCAAAACTTCAGTTTCCCGATAAAAATTTCCATTAAAACTTCTAGAATTTTCGGATTTTTGTTGTTGTTTTTGTTGTTGTAGCAGTGCTTCGCCCCATACAATAGGTGCGAGCGATAACAAATTGTTATCAATATCCTCTGAGGGGAGTCCAAGGAAACTTGCTGTTTGAACAGGGGGGAACATAATGAGAAGGGTGTTAGAGGCATTGGTTCCACATTACAATTAAAGAGATGGTTGGTGGCATGTGGGTACACGTTACAAGCAGGATATATGTTTTGTATGTCGGGGTTGATTCAGGATAGGTAAGAGTTTAACCTGTTACAGTATTCAGATTGCAGAGCTAGAGTGATGCGCGTCTCCCTAGGGAGTGTGCGTTCCTCTTCTGCAAGTTTTGGGTATTGTTTTTTTAGTACAGGATTCACCGGGCAATTCCTGCATAGAGGTCCGACGCCTGTTGGTGAAGTTCACTGAGGAAATTAAAACCGAAAATTAATTTAATTTCATTTTCGTATTTTTCTCGATAAGGCTTTCGACATTTTTTTTTTATAGTATTCTCTATAGGATTCACATAAGTTTTCAAAAATGAACGAAAATAAATAAAAGAAGACACAACCAGATAAAATGAGTTATAATTTTTGAGAAATTGAGAACGAAAAAAATTTACACTTCAAAACTTTTCCGAACTTTTTTTGGGTGTTTACTTAAATTCGATCTTGCTGATATTAACAACACAGCGTTTGATTGAGTGCTCTAGCTTTATCCATTGGTGAGCGTTTTGATCCGCCAAAAAACTCTGTGAGATGTATAAAATAGATAACATTTATTTATTTTTATTATATTTAAATGATATAAGTGAACTCACGACTCATATATGTATGTATGCCTGTACTTTAGTATATGTATATTCGTTAAAAGAAACTTCTGTCGCAAATAATGAAGAATATTCACTTAAAAATTTAATTTAATATTTAAATAGTTTTGAATAACTTGTAAAAAATTTAAAACAATAAAAAACTTCATATTAATTTATAACTAAATAATCAGTGGCAGTGCATATATTTGTATGTGTAATATGTATGTTTAGTTTTATTTTGTGATAGCTTTTTATTTTCTAAACATTAGTTTTAATTTGAGTTAATGTTGTTTAATATTTGAAAATATTTTTTTTTTATATTAACAATATTTTCTTACCTTTCAATAGTGTTAGCATTTTGTAAAAAGAGAGAAAGGCGCGTAGGATTATTAGATTTTATTATGTATTTGTATACAACATAGTGAAACACACACACACACAATAGCACATGCGCGTATGCTTTGTATTTATTTGGCTGGCTATGAAATGCGCATTAATGCACGTTCACACATGCATACAAAATATATATGTATATGTACCGTATCTCATTGTGTATAAAGCTATTTTATTTTAATGAAATTATTTAATAAAATTAAAACGTTATAAATTGCACCATTATTTTTTTAAGATTCAATTTAACTGTTGGTTAACTTCCTGGCATCGATTTATAACATACATACATATGTACATACATATAACCCATAGTTGTAAAGTTGAAAATAAAATAAATAATTATTACATATTGAATAATAAATTTATAATTTTGCGTGCTGTGTGCGTCTAAAGCAACATACACACACTTATTTACATGAATACGTGTATATGTATAAGTAGGTCCACGCAGTGTCAATCAACCACCTTTTTAAGACGTTTTTGGTTTAACTGATTTTTTAAATAAATTTCATATGCAGAAATAGCTGTACTACCAATTGTGTCTGGGCTGTGATTATATTAAAGAAAAAATATTCTGAGTTAGGGAATTTTTCAACCGAGCTATTAACATCTTTTTTTAGTTATTTTTTTTTTTTACTTTTGTCAGTTTTAGAAGCAATTATTCATACAAGTATTAAAGTTTTTTTGATATTAATCACTTAAAAATTATACTGATATTTCAATTTCAAGTGATTGCTTCGAAAAAACTGTTCACTAATTTTATGCATATGACTCAATTTAAATAAATTCTAAGCCGAAAACTATGCACGAAAAATTAAAAATGGATTTTGAAAAAATTCGAAGATTCTAGAAGTGTTTCAAAAACTGCATGAAATTTCAAATCAAATTGATTGTACTACAAAACTGCGTACACAAAAAGTTTCTGAAAACTTCCAAACAAACTTTAAAGCTTTGACGAAAGCGATTTTGAAATTGGTATGTATAGTCTGCGTTATACCATTCATTGCAGTCTTTTGTAAAATTAACGAAAATAAATCAAAGAAGAAAATTACTGACAAAATGTGATAAAATTTTGTTAGCTTTTTTCGGGCTCACAACTGTAAATGCTTCCTTCTATTAGCAATACATTTAGTGACTAAATTAGTGACCTTTAATTGATTGTTTAAATGTGATTAGTATCACTCCAACGGCCGCCGTGGTGTGATGGTAGCGTGCTCCGCCTACCACACCGAAGATCATGGGTTCACGCCCCGGAAAAAGCAACATCAAAAACTTTAGAAATAGAAACAAGTTTTTTCAATTAAAAGAACATTTTTCTAAGCGGGTTCGCCCCTCGGCAGTGTTTGGCAAGCAGCATCCGAGTGTATTGAAAAGCTTTCAGTGAAAACTCATCTGCCTTGCAGATGCCGTTCGGAGTCGGCATTAAACAAGTAGGTCCCATCCCGCCAATTTGTAGGAAAAAAATAGGAGCACGACGCAAATTGGAAGAGAAGCTAAGTCTTAGATCTCTTCGGAGGTTATCGCGCCTTACATTTACTTTTTGTTATCACTCCAATTTTTGGGAATTTCTTTTTTAAGTCTACGTAACTCAATACTTAATTTTATAATGATAGTTTAGGGGTAAAGGTGTATACGATTTGATTGAGGCTGAGTTTCTGCTTGAATTTGTGCTTTGCTAGGCAAGTTTAAACTGGTCATAAAATAACAACTCTGTCCTCTTGGCTTCCTAAAGGAGCAAAAAAGAAAAAGTGATTCAAAGCTGAAATATTTCGAATTAAGTAAAAGTTCTGCCCTCAATATATGTGACCCGGACTATGAAAAGGTGGCTTATGACTCAAAAAAAAATTGCGAGAAACAGCTGTTAACAGCGGTTTTTTTTTTTAGTCAAACCACCTTTTCATAGACCGGGTCACATATGCTGTAACGTTTAAGACGAAGAGCTGAACCACACTCAAATAGACGCTTAGTTATGAATGTAAAATATATATTTAAACAAATTTTAATTGAAGGGCTTATCCAACAAAGTTATTGAGTTGACATGGCATGACCTATGTGGTAAATACATCATATAAATAATGAAGTCAAATAAATTTACACAAAAGCATACTACGTCCGCCTAAGAAGTATGCTCATTTGTAATTTAAAAAACATTAACATATTAATTAAAAAATAAATAAAAACATTAATATAAGCATAATTTAAATAAATAAGTAATCTATATTCTGTTTAGACTTTCTGGGCTGCACAATTTTGCGATGGGATAAATATTTTCGCTGACGTCCGACCGCCAATCCGACCGCCAGCCCTTCAACCGCTTACAGTGAAAAGAAAATCTTTAGCGAAATTGTTGTAGCGCACAAAGAATCATGATAAATTTAAAAAAGTTATCAATATAATTTTACATTGTATATATAAAGTAGCGCGAATATTAAAAAAGAAAATAATACAAAAAAAAAAAAAAACAAAAAAAAAACTAAGCAAATTAAAACAAAAGTTGCAGCCTAAGTTACTTATTCAATAAATAATACTAATCGTATCGAACATTAGATTTTTAATATACACATACATACATACCACGTTACGTGTTTATTACTTATGTATATTTGTAATAATATTCATAAATGTAAATACATACATACATACATCTATACGCATATTTACCTAAATTTAGTAGATAAATATGTTTGTTTATTAGCGTCATCATATATAAGTTAATTTGTAAGCGTATTGAAAATATTAATAAAAAAGCACGAAAAATTGATTAACAAACAATGTTTTTTATTTTTTGTGTTTAAATAAGCGGTAAATACAAAAAGCTATGTGATTTGCAAAATACATGCAAATGTTCATCACCACTTATGTAGACCAAAACAGCGATCAACTTAAAGAATCGCAATGTTCAGAAAAGCCGAAGAAGCAAATGCCTGTCCCATATGCGCCAATATAATTTTTATACGCAGTGTGCACACAGAGTATATTAACTTTGATTGGATAACGGTTGGTTGTACAGGTATAAAGAAATCGAGATAGATATAGATTTCCATATATCAAAATCATCAGTATCGAAAAAAAATTTGATTGAGCCATGTCCGTCCGTCCGTTGAAACGATAACTTGAGTAAATATTGAGATATCTTCACCAAATTTGGTACACGAGCTTATCTGAACCCAGAATAGATTGGTATTGAAAATGAGCGAAATCGGATGATAACCACGCCCACTTTTTATATATTTAACATTTTGGAAAACACAAAAAACCTGATTATTTAGTAAATAATACACCTAAACTGTTGAAATTTGACGTGTGGACTGATATCGAGACTTGATAAAAATTTGAAAAAAAAAAATTTGAAAATGGGTGTGGCACCGCCCACTTGTTATAAAATTAATTTTACAAATATTATTAATCATAAATCAAAAATAGATAAACCTATCGTAACAAAATTCGCAGAGAGGTTGCCTTTACTATAAGGAATGATTTGAAGAAAAATTAACGAAATCGGTTGAGGACCACGCCCACTTTTATATAAAAGATTTTTAAAAGGGTCGTGGTCGAATAAAATAAGATATATCTTTGCAAAAAAGAGCTTTACATCAATGGCATTTCAATTCCCAAGTGGATTTATAACAATAAATAGGAAAAACTTCAAATTTAGAAAAATGGGCGTGGCCCACCGCCCCTTTTATGACTGAGGAATTTTCTATGTTTCGGGAGCCATAACTCGAAGAAAAGTTAACGGATCGTAATAAAATTGGGTATACAGGTTTTCCCTGTAACAGGAAATATTTCTAGAAAAAATGGACGAGATCGGTTAAAGACCACGTCAACTTAGATGTAAAACAAGCTTAAGAGGGTCGTAGACTAGAATAATAAGCTATAAATTAGCAAAAAATAGTTTTGGATCAATGATATTTCACTTATCAAGTTTTAGTGTTAGAGCAAATGGGGAGACTTTTTTTTTTTGAGGGGCGGTGCCACGTGTTATGTGGAAAAGTAATTTATCTGAAATGAAATTTACAAATAAAGTTCACGCTGAGTATATAATTTTCGGTTACACCTGAACTTCACACTTTTACTTGTTTTATTTTATATTTATCTTAAAAATCGCTTAGGTATGTATGTATACTATATATACTTATCTTATACAACCGATTTGGATATTACGATAAGATTATTGTTCAGCCCCATTCATGAAAGGTATGAAGTCAGTCCCGTCCTTACTTGTGTTTTCTTATTGTTGACGAGTGTGTGTATGTAAGAATGTGCATTAGAGCGTATCATCAAAAAAGTTGGAAGTGCGTTCGATTAGATCTTTTGTTAAGATTTTTAAAATAAAAGAAATTTGTTATAATTTCTTTATTTGATCTTTGATTTTCTCTGTGATGAGTGATATGTTGTTGCACAGATGTTCAGCCAAAGTATTTTTTGGCTGTAGAAGTTATTAACCTTTCTGGCCCACTCCAATTTTTATCTAGAGATGCGGCTCCCGATAAGGTAAGTATTCAAATCAAAGCGAAACAATAAACTTCTCTTTGCATCATGATACGTCTAATATGCATACATATTTATATTCATAATGTTTGTAGGTATAACAAGTAAGGAAGGCTAAGTTCGGATGTAACCGAACATTACATACTCAGCTGAGATTTTTGGAGACAAAATAAGGGAAAATCACCACGTAGGAAAATGAACCTAGGGTAACCCTAGAATGTGTTTGTATGACATGGGTATCAAATTAAAGGTATTAATGAGGGTTTTAAAAAGGAGTGGCCCTTATTTGTATATGTGAAGACGTTTTCGAGATATCGACCAACATGTGGACCAGGGTGACCCAGAACATCATCTGTCGAGTACCGCTAATTTATTTATATATGTAGATTAGGGCGGGTCGATTTAAAAATCGCTCATTGCTCTGTGAATATCGTATTCTAGGGATCAAAATAAGAAATTTTGCCGAAGGTACGTAATAATAAAATGTTACGTATACGCAGTGGTACACCGCTTTTCAGTTGGTATGGATATGTTTGTGCTGATTTTTTCTTGTAAAGTGCAAAACCGGCGATTTTTTGAAATGTTTGTATGGTGAACCCCCAGGGGGGTTCCAGGGGGTGTGCCACTGGCATCGGTGGGTCGGGCCTCCAAAGTTAGTGGGGGTCTGTCATACATTTGGACTCGATTGGAGCTCTCTAAATGGGTCAAAGTGGGATTTTCCAAAATTTGCCCCTACCCAAAAGTTCGACCCAAATTGGGGGACACCAGAATTCGTTTTAGAGGTATGGTTCCTTCGACAAAGTTTCTTATTTTGATCCCTAGAATATGATTTTCACAGAGCAATGGGCGATTTTTTTGCCTCCCCACAAATCGACCCGGCCTAATGTAGATAATACCATGAACAGTATTCCCGCCATGATTCAAAGGGCTTTTGATTTCGCACTGCAGAACGTTTTCATTTTCTTCTGCTTAATAATGGTAGGTGCCACACCCATTTTATAAAGTTTTTTCTAAAGTTATATTTTACGTCAAAAAACCAATCCAATCGCAATGTTTCATCCCTTTATTCGTATTTGGTATAGAATTATGGCATTTTTTTTCATTTTCTGGAATTTTCGATATCGAATAAGTGGGCGTGGTCATAGTCGGATTTTGCCTATTTTTAATAGCAAGATAAAATGAGTTCAGATAAATTTGTGAACTAAGTTTAGTAAAGATGTATCGATTTTTGCTTAAGTTATCGTGTTAACGGCCAAAAGGAAGGACATGTGTATAAAAACTGGGATCGGCTTCAACCGATTTCACCCATTTTCACAGAAAACAGTTATCGTCATAGAAGCTATGCCCTTACCTTTCACAAGGATTGGTAAATTTTTGTTGGACTTATGACATTAAAAGTATTCTAGACAAATTAAATGAAAAAGGGCGGAGCCACGCCCATTTTAAAATTTTCTTTTATTTTTTTATTCTGTTGCAACATATTACTGGAGTTTAATCTTGACATAATTTACTTATATACTGTAAAGTAAAAAAGTTTTTCCAAGCTGGGTCGTGTCAGCTTCTCACTGAAAACTCGTCTGCCTTGTAGATGCCGTTCGGAGTCGGCGTTAAACATGTAGGTAGAAATATTAAAGGAGCAATACGCAAATTGGAAAAGAAGGTCGTCCCAAAATTCCTCCGGAGGTTATACCTATTTTTTAACAGTGCTTATTTAATAATCCAATCAAATCAATTTATAAATGTAACTAGCCTTTACCCGCGGCCCCGTCCGCAAGGAGAAAATAAAATACATATATGTGCTATTCACGTTAGCCTGCTTATCAAGTTGTCTGTTTAAAAATTTTTTCTGTCAATGTATTTTATTTTTTAATACAGTAAAAAAAAAAAGAACTAACTGAGCTGATGGGCACGCTTACATGAATAGTACAATACACTTTTTTCGAATTAAAAAAAATACATTTTGTTTCTAAGTTACATTAATTGATATGACAGGGGTGAAAGAATTACTACTCATAGAACAAAGGAGTGAAACTACAATTAGCTAAAACCAAAAAGAAGTTTTTAAATGAAAGCAGTGTTGCTTTTTCGGGTATTTAGTTGGTTAAAATATTACAAAAATTTTAATTATAGTTGTAATAGTTCGTTACAGGATTCATTTAAAAATAGAACGAAAAAGCTGTGATATATTAAAGATAAAACATACCGAATTTTAATTACGAATAATTTGCCGTAAATCCACGGCCATGTGTGCTGAATTACCGGTTTCGAAGAGACCTAAATCCCGGAAGTGTCCCTAAATGACACCAAATAGTCACGAAATGATGCCGACGGGATCCTGGACAAATCTCGAAAACTATCCAGAAATGATGCCGGAAGGGTCCCAAAATAATCCCGAAGTAGTCACGAAAAGTCCCGAAATGACCCTGATGGGATCCCGGACGGATCCCGAAAACCATCCAGATTTGATTCCTGAACGGTCCGCAAATGATCCCGATATAGTCCGAAAAAGTCCCGAAAAAACTCTGACGGGATCCCGGACAAATCCCGAAAATCGCCCAGAAATTATCCCGGAGGAGTCCCAAAATGATTCCGAAATAGTAGTCACGAAAAAGGCCCGAAATGACCCTGACGGGATCCCGAAAACCATCCAGAAATGACTCTGGAGGGATCCCCAAATGATCCCGGAAAAGTCCACAAACCATCCAGAATTGATCTCTGAAGGTTTCGCAAATGATCCCGAAATAGTCCCGAAAGTCACGAAAAACTCAGACCCATCCCGAAGATCATGAAGAAATTATCCTGGAAGGGTCCCAAAATTACCCCGAAATAACTCTGACGGGATCCCGGACAGATCCCGAAAATCATCCAGAACTGAGCTCTGAAACGTCCCCAAATAATCCAGAAATAGTCCGGAAAAAGTCCCGAAAAAACTCCGTCGGGATCCCGGACAGATCCCGAAAATCACCCAGAAATTATGCCGGAGGGGTCCCAAAATGATTCCGAAATAGTCCCGAAAAAGTCCCGAAATGACCTTGAGGGGATCCCAGACCGATACCGAAAACCATCCAGAATTGATCTCTAAAGGGTCCGCAATTTATCGCAGATAAAGTCGCGAAAAAACTACGAAGGGATCCCGAACAGATCCCGAAAATCATAGAGAAATTATCCCGGAAGGGTCCCAAAATGATCCCGAAATAGTCCCGAAATGGCGCGAAATAACCCTGACGGGATCCCGGACGGATCCCGAAAACCACCCAGAAATGATCTTTAAGGGCAACTGACCCCGAAATAGTCGTGAAAAAGTCCCGAAATTACCCCGACGGGATCCCGAAAGCCATCCAGAAATTATCCCTGAAGGATCCCCAAATGATCCAAGAACAGTCTCGAAACTCCCTGACATTTTCCCGAAAAAGTAAAAAATAAACCCGACGGGATCTCGGACGGATCCCGAAAACGATCCAGAAATGATGCCGGAAGGGACCCCAAATGATCCCGAAAAATTCCCGAAATTCCCCCGATGGGATCCCGGACGGATCCCGGACCATCCAGAAATGATGCCGGCTGGTACCCCAAAATGTTCCCGAAATAGGCCAGAAATGACCCCGTCGGGATCCCGGACGGATACCCAAAAGTATACAGAAATGATGCTGGAAGGTGAAATGATCCCCTTAAAGAAAGATGAAAAATGAAATGATCCCCTTATAGTTCCGAAATGATCCTGACGGGATTCCCGACGGATCCCGGAAACTATCCAGAAATGATGCCGGAAAGGTTCCCAAGTTATCCCCAAATAGTCCCGAAATTACCCTGACGGTATCCCGGACGGATCACGAAAACCATCCGGAAATGATGGCGAAAGGGTCCCCAAATGATCCCGCATTAGTCGCGGGTTCCCAAATGACCCTGACGGGATCCCCGAAGGATCCCGGAAACTATCCAGAAATGATGCCGGAAAGGTTCCCAAGTTATCCCCAAATAGTCCCGAAATTACCCTGACGGTATCCCGGACGGATACCGAAAACCATCTAGAAAAGTGGCCGGAAGATACCCCAAATGATCCCGAAAAAGTCCTGAAATGATCCAGACGGGATCCCGGACGGATCCCGAAAACCATCTAGAATTGATACCGGAAGGTATCCCAAATGATGCCGAAATAGTCCCGAAATGACATCGACGGGATCCCGGACGGATCCCGAAAACCATCCAGAAATGATGCCGGAATGGACCCCAAATGATCCCGCAAAAGTCCCAAAATGACCCCGACAGGATCCCGGACGGATCCCGAAAACCATCCAGAAATGATGCCGGAATGGACCCCAAATGGTCCCGCAAAAGTCCCAAAATGACACCGACAGGATCCCGGACGGATCCCGAAAACCATCCAGAAATGATGCCGGAATGGACCCCAAATGGTCCCGAAATGACACCGACGGGATCCCGGACGGATACCGAAAACCATCCAGAAATGATGCCGGCAGGTACTCCAAATTATCCCGAAATAGTCCCGAAGTGACCCTGACGGGATCGCGGACGGATTCCGAAAACCATCCAGAAATGATGCCGATAAGGTCCCCAAATGATCCTGTATTAGTCGAGAAAAAATTCCGAAATGACTCCGACGGGATCCCGGACGGATCCCGAAAACCATCTAGAATTGATACCGGAAGGTACCCCAAATGATGCCGAAATAGTCCCGAAATGACATCGACGGGATCCCGGACGGATCCCGAAAACCATCCAGAAATGATGCCGGAGGAGACCCCAAATGATCCCGCTAAAGACCCAAAATGACCCCGATAGGGTCCCGGATGGATTCCGTAAACCATCCAGAAATGATGCCGGAAGAGACCCCAAATGATCCCGCAAAAGTCCCAAAATGGCCCCGACAGGATCCCGGACGGATCCCGTAAACCATCCAGAAATGTTGTCGGAAGAGACCCCAAAAGATCCCGCAAAAGTCCCAAAATGACCCCGACAGGATCCCGGACGGATCCCGAAAACCATCCAGAAATGATGCCGGGAGAGACCCCAAATGATCCCGCAAAAGTCCCAAAATAACCCCGACAGGATCCCGGACGGATCCCGTAAACCATCCAGAAATGATGCCGGAGGAGACCCCAAATGATCCCGCTAAATTCCCAAAATGACCCCGACAGGGTCCCGGACGGATCCCGTAAACCATCCAGAAATGATGCCGGAAGAGACCCCAAATGATCCCGCAAAAGTCCCAAAATGACCCCGACAGGATCCCGGACGGATCCCGTAAGCCATCCAGAAATGATGCCGGAAGAGACCCCAAATGATCCCGCAAAAGTCCCAAAATGACCCCGACAGGATCCCGGACGGATCCCGTAAACCATCCAGAAATGATGCCGGAGGAGACCCCAAATGATCCCGCAAAAGTCCCAAAATGACCGCGACAGCATCCCGGACGGATCCCGTAAACCATCCAGAAATGATGCCGGAAGAGACCCCAAATGATCCCGCAAAAGTCCCAAAATGACCGCGACAGGATCCCGGACGGATCCCAAAAACCATCCAGAAATGATGCCGGAGGAGACCCCAAATGATCCCGCAAAAGTCTCAAAATGACCCCGACAGGATCCCGGACGGATCCCGAAAACCATCCAGAAATGATGCTGGAAGAGACCCCAAATGATCCCACAAAAGTCCCAAAATTACCCCGACAGGATCCCGGAAGGATCCCGTAAACCATCCAGAAATGATGCCGGAAGAGACCCCAAATGATCCCGCAAAAGTCCCAAAAATTACGCCGACGGGATCCCGGACGGATCCCGGAAACCATCCAGAAATGATGCCGGAGGAGACCCCAAATGATCCCGCAAAATTCTCAAAATGACCCCGACAGGATCCCGTACGGATCCCGAAAACCATCCAGAAATGATGCTGGAAGAGACCCCAAATGATCCCGCAAAAGTCCCAAAATGACCCCGACAGGATCCCGGACGGATCCCGTAAACCATCCAGAAATGATGCCGGAAGAGACCCAAAATGATCCCGCAAAAATCCCAAAATGACCGCGACAGGATCCCGGACGGATCCCGTAAAGCATCCAGAAATGATGCCGGAAGAGACCCCAAATGATCCCGCAAAAGTCCCAAAATGACCCCGACAAGATCCCGGACGGATCCCGTAAACCATCCAGAAATGATGCCGGAGGAGACCCCAAATGATCCCGCTAAAGTCCCAAAATGACCCCGACAGGGTCCCGGACGGATCCCGTAAACCATCCAGAAATGATGCCGGAAGAGACCCCAAATGATCCCGCAAAAGTCCCAAAATGACCCCGACAGGATCCCGGACGGATCCCGTAAACCATCCAGAAATGATGCCGGAAGAGACCCCAAATGATCCCGCAAACGTCCCAAAATGACCGCGACAGGATCCCGGACGGATCCCGTAAACCATCCAGAAATGATGCCGGAAGAGACCACAAATGATCCCGCAAAAGTCCCAAAATGACCCCGACAGGATCCCGGACGGATCCCGTAAACCATCCAGAAATGATGCCGGAGGAGACCCCAAATGATCCCGCAAAAGTCTCAAAATGACCCCGACAGGATCCCGGACGGATCCCGAAAAGCATCCAGAAATGATGCCGGAGGAGACCCCAAATGATCCCGCAAAAGTCCCAAAATGACCCCGACAGGATCCCGGACGGATCCCGTAAACCATCCAGAAATGATGCCGGAGGAGACCCCAAATGATCCGGCTAAAGTCCCAAAATGACCCCGACAGGGTCCCGGACGGAGCCCGTAAACCATCCAGAAATGATGCCGGAAGAGACCCCAAATGATCCCGCAAAAGTCCCAAAATGACCCCGACAGGATTCCGGACGGATCCCGTAAACCATCCAGAAATGATGCCGAAAGAGACCCCAAATGATCCCGCAAAAGTCCCAAAATGACGCCGACGGGATCCCGGACGGATCCCGTAAACTATCCAGAAATGATGCCGGAAGAGACCCCAAATGATCCCGCAAAAGTCCCAAAATGACCCCGACAGGATCCCGTAAACCATCCAGAAATGATGCCGGAAGAGACCCCAAATGATCCCGCAAATGTCCCAAAATGACCCCGACAGGATCCCGGACGGATACCGTAAACCATCCAGAAATGATGCCGGAAGAGACCCCAAATGATCCCGCAAAAGTCCCAAAATAACGCCGACGGGATCCCGGACGGATCCCGTAAACCATCCAGAAATGATGCCGGAAGAGACCCCAAATGATCCCGCAAAAGTCCCAAAATGACGCCGACGGGATCCCGGACGGATCCCGAAAACCATCCAGAAATGATGCCGGAAGGGTCCCCAAATGATCGCGAAATAGTCCCGAGATGATTCCGGAATAGTCCCGAAAATGTCCCAAAATAACCCCGACGGGATCCCGGACCGATCCCGAAAACTATACAGAAATGATCCCGGAAGGGTCCCAAAATGATCCCGAAATAGTCCCGAAAAAGTCCCGAAATTACCCCGGCGTAATCCCGGACCGATCCCGAAAACCATCCAGAAATGATCCCGGAGGGTCTCGATATGACCCTTACGGGATTACAAATAAGGTGAAGCTAATTATAAAACCATGTTAATAAGGCAGCAGGCGCATTGGAGCGAATAAAAAGTTACATAGAAACATACAGGTAAAGCTAATAAAAGCGTGCTAATAAAAACAATTGATGGAGGGCGGATGGAGGGAGTAGAGGAGAGGACCACTGATCGTTCCTCCAAAATTGTCTAGATCTCGTTCTGTATGTACCAGATACCAAAAACTATTGATTTAGGAGAAAATTTATATTGAGTTATAACAATTTATAGATTTTACACCAGAGGGGGAGATAAAGGGGGGGGGGGGGGGGTGGGCGGGCGGAGGGTGTCACTGCTTACTTTGTAAGCCCTCGACTTATTTGACCCCTTGAGTCTGTGATATTGGTGAAGGCCAGTATACGTAAAGTTATAATGTGTAAAAATTATTGAAAAATAATTTCTCGAAGGGGTCGTGGGACCCCCACCCCTCTTTCCATGTTCGAAAAAAATTTCGCTAGTAGACTACTGTCTGTGTCCCAAATTTCATCAAAATCCGTGTAGCCATTCTGGCGTGATTCAGTCGCAAAGACGAAAAAATATAATAATTAAATTATAACTGTTCCTAGGGGGCGGGGACCACGCCCCTTTTGAAAAATATATAGCTAGTAGATCCTTCTAGACTATTGGCTATATGTGTGCAAAATTTCATCCAAATCGGTCCAGCCGTTCTTGCGTGATTGAGTCACAAAGACAAACGTCTGGACAAACATCCAAACATCCAAACATCCAAACATCCAAACATCTTCACATCCAAACTTTCCCATTTATAATATACTAGCCTTTACCCGCGGCCCCGTCCGCAAGGAGAAAATAAAATATATGTGCTATTCACGTTAGCCTGCTTATCAAGTTGTCTGTTTAAAAATTTTTTCTGTCAATGTATTTTATTTTTTAATACAGTAAAAAAAAGAACTAACTGAGCTGATGGGCACGCTTACATGAATAGTACAATACACTTTTTTCGAATTAAAAAAAATACATTTTGTTTCTAAGTTAAACTAATTGATATGACAGGGGTGAAAGAATTACTACTCATAGAACAAAGGAGTGAAACTACAATTAGCTAAAACCAAAAAGAAGTTTTTAAATGAAAGCAGAGTTGCTTTTTCGGGTATTTAGTTGGTTAAAATATTACAAAAATTTTAATTATAATTGTAATAGTTCGTTACAGGATTCATTTAAAAATAGAACGAAAAAGCTGTGATATATTAAAGATAAAACATACCAAATTTTAATTACGAATAATTTGCCGTAAATCCACGGCCATGTGTGCTGAATTACCGGTTTCGAAGAGACCTAAAATGATCCCGGAAGTGTCCCTAAATGACACCAAATAGTCACGAAATGATGCCGACGGGATCCTGGACAAATCTCGAAAACTTTCCAGAAATGATGCCGGAAGGGTCCCAAAATAATCCCGAAGTAGTCACGAAAAGTCCCGAAATGACCCTGACGGGATCCCGGACGGATTCCGAAAACCATCCAGATTTGATTCCTGAACGGTCCGCAAATGATCCCGATATAGTCCGAAAAAGTCCCGAAAAAACTCTGACGGGATCCCGGACAAATCCCGAAAATCGCCCAGAAATTATCCCGGAGGAGTCCCAAAATGATTCCGAAATAGTAGTCACGAAAAAGGCCCGAAATGACCCTGACGGGATCCCGAAAACCATCCAGAAATGACTCTGGAGGGATCCCCAAATGATCCCGGAAAAGTCCACAAACCATCCAGAATTGATCTCTGAAGGTTTCGCAAATGATCCCGAAATAGTCCCGAAAGTCACGAAAAACTCAGACCCATCCCGAAAATCATGAAGAAATTATCCTGGAAGGGTCCCAAAATTACCCCGAAATAACTCTGACGGGATCCCGGACAGATCCCGAAAATCATCCAGAACTGAGCTCTGAAACGTCCACAAATAATCCAGAAATAGTCCGGAAAAATTCCCGAAAAACTTCGTCGGGATCCCGAACAGATCCCGAAAATCACCCAGAAATTATGCCGGAGGGGTCCCAAAATGATTCCGAAATAGTCCCGAAAAAGTCCCGAAATGACCTTGAGGGGATCCCAGACCGATACCGAAAACCATCCAGAATTGATCTCTAAAGGGTCCGCAATTTATCCCAGATAAAGTCGCGAAAAAACTACGAAGGGATCCCGAACAGATCCCGAAAATCATAGAGAAATTATCCCGTAAGGGTCACAAAATGATCCCGAAATAGTCCCGAAAAGGCGCGAAATAAACCTGACGGGATCCCGCACGGATCCCGAATACCACCCAGAAATGATCTTTAAGGGCAACTGACCCCGAAATAGTCGTGAAAAAGTCCCGAAATTACCCCGACGGGATCCCGAAAACCATCCAGAAATTATCCCTGAAGGATCCCCAAATGATCCAAGAACAGTCTCGAAACTCCCTGACATTTTCCCGAAAAAGTAAAAAAATAAACCCGACGGGATCTCGGACGGATCCCGAAAACGATCCAGAAATGATGCCGGAAGGGACCCCAAATGATCCCGAAAAATTCCCGAAATTCCCCCGATGGGATCGCGGACGGATCCCGGACCATCCAGAAATGATGCCGGTTGGTACCCCAAAATGATCCCGAAATAGGCCAGAAATGACCCCGTCGGGATCCCGGACGGATCCCCAAAAGTATACAGAAATGATGCTGGAAGGTGAAATGATCCCCTTAAAGAAAGATGAAAAATGAAATGATCCCCTTATAGTTCCGAAATGATCCTGACGGGATTCCCGACGGATCCCGGAAACGATCCAGAAATGACGCCGGAGGAGACCCCAAATGATCCCGCTAAAGACCCAAAATGACCCCGACAGGGTCCCGGACGGATCCCGTAAACCATCCAGAAATGATGCCGGAAGAGACCCCAAATGATCCCGCAAAAGTCCCAAAATGACCCCAACAGGATCCCGGACGGATCCCGTAAACCATCCAGAAATGATGTCAGAAGAGACCCCAAATGATCCCGCAAAAGTCCCAAAATGACCCCGACAGGATCCCGGACGGATTCCGAAAACCATCCAGAAATGATGCCGGGAGAGACCCCAAATGATCCCGCAAAAGTCCCAAAATGACCCCTACTGGATCCCGGACGGATCCCGTAAACCATCCAGAAATGATGCCGGAGGAGACCCCAAATGATCCCGCTAAAGTCCCAAAATGACCCCGACAGGGTCCCGGACGGATCCCGTAAACCATCCAGAAATTATGCCGGAAGAGACCCCAAATGATCCCGCAAAAGTCCCAAAATGACCCCGACAGGATCCCGGACGGATCCCGTAAACCATCCAGAAATGATGCCGGAAGAGACCCCAAATGATCCCGCAAAAGTCCCAAAATGACCCCGACAGGATCCCGGACGGATCCCGTAAACCATCCAGAAATGATGCTGGAAGAGACCCCAAATGATCCCGCAAAAGTCCCAAAATGACCCCGACAGGATCCCGGACGGATCCCGTAAACCATCCAGAAATGATGCCGGAAGAGACCCCAAATGATCCCGCAAAAGTCCCAAAATGACCGCGACAGGATCCCGGACGGATCCCGTAAAGCATCCAAAAATGATGCCGGAAGAGACCCCAAATGATCCCGCAAAAGTCCCAAATTGACCCCGACAGGATTCCGGACGGATCCCGTAAACCATCCAGAAATGATGCCGGAGGAGACCCCAAATGATCCTGCTAAAGTCCCAAAATGACCCCGACAGGGTCCCGGACGGATCCCGTAAACCATCCAGAAATGATGCCGGAAGAGACCCCAAATAATCCCGCAAAAGTCCCAAAATGACCCCGACAGGATCCCGGACGGATCCCGTAAACCATCCAGAAATGATGCCGGAAGATACCCCAAATGATCCCGCAAAAGTCCCAAAATGACCGCGACAGGATCCCGGACGGATCCCGTAAACCATCCAGAAATGATGCCGGAAGAGACCCCAAATGATCCCGCAAAAGTCCCAAAATGACCCCGACAGGATCCCGGACGGATCCCGTAAACCATCCAGAAATGATGCCGAAGGAGACCCCAAATGATCCCGCAAAAGTCTCAAAATGACCCCGACAGGATTCCGGACGGATCCCGAAAACCATCCAGAAATGATGACGGAAGAGACCCCAAATGATCCCGCAAAAGTCCCAAAATGACCCCGACAGGATCCCGGACGGATCCCGTAAACCATCCAGAAATGATGCCGGAGGAGACCCCAAATGATCCCGCTAAAGTCCCAAAATGACCCCGACAGGGTCCCGGACGGAGCCCGTAAACCATCCAGAAATGATGCCGGAAGAGACCCCAAATGATCCCGCAAAAGTCCCAAAATGACCCCGACAGGATCCCGGACGGATCCCGTAAACCATCCAGAAATGATGCCGGAAGAGACCCCAAATGATCCCGCAAAAGTCCCCAAATGACGCCGACGGGATCCCGGACAGATCCCGTAAACCATCCAGAAATGATGCCGGAAGAGACCCCAAATGATCCCGCAAAAGTCCCAAAATGACCCCGACAGGATCCCGGACGGATCCCGTAAACCATCCAGAAATGATGCCGGAAGAGACCCCAAATGATCCCGCAAAAGTCCCAAAATGACCCCGACAGGATCCCAGACGGATCCCGTAAACCATCCAGAAATGATGCCGGAAGAGACCCCAAAGGATCCCGCAAAAGTCCCAAAATGACGCCGACGGGATCCCGGACAGATCCCGTAAACCATCCAGAAATGATGCCGGAAGAGACCCCAAATGATCCCGCAAAAGTCCCAAAATGACGCCGACGGGATCCCGGACGGATCCCTAAAACCATCCAGGAATGATTACGGAAAGGACCCAAACTGACCCCGAAAAAGTCCCGTAATGATCCCGGAAACCATCAAGAATTTATCTCTCGAAGGTACGCAAATGATCCCGAAAGTACCCCGACGGGATCCCGGACGGATCCCGAAAACCATCCAGAAATGATGCCGGAAGGGTCCCCAAATGATCGCGAAATAGTCCCGAAATGATTCCGGAATAGTCCCGAAAATGTCCCAAAATAACCCCGACGGGATCCCGGACGGATCCCGAAAACTATACAGAAATGATCCCGGAAGGGTCCCAAAATGATCCCGAAATAGTCCCGAAAAAGTCCCGAAATTACCCCGGCGTAATCCCGGACCGATCCCGAAAACCATCCAGAAATGATCCCGGAGGGTCTCGATATGACCCTTACGGGATTACAAATAAGGTGAAGCTAATTATAAAACCATGTTAATAAGGCAGCAGGGGCATTGGAGCGAATAAAAAGTTACATAGAAACATACAGGTAAAGCTAATAAAAGCGTGCTAATAAAAACAATTGATGGAGGGCGGATGGTGGGAGTAGAGGAGAGGACCACTGATCGTTCCTCCAAAATTGTCTAGATCTCGTTCTGTATGTACCAGATACCAAAAACTATTGATTTAGGAGAAAATTTATATTGAGTTATAACAATTTATAGATTTTACACCAGAGGGTGAGATAAAGGGGGGTGGGCGGGCGGAGGGTGTCACTGTTTACTTTGTAAGCCCTGGACTTATTTGACCCCTTGAGTCTGTGATATTGGTGAAGGCCAGTATACGTAAAGTTATAATGTGTAAAAATTATTGAAAAATAATTTCTCGAAGGGGTCGTGGGACCCCCACCCCTCTTTCCATGTTCGAAAAAAATTTCGCTAGTAGACTACTGTCTGTGTCCCAAATTTCATCAAAATCCGTGTAGCCATTCTGGCGTGATTCAGTCGCAAAGACGAAAAAATATAATAATTAAATTATAACTGTTCCTAGGTGGCGGGGACCACGCCCCTTTTCAAAAATATATAGTTAGTAGATCCTTCTAGACTATTGGCTATATGTGTGCAAAATTTCATCCAAATCGGTCCAGCCGTTCTTGCGCGATTGAGTCACAAAGACAAACGTCTGGACAAACATCCAAACATCCAAACATCTTCACATCCAAACTTTGCCATTTATAATATATACTAGCCTTTACCCGCGGCCCCGTCCGCAAGGAGAAAATAAAATATATGTGCTATTCACGTTAGCGTGCTTATCAAGTTGTCTGTTTAAAAATTTTTTCTGTCAATGTATTTTATTTTTTAATACAGTAAAAAAAAAGAACTAACTGAGCTGATGGGCACGCTTACATGAATAGTACAATACACTTTTTTCGAATTAAAAAAAATACATTTTGTTTCTAAGTTAAATTAATTGATATGACAGGGGTGAAAGAATTACTACTCATAGAACAAAGGAGTGAAACTACAATTAGCTAAAACCAAAAAGAAGTTTTTAAATGAAAGCAGAGTTGCTTTTTCGGGTATTTAGTTGGTTAAAATATTACAAAAATTTTAATTATAGTTGTAATAGTTCGTTACAGGATTCATTTAAAAATAGAACGAAAAAGCTGTGATATATTAAAGATAAAACATACCAAATTTTAATTACGAATAATTTGCCGTAAATCCACGGCCATGTGTGCTGAATTACCGGTTTCGAAGAGACCTAAAATGATCCCGGAAGTGTCCCTAAATGACACCAAATAGTCACGAAATGATGCCGACGGGATCCTGGACAAATCTCGAAAACTTTCCAGAAATGATGCCGGAAGGGTCCCAAAATAATCCCGAAGTAGTCACGAAAAGTCCCGAAATGACCCTGACGGGATCCCGGACGGATTCCGAAAACCATCCAGATTTGATTCCTGAACGGTCCGCAAATGATCCCGATATAGTCCGAAAAAGTCCCGAAAAAACTCTGACGGGATCCCGGACAAATCCCGAAAATCGCCCAGAAATTATCCCGGAGGAGTCCCAAAATGATTCCGAAATAGTAGTCACGAAAAAGGCCCGAAATGACCCTGACGGGATCCCGAAAACCATCCAGAAATGACTCTGGAGGGATCCCCAAATGATCCCGGAAAAGTCCACAAACCATCCAGAATTGATCTCTGAAGGTTTCGCAAATGATCCCGAAATAGTCCCGAAAGTCACGAAAAACTCAGACCCATCCCGAAAATCATGAAGAAATTATCCTGGAAGGGTCCCAAAATTACCCCGAAATAACTCTGACGGGATCCCGGACAGATCCCGAAAATCATCCAGAACTGAGCTCTGAAACGTCCACAAATAATCCAGAAATAGTCCGGAAAAATTCCCGAAAAACTCCGTCGGGATCCCGAACAGATCCCGAAAATCACCCAGAAATTATGCCGGAGGGTCCCAAAATGATTCCGAAATAGTCCCGAAAAAGTCCCGAAATGACCTTGAGGGGAACCCAGACCGATACCGAAAACCATCCAGAATTGATCTCTAAAGGGTCCGCAATTTATCCCAGATAAAGTCGCGAAAAAACTACGAAGGGATCCCGAACAGATCCCGAAAATCATAGAGAAATTATCCCGGAAGGGTCACAAAATGATCCCGAAATAGTCCCGAAAAGGCGCGAAATAAACCTGACGGGATCCCGCACGGATCCCGAATACCACCCAGAAATGATCTTTAAGGGCAACTGACCCCGAAATAGTCGTGAAAAAGTCCCGAAATTACCCCGACGGGATCCCGAAAACCATCCAGAAATTATCCCTGAAGGATCCCCAAATGATCCAAGAACAGTCTCGAAACTCCCTGACATTTTCCCGAAAAAGTAAAAAAATAAACCCGACGGGATCTCGGACGGATCCCGAAAACGATCCAGAAATGATGCCGGAAGGGACCCCAAATGATCCCGAAAAATTCCCGAAATTCCCCCGATGGGATCCCGGACGGATCCCGGACCATTCAGAAATGATGCCGGTTGGTACCCCAAAATGATCCCGAAATAGGCCAGAAATGACCCCGTCGGGATCCCGGACGGATCCCCAAAAGTATACAGAAATGATGCTGGAAGGTGAAATGATCCCCTTAAAGAAAGATGAAAAATGAAATGATCCCCTTATAGTTCCGAAATGATCCTGACGGGATTCCCGACGGATCCCGGAAACGATCCAGAAATGACGCCGGAGGAGACCCCAAATGATCCCGCTAAAGACCCAAAATGACCCCGACAGGGTCCCGGACGGATCCCGTAAACCATCCAGAAATGATGCCGGAAGAGACCCCAAATGATCCCGCAAAAGTCCCAAAATGACCCCAACAGGATCCCGGACGGATCCCGTAAACCATCCAGAAATGATGTCAGAAGAGACCCCAAATGATCCCGCAAAAGTCCCAAAATGACCCCGACAGGATCCCGGACGGATTCCGAAAACCATCCAGAAATGATGCCGGGAGAGACCCCAAATGATCCCGCAAAAGTCCCAAAATGACCCCTACTGGATCCCGGACGGATCCCGTAAACCATCCAGAAATGATGCCGGAGGAGACCCCAAATGATCCCGCTAAAGTCCCAAAATGACCCCGACAGGGTCCCGGACGGATCCCGTAAACCATCCAGAAATTATGCCGGAAGAGACCCCAAATGATCCCGCAAAAGTCCCAAAATGACCCCGACAGGATCCCGGACGGATCCCGTAAACCATCCAAAAATGATGCCGGAAGAGACCCCAAATGATCCCGCAAAAGTCCCAAAATTACCACGACAGGATCCCGGACGGATCCCGTAAACCATCCAGAAATGATGCCGGAGGATACCCCAAATGATCCCGCAAAAGTCCCAAAATGACCCCAACAGGATCCCGGACGGATCCCGAAAACCATCCAGAAATGATGCTGGAAGAGACCCCAAATGATCCCGCAAAAGTCCCAAAATGACCCCGCAGGATCCCGGACGGATCCCGTAAACCATCCAGAAATGATGCCGGAGGAGACCCCAAATGATCCCGCAAAAGTCTCAAAATGACCCCGACAGGATCCCGAAAACCATCCAGAAATGATGCTGGAAGAGACCCCAAATGATCCCGCAAAAGTCCCAAAATGACCCCGACAGGATCCCGGACGGATCCCGTAAACCATCCAGAAATGATGCCGGAAGAGACCCCAAATGATCCCGCAAAAGTCCCAAAATGACCGCGACAGGATCCCGGACGGATCCCGTAAAGCATCCAGAAATGATGCCGGAAGAGACCCCAAATGATCCCGCAAAAGTCCCAAAATGACCCCGACAGGATTGCGGACGGATCCCGTAAACCATCCAGAAATGATGCCGGAAGAGACCCCAAATGATCCCGCAAAAGTCCCAAAATGACCGCGACAGGATCCCGGACGGATCCCGTAAACCATCCAGAAATGATGCCGAAAGAGACCCCAAATAATCCCGCTAAAGACCCAAAATGACCCCGACAGGGTCCCGGACGGATCCCGTAAACAATCCAGAAATGATGCCGGAAGAGACCCCAAATAATCCCGCAAAAGTCCCAAAATGACCCCGACAGGATCCCGGACGGATCCCGTAAACCATCCAGAAATGATGCCGGAAGAGACCCCAAATGATCCCGCAAAAGTCCCAAAATGACCGCGACAGGATCCCGGACGGATCCCGTAAACCATCCAGAAATGATGCCGGAAGAGACCCCAAATAATCCCGCTAAAGACCCAAAATGACCCCGACAGGGTCCCGGACGGATCCCGTAAACCATCCAGAAATGATGCCGGAAGAGACCCCAAATGATCCCGCAAAAGTCCCAAAATGACCCCGACAGGATCCCGGACGGATCCCGTAAACCATCCAGAAATGATGCTGGAAGAGACCCCAAATGATCCCGCAAAAGTCCCAAAATGACCCCGACAGGATCCCGGACGGATCCCGTAAACCATCCAGAAATGATGCCGGAAGAGACCCCAAATGATCCCGCAAAAGTCCCAAAATGACCGCGACAGGATCCCGGACGGATCCCGTAAAGCATCCAGAAATGATGCCGGAGGAGACCCCAAATGATCCTGCTAAAGTCCCAAAATGACCCCGACAGGGTCCCGGACGGATCCCGTAAACCATCCAGAAATGATGCCGGAAGAGACCCCAAATAATCCCGCAAAAGTCCCAAAATGACCCCGACAGGATCCCGGACGGATCCCGTAAACCATCCAGAAATGATGCCGGAAGATACCCCAAATGATCCCGCAAAAGTCCCAAAATGACCGCGACAGGATCCCGGACGGATCCCGTAAACCATCCAGAAATGATGCCGGAAGAGACCCCAAATGATCCCGCAAAAGTCCCAAAATGACCCCGACAGGATCCCGGACGGATCCCGTAAACCATCCAGAAATGATGCCGAAGGAGACCCCAAATGATCCCGCAAAAGTCTCAAAATGACCCCGACAGGATTCCGGACAGATCCCGTAAACCATCCAGAAATGATGCCGGAAGAGACCCCAAATGATCCCGCAAAAGTCCCAAAATGACCCCGACAGGATCCCGGACGGATCCCGTAAACCATCCAGAAATGATGCCGGAAGAGACCCCAAATGATCCCGCAAAAGTCCCAAAATGACCCCGACAGGATCCCAGACGGATCCCGTAAACCATCCAGAAATGATGCCGGAAGAGACCCCAAATGATCCCGCAAAAGTCCCAAAATGACCCCGACAGGATCCCGGACGGATCCCGTAAACCATCCAGAAATGATGCCGGAAGAGACCCCAAATGATCCCGCAAAAGTCCCAAAATGACGCCGACGGGATCCCGGACAGATCCCGTAAACCATCCAGAAATGATGCCGGAAGAGACCCCAAATGATCCCGCAAAAGTCCCAAAATGACGCCGACGGGATCCCGGACGGATCCCTAAAACCATCCAGGAATGATTACGGAAAGGACCCAAACTGACCCCGAAAAAGTCCCGTAATGATCCCGGAAACCATCAAGAATTTATCTCTCGAAGGTACGCAAATGATCCCGAAAGTACCCCGACGGGATCCCGGACGGATCCCGAAAACCATCCAGAAATGATGCCGGAAGGGTCCCCAAATGATCGCGAAATAGTCCCGAAATGATTCCGGAATAGTCCCGAAAATGTCCCAAAATAACCCCGACGGGATCCCGGACGGATCCCGAAAACTATACAGAAATGATCCCGGAAGGGTCCCAAAATGATCCCGAAATAGTCCCGAAAAAGTCCCGAAATTACCCCGGCGTAATCCCGGACCGATCCCGAAAACCATCCAGAAATGATCCCGGAGGGTCTCGATATGACCCTTACGGGATTACAAATAAGGTGAAGCTAATTATAAAACCATGTTAATAAGGCAGCAGGGGCATTGGAGCGAATAAAAAGTTACATAGAAACATACAGGTAAAGCTAATAAAAGCGTGCTAATAAAAACAATTGATGGAGGGCGGATGGCGGGAGTAGAGGAGAGGACCACTGATCGTTCCTCCAAAATTGTCTAGATCTCGTTCTGTATGTACCAGATACCAAAAACTATTGATTTAGGAGAAAATTTATATTGAGTTATAACAATTTATAGATTTTACACCAGAGGGTGAGATAAAGGGGGGTGGGCGGGCGGAGGGTGTCACTGTTTACTTTGTAAGCCCTGGACTTATTTGACCCCTTGAGTCTGTGATATTGGTGAAGGCCAGTATACGTAAAGTTATAATGTGTAAAAATTATTGAAAAATAATTTCTCGAAGGGGTCGTGGGACCCCCACCCCTCTTTCCATGTTCGAAAAAAATTTCGCTAGTAGACTACTGTTTGTGTCCCAAATTTCATCAAAATCCGTGTAGCCATTCTGGCGTGATTCAGTCGCAAAGACGAAAAAATATAATAATTAAATTATAACTGTTCCTAGGTGGCGGGGACCACGCCCCTTTTCAAAAATATATAGTTAGTAGATCCTTCTAGACTATTGGCTATATGTGTGCAAAATTTCATCCAAATCGGTCCAGCCGTTCTTGCGTGATTGAGTCACAAAGACAAACGTCTGGACAAACATCCAAACATCCAAACATCCAAACATCTTCACATCCAAACTTTGCCATTTATAATATATATTAGATTAGATATTAGATAGAGACGTACATATGTATAGTATTGTAACGATTTTACTGAAATTTCGTTTATTTGCAACCTGCTTACGTTCGCATCGCGAAAATGTTGAACAAAACACTCCAATATTCTGTATTACAAAATGGTCTTTATTAGACTACTTTGAAATTAATTCGCAATTAAACTTCACTTCGCAACTGATAGCGTGCTTAAATCAAACTGATTACGGACTAAGCTTCTGCTGCTTCATTCGCATATTTCCACTACAGTCTAGACGTTTCGCCTGCTAGAACTGCTGTACATATCTCCTACTTAGTAATTAGCTATATACATGTATATTTGTAGTTTATGCGTTTCTCATAGTCATATGCGTGTATATGTATGTGTAGCAACTTCGTGCCTTATATAGATGGGTGTAAATGACGATTGATATGTTTATGTACATAGTGTGGCTCGCTTCAATGTTTTTGTGTTGGGAGTTTATTACTAGTCATGGTAATATTCGTCACAGTATACTATAGTATAAAAGTACGACAGGCGTCTTTTAACATTAGACTATTTTTCTAACAATTACACCTATTATAGCTCCCCATTCTATATTTTTGCAATCACTCTGATTTTCATAAAACAATCGTATAGCATGACAAAACGCACATTTGTTTTTTTGGCAAAAGGGCAATGAATTAGTAAGACTTTATCACCATCAAAATTAATTGACGCTTAACTAAGTGCCTAAGCGATAACTGACGCTAATTGGGGATACCAATGGAGATCAAGTTTTCCTCTGCTTGCGTCTTCCAAGTTAGCCGATGTTGTCCCCATCTGCTGACGTACATAGGTCGCGATAGAAATACTTTCTGAGCCGAAGCTTCTTCATCCATTCGCATAACATGACCTAACCAGCGACACCCTTGGGGTAATATTCGTTGCAATATGTTAATTTCTGTCTAAAACTCATAGATCTCATCACTGAACCTACTTCGATACACGCCGTTAACATCACGGCAGGACCGAAAATCCTCCGAGGATTGGTTCTCCTATAGTCATCCCTCCTCTCAATATCGTCAATGACCCATACATCAGGACAGGTCTAGTTAGAGTATTGTAGTGTGTGATTTTTGTTCTTCAAGAGAGGAATATGGCCTTGTGTTGTCTACTCAGTTTAAAATAGCACTTATTGGCAAGAGTGATTCTGCGTAGGATTTCCAGGCTGATATTGCTTCCCTGCTAATACTTCCGTTTAAAGAAATATGAACGACACTTTGTGAACTCCCTAACTATGTACATGTATACGATAAGAATCTGCTAAATTTTAAATGCAATGTGCTATCTACATATGTACATATGTGCATGGTAGGGAGGGTCGATTTAAAAATCGCTCATTGCTCTGTGAAAATCGTATTCTAGGGATCAAACTATGAAACTTTGCCGAAGGAACCATACCTCTAAAACGAATTCTGGTGTCCCCCAATTTGGGTCGAACTTTTGGGTAGGGGCAAATTTTGAAAAATCCCACTTTGACCCATTTAGAGTGCTCCAATCGAGTCCAAATGTATGACCGACCCCCACTAACTTTGGAGGCCCGACCCACCGATGCCAGTGGCACACCCCCTGGAACCCCCCTGGGGGTTCTCCATACAAACATTTCAAAAAATCGCCGGTTTTGCACTTTACATGAAAAAATCAGCGAAATGCCTATGTTTTTTCTTTTTGGAGTTTATTTTTCTCTTTAGAAATTTAAAAAAAAAATTAAAAAAAATTATTAGAAATTAGCGTTTTTACAACCCTTTTAAAACCAAGGCATCACTGTGATGCATTTGCATGTCGTAAACATAGTTGTGTGGGTTTTTTATTCAACCGTTTTAAAAAATGAAGGTATCACTGTGACACAATTGCAGATCGTAAAATTGCTTGTGTTGTTTTTTTAAAGCCACCACAAGACGCAGCAGGTAGAATTGAAATTACCATTTCATTCTTATTACCTCGTCTCGGAGACCATATATAACGCAACAGTTTTTGTGAATGCATTAAGTCGTTGTGAAGAACTCAAAGTGTGAAGTGCTAATTTCAGATAAAAAAATATTTCAAAAAGAATAATAAGTGAAGTGACCATTCCAAATTAAAAAGTTTACAATGAATCCACCATCCTCTACACCGCAAGATGAAGCAACTACATCAACAACTATCGAAAACCCAATGAGTCATATACCCAAGCATGATGTTACTGTTTTCGGTGTGTCTACTGATTTAAATGATCTTAATTTACCAACACATCTGGATATCCTGAGATATTATTTTTACTTAAGCGAACGTGCTAAAACAGAACAAAAAAAGTTTTCCCATAAATCATTCACTATTCGAGTACAAGATAAGTTGATTGGAATTTGGGAAAAACTTGGTATGGAAATAATGCTGAAAAAAAGTGTATTTAATAAATTGAATAAATTGCTTGACAAGTATCAAGAGCAAATCAAGATAAGAAACAACACCCAACAATTTACAGAGTATGTAAAATCTCTGGAAACAATTTTTTACATTGGAACATGTAAATGCGATTTGAAGGCAGCTCCATGTGCATGCGGCTGGGTTCCCGAACGCCTCAAAGAGTTCATGCACGATCAACATAATCAGAGAAGACTTACAATGGATGCATTTATGATGGAAACTGAAGAGCAAGGAGCAACGTCTATGTCATCAATGCCAACATACCAAGATCCCGATGATTCAACATACGCACCGCCACCGGTTCAAGAAGATATGGATAGAAGCACAAGTTCACACAAGTGGTATGTGACAGATTTGGTGTGCCTGACAGAGTAGCATCAGCATTCGGAACCGCTCTTTTGCAAGATTTTAAAATTAAAGATAAGCATGGGAAACCTCTCATCATGGATAAATCGAAAGTTCGCAGAGAAAAAGAGAAATGCAGACAAGAACTGCTTCGCAAACGGTTAGATGATACCAACTTGTTAGCGTTTTCATTCGATGGCAGAAAAGGTGATACTTTAACGATAGATAAAATTGATGAGAAGTATCATACTAGGATGGTAAAAGAACCTCATCTTGTTATTTTGAGAGAACCCAATTCTGAATTGATTGGTTAGGTAAGACTGGAACATGAAACCGCTGAATACAAAACAACCAAATTAAATGGTTTTTTCAACGATAAGAATATATCACTGGATGCAATAATTGGAATATGCACTGACGGTGAGCCAACAAACACTGGCCCACACGGTGGAATTATACGACGATTCTAATTGCTGTTAAAAAGACCATTGCATTGGTTCGTTTGCCTTCTACACTTCAACGAACTTCCGTTTCGGCATCTGTTTGAAGCTTTGGATAAATCAACCAGCACTGGACCAAGATCGGCAACCAGAAAACTGAGCCGTCAAATCGAAACTTGTGAAACTCTTCCGGTAAGTTATTGCTATCACTCATTTATTATAATTGGCAACCATTTTTAATTATTTTATTATTATATATTTTCAGGTGGTGGACGGCTTCCAGAAAATTGAGTTTCAAAATATGCCCCCTGCTCCAGAAAAAATTCGATTCGAAGTACTTATAGGACATGGCCCATGCAATTTCTAGCGGCGTGGTTCCGGTGGATCTGGCTAACATCAAACCAGGGAAAATTGTACATTCTCCGTGGCTCACCAAGGCCGCTAGATTATTGCGATTATATGTGACAACGGAAAATCCAGATGCAAATTTAAGAATTCTGGTTGAATTTATAATTAAATATTATGTGCCAATGTACTTCAATATCAAGTATTACAGCTCTGTCGTGTACGGCTGTGCATTATTTTTCAAGTTCATTGGTTGCTCACGATTTCTAGAACCTCGTTTACGCAAAATTGTCAATCTAGTAATTAAAGATAATTCATATTATGCGCATTCGGAGAATACCTTGTTATCAATGTTGTTTGATGATAGCAAAGAAAAGCGCGACTGTGCCATCAAGAAAATTCTACGCTATCGAACCGATGTTGACGTGCCAATGGAACTTAGAGTTTATAAAAAACCAGATATAAACTTTAATTGCACAAGTTATACGGAAATGATCAATTTGAATGATATAAATATCGTATTTGAACCACCATTCACGCGAAGCATTCCGTACGATACATTGAAAGAATATTTAAATCAAGATGATCCACCGTTTAATGATCCAAAAATTCCATCACACATACAAGGAACGGAACGACATGTTCAATTGCTAGCTAGCGTTTCCAAAAAAGACTTCAAACAATAATATTTCTTAGTTTCTTTTCTATAACTCACTTAAATTAATTTTTTCATTTACATATGTTCTGACTAAATAAATTTCTTAAGAGAAAAAATAGATATTATTATAAATAAATAATAAATATTATTATAAATAAATAAATAAAAATAAAGAAAAAACATAGCCATTTAGCTGATTTTTTCATGTAAAGTGCAAAAACGGCGATTTTTTGAAATTTTTGTATGGTGTACCCCCAGGGGGGTTCCAGGGGGTGTTCCACTGGCATCGGTGGGTCGGGCCTCCAAAGTTAGTGGGGGTCGGTCATACATTTGGACTCGATTGGATCACTCTAAATGGGTCAAAGTGGGATTTTTCAAAATTTGCCCCTACCCAAAAATTCGACCCAAATTGGGGGACACCAGAATTCGTTTTAGAGGTATGGTTCCTTCGGCAAAGTTTCTTATTTTGATCGCTAGAATATGATTTTCACAGAGCAATGGGCGATTTTTTTGCCTCCCCACAAATCGACCCGGCCAACTGTACAACCAACCGTTATCCAATCAAAGTGAATATATCTACTCTGTGTGCAAAGACCCTTCCGACTGCCAAGAAGAAAAAAATAAAATAAAAAATCGGTAGCTTCAACCGAAAAAAAAAAATTTAGTTACCATTGCTCATCCATTTATCAGTCCATCGGCCTAAAGGTCCTAAGATGATGTTTTTTTTTTTCATTTAAACAATTGTATTGTAATAAAATCCAATATAATTCTTCTTCTGTCCACAACTAAGGCTTCTACTAAAATTGGGGTGATAGGTATGTAATCACGCCCACTTTTTAGATATCAAGTATTTCCTATAAATAACATTCTGTGATAATTCAATACCTAATTGAGGTATTACCTACAAATTTGACATGCAGGTTGTCTACGTAGAGAAAGCTTAATCTACATGAAAATTAGAAAGAACATGTAAGGAAGGCTAAGTTCGGGTGTAACCGAACATTACATACTCAGTTGAGAGCTATGGAGACAAAATAAGGGAAAATCACCATGTAGGAAAGTGAACCTAGGGTAACCCTGGAATGTGTTGTTTGTACGATATGGGTATCAAATGAAAGGTGTTAATGTGTTAATGAATATTTTAAAAGGGCGTGGGCCTTAGTTCTATAGGTGGACGCCTTTTCGAGTATCGCCATAAAGGTGGGCCAGGGGTGACTCTAGAATTTGTTTGTACGATACGGGTATCAAAAGAAAGGTGTTAATGAGTTTTTTAAAAGGGCGTTGGCTTCAGTTCTATAGGTGGACGCCTTTTCGAGATATCGCCATAAAGGTGGAAAAGGGGTGACTCTAGAATTTGTTTGTATGATATGGGTCTCAAATGAAAGATGTTAATGAGTATTTTAAAAGGGAGTGGGCCTTAGTTCTATAGGTGGACGGCTTTTTGAGATATCGCCATAAAGGTGGACCAGGTGTGACTCTAGAATTTGTTTGTACGATATGGGTATCAAATGAAAGGTGTTAATGAGTATTTTAAAAGGGAGTGAGCCTTAGTTTTATAGGTGGACGCCTTTTCGAGATATCGCCATAAAGGTGGACCAGGGATGACTCTAGAATGCGTTTATACAATATGGGTATCAAACGTAAGATGCTAATGAGTATTTTAAAAGGGAGTGGGCCTTAGTTCTATGGGTGGACACCTTTTCGAAATATCGATATAAAGGTGGACCAGGGGTGACTCTAGAATTTGTTTGTACGATATGGGTATCAAAGGAAAGGCGTTAATGAGTATTTTAAAAGGGAGTGGGTCTTAGTTCTATAGGTGGACGCATTTTCGAGATATCGCCATAAAGGTGGACCAGGGGTGACTCTAGAATTTGTTTGTACGATATGGGTATCAAATGAAAGGTGTTAATGAGTATTTTAAAAGGGAGTGGGCCTTAGCTCTTTTCGGGATATCGTTATAAAGGTGGACCAGGGGTGACTCTAGAATGCGTTTATACAATATGGGTATTAAACGTAAGATGTTAATGAGTATTTTAAAAGGGAGTGGGCCTTAGTTCTATGGGTGGACACCTTTTCGAAATATCGATATAAAGGTGGACCAGGGGTGACTCTAGAATGCGTTTATACAATATGTTATGTGTTAATGAGTATTTTAAAAGGGAGTGGGCCTTAGTTCTATGGGTGGACGCCTTTTCGGGATATCGTTATAAAGGTGGACCAGGGGTGACTCTAGAATGCGTTTGTACAATATGGGTATCAAACGAAAGGTGTTAATGAGTGTTTTAAAAAGGAGTGGGCCTTAGTTCTATGGGTGGGCGCCTTTTCGAGATATCGCCATAAAGGTGGACCAGGGGTGACTCTAGAATTTGTTTGTACGATATGGGTATCAAATGAAAGGTGTTAATGAGTATTTTAAAAGGGAGTGGGCCTTAGTTTTATAGGTGGACACCTTTTCGAGATATCGCCATAAAGGTGGACCAGGGATGACTCTAGAATGCGTTTATACAATATGGGTATCAAACGAAAGGTGTTAATGAGTAGTTTAAAAGGGAGGGGCCTTAGTTCTATGGGTGGACGCCTTTTCGAAATATCCATATAAAGGTGGACCAGGGGTGACTCTAGAATTCGTTTGTACGATATGGGCATCAAACGAAAGGTGTTAATGAGTATTTTAAAAGGGAGTGGGCCATAGTTCTATAGGTGGACGCCTTTTCGAGATATCGCCATAAAGGTGGACCAGGGGTGACTCTATAATGTGTTTGTACAATATGGGTGTCAAATTAAAGGTATTAATAAGAATTTTAAAAGTGAGTTGTAGTAGTTGTATATGTGAAGGCGTTTTCGAGATTTCGACCAAAATGTGGACCAGGGTGACCCAGAACATCATCTGTCGGGTACCGCTAATTTATTTATATATGTAATGCCACGAACAGTATTCCTGCCATAATTCCAAGGGCTTCCGATTTCACCCTGCAGAACTTTTTCATTTTCTTCTACTTAATATGGTAGGTGTCACACCCATTTTAAAAAGTTTTTTTCTAAAGTTATATTTTGCGTCAATAAACCAATGCAATTACCATGTTTCATCCCTTTTTTCGTATTTGGTATAGAATTATGGCATTTTTTTCATTTTTCTTAATTTTGGAAATCGAAAAAGTGGGCGTGGTCATAGTCGGATTTCGGCAATTTTTTATACCAATACAAAGTGTGTTCAGATAATTATGTGAACTGAGTTTAGTAAAGATATATCGATTTTTGCTCAAGTTATCGTGTTAACGGCCGAGCGGAAGGACAGACGATCTACTATGTATAAAAACTGGGCGTGGCTTCAACCGATTTCGCATTTTTTCACAGAAAACAGTTATCGTCATAGAATCTAAGCGCCTACCAAATTTCACAAGGATTGGTAAATATTTGTTCGACTTATGGCATTAAATGTATCCTAGACAAATCAAATGTATTTTGTTGCACCATGTCATTACTGGAGTTGAATGTTGACATAATTTACTTATATGCTGTAAAGATATTAAATTTTTTGTAAAAATTTCACTTTAAAAAAAAATTTTTTTTAAGTGGGCGTGGTCGTTCTCCGATTTTGCTAATTTTTATTATGCATACATATAGTAATACAAGTAACGTTCCTGCCAAATTTCATCATGATATCTTCAACCACTGCCAAATTACAGCTTGCAAAACTTCTAAATTACCTTCTTTTAAAAGTGGGCGGTGCCACGCCCATTGTCCAAAATTTTACTTGTTTTCTATTCTGCGTCATAAGTTCAACCCACCCACCAAGTTTCATCGCTTTATCCGTCTTTGGTAATGAATTATCGCACTTTTTCGATTTTTCGAAATTTTCGATATCGAAAAAGTGGGCGTGGTTATAGTCCGATATCGTTCATTTTAAATAGCGATCTGAGATGAGTTCCCAGGAACCTACTTACCGAATTTCGTCAAGATATCTCAAAATTTACTCAAGTTATCGTGTTAACGGGCGGACGGACATGGCTCAATCAAATTTTTTCCGATACTGATGATTTTGATATATGGAAGTCTATATCTATCTCGATTCCTTTATACCTGTACAACCAACCGTTATCCAATCAAAGTTAATATACTCTGTGAGATCTGCTCAACTGAGTATAAAAATGGGTGTGGTAACGCCCATTTATTAAAACAGGTTTTCATTAGTTTTTTTCAGGATGTTCGATCATGAAAAACGACTAAGTCTGCATTCGAAATATGTAATTTAAAGTAATATTATGGGAATGAAATTGCATAAACGTTTTTCTGTACAGGATATGGTGGAATTAAACTGTTCTCGTTTTCTTCTTTTCTATTCGTTGATTTAATGTAAGGTATGGAACAATACTAGAACAGTAAAAGCAAAAGTTTTAGTGATAACCTGAAAGGCTTTTGTAATGATATTTATGATCCAAGTACTAAGTCAAACATTTTTTTTTAAATTTATTTTCACTTTGTAGGAAATTTTCCCTGACTAACAATAATAACCCTGTAGTTCTACAGGTCTGTTACTAGGCGTAAGAATTCTCATACCCGTTGTAGCAGGGGCAAACCCCATCTATACACATTATATCGCCTGTTTTATTGTAAACAGATGTAATTCAAAATATAACTTCATTACAAAAATTAAATTCAAAGACCTCTGAACCGGGGACCTTTGCCCCTAGGAGTGTTTTATGCATGTGAACATAATCTCACCAGTCGTATTTTGTGAGATATCTGAAAATCTCGAAAAACTAAAATTTTGTATTAAATCTGTTAACAATAAAACGGGCGATATGTACTTTTATCATTGGCATTTCATTGTAGGTGGCGTCTTGCCACACGTAGCAAACTTAAGACCTTGAGATATATCACTTTAGGGTACACTTTTTCTCAACATAGCGCACACTGCAGACTGCGGGGTATACTTTTTCTCATCATCTTCCACCAATGTAAGCTAAATTCTTTGAGAAATATTCACAAAAAAAGCTTGATAATGAGCACGGTAATAAAGCCATGAGAAAATTCTTGTCGAATTGGGTATCTTGCCACTGCTAGAAGAACAGGGTAAAAGTAATGGTGTATTAGAGCTGTCCCGCAAACACACATGTTTATTTTGGATTTTTACACACTTGTACGAAGTTTCTATACTTACATGTTTCACCATTTACCAAACAAAAATTTGGTGTACGCTTTTTTTAGGATGAAAACCAACAGATATCTTTTATAGAGATATACATTGTGAATGTTTGAAAAAAAAAAAGTTCACAATAGTAAACAGCCTCGATCACCTGTTCAATCGCTGTTTGATTACTTAAACCATATACAAAAAGTGTTTTTCAAACATTATTGCATTATTTATATAAGTTAAAATTCTGGCTTAGCTGGCTGCTCATATTTTATATAATAAAATAAACAACGTGACATCAGGACGGACAAGGCGGCAGCTGTTTCGATTATACCTTGTAAATCTCTTCAAAGCCTTTTCTCCCAGGAGTGGGATTTGAACCGGCACTCCTTGAACTTTCTTCCATTATCTGACCACTCGCGACAGCCATTCTCTCTGTCAGCTATTATTTGACAGGTAGGTATGGCAATGGAGGAATAGAGAGATTTTTCACTTCTTTGAATTCACAATGGAGGTATATAAGAAAACCATTTTGAAACGCTGTTGAAGATAATTGAATCTATGCTAAGTGGGGCAAAGCTTAACCAAGGTCAAAATTTTTCGAAATCGATGCTCAAACTTCTCATGCCAACCGATTGTCACTCATCCCATTTTGGTATACTGCGCCAGTATTTTTCATGAAAAAAATATAAGATGTGGCACTATGGAAAAGCATGGGCTTTCCCTTCATTTTTGAAGCTAAATGTCTTTGTGATAATCACAAACCTATTTTCAAAAACTGGAAAAAATGTCGATTTTAGACTATTTTTGACATCCTTATCCAAACATTGATTTTCAATAAATTTTACACCCATACTCTGGCGCTCGGTGACTTTCAATTGTTATTGTTCTGCTTCCATTTACACATTATAAATTATAGAACAGTTGGACTTTTTTATAACAATAGAGAAGTTGCGCGCAAAAAGGTATCTTCTTTGAAAATTACTTTTGAGGCTTTCGTGTTTTAAACATTTGAGGTGATATAGCAATTTATATTGTGGTAATTTTTGTAATATTTACTTAATACTAGCGGACCCCGTTGCACTTCGTAGCAACCAACCAAAAAAAGAAATGAAAGATTATAAATTTTTTTTATGAAATGAATGCATTGTATTTCAAAATTATTAATGTCAATCCAAAACATTTGGATATACAATATTTTTAGTTTGCCCATTGGAAGCGAGCACAAACAAACAATTTGGAGTTCCAACTCTTGAGCAGGCCACGTATAGCTTGTCCATGTGAAAAGCACGGCTCCTCCAAATTTAATCCGCATATTTGAAGCGTTTGTCCTTGTGCCTTATTTATGGACATGACAAATGATAGACGCACTGGGAATTGCAAACGCTTAAATTCAAATGGCATGTCTGTTAGAATCAGTGGAATACGTGGTATGAGTACAATTTCATTTTTCGCTGTTCCGGTCAATATTGTCGCTTCAATTAAATTCTGCATCAATTTTTTTACTACTAATCTTGTACCATTGCACACTTTTGGTGCATTTAAATTCCGCAGTAAAATAATTGATGAGCCAACCTTTAAATTCAAATAATGCGGTGGCATACCAGGTGGTTCCAATGAATTCAAAAATTCAATTGGATAATTCACTGCATCATATGCATTCATTGCGCTATCAACAGATTTATATGATGTCACTGCACCTGGCAATTTTTCTTGAATCTGATAATTTATTGCATTAACGTATACATTTTTTGGTGCCAGTATTGCGCGTTCTCTCAACCAATTGTGATTTCTGTAATTTTGACAATATTTGGAAACACACTTTCAATCAACTCTTCTGTTGATTGGAGAATGGTACAGAAATTGTTCGGCAATGTAATCAATCCATTTGTATTATCGACTCGAACTTTTCCATTGCCAATATCTAACAATTGCTTCGAGAACCGATCTGCAGATTGGTCGTTGTGGAATTGAACGCGCATATTTATGTTCAATGTCAATTTTTGCACATGTCGCCACAGAAGAGAAGACTTTAAAGATGCGTTTATCTCATCCGCCGGTGTTGATAGTGGAACCACAGGCAATATTTGTCGAAAATCCCCTGACAATAATATTAATGCACTACCAAAAATTTCTTGATTCTGACGTAGATCTTGTATTGTACGGTGTAATGCTTCCAGCGATTTTTTATGCATCATTGTACATTCATCCAATAGAATAATTGCTGCTTGTTGCAAAACTTTTGCCATCGCAGAATTTCTTGAAATATTGCACGTGGGATGTTCAATCACCTGTCAATCTGAAAATAATTACATTTTAATTAATATCGATTAAATTTTAAAGTGATCAATCAATAAATATAAGCATACCTGCACATTCAACGGAAATTTTAATGCAGAATGCACTGTTCGTCCACCATCCATTAGAGTAGCAGCGATTCCCGACGGAGCAAGTGCCAATGCAATTTTTCGTTGCGATCGAATGGCTGCCAAAATGAGTGATATCACAAATGATTTTCCCGTACCACCAGGCGCATCCAAAAAATATAATCCACCGACTTCATTTTGTACCGCTTGGATGTTGGTATCATAGACATGTTTTTGATGGTCATTTAATTTAAGAACATTCAAATTCACAAATGTTTGCAATTCATTGGGATCATACTGTTGTTCACGTTGCAATTCTCGATCAAATAAATTATGCATTGGACGATTGGGTGGTGACAAACCTAATTGCCCTAATCCTTTATTTGCAATCGTAAAACACATATCTTCAATCGCTATCAATGCCTCATTATACATTTCCAATGAAATCAGCAAATCAGTGTTTCTTGTGTGATGATGCATTCGAATCAAATATTCTTCTGCCATAAAATCTTTGTGTTTATTCCACAATTCAAGAGGATTTGATGGAAAACATGATGACACTATTATGGCATATAAGATACGTATTTGATGTGGAGAAGAAGCAATCGATGCATCGTGAAGCGTTAAATCCCAATGCGCATCATTTTCAAGCAAACCTAATTGCTCGCATGCTTCATGACCATTCACTCTTCGCAAATGTTGAAATGAACGTGGCCCAACAACATTTACTAACAACAATCGCAAATAATAACATTCTGCATTGGTTGGATGAACTGTGTACAATCTTCCCATGGTATCTGCAAAAAAAATACCCGGATGGCCATCAAGAGGTATTCCTTGTTTACGTCGTTGCCATTTCTATGCTTTCCAAGTGAAATAATGCGTCACATCTGAATACAGCAACGTTCTGGCAAAGTTATCGCTTTCGCACAATTGAAAGAATGCAGTTAATGTTGTTGCTGGTGGTTGTGCTGCTCTCTGCTGTACATTTGCATCGGTAAAAGACACACGCTGGCCATTTTCAAGATGAACAGCCAAATGAACCACAGCAGGATATCGCTCATGAATTGGAAATGAATAAGTTCTCCAAAGAGCTTCATTCGTGCTAATGTAGCGCCCCATTTGATATTGTGCGATTTCGTCAATGCTATTGTCACCAGCTACTCCAAAAACAGCCATATCACTGCCTTTATTCACATATTTGCAAATGTATTTAATCGATTTCACAGAATTACAGTACTCAACATTTATGTGAGGCTGAAATACTTTTTCCATCGATCATGCATGGCGAATTCATATTTATCTGACCGCAAGGGCCATGGATCATATTTTTCGTGACAACTTCAAATAATTCTGGATCACTGATTTCATCTGGAATTTCAGCTGATATAATGATATCAATTTGATCGGGTGTTATTTTACGAACCAGCCATATCAAGATATGCGCGTGCGGCAGCCCCCTCTTTTGCTATTCAATCGAATACATCCATCAACGCACCTCCCCAAAAGTTCGCAATTTGATAATCAAATCCATCAGTGCTCTTACTTTTTGTCGAAATACACGTGCTGTTATATCGTGTCGATCTGTTGGATTCTGACCTTCAAATAAATTGTTTTTTATATTAGACCACTGTGGATTGCATGTGAATGTTATGAATAGGTCGGGACGACCATATTTGCAAACGTATGATATTGCATCTTGCATATATTCGTGCATGTGGCGCGGACTGCCAACATATGTCGATGGTAAAATTGTTAAACGTCCGATATCATTAACATTGCCATCATTCACTATTGCATCTCGCAAGTGTATGTATTTTTCCGATCGTAATTTGGCTTGATTGAATCGAAGATAATTAAGGCGTTCTGCTTCAATTTTCGCATACATGTCAACAACGTATTGGTGGAAAAGTTTGCCACATCGCATAATAAAGTTGTCTTCTTTTTGGCGAATCATGAATCTATACGAATAATAATTCATCGCACTAACTGTTTTTTGTACGTCACGACCTATGATGAATACATTATCAGAAAATTAAAGTCATGTCTTCTTGTTATGAAATAAATACAATACATATTAAATTGAATTCATTTAATTTTTCCAAAGGGAGCTTTTCGGCCGATAAATAAAAAGACTTTAATAGTACCCCCAGAGAGCCGTTGGTTATTGTCAATGGGAAAAAAATTCGCACTGCCAGTTTCTAGGAAAACGTTTTCACCCATACACCTGATCGCTGATATTGAACAAGGCGTTCAAATGCAATGTACGAAGCAATGTACGCAGTCGAAAATTTTAATTGTGCTAGTTTGTATATGTATGTATGTTGTTGAATGAACGTTTTTGTTAATAAATGTTACATGTAAAAAGGAAACCTTTTATGTTAAAGGTAAACGTTTTATGTTAAATGTTACGTCTAAAGACAAAATTGCAGTTCAAATGTTATTGTATTATGTTAAATTTAAGTGAACTGTTGGAAAATATGTTATTGCTTGATGTTAGTTATTAATCAGGCCTGTTCTGGAGTCCGATTCCGATCAATTTTTTCGGAATCGAAATGGATTGGTGTTCTCAATTTCGATTCCGACCAAAAATTATCGGTTTGAAAAGTATTGCCTCTGAGCAGTCGGAATGAAAATTAATTGGCAGATTATACACAAATGTTGCGATATTTGTCTTTCAAATAATTTTTTTTAAATTCTTCATTTTATTTGGAAGAGTTGTGTGTATTTTTTGTTTAAATTTGAGTTAAATTGGCATAATAAATCTTTCTTTAAAAACTTCTATCAAGAAATCTATTAGGCAAACAAATCGATGCTGATCGAAATGAAGTCGACCTGTTCTGAATTCCGATCCAGCGCATTTTTACGATTCGCACGCACAATAGCACGTATTCTTGCGTCTGCGCATCAAAAACCATATCTGCAGGCATTTTTTAATTAAAATAAAATTTTATGATACTTAAACCAAAACACATAAACAAAATAAGCTGATTAAACTGGTTACCGAATCGGAATGAAAACGATTCGAAATCGACTTCGAATCGATTTTTTACAATCGGAATTGAGAACACCAAATAGAAACCGAGTCGAAATCAATGTCGTTTTACTTTTCATTCCGAGTCGGAATTCAGAACCGGCCTGAATAACTTTTTAATGTTTGTTTTTTCGTTTTATGTTTTATTAGAATAAACCAGACTCCCTGATGAAGATGCTATAAAAAAGATCGAAACGCGTAGGAGAATAAGAAAAAACAAAAGTGTTTGTCTTTTTATTTATCGGCCGAAAAGCTCCTTTTGGAAAAATTAATAAAAACTATACTCTAGCCCAAAATCACTAATAATGAATTCATTTAATTTTACCGGTTCGTGGATCTATCATTCGTATATTGATATGATAGCCGTCGTCACCTTTCTAGTGCAATAATGGATATTGTAATGCATCATAGCTGCGGTGAGGCTCTGAAACACGCCGTAATTCTTCGTTTCTTCGATGTAGTACAATATCGCGAGATTGAAACTGGTCTCCAACAATCACAATTGCCACTTCATCAATTGTTGGTGCATTAAATCGCCTCGCATGCTCTCCAAAGGGTGTTTTGTCAGCCCTTATAACGATTCTGTGATCATCAGATGGCATACGATCGAGAGCGGTTTTAAACAATCGAATTAATTCATTGTACTGATGTAAGAAGGTTTGAAGTTCAGAAACAATTTGTCGCCTTGCATGCGCAGCAATTGTACAACGCCGATCCAATTCACAATTTGCATCTCCGATAAAATAGATTTGCAAAAATTGATGATCAGCATCAGGATACGGCAATAAGGATCCAGCTCGATGATAAATCTGACCTTGAATCTGTAATATTTTTTTGAAATGTAATTAGATACTGGATACGAATTCTTGAACACATAAAAAAAATTGCTGCTCAGATGGCAATTTTCATATGATATTCCGCATGAAGTAATTACCTTAAATGTCGGCATGAAATTGTCTCTTACAATTTTGGTCGCACCAAAAGAAGTCATTTGAAATGCCGCATTGTATTCTTGAATGTGAGACAAAAAATGCTGACGTTTGCGACGTTCCAAAAATGAATGAATGAAGTGGATCAGGGGGAGATTCAAATGCTGGTAGTCTCACTTTTCCATTAGCACAACACATGCCAGGCGTTTCACCCTGAAACTTGGCTACATCACAATGTGGACATCTCACCGTCATTCCACCAATATTGGCATGTTCACTATAATCATTTTCGCTATTGTAAGCGAAAGCAGCGTATTCCATCTCTTGCACAGCACGACGTGAAAGTCTCGATGCTGGATTTAATGGATTTGGATCTGTCGATCTATGACGACGTGCGTTTCGTAATTGTTGTACTTGGTTTTTTTGTGAGCGTTCCTCTACACTTTGCGCTCTCCTTTGATTAAATCTATAGGTAGAATTACGCGTACGGCGACCTATAGTTGATCGTCTTGCTGGTGGCATTTTGATGCATATGATGAAATTATGGAAAAAAACTATGTTTCCTTGCACTGAACACACTTAAAATCACTTTTTAAATTAATAATAGTTGGAGAAATGTAGAGCGTTTTCTACATGTATGTATATGCCAAATCAATAGGCAAACGAAATTTGGTTTTTATATGGCATTATTTTGTCGTATCTCTGACGATTACAAATTCAATGATCTTACATGCTAAGAAAACATTCAATTTAGGCAGCAGAATTTATGTTTAGGAATTTTCTATCGAAAAGTCCTGCTATTTAATGTTGACAAAGCGATGAGTGCGAAGAGTATATAGGCAAAGTAATATTAGTGCAGGTGAGTGTGCATTATGTTGCTGCAGTGGGAGTGGGAGTGCAGTGGGAGTGAGTGGGAGTGCAGTGCATTGAGGAATATGCGATAATAGCAAAATGATAAAAAAAAAGCGAAAAACAAAAGCGAAGACGGTGACGTTACGTTGTACAACAAAAGCATGAATGAGTGTGTGTTTGTATGTATGCAAATTATTAACTTAACGAAGATATGTTGGAAAGGCAGGGCGTGAACAATAGTTACCATCAGAAGAAAGTGATTGATAAACATTTGCATTTAGACAGGTTCATCTGTATAACATTTGTATGCTGTCAATGAAATTAACTTGTAATAGGTTGGATCGATTTTTTTCGTTAGGTCGGACCGAAATGTAAACTTTTTTTTTCAATATATATGTGGATAAAATCCATTTTTCACAATTTTTGGCAAAAATGGGGAAACAATTTTCGGTAGATGTTATCTTTTTGTAACATAGAAGCAACAGTGGTTCATCAATGAAATTTTGGTGTGTCCCACTTGCTGTGTAAAAAAGGTCAAATATAAAATTTCAGCCAGGGGGAGACGTTTACATAGCCTATATGGGGAGGAACACTGTATGGGAGTATGAGCAAAGAGAATAAATATAATAAGAACCGTCACTCGTTATTTTTTAGGCATTTACTCGATGTAAACTGTGAGGTAGTCGCTACTTTTTTTTGGGCGAGATGTTTATAAATGTCTTCTATACATTTTCATTGGGTATTTGTGTTTATTTTTCCGACTGTATTTAATTAATGTTTTAATTGTCTTTCCAAAAATCACGTTTGCATAAAGTGACAACACCGCATGGATAAATGGGAGGCAATTCAAAAATTTCTCTCATAAAAAAAAGTAGCGACTACCTCACAGTTTAAATCGAGTAAATGCCAAAAAAATAACGAGTGACGGCTCTTATTATATTTATCCTCTTTGGTATGAGTAATTAAAGCACAGAGCTTTACGTTTTTCGATGTCAATAAGTCAGTTTCAGAGATATAAAATAATATTTGGTGTGTTGGTGCTTTCATGAATAAAAAAGGTGCCACCGGCCTGCAAGTATTGTGATGAGCTTTCAAGAGAGAGTTTTTATGAGTTTTAGAATTCATACAACGAACTACGATGTTCAGCTAATCTTAATACGATTTATATAAACTAAAAACTATTTTCCGTCACCCCTTAGTGCTAGTTTTCGTTTTCACGAACGAATAGATAATGAATAATTATTTCATTTCATTTTCTTACCTTGTGCACAAATTTGTTCCAGTTAATTAGCGAATTTTCTCACCTAAGTGGTCAGCATTCTAGTCATGTCCTGCTGCTTTCAATGGTGGTTCACTCGCGATTCGATGCATTTTCATGCAATTGCATAACTTTCTTACTTAATTTGCAATTGATCGTGAATCATCTTAATACCTAATTCAAAGCTGCAATGTTCAGGGGGCGGAAGAGATATTAAATTAAGTGAAAACGTCTAGTCCAAACAACTATACAAAACTTTAATAGGTCATGCCGCCAGTATCAGCTGCAGCCTGCATCCCTTTTTCCTTTTTATTAAAAACGGGGTTAGGAGTCTTAGAGCTTATACTTTGTTTTTATATTATTTTTTGTTTGTAAAATTATTAACCATATGGCATACCAAACGAGCTTATCTACTTATTATTCACATGCATATACATTAGACTGCGTCGATTTATTAACCGATATCGCGCCATCGATTTTTCGATAGGATTTGGGCTCAGGAAAAAAGTTCCATTACGCATACCCAAAAAATAATTTTCGAGCGTGCGAAAAAAATGGCGAAAGGGTAAATTTTTCGACCAAAACACTCCCCAAAACCCAGAAAATATTTTTTGAAAAATTGATTGCGCGATATCGGCTAACTTTCGTCCATACAAATCGACCAAGGTTAATATACATATTTATGTTATATATGTACGTATAATAATTTTAATATTAATTTTAGCTTATTATCTAAATGAACTTATAAATCGATTGGTGCGAAAAATCAACTGGACTTTGCTTTATGCCTAAGTTAATTCATCTTTCGAAGTTTCAAGTGCAACTGTCGTCGATTCGATGGGATCAGTGTCTATGTTTTTTTGTTTGGGAGTCTGCTTGATATTGCCATGTCCAAAAATTGCCTTTTCTATACCCAAAATTGGTGCCTCGAAAGCTAATGTTGCAAAAATTGAAAGTGTTAGGCTAATACCGAAATCATGCCACCAGCGAAGTATCTGCGCCAAAAATAATGTTTTTATTTATATAATCATTAAAGACACTAATAAAATTCTTACCATATCGTAGTCACCAAAGTGAGTGTCAGTCTGTATGCGACCACCATTTACCAGTTGAACAATCCTATGGATTACATACATACAGTATGTGAGCCGACTGAAGCCTACGAAGAAACTCCAGGAAAGGAAATCATTGATAATACCACCGTGACCATTATAACAGGCCCACACAATCCAACCAATAGACATAGCCCATGAAGCCCGACTCAAGGGTTCATAAAGTGCACCCTCATAAATAGGAGCACTAGGATTTTGCGGAAGGATACGCCAATAAGGACCAAACAAATCTGTCAGCATAGTACCAAAAGCCAATATCCAACCCGTTATTACCCATTTACTTGCCAAAGGAATTTGTCTACCACGATTTTTAGTAAATAAGAAGTAACCAAAGATAACCCCAATCAACCAAGTGGGCACACGTGTATGCGTTGGATAGTAAGTTAAACGTTGGCGATCATCAACATGGTCATCATCGACACGGAATAATGTAAATTTCCATTCCATAAAAGTGGCAAATGTGCAACCCATGCAAAGTAATGCCAATATAATAATTGGAGGCAACGCCTTTTTGCCCCATTTCCATAGGGGAATTAGAATAAGCGGAGAGAGCACGTATAGTTGTGTATCGACAGCCAAGTACCATGATTGTGTTACGCACTGTAAAATATTAAGAACATTTTAATAACATTCCTTTGTGTTATAAGTACGTACATATATATATGATATCAGGAGTGTTGAGAATATCACGATTTTTTTTTTTTTTTTTGAGAGTGTTCGATAGAAAATATCTTTGAAAGATTTACCGACCTCTACGCGTTGGCTAAGGGGAGTACCGAAGTACTCCCAATTGGCGAAACAGGGAGAGCTGATATGACTTGTTACGATGCGGGATGCGGTCAAAATAGACTAGGCAGTTAAGCGCTAATTAACGATGATGATGATGATGATGTGTAGGTTTACTTGAACACAAGCCTTTATATAATTTTTGAGAAGTTTCAGCGTTAGCGGTATGCGATTGTCTCGCGAATGAAATGCATACTAAAACCGTCATTACAATGAGAAACGACCAATTACAGCTATAGTTAGCCTGACTTAGGATAGCTAAAGATTTCACCAACCCAAATACGAATACACTCAAAGTTACAGGTATACTTACAATCTTTTTGGGGAAGACGTAGTTCTGTACATATAAAAGAGTTGCCCACCAAGTGTCCGAACAACGTTCATCCTGTGTACCAATTTTCATCCACATAGGCCCATGTCCAGAATATTTATACAGTGACATAATATAAAGTATAACAACAGCTAGTACAGGAGTCAAACGTATGTAACGATGGAAATACATCAAACCTAAATTTAATTTTCCTTTACTGGTTTCAAAGAAAGTAAAATAAATTCAGTTAGAACCACTTGCGATAAATATATTATAGGGTTCCCTTACGTGCGCTCCATTTCGCGAAAAGCACCCCACAACATCAACAGGCCGGACATGAAAAAGAAGGTATCCACACAAAGTGTTGCGTTCTGAACTAACATGGAATAGGGTGTCTCGAGCCACTAAAACGAGAGAATAAATGTAATTTTAAGCGACTTTTGATTCAGTTATTCCGTTTTTAAGCACGCATGATGATAACTTACGTTATATATTTTATACCTGTTGATATGGGGTAACTCGTAGTAAGTCATGTAACCGTGCCCAAAAACTACCCACATCATTGAGAAACAACGTAAGCCATTAAGACATGATATAACATTGGGATTATTTGTCTTTTTAACGGTAAAAATCTTTGGCGCATTTGTAAGTACAGAAAACGCAACGAAAAGTGTTTTCTTTGGTTCTGGAATCAAAGTTTAAAAGCTTATCATTTATTCTCAATTACAACCTAAAACCGTATTCAAACTTACTATTAGTTTTTGTTTTAATATAATCATAAACACTACTCGCTAACATAAAAAATATAATCAAACTGAAGAAAACACTAGGAAAAAAAAAATAAATAAACATTTATTAGTTATTGTTTTAAATTAAAAAAAAATTTAAACAATACTCTTAAGGAGAAATATATATATTTCACTCACATAGCAAATATATCGATAGCACGCAATTTTACCGGCTGTTCATATTTGCAATATTTTTCCGCTAACATTGGTGATGTGATATTTTCATTGTAATATTTATTCATTATGCCAGTTAATATTTTATTACCCAAATCAGGCGAACATGAATTTGGCATACAGATGCCTAATTCGAATTTTTCCGGCGTTGTATATTTATAGCTGATTCTTGATTCTTGAATAGCGCTTTGTTTGCGTGGCTTAATTTGTTCCATGAATCTTTTAATTGGCACATTTGCTAAGCAATATTGGCCACGGATTACGTCATGTGTACTAAATTTCCAACTAGCAGCTAAACATTCCTCATAAGCGCCAAAACTCAAGGAATGACCCCACATCAGGCCGAAGGGCAGACGTCCCCATGAGTCGGGAACTAAAAATGAAGAAATTAATTAAATTTGTTAATGGTTGGGATTAGTATAGTAAAAACAAAGACAAATAAGAGCTGAAATTTGCAAAATAGAAATCAAATAAAAAACGGTTAGGAAAGGCAACATTCTGGTAAAACTCAGCTGTAGATTTTCACTAATTTGTTATATATATGTATGCTACCTTGTACACTTTATTCTGTCAGAATCAGGGCTGAAAACCGCCTCGAAAATCGAAGCGGTTCGGTTCAGTGGTTCAAACCACTGAGGCAAAACTTTAACCGGTTCGTGAACCGGTTCGCGGCTACCTCTGAACCGCCGAACCGGTTCGGTTCAAGTGGTTTAAACGTTTAATACTAAGTTTTGATAGTATAAAAGATTTGAAATTCGTCACTTGGTATCTGCGTGCAACCAACCATCGATATGTAACTACTAAGCATACAAATAAAATACAGTTCTTGATATCAAATCCATGTATGCTTTTATTTATAAAACTTATCAAAACGGTTTGTTGGTTATTACAAAACGTAAGGAACGAAAATGGTAGAATGCGTGACTATACCTATAGGGAGTATTTACATATATTCTGCACATAAGAAAATAGTCGCATTTTAAGAGAAGAAAAACTATTCAATTAGCTGCTGTCAATATACATACATATAAAACATACCTACTAAATTTTGGATGCGATATTACTACACAAACTAAAAGATATTCATGAAAATGTAAATGCCTTCTTTGCTTTTCTTAGGCATTAAGCTTATAAATGTTGATATACGGTTATGTGAAAAATAATATGGCCTCCCTTTAAAACGGTACTGTTCCCAAATTATATTTATTTATTAGTTTTTAATAATTCCAATTTAAAATATATTATGGTAATCTACGATTAAAATGACTCGTATACTGTGCCAGTCATTAATCCTGGTTATTTTAATCGTAGATTATCATAATATATAAAGAAAAGAATACTTAAAAATCATTTTCTTACATTTTTTTGTTATATACATAAAATTGATAAAAAAAATTTTATTTTTGAAAATTTTTTTTTCAATTAAATAAAAAAATATAAAAAAAATCGGCCCACTCCGGGTTTAGTGGGGTGATTGCAGAATTGATTGAAGTTTTTTATGAGAAAAAAAAAAAATGGCGAAATTCGAAAAATCTCGAAAAACTGAAAAATTAAAAAAAAAAACTTTAAAAATTTTTTTGTATTTTTTCCGAAAAGTACATTTAAAAACAAATTTAAAAAAAAAAGGTCCCAAACGGTCAATTTTTGAAAAAGTTATAGCATTTTGAAAACAAAAACGGTGTTTCTTAAAAATTCATAACTTTTTTTGAGTTGGATGAAAAATCTTAAAAAAATTCTGAAAAACGTCTTTCGTAAGCTAGAAAAAGAAGGAAAACTTTCAGCCAATTCTAAAGGGGTCGGGTTAAAAATTGGTCGAAATGGGATGGAATACCCCATATATACATTTCAAAGCTTGCAAAAAGCTCCCAATAGTTAATCAAATTTTCATCAGTTTTCCAGACTTATTAAAAACTTTAAAAAAATGTATGCAGTTTTGTAGCTCATCTAACTGTAATGTAATAATGTACAAGTTTCAAGAGGGTGTTCCCATTTTTTTCCATACACTGCACGAACAAAATTTGTTTTAATATGGAAGATATGGGCAACACCCTCGTGGAAGAAAATGGTAAAAAATTGCACATTATTACACTAAAATTGCTTGAGCTTCAAGACTGCACAATTCAGAAATTTTCTAAAAACTGTTAATAAGAAGTTTCGAAAATTGATAAAAATTTCATTAATTTAACTTTAAAAATTTTATAATTATACATGCATATTGTAACGAATTTTAGTGGTATTCATCTTATTTCAAATCTTCTGCTAACGTTCAAATCACTAAACTGTTGAATAAATAACTCCAATATTGAATAATGCAAAAAATGGTCTTTATTAGACTACTTGAAAATAACACTTACATATACTTCGCAACTGATAGCTTGCTTAAATCAAACTGACTTGTCGTACCTCAACTGTTGCTGCTTTTATACTGCCTGGTTTCGTTGGCATATTTCTAGGCGGTTCTATTTCTAGAATTTACTAGTTAGTTACCTGCTATAAAATTACCAATTATAACTACGTTTATAGCTTATCATATGCGCGTGTATATGTGAGTGATACTTGCACAAATGATTGCCTACTTTTGAGCGCATCTCAGATAAGATCCATGCATGTGTTTGTGTGTTTTCTCTCCGCTGCTTGTATAGAAATAGGTATAGACATAATGATTGATTTATTGATGTGCATACAAGTCACTGCTTAGTGTTGGCTTAGAGATGTTGGTATCCCTTAGTGTTGCTAATATTCGTTGCACTGCCCACCACCTAAGTCTGATCGTCCCGATCAGACAAATCTTTCGATCTAAACGCTGCCAGCCTTTCCAAATGAACCACTTTCATTTTGGTTCGTGGTTTGCTAATGGTTTGTATGCGGTACACTACATCTTTGATCCGTTTTACAACTTTGTATGGGCCATCCCAATTACACTGCAATTTCGGGGACAAACCTTTTTTTCGTTGTGGGTTGTATAACAGATCTAAATCTCCTTCCTGAAAACCTTCCAAATTAATTGCTTTATCGTATCTGGCTTTCATCTTGTCACTCATAATCTTTGCTCGTTGCCTTACCAGATCGTGTATCTCTCACAGCTCTTCTCCCAAGACACCAGTGGATTTCTTGACATTTCTCTCCGCATCTATCCCAAACTTCAAATCAGCTGGCAGTTGAAGGTCATTGCCAAAAATTACCTTTGCGGGAGTTTGGCCCGTTGTGTAGAATAATGATATGTATGTATCCCACTCCTTATGGTACTTGTCTACTACTTTCCTTAAATGCTCATCAAAGGTTCTATTGAAACGTTCTACCATAGCATCGGACTGAGGATGCAATGCAGTTGTCCGTGTTTTCGAATGCCCAATGATTTACACATTGCCTGGAACACAGCTGATTCGAAATTCTCGCCTTGGTCAGAATGTAACTCCATTGGTATACCATAACTTGCAACCCAATTGTTTATAAACACTTCTGCTACTGTTTCCGCTTCTTGATTTAGGATTGGGTATACCTCTGGCCATTTGATGAAATAATGCATAACCACCAGTACATATTTGTTTCCGCAGTTGCTAGGAGGAAATGATCCTGCGACATCCATAGCGATCCTTTTAAATGGCGCACCTGAGTTATATTGCTTCATCTGGCCATGACTTCGGGTTTTGGGCCCTTTCACTCTGCTGCAAACCTCGCAGTTCGCAATCCACTCAGTGATCGACTGACGGCAACCAACCCAATAGAATCTCTGTTTAATCTTTTCGAGCGTCTTCGTGATTCCAAGATGACCTCCGCTTGGACCATTATGCAGCTCGCTGAGCGCGTCAGGAATCCTCTTTCTGGGAACAACTATCAGTTTCTTCTTGCATTGACCATCCTCACTCTCCCATATACGATGCAAGCAACTGGATATCAATTCTAAACTGTTCCACTGTGCCCAATATGATTTCGCAATGGGACTCTCTGCTGACATCTCCTCTCTATTTGGTTTTTCGTTTCGTTACCTGGAGTAAGGTTGCGTACGATCACTGGCGAGTATAGCCAAGTCCGGGAGAAGTGATCTGTGAAGTATTAATTGGGAAGGTCATGGTTCTACACAAATTCGTTGAGGCGGAGATTGTTGATGAAGTCATATTGGAAGTGGACTTCTTAATTGACCATGACATCAGGATCGATATGAGGAGAAGGATTATACGCTATAAGAACCAGGATATACCACTTAACTTCAGTTTTGAGAAAGGGTTGAGCAGTAAGCGAGTGCTGGTGGAGGCGATTGGACAAAGGCCACCAAAGTCAAAGGCAGTAGATCGGGCAAAGGTTAATGGATCGAACGGGTCAAATAAAGCGAAATCAAAAGTACCTGCGAGAGAAACACTGGCATTGACAAAACCAAATGGACGCACAAACCCGAAAGAAGAAATTTTCCAGAAAGAATGCGAGGGTAGTTTCAAGCAAGGGCGCACTACTGTTGTGAAACGTGGGAACGATACTGATTATGCGAAGCCAATCCGTCAAGCGCAAGCTCTACGAAGTAGTTCATTGGCCAAACAACAGAGTGAGAGGGAACGAATCAGGTGCAAGAACAATAATTCGGAAGGTTTCCGGGAGGGGATTTGGTACTGCTATACAACCCTCACCGGCGGAAAGGTGTTCCATCCGAATTTTGGTGCAGTTGGGAAGGCCCGTGCAGAGTTGTGAAGAGGATCAGTGATGTCATCTACCGCATACAAACAATTGGCAAACCACGAAATAGAAGGGTGGTTCATTTGGAGAGGCTAGCAGCGGTTAGATCGAGAGATATGTCTGATCAGGACGATCAGACTTAGGTGGAGGGCAGTGTGACAAATATTAGTGACACTAAGTGATACTCATAATACTAATCTATCTAAGTAAATAAAGCCACAACAACAATAAAGCATATTTATATATTTATTTATATATTTATATATTAACAATAAAGCAAGCAGTCACTTGTATCTACATAAACGAATCAATCATTATGTCTACACATATGTACGTACACGCAGCTGAGAGAAACGCACAAACACATGCATATATCTTATCTGAGATGCTCACAAAAGTAGGCAATAATTTGTGCAAGTATCGCTCACATATCCACGCGCATATACGAAGCTATAACGTGCATCTGTAGTTATGGCTGGTAATTTTATAGCTGGTAACTAAGTTAAATTCTAGAAACGCCTAGAAGTATGCGAACGAGGAAATCACAGAGCATAAAAGGAGGTAAAGCTGAGAATCAGGAATCAGTTTGATTTAACCACGCTATCTGTTGAGAAGTAGAAGTGTTATTGTGAAAGTAGTCTAATAAAGGCCATTTTCCATTATTGAATAGTGGAGTTATTTATTCAACAGTTTAGTGATTCGAACGTTAGCAGAAGGTTACAAATAAGCGGAATTGCATTAAATTCTTTACAGTATTATAACGAATTTACTTGCAAATTCTCTTATTTGCCCTTCTGCTACGACCTGGTGCACCTGCGAAAACTTGGCGCAGAACTGTGGATAAAGAACTCGAAGACGCCCCAAATGTCGACCTTTTTGAACATCCACGTCGATGGCACTACGCTACCGACTGTCCTATACCCCAAAATCTTGGGTGTGACGTTTGATCAGGATCTACATTTTGGTGAGCACGCAGCCGCAATTGTTCCGAGAATTCAGAGCCGTAACAAAATCCTCAAATCCCTCGCTGGCAGTACTTGGGGAAAAGATAAAGAAACGCTCATGACTACATACAAAGCAATTAGCCAGCCGATTACGTGCTACGCGTCACCCATATGGTCGCCAAGCCTAAAAATCACCCACTGGAAGAAACTACAGGCCTGCCAAAATACTGCTCTCAGAATCGCCACGGGCTGTCTTCTTATGTCCCCAGAACACCATCTGCATAATGAGGCGAGAATACTCCCCATCAGGGAGAGAAATGAGATGCTGACCAAACAGTTCCTGTTGAATACCCAGAAACCTGGGCATCCCAACAGACATATGATTGATGAACCAGCACCGCCTAGGGGCTTAAGGAGACATCTCCGTAAGCATTTTGGGGAAACACGGCACCTGAGAACCCAGCCGTATGAAGTGAAAAAACACAAGCAGGTCCTTGGTGAACTCCATAAACAGGCGTCGGACCTTTATGCCGGGAATTGCCCGGTGAATCCAGTACTTAACGAAAATTATCCAAAACTTGCGGAAGAGGAACGCATACTCCCCAGGGAAACGCGTGTCGCTCTTGCTCAACTTCGGTCTGGATACTGTAACAGGTTAAACTCTTACCTATCCAGAATCAACCTCGACATACAAAATGTATGCCCCGCTTGCAATGTGTCCCCACATGACACCAACCATCTCTTCAATTGTAATGTGGAACCAATGCCTCTAACACCCCTTTCCTTATGGTCCACCCCTGTTGAAACGGCAAGTTTCCTTGGACTCCCGTTAGAGGATATTGATGACAATTTGTGATCGGTCGCGGCTATTAGGTGGGGCGAGCATTGCTACAACAACAACAACAACAACTCGAAGGCGCAGGATATACGTGGAATGACATTACAAGAACTGCACCTAACAGAATAAGATTTAAGTCGGTGGTCGAGGCCCTATGCTCCAATAGGAGTTGAGGAGGATGATGATGATGATGATGAATAATGGAAAATGGCCTTTATTAAAATACTTCACAATAACCCTTATACTTTGCACCTAGCTTGCTTAAAAAAACTGATTGATAGCTCAAATGAAACTCTACTATTGCCCGACAGATTGCGTGCTTAATCAATAACTTCTTGATAGCTCAAATCAAACTGAATTCCAGCGCCTCTACATTTGCTGCATTTTATACTCTCTGATTTCAACGTTCGCATCTTCTAGGCACTTCCATTTCCAGAATCTACTAGTTGCCATCAGCTCTCAAATTTCTCAGCTGTAACTACAATTACACGGTTTTATAGCTTCTCTCATTGCATACTTTCAGGAGTATCTCATATATATACATGTGTTTGTGCATTGATTCTCCGCTGCTCATATACGTACATGGTACATATGTGTAGACGCAATTATTGTTTCGTTTATGTAGATACATAATGATTGATCTATGGATGTGCATGATATCACTGTTTAGCATCGGCTTAGAGATAGCAGTACCCCTTAGTTTTGCTAATATTCGTGACAGTATATATAATCGAATGAATTCCAAAAATTAAAAAAAAAGCCACACGCGAAAATTTGGAATAAAAAAACGCGAGATATTGAGATATTTTTCGAAGAAATTCCAAAAATTTAAGAAAAAAAATGTCACAGGCAAAAATTAGTAATAAAAAATCGCGCGATTTTTGAAATTTGTTCCAAAAATATCTTAATATTCGTATTGTAATATGAATAGAATAGAGAAGCTCGGCCTAAAATCCCTTCGGAGGTTATCGCGCCTTTATTTTTTTTTATTTTAAATATGAATACCTAGAAAATTTGGAATTAAAAAGCGCTTTTTTAATTTTTGGAATTCATTCCAAAAATATATTAATATCGTATCGTAATATGAAATGAAAATTTGGAATTAAAAATCGTGCGATTTTTTTTTATTTTAATTATTAATGTTAAAAAATATTTTAAATCTTATTGCAATAGACAATAAATATTTAGGATTAAAACGTGTGCGCCTTTTATTCTAAAAATCGGTGGTGGCGTTAAAGTTTTGACATTAATTCGATTTTGCAAGGAGAACTTCTGTCAATGACGTTGATTCCAATGTCAATTGACGCTAGTTCCATTGATACTATTGCACGTCACCAGCGGAGGTGTTTTATATGTGAAACTTGAGTACAAAAAGAGTAATATAAATCAGAAAAAAATGCCTGTTTCATTTTCAACTAAATTGGATTTTATTTGTGTAAGTCGGTGCGTGATAACAGAAATTGAATTTTGTGCATATTTTTAAAACGTGTTTCAGGAAAAGTTGGAGAAAAAAAAATATGTATTAAAAAAAAAAAAAAATTAACAGGATTAGCCTGGTTTCATCGGGCCACTTGAGGGCAGTGCGCTGCCACAACGTCCGAGAAAAAAAAAAGTTGGGGTCGGACAGCATTCCTGTGTAAAAAATTTAACATTTTACTTCATCCTGTAAACTGTTTTATCATAGTTTCTCAGAATAATTGTGAAAGTATTTGCATAATTTACTTTAAAAGAATATACCTGAAATATGAAAAATAAGTTTTTTCGTATTTTATTTGCAAGCGTAAAGGCCGCGGCATAATGAAATTTTTTATATAGATGCGTTTAACACAAGCTTATGCATTCCCATAACATCGCCACTATCAATCAAGATGTTGCGTTTATAAGGAACATCAGACTTGGCAATTGAAGTTTATTTCGCCTTGCCCATTCACATACAATATTTCGCGAAGCAAAATTACTAATTTACAAATTCTTCCTATACAACAAAAATACTTGCTAACATATTTTATGTCGTATTCATTTGTTATATTCCAGTTTTTAATGTCGAAAAATGTTAGAAAAGTTACCAACGAGTGGGAAAAATAACTTCACTTGCAAAGTGTGTCAGCACCCTTAGCCAAAGCAAATGTCAAATTATTCTTCTTATGCTTTGCTTGCAACAATAGTTTGCAAGTTGGCTAGTTTTTTATTTTAGATGGCGCCAGTGTCGCTCAATCTAACGTTCCCCATAAAAATACGTGCAATCCACTCATAATGCATAACATTGAGTCAAACGCATCTATATGAAAAACGTATGTGACGGAGCTTTAAGCGTGCACGAGCCCCTAAAGTTGCCACCCAAAAACACCCTCTGGACAACTTTTTTCTTCTAGAATAAAGTTTGTTTCTACACTGCTTTGCTAAATTCCTAAGAAAAAGTTCTGGGCATTAAGGAAATACATAAGTATAAGTTAATGAGAGTAGTTAATGATCATTGTTGGCTTCTTGGCTATATTAAAGAAATAGGCACCTACTGTAACTGTTCTTACTCATTAAATTGTAGATCAGTATGCAATGAATTTTTATATTGTATGTTTTGAAAGACTTGAATTGAATTGGAAGTTGAAAATTTAAGCTCGATCGTGCAAGATCGTTTAATAAAAAATAAGTTTTTATTTTAAAAAATATTTTTTTTTTATTTGGCGGCCAACGTGGGGCTGCCATAAATTTAAGCCAATATAAAAGGATCATAGATCCTTGGCGAACTTCCCGTAAGGAAGAGGAATTTTAAAATTACCAACTAAAGATTAATTCTTCAATTCTTCCTATAAGGAAAAAGAATTTTTAACTCATCAACTAAAGCTAATCAGCTCAACAAAGGATTCTCATAAGGAGGAGGAATTTTTTTAACATACATACCAACAATTTTCAACTTTGATAATTACATTGAAAATATAAAATTTTTCAACAATCAAAAAAAAAAAAAAACATCAATCTAAACGTTATTTGTCTTCATCTTTCGAAAATTAAAATTTATTAACAAAAAGAAACTTCACATTAATTTACATTATCTGGTTTAAACAATTTTATTTATTCAGAAAAAATTTTCTACAACAATCAGCATTAACATTAATAAAGGAGACAACAATTTTCAATATTCAAAGTTTCCATTGATCAACATTTGACGAATCATATCTTCAGCAATTAAATGACTAACAAAAAGGGTCAAAATCTTGACATTCATCAATCAACGTTTGGCTTTAGTAATCAAAAAATTTTGATATAGAGGGTCAAAAGGATTCAACATCCTAAATATGTTTCATTGATAAAATATTTTGAAGATCGTTAAGAATCATGCTTTCCAAGTACATCCAATTTTATTAGTTAGTAAAAAGCAGCAAACTGTAAGTAATCAAAATTGATTGACTTTTTTTAAGTTTAATATAAAACTGCAAAAGATTGAAAGTGAATTTGTTGCGTAAATTTTTGGAAGTATTTGTGATCCATTTTAATAATCTTTTGTCGGATTATGTTTATAACAAATTTTATTAATCTTGTCTCAAGTGGTTTGTTTAAAAGTTGATAAAATGAGTGTCTCGAGAGAACAGGTTTTGGAAATTATCCAATCAAGTTATGAGAGAAATAGGCAGGAGTTCGCTGCACAATTAGAAGCAAGCGATCAAGCTAGAAGAGAATTAGAAATTCAAGTAAATAGTTTAACGTCTGTTTTAGGTCGTTTAGAACTTTCAAATTTTGAATCTTATTTACCCGTTGCGATAGACCCTTTAATAGATTCTGGAAATTGTAGTATGGATTTAAATTGGATGTAAAAAATGCATTGCTTGAAATGTTATTGGTATTTGACGGTACAAAGGCAATTGTTTCGGACAATGAAAAGTCATTTCAGTCGAATGTAATTAAAAATTTATTGAGAGATAATTTTTCAGTAGATCAATTTTTTATTCCTACTTTGCATAGTGAATCTAACGGTCAAGTTGAGAGATTTCATTCAACACTAATGGAAATATCGCGATGTGTCAAGGAACAACAAACATTTACTGATACCATTGATATCATATTGCTTGCGACTAATAAATACAACAATAGTATTAATTCTACAGTAAATGCTAAACCAATTCAAATACTTCATAACGGCTTAGATGAAGAACTGAGTAAGGTTCGAGAACGGTTGTTAAAGGCTCAGGAAATAAACTTAAGAAGGGTCAATTGCAATAGGAAGATGAAAAGCTATGCACCTGGAGATATTGTTTTTGTTAAAAGAAACAAGCGACTTGGGAATAGGTTTGATAAAATTTTTCTTGAGAAGGTTGTTGAAAGGGATCTTGGTACAACAGTGTTAATTGATGGAAAAAAAATCATAAAAGCAATCTTCGGTAAATTTTAGTTGGAAAATGTTATTAAACTTTTAAATAATCAATTTTGGTTATTGTTTTATTTGCTAACAATGTTGTTTGAGTTAATGATGTTTGAAATTATATGTTTGAATTACTGTTCATTCATCCATAATTGGCTTAACCGGTTAAGAGGCTTATTTTTTCTTGATGTAAATAACAGAGATATAGCCAAGATATCATATTATTATTTTTAAATGATTTTGAAAGAAGCTTGAAAGTTATAGTATCTAAACGAGGACGCTATAGATTTGAAGGGGGAGTAGTTAATGATCATTGTTGGCTTCTTGGCTATATTAAATAAATAGGCACCTACTGTAACTGTTCTTACTCATTAAATTGTAAATCAGTATGCAATGAATTTTTCTATTGTATGTTTTGAAAGACTTGAATTGAATTGGAAGTTGAAAATTTAAGCTCGATCGTGCAAGATCGTGTAATAAAACATAAGTTTTTATTTTAAAAAATAATTTTTTTTATTTTATACAAGCACATGGAACTAATTTCTGTATTACGGAAGAGCACAACTCGCAAGTTCAATTTGAGGCAGGGAATTCCATTTAAAACAAAAAAAAGCTTGTCCCTGAATTAACGGCATCAGTTTAACATTGTTTGTACAATACATGTATGTGTACATACGTTTATGTATTTAATTTATGATACGATTATTTTTATGTTTTTATGGTCAGATTTTGATTTATAATCATTACATAGTACTTTAGTTTTTGATTATCAATGTCTGCGTAAAAATTTAAAATATTGGATTTACGAATATGAATGATCGCTTATTAGAACTAAAGGAGTTGATTTTTAAAATACTTGTAGAACTATCCCATCAACATAATATTAGCAAGTAGCAAGTATATTATATACTCGGTTGTATGCTTGAGCGAAAACTTACATAAAAAAAATTTGTTTGCGTTCCAAATTTCTCAAGTTAACATACTTTTCATAGTTTTACCCTGGACACCAAATTTAAAATTTATTTTTTCTTAAAGCTCCCTATGTTAATTATAGGGCTTAATTTTCTCTGAATTTTAAAATTTGGTTTTATTAATTCAAGAAAAAGGGTGCTGGGTTTTTACCGTTCCTCTCCATTTTAAATGTTGACTCATATTACTGTGCTTTCAAATGAATTATTATTATATTACGTATTTTCTAATGCTCCTGTGTATTAAATTCATTACACGGCTAGAAATCTGAGCACAAATTTGTAACCATTCATCGGTTTGAGCACCTTTTGAAAAATGTTTCTACTAAATAACAAACCTCTTAATTTACTACTATGTTTTTTAATTTCATTCGATTTCAATTTAAAACTTATTTGTATCATAAAATCCGTGGCACGTCGGTTGGAAACCAGCACCGTTCACTAGATTATTCTTTTTTATAACTGCAAGTGCAGACTTCTCTGGTATCAAGTTGAAACCCAGATCAGTGCACTAATTTTCAGTAAGACCGATATAATCTAAATTCAAAACCAAACTCGGTTTAGTTATATATGTAGTACAAAAATGTTTCCGATCTTTCCTAAAAATTTTTAACCATACATATTACTTATGCGATAGCAGTTATATTTGATTCTTATTTCAGTTAGTAATCAGTTTTATTTTAATATAAATATTGAATAAAATCTTGTACGATTTAATACTTTCCAAGGTTGTTGTTGTTGCTGTAGCGATAGGGACGCTCCCCGAAGGCCTTGTGGAGTGTTATCGATGTTGATGATCCTTTGCCGGATGCAGATCTGGTACGTTCCGGTAAGAACCACCATTAAGCTACTAGCCCGACCATCTCGGGCACGATTTTGTATGACCACATGAAACCTTGTACGCTATTCCGCCTTCCCACCTCCTACATCCATTAGGAACTTGGGGTCGCCATCCGGTAAAGGACTATCAACTTCGATAACACTTCAAGAGGCCTTCGGGGAGTGTCCTTATCGCTATAACAACAACCACAATAACGATTTTAAATAAATATTTTTATTTATTTTTTACGGAATTGTACGTTTTATTAGTCTCTGTAAGTCTCTCCCATTGTCTTCAAACTTGTATTAAACTTATTCTCACTTTAGGCAGTTGAGTCTCTATTACACGTGTAGCGTACCGCATGCCACTCTTTTACTTTTTATGGATTTCAGCATAATCCTTATAGCGAATTATAAATCAAATGTTTCGTTTTGATTTGGGCCATCACAAATAAGCTAAAGTTGCTTATAAAATTAACATAAAATTTATTTTAACTGTGGGCTGCTGTTACATTTAACTTTACTTATTCCAAGGACAGTTCATTATTATCCATAAGGACTAACCACGCTCCCTTGAATGTTTCTATTTTTAGAATACTATATTCTTTAATTTATTCAAATTCACTTACACTCAATAGCCCATTCATAATATTCGTCGAGAGCGGCTGAAATACGATTAATATCCTTTAGGCACTGTGAATTATCATAAGTCCTCGTTCTGTCACTTAAAAAATTTGCGCCAATGTTAGATCCGTCTTTATAGAACAAATAGGCGAGATCATTAGCAAAAGGTGAACCGGAATTTGCCACAGCTCTTATTATTGACGTATTAGCGTATGAATGGGCTACAAGTAAGGCAAGCGACAACGCCGCAAGGATATGCCGCGCTGTCATTGTGTTTTTGACGACTTAAAAGTTTAGCTGTTTTGATCGCGACGTTAGGATTCAATCGTTACCCACTTATCGTGCGAACATATGGAAATAAACTGCCGGTAATCCGTATAAGGTGATAACTTTTATAGTAACATTTATTACTAATTACTAATAAAATATATTTTAAAGTAGCTAAAAACAAACTCCATACGTAAATCGTTAAAAAATTGTATACCCAGCAAAAAATGAAGTAGCGATTAGGGAGTACAACTATAACAGTTAACCATTTGAGGTGTTTTTATAAAACTTATAAATTCATTGGCCCATAGTCATAGTCAAAATAAAATAGGTTTTAAATTTAGTTGCAGGTTTTTGACGTAATTTTCTATTAACTATCTGTCAGAAAAGCTGCAACTAAATTTAAAACCTATTTTATTTGGACTATGACTATGCGCTATTATGTTCTATATGATGTTCCTTCATATGCAAAATTTTCTTGAACTCACGGTTAGAAGTTTGAGCCTAAATTCGGTTTAAGCATTTTTTCCAATCCTTTTAGAACTTAATTTGAAAACTCTCAATTTACTACTCTGTTTTATTTTTTTAAGTTTCAAAAATCGGAAAATAGGACCTGAATACATTGCTGGTTTTAAAACAAGCTCCAAAATATTAAATCTTGTGCCGAAAATTCAAAACTAAAAAATTTCATTTTTAAAAAGATCTGCAAGTCATAGATTCTTTTTCACAACATTTTGTTGTACGTATGAAATTCAAAGATATGCTTCGTTACACAGATGTAGTTTGGAGCGTCGGTTCCAAATTATATCTATATATATATTTTTTTTGTTTTAGACCACATTTACGCAATAAACCTTCAATATATAATCAACGCGTTAACATATGTTCCATCCCTAGGAACTAGATTATTTTCTGTCAAACTTTCATGTTTCTCTTTTATTTTGTGCCTGCAATAACAGATTGCGCTTTAGGGGTGGAACTTACTCTATGAAAAAAAATCCGCATCTCTAAAATTTGATTATAATTACCAATTATTGAAAGAAAAAATGTACATGGGAAATCTAGTTATATAATAAACGATTAGGAGCTAAGTATATGTAAACTAGGTCTTAACTTCAAGTGTAGACTTCTTTGGTTTAAAACTGCAGCACAGTTCTGCGCACACATTTTCACGAATACCGGTATAATATCAATTTTAACCAAATTTGGTTTGGTCATATATGTTGTACAAACAAGTTTCAGATTAAAGCTCAAGCTTGTAACCGTGCAGAGAGGCAGGAATAAATAATTAAGGGTACGAGTGGAAGATCACCTTATATCGGATGTCAATTTTCAGCAAACTTTCGAAAGACACCTAAGACGCAGAGGTAGGCCTACCCTCTGAAAGTATTTCTTTCATGATCTGTCACGGTCTTGAGCAAATATTTCTTTGCCAAGTCAAATGGCGATGACCCATTTGTAAAATCCGCCTGAGATTGATTTTATTTAGACATCTTATTCAATAGATATCTTACTGATAATTTGTGTACAAATTCAATTAAAGGACTATACTTTTGTTTAATGAAATCATAAATTTTTTTCTTTTCCCACAGAGCCACTTGCTTCAATTACGGACATCCGTCAGGAGCCCAAAATAGTACGATTCAAGATTACAATGCACACCAGGGATGCACCTTAACGTTAAGCTAATCGTTTATCAAAAAATTTTCACCGTTTCCGTTGAAACACTTCGAAATATTATCGATAAAGAAATTATCAAGATAAATTGTATCTCGTTTTTATCCGAAACGAAAAGCTTTCGTTAACGTTAAAAACGTTAACAAAAACGTGATACTTTATGTTTGAATTGTGCTGGCAATGCTATAGCCATGGTGAAGCCGTAAGGTGGTAACAACGAGCGCACATACACACACAAACTCCATATAATTTGTTTGTGTAATTCGTTGGTGGTAATGTCAAAAACACTCTGAGAAATGTTCGTACTGTCAAAATTCATGAGAAAAGTTGCAATCAGGTTGGCTATTGCTTTCACCTTTAATGACTCCGCCATCAATCAGCTTTGCCAGCATAGTTTGAAATTAATAATGAACATAAACGATTTGATTCCGTTTTGATATGGCAGAAAACGAAACGAAATCATTTCGTTAATTTGACGTTTTTAACGTTAATAAACGAAACGAAATGACTTTGTTTCGTTTATTAACGTTAATTATCGTAACGAAATGATATCGGTTCGTTGGTTAAGCATGCCTGATGCACACCATGAAACCTTAGTTTTAAGGGCTTCAATAACGGACATCCGTCAGAAGCACAAAATAGTACGATTCAAGATTACAATTCACACCATGAAACCTTAGTTTTAAGGGCGAATTAATGGTGACTTATAACCATAAGCCATAACCAGATAAAGCAGCTGATCTCACCTAGCTTATGGAAATCAATGTAATCGACTACTGGTGCCATACCATAACGCTAACTCGATTACATTGATTTCCATTCCAAATTAAACTTCCTTAACCCTAACGCCATAGTCGTAACCATACCCATATCCATAACCATCACAATGTGATCGATTAATTGTGCCTTAACCTAAAAATCGTGAAAAGTTCATAAAAATGATGAAAACGCAAAAAATTACAAACATATTCCACAAAAAATAAGTATCTTAGACATAACGTATACAAAACAATGAAGAAAATCTAAAAAAAGTTATTAAAGTCACCAACTCAAATATTTTTAGGTTATGGATATGGCGAGAAACCAAAAACCAATTGATTGGCTATGGCGTTAGCGTTATGGTATGGCACCATTAATCGATTACATTCCTTTCCATAAGGTAGGTTCGATCAGCTGATTTATCTGGTTATGGCTTTATGATTACAAGTCACCATTAATTCGCCCTTTAGTTTTTGGTTTCTCGCCCTATCCATAACCTATTTTTGAGTTGGTGAATTTAATAACTTCTTGTAGATTTTATTCATTGTTTTGGATACGTTATGGCTAAGAGCAGGGATGCACCTTAACGTTAAGCTAATCGTTTATCAAAAAATTTCCACCGTTTCCGTTGAAACACTTCGAAATATTATCGATAAAGAAATTATCAAGATAAATTGTATCTCGTTTTTAACCGAAACGAAAAGCTTTCGTTAACGGTAAAAACGTTAACAAAAACGTGATACTTAAAGTTTGAATTGTGCTGGCAATGCTATAGCCATGGTGAAGCCAGTAAGGTGCTAACAACGAGCGGACATACACACGAACTCCATGTAATTTGTTTGTGTAATTCGTTGGTGGTAATGTCAAAATACTCTGAGAAATGTTCGTACTGTCAAAATTCATGAGACAAGTTGCAATCAGCTTGGCTAATGCCTTCACCTTTAATGACTCCGCCATCAATCAGCTTTGCCAGCATAGTTTGAAATTAATAATCAACATAAACGATTTGATTTCGTTTTGATATGGCAGAAAACGAAGCAAAATCACTTCGTTAATTTGACGTTCTTAACGTTAATAAACGAAACGAAATGACTTTGTTTCGTTTATTAACGTTAATTATCGTAACGAAATGATATCGGTTCGTTGGTTAAGCATGCCTGGCTAAGAGACTTATTTTTTGTGGAATATGTTTGTAATTTATTGCGTTTTCTTCATTTTTTATCAAATTATCACGATTTTTAGGTTAAGGCACAATTAATCGATCACATTGGAAATGGTTATGGATATTGATATGGTTACGACTATGCCGTTAGGGTTAAGGAAGTTTAATTAGCCACTTTAAGCCGACATAAATGTCCTATAGGAAAGGTAAGTCAGAGATCATTTTACCATAAAAAACGCGTTTTCTTTAAAATGGCTGATGCATGGTATTTAATAGTATAAGCAGACGGTGTCTTCATCGCGTTTGTCAACCGCATTCTGACATAAGTCGTTTTCGAGCATTATTTTTTGCTTCGTATGCATGTTCTCTCATAAATGTTTTTCGTAAAACAAAAAATTATAATAGTGGCTTTAAATCTTTTGCTTTGAGGAACTTTATATGTAAATAATTGGCTAACTGAGTAAGTTCATTCATAGATCGATAACACATTTGATAATATTTCAAATGCTACCAGACTTTAGAATACACATAAAACGTGAACCACACAGGTAGTTAATAAAAAGCTTGAAATCAATAATGATATCAGTAATTGTTAACGAAAGCACTATGCGAAAAAATAATAAGTATTGAAAACTCATTTTTTGAGATAAGTTGTAGCGCAGACGAGCACTGCATAGTACATCGCATGGAGTTAGGATCCAACAATATTTTATATTTGTCCTTTTACGAACAAGAAGTGTATCGGTTTTCTCGAGTATTTTTTAATTAAATTGCACCTCGTTTGGAGTGTATTTCATTTAAAAATTGAAAAATATTGTGATGACCATATTCAAGCGGCCCCAAGTTCCTCAACGAATTAGGAGGTGTGAGCGGGATGACTTTGAGGATTTATTGTGGCCATACTTAATAGTTTCCCGAGGTGGTCGGGACAGTATCATAATATTGCTTGTTGCCGGGAAGTACCGGATCTATATCCGGCAAAGGACCATCAACATCGATAACACTCCACAAAATCTTCCGGCTAGTTGTCGCTCCCCATACAAAAACATGCAATCTACTCATCTTTCAGCGCACGATGCTGTATCAAAAATATTATGTGTTCGGGCCTTAACTTATGGCGCATTCAAAGCGTTAAATCGAGCAACGTAGGAAGCAAGCTTTGTATGTATAAAAGGCAATTAATGGTGACTTATCCATAACCAGATAAAACAGCTGATCGAACCAACCTTGTGGAAACAAACTTAAGGGGACTTGCGCAAATGTGATGTAAACAACTGTGTACGTGTGAGTTTTTGTCTCCTTCTTATATCTGCTGTATGTTTTTTTGTTAAGGCGCCATTAATCGATAATATTGGAGATGGTTGTGGATATGGGTATGGTTACGACTATGGCGTTAGGGTTAAGGAAGTTTAATTGGCCCTTAAATCGGGAACTACTGAAAAGGAATGACACTAGCCATGTTTTTTAACACGCGTATATCCGTTTACGCTTAAACTTTATATGGACTACTAAGCGACAAACTTTAAATACACCTCTGAAATTGCTGCGCATAAATTTTGTCCTACTAAATTTCAACACGCATTATACCCAGATGTAACTGAAATATGTGTCTTTGTTTCACCCTCTACACTAATTCTATGTGTGTCCACAATTCATCGCAACTGATTCAGCTATATGTTATACCCTATGGCCATCAGAGCGTCGTGTCTCCGCTTTTCGGTACACCCTGTTGCTGTAGCTAGTTGTTTAACCACAGCCGCTAGATGGGTCTCCTAAGCATTATCTAAGCGAGGATAGGCGTTTTTTTTTCACGCGCAAACGAAACGTATGCGCGTGTAAAAAAAAACACGGCTACTGTCAAGAAACCACCTTATTCAACACCCTGTATAATATGTGAATGTTTGCATAAATTTTAAAAGTATTTGAAAAGTAAATATACCGCGTGTAATTAATTAATTAACTTTAAGCTAATCACTCAATAGAATGTAGAGAGTAGATTTCTACCGAAACTCGCTTGCTACAACGGATGAAAGGGAAATATGTGAGAAGGTGAAGTGGAGAAGGACTTAAAAGCTCGAAATCAGTTATAGGAAGAAGGAATGACTATCAGACTTCCTTGAATATGATCAGGATCACATAGATGTTAGCGCAATTAAAGATTTTTTACTCTTTATATATGAAATGCCGATGTACCTCCATTTGTCATGAAGATCCATAAAGCGCTGAAGGCTTTAGTGTGAAATAACGAAATGAGTAGGACTTAGGTTGAACTGGCCAAAATCCCCATCAAAAAATCTATATCTATCTCGATTCCTTTATTCCTGTACAACCAACCGTTATCCAATCAAAGTTAATATACTCTGTGAGCTCTGCACAACTGAGTATAAAAAAATCAAAAAACTCAAATTTTGCAGGCTCGAAAATTATTTTTTTGGGTATGCTGAGTGGAACTTTTTTTCCTGAGCCCAAAACCAATCGAAAAATCGATGGCGCGATATGGGTTAACTTTCATCCATGTAAATCAACCCAGCTTAAACACACATATACCCTTAGACCAACGGCTATCTATACAGTATTTCTGCAATACATTGGTATTATAGCTCACAGCCAGCTGCAAAAGTTTCGCAGCTCAAAGTTCATGGAATAACCACGAAATAACGTGGTATTTATAATAAGTGCAAACATGACATGTTGTTGCAGTAGTAGAAGCAGATATGCCCACTCATAAATTATCATCCATTTATAGTATTCGACAAACGATAAGGCCGCGGCACAATGATGTTTTTCATATACATATATGCGTTTAACGCAAGGTTATGCATTCCAGTAACATCGCCACAATCAACCAAGATGTTGCGTTTATAAGGAACTTCAGACTTGGCAATTGAAGTTTATTTCGCCTTGTCCATTTGCATACAAAATTTCACGAAGCAATGCTTTAAAAATTCTTCCTATAGAACAAAAATACTTGCTAACATATTTTGTGTCGTATTCATTTGTTTTATTGCAGTTTTTAATTGAGAAAAATGTTAGAAAAGTTACCAACGAGTGGGAAAGTGGGAAAAATAATTTCACTTGCAAAATGTGCCAGCACTCTTAGCCAAAGCAAATGTCAAATTCTTCTTCTTATTCTTTGCTTGCAACAAAATTTGAGAGTTTGCTACTTTTTCATATCAGATGGCGCCAGTGTCGCTCGATCTGTGTTAAACTCATCTATATGAAAAACTCCTTATGTGACAGGACAAACAGTCAACAAAATAATAACTATTGTGGATAAAGGCCAAATTAAACTTCCTTAACCCTAACGCCATAGTCGTAGCCATACCCATGTCCATATCCATCTCCAATGTGGTTGATTAATGGTGCCTTAACCTAAAAATCGTAAAAATTTCATGAAAAGAAGTAAACGCAAAAAATTAAAAACATATTCCACAAAAAATAGGTCGCTTAGTCAAAACGTATCCAAAATGATGAATAAAATCTACAGAAAGTTATTAAATTTACCAACTCAAATATTTTTAGGTTATGGATTTGGCGAAAAAACAAAAACCAATCCCCCCTATTGCGAGTGTCGATCGGAATAGAATCGAAAATTTGTCGATTCCATTTTTTGCATATAATAGTATTACTATACAAATTAATCGCCAAATTTTTGGACCATTATAAACAGTTATTTTATACAAGAGAGATTTTCAACTTCTCGATGTATATAACATAATTTGTATACATTATAAAGATAATCGATTATCGCGCAGCGGTCGACTATCTACTGCAATCGACACTCGCAATAGGGGGGAATTTGTCGGCTATGGTATGGTTATGGCGTTAGTGTTATGGTATGGCACCATTAATCGATTACATTGATTTCCATAAGGTAGGTTCGATCAGCTGTTTTATCTGCTTATGGTTTTATGGATACAAGTCACAATTAATTGGCTCTTTAAACAAGTGTGATAACTTCTGCTAAGACGTCAAAATTACAAATAGAATGGATCACCTGATTTTTAATTGGCTATCGCTGTCTCATTCTGTATCTCTTTCTATTACCCGCTGAAGATAGTCGGCCCTATGCGCCGCCATATTGAACACGCTCTCACAACGCTGCCAAAATGCTAAAAATTGAACATCCTGTCCATAGTGTACCTATACCAAGTGTGTTCACTAAGCGATAAACGTCAAAACTACAAACAGCCTCGCTCACCTGATGGAAATCTCAGGTCTAGAGTCGCATTTTTGGTCTCAACGACAACATTTTTGTCTACCAATCGTCTCGACTTTTTCAATTTTTCAATCATTCGGCGCATTCGGTAATGGTATCCATTTTGAATTTGCTGTCATTCCGAATCCAGCGAGTGCCTGTCAGAATGCTTGACAGATAAGTCAACACACTTGTACTTGTACACTATGATCCTGTCAGGCAGTTGACTGATAAGATATCACACCTGTTTTATCCACAATTATAATAACTGTAATATGATGCTGCATGTTGCCAGATTTTGTGACGAAGTTATCGACACCTCCCTACAAGACGGAGGTAACCAGTTCACCCACACATTCAAAGCTTTTTTCGCTCTCCACTAACACATCGACGTTTCATGCTGTCATCGAAATGACAGTTCATTAATTATTCCGGAAAAATTGAAACGCAAAAAAAATATAAATTGTTTACAACGAAAAATATCTTGTGCTTTTAGTTGTGACATGTGACGGAAATTAAAAATTTTGTTGCAGAGAACACCGTTTTGCGTTGGCGACCTTCGCCCAAAATAACATTAAGTTAATTTGAGTTGTGACATGTGAAGGAAATTAAGAATATTGCTGCAGAGACCATCTTTTTGCGTTGGCGGCCTTCGCCCAAAATAATATTAAGGGTAAAGTTTTACAAGACGGTACACCACCTAATTTAAAAATATCAAATAATAATAAAAACGGAGCTCGAAGCGCGCCTTTTGATTCCACGTTTGATAATTTTTGATAAAAATTGGGTGGTGCACCGTCTTTTAAATCGTTACCATATTAAGTTGTATAGAATCGACGGGATGGCCTACAAGGTTTTATGTCAACTAAATCGCTCCCGATATGGTCGGGCTAGTACCTTAATGGTTCCCGGAACGTACCCGATCTGCATCCGGCAAAGGACCACCAAAGTCCATAACGGGGAGTGTCCTTATCGCTACAACAACAACAACATTATTTACTTTCTGATTTTCATTCATACGTATGTGCATTTTTAAATAATAAAAAAAAATGTCATATTCTAATAGATAGCATCTCCGCCGGGTTGCGATTCAGCTCAGAATATGCCAAAATCAAAGGAAATATACAAAAACAAGGTACTTTACAAGCAACATGCTTTGGAATACGGTACCAAACTGGTTGGATGTATTTCCCTAAAAAAGGCTGGAACTACGCATCTTGGTTTGCCAGTATTTGCTTCGGTAATTTATATTGATTTGTAGTGATTAAAAATTGCAATAGTAGATAATGTAATGTGAATTAAAATTGAATAGGTAGCCGGAGCAAAAAAGGCAACTGATCGGCCTGCAACTGTTATTTATGTGGTGCCACCGGGAGCTGCTGCTGCTATCCTAAAAGCATTAGAAGCAGAAATGTCTTTGATTTTTTGCATCACCAAAGTTGTGCCATAACATGATAGGGTTCGCGTTAAGCACGCTCTCTTAAGGCAAAAAAAATCGCGTCTAGTCAGGCCCGATTGTCCAGGAATCATCGCACCAGAAAGGGTAAGTAAATTGGCTACCATATTATATATATAAGCAACATGTATGAATTTTTTAGTGATAATTTGTCATGCTTTTGTTGATAATCAACTGAAGAATACAAATACGACAGAGTTCGAAGTTCATGTGAAAACCAATTAATTTTTTTAATTAGCATTTGGAGAGAAAAATACATATGTATGTATGCATAGAACTGCATAGAAGGGTAGGAAAAATGAATTATTATCAGTAGATTTGCAAGATTTTTGTCATTTCCCCTGCATCGCAGTTGTCATTACATTGCGTTAAGAGAGGACATCAACACCTTACTACCCACAGCCAGTTAAAATTATTGTAAATTTTGCTCTTTTCATCACTGTTTCAAAACGTGGAAAGTTATATATCGAGCATTCCATGGAGAATGGTGCATTTTAGCAGACTTTTGCATTGCCGGCATTATTAATATTCAATCCCTAGAAGGTTTAATGTAGTCATATCAATAGTTCCCGAGATGGTGGGGCTAGTACCACAATGGTGCTTGTTACCCGAACGTAGATAGATAGATCATTTATTGAGGATTGCACAGTGACTTGCACATCTCCTTCACAGCACCTCATCCTAGCCGACTTCCTTGATGAACCCCAGCAGTGTTCTTTGCTTGAGGGATTAAATGTGGGAATGCTCTGGCCATGGTGAGCCCATAAACTTAGCCCTACGTCTTGAAATTGCGTCGCAATCTAGAAGGATATGGTCCACCGTCTGCTGATCCATCACAAAATCGGTATGTGTTGTTCGATATTATACCCAGCTTTTGCATGTGACTGTTCAGCCTACAGTGTCTTGTAAGAATAGCCGTTAGGGTTCTTAGGTTATTCCGATTAGCACAGCTCAACATATAATGGGAGGTTTAAAAGGACGTGTTTCCAATCCCCCTTGCTCCAACTTTTATTTGGCCTTATTTTCGTTATTTTTGTTACACATTATATAATTTTATTGTTATATTTATGCTGTCGGAATGCGAATGATTCCGATCAGCAACAGTAAATACCAGCTGGAAATACCGAATTCCAGCGAAATTAGTTGTTGGAACTGTCTGGAGTTACAGGTGGCGACCGATTTTCTTTTCTTAGGGCCGGATGCATTGTATTTTGCTGCTACCATTATTACCATTCCCTTTTCGCGCTCTAGTATCGGTATATCATGTAAAAAAATAAAAGAAAAAAAAACTATCTTATTGGAAGGGTTTTACAATGCTCCAATAAACTTTTTTTAAAAGTATTGAAGTTATTACTACTTTTTATGTGATTAGGAAGTTCATTGAAATATTTCAGGCCCTTATATATATGACCGTCCTAAAAAGATTCTTTTCCGGCAAACGCAGCAAACCCATTTCTCAGTACTGGGGTCAGGAGAAGGACCCGGATTGGGGTCGATACCTTCCCGGAAGAGGAGAGTATGGCGCAGACCCGCTGCAAGGATCTGCTGGGGGGTTGACAATTTGTGGGAGAGACGCAACAAATTAAACATGGAGTCCGCCTGCTCATTGCCCTCCACTCCCCTGTGGCCTAGGACCCAGGCCAACAGTACTACGTTGTGTGCTCCTAATTGATTCAGTTTTTCTACGCACCGAAGGACAAGTGCTGACTTTATTTCGAACGCCGTAAGTGCCTTTAGTGGAACCTGACTGCCTGACTGAGTATGGCAATTGTTTCTTTGGGGTATCAGCGCTGAAGGTTCAGCTTAGCGCACTAACTTATGGCGAATACTTCCGCTCGAAAATGCTCGGATGTGCTTTTAGAGTTACTGATATTTTGGTTCTGGGTCCGAAAACTCTGGCTCCAATCCCCTCTGGCGTCTTCGAGCCATCTATGTACCTTCCGATCTTGAGCCTAGTAATACATTGCACCCGCCTATACCTATACAGCCGTACCAAGAGACGGAGCAGCCCATTACATATTGGCACAACCGGAGCACTGCTGGACATCCATCCTATATGAAAGCTATGCATTCAAAAGTGTTTGTACCAGTGGCTGGTGCACACCGAACTGGACCAATGTATGCTATATTGAGGCCTTCACAAATACCAAGCTATGTTTATGTAAATAATGTTACTGCTAATGTCAATTTGCACGGTTGAGCACATACAGTACCTACGTTTATACAAGGTGGAACACCACACTACCTACATGGCGATGTAGCCACCGATCAGGTTGTTGTAAGAGATTAATTAAAATATGTTATTCATAAACACTGATTCTTATATTTTTATTATCATTAAACTGTAGACTAGACTCATGACGGGTATTCTTACTGGATACTGCCTTCTGGCGTCACATGCCTTTAAATTAGGCTTGGTCAGTGATAGCAGATGTAGGAAGTGCGAGTTGGAGGAGGAAACGTTCGATTTCATTCTGTGCTCGTGCCCTGCGCTTGCCGGGCTAAGACTCCAGCTGACAGATGTCAGATCTAGAAGCAGCAAGTGGCTTAAGTTCTAGGAAGCCGCTAACCCGCTGGAGCCATGAGAAGCGTGGGTGCACTTTGGGTGTCCCAAGACAAGTTCCGTACCTGCTCCGAATAATTTGATAGATAGATAGATTAGATAGGGATCTGTTCTAGGTCCAACTCTTTGGAATGCGGTGTATGGCGGGGTGCTACAAAACCACCTTCCCGGAGGCACGGAAATTGTCGGCTATGCAGATGATATTGTCGTAGTAGCAGTGGCCAAGAAACTTGATCTGCTCCAAGCATTATGTAATGACGCCATGGGAAGAATAGAGGAATGGTTGACGAACACGGGGCTGGAGATGGCTAGCAATAAGACAGAAGTGGTTCTGATGAGCTCAAAGCGGACTGTGGATGAGTTGGTCTTAACCATAGGAGATTTTCAAATAAATTCAAAGCCCTCCTTGAAATATCTAGGAGTAATCATTGACTCAAAACTAACTTTTAGGGAGCACTTCAGGGCGGTGGGGGACAAAGTTTCTAGAGTTAGTGGAACCCTAACGCGAATAATGCCCAACATCGGCGGCCCAAGCGAAGCTACTCGTCAGCGATTATCCAACGTAACTAGCTCTATAATATTATATGCAGCACCAGTATGGCACAGATCTAAAATGGTCTACCAAAAAGATATACTAGCAGCCTACCGCATTACTGCTATACGAATAGCATGTGCTGTTCCGACGACGCGATCCATGTTTTATCCAGGAAAATCCCAGTAGATCTACTCTCAGGTGAAATGGCCGATCTGTATGGCATTGGATTCAGCCGACCATCTGAAGATGCTAAGAAAACCGCAAGGTCACGAACAATAGTTAGGTGGCAAGAACGGAGGGAAGATTCGAGAAAAGAGCGCTGAACCTTCATGCTAGTCCGGAATATAGCGGAATGGTACGAGCGAAAACACGGCAAACTAAATTACCATCTCACACAGATATTGAGCGGGCACGGTGGCTTGAAGGAATATCTACATAAGCGTGGGATAGAGGAGGATCCTTTCTGTCCAAGCTGTCCGTCCGAATTGGAAGGCGCAGAACATGTAATATTTCACTGCCCTCGTTTTCACGGCGAAAGACTGTCTGTAAACAGAGTTTTTGGAGTGGAACCTTACATTAGGAATTTAGTTCCACGAATTTGCGGACAAATAGATTGTTGGATTGCTGTGAGCAAGATGGCCTTTATAGTAATGACGAAATTGATGATGCATGCCGAAAGGGAGCGTAGAGAAATGCGCATACGAAGTAGTGGCGACTAAATCGCCTTTGAAGTTACTTTACCAGGTCTTGATTCTAGTTATCTGAAATTTCTCTTGTGCCTTTGGAAAAGAGCTATGTGTGGAGCCCTATTTATGGAACACTTTTCGGCTTATATTAAAAACTTTTAATCTATTCTTACTGATATGAGTTTCTTTTTCATTCTAGGTAATTTGATTTTGACGATGTGAGGATAGAAATATCCCAAATATTCCAGCTGTGGCTGTAAGAACATACATTTGCTCAAATTAGAAGAAAACTGCACGGTTGAGCACATCCAGTATCAACGTTTATACAAGGAGGAACACCACACTACTTTCACGGGGATGTAGCCACCGATCACGTTGTTGTAAGAGCTTATTTTAAATATGTTATTCATAAACACTGATTCTAATATTTTGTTTTGGTTTTTACTTTAGAGTCAACCTGTTATATAAGCGATGTCAGCTATGCCTGTAACTTAAGCGCCTTCAGATGTAATAGTTACCGCGGACGCGGTCACAGGAGTAGTTCACTACGTGGGGATTACACTAATCAAGGACTTTCAATATCGGAAGGATTTCCAGCACTATAACACACCAACAATATGTGCAATCACCCGAATAAATTGTACAACAAACGTTAACACCACATCATCAGCCAGCAACAACAACAACAAACGCAACAAGTTGAAATTTCTAAACAATTAATGACTAGTGAACCACCAACATATCCGCAATATGCGCAAACATCAACACCAACATGTGTCGCCTACTTTGCAACACGGTGAAGATGGCCAAGGCCAATCTGATTCTAATACTGATAAAGGCGAACCATTGGCAAATTTAAAAACTCAAACAGACCACGAAAAATGTTGATGATGGTATTAATTCTAGTACGGATAGTAAAGAATTTAAACCTAGGAAAAAAGCTAAACTTGATAAAAACTTAACCGAAGATGACAATGTTTCTAATTCTAATACTAAGGAAGATGAACCTTTGATAAATATGAAGCTTAAAACAGAGTTATCAAAAAATGACGATGATGATAATGATGTTGATGCAAAGTCCAATGTTGAAAATGATGAAAATTATGAAACAGAATCTGAAAATAGTATGAGTGTGGATTATAACCTGAAGCAAAACTGTCATATCCTGTACGGCCAGAATTAGATGTTAAGAAAAGAGCCTACATAAAGAGGCTCAGTATATTTATGGAAAATTTATCATGAGACAATGCCCAATGTATGTATTTCAATTAAATTCAGCACATTGTTGGAAAAAGCATCTAAACTTTATGCATCGTGTAGAGAAACCAGAACATTTACAATTTAAATATAACGAACGTGGTGCAAAATGTAAATTTTGTGTTATTCAAGCAGCTACACCAAGCTTCAACAAATTATTGGACCATGAGATTTCTCATATGCCTAATAGTCATTATTTAAAATGTAAATTATGCGATTGGAAGACGAAAATACATTCAAGTATGAATTTTTATTTACGTGTACAACACGCTGAAACAATTGATGTAACAACGAAAAGTTTAGAATTGAATGTTTGTCCATATTGTAATCACAATGGTATTTACACAAACACTTAATACATCTTTTCTATGTTTAGAATGTGGTGAATAATTTAGAACAAATACAAGTTTACGTGTACACCACAAGATTTGAACGGAAATATCTTGAGGGTATGGTTACACCTATGTGGCATCTACAAGATATTTATAATTACTAGTATGGAATGAATCCGGATATGGAAGAAAACGGAGGTGACGAATCACCATGCTTCTTTGGATTCTGGTGATACTCCTGACATGCTTCCTAATTTCCCTACGTCTGATGTTACTATACCTACCAAACTAATATGACTGCAAACTGATGAGCAACACTACCAGCGCAGGAAAAATAAGAACTTCAAAACAAGGTTTCGGAAAGGGCACGACTATGAATAGACGTTAATGTATTTATATAGTTTATAAATATAAAAATTCACATATGTAAAGTTCGCTAGATTAATAAGGCAATAATTTAAATTCTAAAAAAACATTGTATATATGAATAATTTATAATTAAATATTATCTGAACATAAAGGACGCGTTTCATTCATAGAAAAAGCGATTTGACAGAAGGTAACCGATACGGGTAACCGATAGACCAGTTACCCGTATTGTTGTTGTTGCATATGTTTTGGTTAGCGATAACGAAAACATAACTGATGAAGTAACTTAAAAATGTAAATAACATCGAGCGAGAAGGAATGTCGAAAACACAATAGGTAAGAGCGAGAAAGAGAGTCACACGTACACTATTTTGAGAGAGCACATGCGTTACCTTTTTCACGACAGCAATGTAAAAGTCATTAAGACGATAATTGGTGAACAAGTTATTGATGACGATTAAGTAATCGATTAGGGAACGGGTACCTGTCTTGTAGGGCTATGCCTTGTTGTAACACTCCCATCGAAATTGTTAATAGATTGGACATGGACTAAACTAAGGTTATGTTTAGAGGGTGTGCATGGTTTTTTACACACTTTCACTCGAACCAATTTACATCCATTGTGAGCGACCTCAGTGTGGTCTAACAAATGCAAGTTTGAAATTTCTCAAAAATCCGCATTGACTTTTGATGTTTTTTTTCTGAAGGATGTTATATATATCCTTCCGTATGGGCTGCTGCATGCTGCAAAAAAAATTTAATTAAAAAACTCGAAACTATAATGTACAATTCTCGGGATTTCGAAAACGTTTTTGAAATTGGTTTGCATATTTTCAGTCATACAAGTGTACCTCCAAAGTTGTTTTAATTTCCAAATTAAAAGACGGAAAGTTATGAATAGTATTTATGTTATTTATCTTATCTATTTTTATTATATTAAATATGGTCACTGCTACTTGCGTGTTTGCAACTATACATCAGTGTTTGAGTGAAGACAAAACATCACAAATCATACAAGAAGATTGCGCGATGCGCATGTAAACATTAGATCAGCTGTTTTTTATGACGTATTAATTGACCCTTTTCCTTTAGCATTTTTTCTCGCTCTTTTTTTATTCGCTCAAGGGTCAACTATGACTTAAATGCGCAGAACCATGACACAAAAAAGAAGGTAGTTCCACTCAAACTTTTTTGACGTATTTGGGGATTTTTGATGTTTCATAATGTTTGTTGATTTGCCAGAAGCGTTGCCTTACCGTTATCGTTTAAGGCGAAATTGTGGTTTTTCGGAATGGAAATTTCTTTTAGGATGAAAACGCAATGGTCATCTCAGACAATAGTAATATGCGTTAGCACGATTTATGTGCATACATAACGATTGAGAATACAGTAAAACATGCAATTTTATTGAAAAATAGGATAATGACTCATGCATACACGAAAAATCCTGTTGTTCTAGCATGGTCCTATTATCATGCCCCTGCAGTGAATATTTCTCAAGACATGTTGAGAAAAAGTGTACCTCCAAAGTCTGTACATCTATGTCAATGCTAAAAGGGCACAGAGTGTGTATAGGCGGGGCTACCCCAATGTGACCCCTGACGGGCAAAAACACTCTCATAACTAGTGGCTAACCTTCAGAGTTACAGGGTAATGTTCTCCCTAAAAAATGGTTTAACAATTCGCTCCTAAAGCGCAACGCTTGAATTATACAATAAATAAAAAAAAAAGAAAATGTGGACCTGTAACAAATTTATATAGAAATTGCGGTGTCGATTTGTAAGGACCTCCGTTGAGCAAGCAATTGACAAACGTGTATGTTTTGTCAAAATGTTCTGAGCAAACGTAGGGGCTATATTCCCTTGCTTTGCATATTTCGATCCATGTTTTTTCCACTAAAACAGTTTTCGGGAGCTCGAAAAACTTATTAAAACCTTCTTTTCTAGGCTGATATCTCGTATTAAAATATGTCTAAGGCATGGGGCCCGTTGTTTTTTCTTTTTTATTTAAAATAACTATGAAAGTAATTTAGTCGTATTCGTTAATATGAAATCCATCAAAATTAGAAAAATTCGTAACATGTTTCAATCTGGTAGATTGTTTTTGGTGAAAGTGTCATTTGCCGTCTTTCAGTGAGTCTTACAGCTCCGGCTCACGCTCAATTCTCACGGGCGGGAATGCTCTGGATCATTGTGAGACTTCAGAAGCAGATGTCGTGAAATTTTCGCACACGTGAAATGTGATAGGCAGATGTCGCCGCTGTTTTTCATTTAACTCATACGGCGAAAGGCTAAGCAGCGACATCTATTTTTGAAAAAGTAGGTGTATTAAAGGCCGCGTTGCCAACCTAATAAGAAGTAAATAACAAATTATCTGGCTCACAAATTGAACCAGACTTCTATCTGGATTTATCTGGCTCAAATAGTTGCTGTTGCATTTAAATGCAAAATTATTTATCTGACTCAGGATTTTGCCACCGGATGATAGCTATTATCTGGCTCACAAATCGAACCAGACTTCTATCTGGATTTATCTGGCTCAAATCGTTGTCGTTGCATTTACATGCAAAACTATTTATCTGGCTCAGGATTTTGCTACCGGATGATAGCTATTGTCCCCGCAAAAGTAAAGTGGCTAACGTCACGCTAAATGGAACTACCTCCATTTTTTGTATCATGCGCAGAACGAAGCAGTTTTGAACTCGTGAATGCGCAATCTTGGTTGTTGATTTGTGCAAAACCATGATGTAATTACAAGGTGACTGACGTTGGCAGCTTCTCTTTCTAATCCGCCATCTTGAACTCCCACTCTTAAACTCAATTTGCCTCTTTGCGAAACTGCTTTTTCATTCAGAGGAAAAATTGTAGTAAAACCCATACAAATCAACTTTCCTGGAAAAGTATGCAACAGCATCACTTTTTTTCTCCAATTTTATTTTGTGTTGACTTTTCTATAGCTCAAACTAGTTACAATTCTCAAAAAAATCATTATTTTTTCAACAAAAACATTTAAATTTGCCATTTTTTTAGTTCTATGAGAAATCCGATCGAATATTTAACATGAATAACAATAAATTAGTGGGGCATTTATTTATTTATTTAGTCTAGTAACAAATGTTTATTACAGACACTTATGACTAAATTACAGAGACCAGCTTATAATAAGCAATGGAAATGGAGAACACTAGCAAAAAGAATTTATATTATTACATATTAAGTAATTTTTTAGTTTAAGTTGAAAAGCGTATTTTGAGTCGGAGAAATCAATATCCAAAACACTTGAGAAGCAATTAATTTCTGATAGAGCTCTGTTAATAGGCGCTTTTGAGTTATAAACAGTTCTACTCAGCCCTATGAAAAAGATTTCAAAGTGGTGGAGGTTTCTACAGGGAGTATTTAAGCATAATCTTTCAAGAAGCAGCGCGCAGTCAATTTTGCCCGTGAAAAGATCGAAAATGAACAACGAGGCCAAAAGAATTCTGCGACTGTTTAGGGATAGTAAGGATATTAGTTGGCATTGAGACTCATAAGACGGGATCGGTTCAGAGAAACGTAATGAAATAAGCGCGAAGCGCATAAAGATTTTTTGAACCCGCTCTTGGCGGTTGATGTGAACTGCGTGGTAGGGCTGCCAAATGAAAGCCGCATACTCAAGTTTGGACCGCACAAAGGACGTATATAAAACTTTGAGTGTGTAGGGTTCAGAGAAGTTTGCGGAATGGCGTCTGACAAAAGCAAGCATTGAAAGCGCCTTAGAAATTGTGAAGCTGACGTGAGTGTTAAAATTAAACTTTGAGTCGAAGTATACCCCCAAGTCTTTAACTTCAAGAGTCGTACGAAGAAAGGTTTCTGCAATATGATAGGAGGTATGAAGTGGCCTCAGCAGTTTACCGTACGTCACAGTGCGGCACTTACTTATATTAAGGAAAAGACGGTTCTTAACACACCAGATATAAAGCTTATTAATCTCAGATTGAAGAACAACGACATCATTATAACAACTGATCTCAGAATAGATCTTGAGATCATCAGCATAAAGCAGAAATTTGGTAGATGAGAAGCAAGAGCTAATGTCATTAATGAACAAGATAAATAGTAAAGGGCCCAGAATACTGCCCTGGGGCACTCCAGAGGTGGCCCAAAATGGTTTCGAATAAACGCCGTCAATATTTAAAACATTACTTCTGTTGTGCAGGTAAGATTTAATCCACTGTAGGAACGTAGAGTGGAACCCATAACAAGCTAATTTCGCAATTAAAATTTTATGAGAAATTTTATCGAATGCCTTGGAGAAGTCTAGGCATATTGTATCAACCTGAAAACCCTGCCTAAATGCCGCGTAGCAATCCTCAGAAAACACAGCGAGGTTCGTTAATGTGGATCTGGCCGGGACAAATCCATGTTGATTGGCGCAAATCAGGTGTTTAATACTAAAGTAAAGCTTGTCATTGACAACACATTCGAAAAGCTTCGAAGTTGTCGACAATTTGGAAATAGGCCTGTAATTAGAACAGTTACTTTTGTTGCCAGACTTAAAAATGGGAGTGACGGATGCTTGTTTCCAGTCATCAATAAAAATACCCGATGCCAATGATTTATTGAATATAATCATTAACGGTCGTACTAGCGAAGGACAATTTTTCAATAGAATAACTGAAAGATTGTCAACATCAGTTCTGGAGGAATTTTTAAGTTTTTTAATCCCCTCAACTATGTCTGCCTCAGTGAGAGTAAGTGACCCAAAATTATTAGCGGAGGAAGACTTAATTAACTTGCGTATGTTATCTGTATCTTCCACAGTTAAATCATTATCTGTGATAAAGTTCGCCGAGAAGAAGTCAGCAAAGAGATTAGCAACCTCATTAACAGAGTTGGCAGTAATATTATTGTAGCTTACTGATTTCGGTATGCTAGATACGCTCTTCATGGAGTTAATGTAATTCCAAAAGTTCTTCGGATTGCTCTTGATGTTTACCTCAAAATTTCTGACGTACTTAGCATATAAAGACTTATTAAGATTGTTAAATTTTTTCTTGTAAACAATAAACAAATCATAAAATCGACGCTGATTAGTAAACTTATATTTTTTAAAGAACTTGTTTCTCAAATTTTTTAGATGTTTGAGCTCACTATTGTGCCAGGGAGATTTATAAATTTTATTTTTATATACCGACACGATTTTTTCGCAAATCTTATGAATTTCATTTTTAAATACATTGAAAGACTTTCCAACTTCACTTTCGCCAAGCATAGCATCCCAATCAACTCCACGTAAAGCAGAATTTAAACGATTAAAATCACATCTTCGAAAATTGAACGATGTTTTCATATTTGATGTAGGAATACAGAAATACTCAAAGAACTGAATTTCAAGCTTTAAGGGCAGGTGATGCAAGTTTGGTGGCGAAATTGAAGACGCAGATTCCGAGATAACAAAACTAATATTATTACGATATTATTAAACCAACCCCTCCAAAATTATCAATAAGATACGATTCGTAAGAGCTGTTAATATTAGTAGGAGTTAAATAGAGATTGTTTTCAAGAGAGATCCAGCTTACATTACTTAAATTAAAATCTCCCAGTACACATAGCTGCATTTCTCCTAAACTTCGCTTAATATTTAAGATATTATTTACATGAGCCTTATAAATACTTTCTGGGCTGGACGGCCCGTGGTCATTTATTTCCCAATCGTTGCTTGTTCGCGGCATAAAATCATTGAAAATATTGTCCAGAATGTAGACGACCATGCACACGCAACCGAGTGCACCCTACGGAGAACGGTCAGAGTTGGATCAGAAATTACATATATGATTCCGATGGGGCTGATATATATACCAATATGCCGATGTGAACACCACTTTTCGAATTAGTATTAAATGGATCTGGAAATGTACCAATGGCCTCACCTGAACCATTTGATGCTATACAAACTGGAACAGATTCAGATGGTAATCCAACATATGCAGCACGTGTCTATTTTCAACATCTATTGCCTGCCGCCTATGCACCGGCAAAAGGTGTCGCACACGCTTCACATAGCAGCAATGTTTTAGTCAAAACGTCGAGTTACTAAATAATTTCAAAGATAAATGGGTGGCCGATTTAAATGGACATGTACCTGTGGAGCTGTGGTTGGTGGTTATTCGGAATTAGGTGAAACATACGTTTCACGTGCTACATATAAAGACAAAATTTTACTAGGAAAAGTACGTCCTTAGCATAGAGTAATGTATATGCCAAACAATGCCACTGAGGTGCGCAGATCTGAATATGAAGTACATATTGGTACCAGAAACTATCACAGCAGAAAGTAACGACGAAGAAAATTGGGTAATTGTTTACCTTAGGGTACAACTGATAAAACTCGTCTAAAAATATCGGGAGGGGTGTCAAAAGACGCGTCTTGATCCCAGGACCACGAATCCGAAAGCGAAAATTAAGAATTTTATTTCTCTGAAAAGATATTTCTAAAAAACCGAAAAATGGCCCCGGAGCGCTCCGAAACCGGGAGTGGGATCCATAGTATTTTTGCGCAGAACACTTTTCTGCATTGGCGGCCTTCGGCCGACACCGGTTTGGAGACAAAAACTATATCCGAGGAAAACACTTATGTTCACAATTTTTTTTTGTGGGTACCACAAAATTATCAAAATTACAACAGCCACATGAAAACTTTTAAAATTTCTTTTGTAAATATCTCTTGACAGACCCGAAATTTTTTACCTCCGCTTTCGGATTCGCGATCCGGGATCCAGAACGCGCCTTTTGATACCTCTCTTGATATTTTTGGACGTGTATTAAGAGAGTCATGCTGTCGTATAGAATTAACAAATATATTACAGTTTGTTATATTTTTATTATGAAAACAAACCCAAAAAAAAAAATTAAAAATGTGAGAGCAGTGAGAATTTTAAAATTTTTTTAAACGTCATTTGGGCTCTCACTGGTTTTACCTTGTAATATTTATACCTTGGCCGTCCATGATGGAATTATAGAAGGTGGCGCATTGCGCATGTAAACATTAGTACAGCTGTTTTTTATGGGCAGTTATTACGTAATTATCCTTTAGCTCTTGTTTTTTTCTCTCTTTCGTTCGCTTAAGTAGGCATCTGTGACGTACTTGCGCAGAACGAAGCAAATTTGAATGTGCAATCTGGGAAGGTTATTTGTGTTTGCCGTCAGCTATTTAAAAAACTTGTTGGCAGCGCGCTCATTGATGGTTGCCGCTGAATTGCTGAATGTCAAATATGCAAAAATGACAGCTGTCAGCAGGGGTTTTCTTTCTTTCCGGTGACTGCTCTACAAAAGACGTTAAAGTACGTACATTTTTTCTAAATTTATCGTTGAAAATATATGCAATCGCTTCCCAGATCAGTTAATTAAACGAAGAGTGCAATTGTGCAACATTTCTTACATATGAAATGCATTTACACTAGTGCTGAGTAGTTGTAATTGCCCATAATTAACGACTTTTTCCTGGTTATACAAATCTTGGAACAGTTTGCAAATACTTTTTGATATTGCATTTTCACAGGCCATCGCCATTAATCAATTATTTTGTTTATGTTTTAGGATGTTTATGCCAAAGGCTCATCGTGTCGCCATATACGAGTATCTCTTCAAAGAAGGTGTCATCGTTGCTAAAAAGGATTTCCATGCACCAAAACATCCAGAGTTGGAAACGATTCCAAACTTACATGTTATTAAAACATTGCAGTCGCTGCACTCACGCGGCTTGGTGAAGGAACAATTCGCTTGGAGACATTATTATTGGTATTTGACCAATGAAGGTATTGAATATTTGCGTAGTTTCCTGCATTTACCTCCAGAAATTGTGCCAGCCACATTAAAACGGCCAGCACGTTCAGAAACAATGCGTCCACGCCCAGCTGCATCTGCACGTACTGGTGAGCCATCAAAGACCGGTGAGGATCGTACAGCGTACAGACGTGCGCCCGGTGGTCCCGACAAGAAGGGTGATGCTGGTCCTGGTGCTGCCGATGTTGATTTCCGTGGTGGTTTCGGACGTGGTGCGCGTCCACAATAAAAAGTGTTGGTCACTTAAATAGTTATAAATGAAGTTGCAATTGGGATTTTTTATATTAAAGCAAGTAAAAATGATAAAATGAATAAACAAGTGTTTCTGAATGCAGTGGGTGTACATAGTGAAGTGAAAATCAGTAAGTGAAGCTAGTATTGTAGCCGAAAGTTTAAGTATACGACAGCGTTAAGCAACGTAAAATGCTGGCACAAATCGGGAATGATTGGCGGCCTTCATCGCCAATAAATTGCGCGGACTGGTAGACCGCTGAGGAAGAAGCTCTGTAATAATGTTACTTCTCCGTGGTAAGAAACCCAAGGTGATTGTTTTGAGATAACAGTGACGCCTAACGCAAACAATGCGAGGAACAAAGGGTTAAATAAAAGTTCTTAATACTGGAAATAAATATTAATATATTTAATTGTCGGCTTATTTTTCGTAGACAAGCATGGACATCTACAAAAAGAGGATGTTGGATCGGAAAACTATTTCCTTTGGTAGGCAATGAAACTTTCTGCATGAGAGATACGCACCTTTTTCTTTGAGAATGCTAATGGATATTTCCATAAGAATAGTACGTCAATACCCTTAAATAGGTCCAATTTGGGAGTGTCTCTGGTGCAACCTTGTTGAACAGAAATAGATTGGTTGCCCTATAAGTAAGCCAATAATTTGGGTCCATGCTATCGACTTAAAATAAATCTTCTAGAGATCCAAGTAAGCCGAGGGCGGAATACTTTCGCCTAGTTCATGTAAAAGCTGGACAGTAAAGCATGAACTGGTTCGATTATTCCGCTTCATCACCTCTTTCTTGTAGCGAGAAAGAGACTCCTCGAAAGTTTTTTGGAGTTTTATCAGTGTTGGCCATTTTCCGGTACGCTCCCAAAAATAGTTTCATTAATGTAGGAAAAATGTAATAAAATACAAATACAAATGTACTAGCCCTACCAACACGGTAACGAATTGATATACCACTTTAAACTTCTAGTGCTTGGAACCTTAATTTACGGAAATTATGGTACTGCTTATTTTCCTAAACAGCATAGTTGGTCGATCCGATTACTTTCCTTAAAAAAAAAATTGTGAACATCAGTGTTTTGCGCGGATAGATAGTTTTGGTCTCCAAATCAGTGTTGGATCTACCCAGAGTAATTATTTTGGTAATTCTTTACTTTAGCTCACAACTGCTAAAACCCCCAAAAATGTCGGGAGAGGTGTCAAAAGACGCGCTTTGGCCCCAGGAGCACGAATTCGAAAGCAGAAATTGGAAATTTTATTTCTTTTCGGAGATATTTGGAAACAAATTTTATAATTTTCATGTGGTTGTTGTAATTTTCATGATTTTGTGATACCAACAAGAAAAACTGGGTAAAAGTGTTTTGCGCGGATATAGTTTTGGTCTCCAAACCGGTGTTGGACCCACGCAGGGTATTTTTTTTTAAGCGCGGCCGAAGGCCGCCAATGCAAAAAGGTGTTCTGCGCAAAAATATCATGGATCCCACCCCCGGTTTCGGAGCGCTCCGGGGCCATTTTTCGGTTTTTTAGAAATATCTTTTCCAGAAATACAATTTTTAATTTCCGCTTTCGGATTCGTGGTCCAAAACGCATCTTTTGACACCTCCCGATATTTTTGGATGAGTTTTAGCAGTTGTGAGCTAAAGTAAAGAATTACCATTTTTTTAGCACGGCCAAAGGGCACCAATGCAGAAAGGTGTTCGGCGCAAAAATGTCATGGATCCCACCCCCGGTTTCGGAGCGCTCCGCGGCCATTTTTCAATTTTTTTAGAAATATCTTTTGGCAGAAATAAAATTTTTATCTTCCGCTTTCGGATTCGTTGTCCAAAACGCATCTTTTGACACCTCTCGATATTTTTGACGGGTTATAGCAGTTGTGAGCTAAACTAAAGAATTACCATTGGTTTTAAGCGCGGCCAAATGGCGCCAATGCAGAAAGGTGTTCGGCACAAAAATGTTATAGATCCCACCCCCGCTTTCGGAGCAGTCCGTGGTCGGTTACGGTTTTTCGTAAATGTTTTTTGAACGAGGTAAAATTTTTATTTTCCGCCTTCGGATTATTGTCAAGGTCAATACGCGTCTTTTGATACCTCTGTCGACGCCTCTTGGACGCGTATTAGCAGCATCTATGATTAGAAGCGTCATGTAGTATAGAATTACCGCAGTTTTACTGCAACCGCGAGTGTAGCGCACAACTTCTATCACCATTGCTGACATGTTTACACTTTGCTTAGTTCCCTTTTGTCTTGTTGTCAATTTTCCGTCGACAGCAGAAATAAAACAAATAATTGCGCTGTGAAAATCGTGAAATATACAAATTTTTGCTAAACATATTTTGAAACTTGAAACCGCTGATGGTGGTTATATCCCTTAAACGTGTATAAATATATTTTAACTCATCTGACATCCAAAGCAACAGAAGCAATGGGACAAATACAATCAATTAGCGATAGCACCATTCCGGATACGGTGGATGCAGTTCATATGCAAGTAATTCGTCACGCCAAAGTACTTTCGGAAATAAATTCATTGACCTATGAAGAGTTCAAAACTGGTTTGGATAATCTCAATGCGCTGTAAGAAACTGAAATTTTTTTAATTATGAATGTGAGAATTGTTGCACCTCTTTTTCTAGCTCCCGCAAGTGCATCGATCCAAATGGCAAACAGTTGGTATTTCTGGTTAAAAGGGGCACAGACACGTCTCTTTTATGGAAAGCAACAGTTAAAATAGCCTGCGTGAAAGTTGATCCATCCACGCGAAAAATCGATAGCTATAAATTCTTGAATTTGAAGCAATTTTTGTGCGTTTTTAGAACTTTCCAATCTCATTTGGAAAGTCTGGTATCGAGCGAAAACCAACAGGTAATTATGCGAAAAAGTATGTACTGAAAAAGATTATGTTGAATCGTATCAAAAGCGAGACTGGTCAACCTAGAGAAGTTCGAGGGGTCAAAAAAATCTCTCGCGCAGTAATTTGCGAAGCACCAGGAGGTGCAAGTACCGTATTTACACAATGCATAAGATCGGCCAACCCTGTAACACTACCCTAAACCTCAGAGAGTATTTTTGAGGCTACAAACCCACAACAACGATGACTGTTCGTTAGTCGGATAATCCCTCAGATAATACGAGAGAAAACCTAAAGCTGGCATGGAACCGTAGTAAAATACTCGAGGGCCATCTTTGACACCAGGCTCCTCGGAAAGCAGCACTACGACTCCATGACAACTAGAGCCACGAAGTCCATCATGGCATTCAAACGTCTAGCGGGCAAGTATTGGGGCTGCAGCCCACATGTCCTAAGATGGATGTATACCACGATAACCTATTGCGCGATAGCTTGGGCATCGAGAACAACTCGAGCGACGGCGAAGCAAGCGCTGACAAAACTTCAACGTGTGTGTGCATCACGAGAGATATGCGCACATGCCCCACAGCAGCGCTTGAGGCTATCCTCGACCTAACCCCACTACACATAGCGATAGAGCAGTCAGCCAAGCGAACCCTCCTGAATATCGCCAAGGAGGCCTGGGGCAAATGTAAAGTTATCTCGTCCCGGAACATGGAGAAACTGAGAGAAGATCCCAATCTCTCAACTCCCAAGGGATGATATCCTTAGCAGATAGTTTTTGGGAAAAAGTATAAAGTAGAATTGCGAGACAAGAATACATGGAAGGAAAGTAGACTGGAGAGCATCCAAAGGGTACACAAGACAATACGGTACACTGATTGCTCGAAAACCAGAGGGGATTGGAGCCGGAGTCTACGGACCCAAAACCAGAATATCAGTACCTCTTTGAGCATACCCGAGCATTTTTCAAGCGGAAGTATTCGCCTTAAGTCAGTGAGCTGAGCTGATCCTCCAGCGCGGATACTCTAATGAAACATTTTCCATACTTAGCGACAGTTAGGCCGCACTCAAGGCAATTTCGGCGTTTGAAATAAAGACAGCACTGGTCCTTGAGTGATAAAAAAACCGAACAAATTAGGAGCACACAACGTAGTACTGTTGGCCTGGGTCCCTGGCCACAGGGGAGTGAGGGTAATGAGCAGGCGGACAACCTGGCCAGAAAAGCAGCAACCCATCGGTCCTGAGCCGTTCCTGCCAATTGGCCCACAGGAAAATTTTTTAATTTAATTTATTTATTAATACGGCTGTTTAGGCCTAAAACTTAAACTACTAAGCACAATTCATTATTATAATCACTTATTTCTATTGAATATGCTGTTGGAAAGCCATGTGATTCCGATCAGCATATTTACTAGCGTGACAAATGGACTAGTCTGGGAGCCACTCATTTAAGGAATGTTGGAAAGGACGCGTTTTCAACCCTCCAGTGCTCCCAGCTTAAAGCAAAAAAATTAGGAACTTAAATTTTTCAATTATGTTTGTATTTTAAGCTGCCGGAATGTATTAGTCTCCGATCAACACAGCGAAAAATGTCTTCGGATGTTGGAAAGTGAAAATAACGTGTATCCAATCACCCCTCAACTTTGTTTAGTAAAGACGCTGTCGAAATGCATGAGAATTCCGATCAACACAGCTCAACATATAATGGTTGAAAAGGACGTTTTTCCAATCCCCACTGCTCTAACTTTTGTTTGACTTTTTTCGTTACACATATAATTTTATTGTTTTATTAATGCTGTCGGGATGCGAGTGTTTTCGATCAGCAACAGTAAATATCGGCTGAAAATACCGAATTCCAGCGAAATTAGTTGGTGGAACTGTTTGGAGTTACAGGTGGCGACCGATTTTCTTTTATTCTGTTACCATTCCCTCTTTGCGCTCCAGTATCGGATATATCATGTAAAAAATAAAAGGAGAAAAACTTTACCTTATTGGAAGGGTTTTACAATGCTCAAATAAACTTTTTTTTTAAAAGTATTGAAGTTATTACTACTTTTTATGTGATTAGGAAGTCCATTGAAGTATTTTAGGCCCTTATAAAATATATTTTGCTTGTATACTTCTGTTTTGAAAAGAGGTAATCTAAAATTATTGTTTTCTCTGATTACGTATGAATGTGCATCATTTACATATGGGGTATTCCATCCCATTTCGATCAATTTTGAACCCGACCCCTTTTAGAATTGGCTGAAAGTTTTTATTCTTTTTCTAGCTTACGAAAGACGTGTTTCAGAAGTTTTTGAAATTTTTTCATCCAACTCAAAAAAAGTTATGAATTTTTAAAAAACCGTTTTTGTTTTCAAAGTGCTATAACTTTTTCAAAAATTGACCGTTTGGGATCTTTTTTTTTTTAAAAATTTGTTTTTAAATGTACTTTTCGGAAAAATTCAAAAAAAAATTTTAAAGTTTTTTCTTTTTGTAATTTCAGTTTTTCGAGATTTTTCGAATTTCGCCCTTTTTTTCTCATAAAAAACTTCAATCAATTCTGCAATCATCCCCACTAATCCCGGAGTGGGCCGAGAATTTTTTTTTTTTTTATTTAATTGAAAAAAAAAAAACTTTAAAATTTTTTTTGTATTTTTTCCGAAAAGTACATTTAAAAACATCTAAAAAAAAACTATCCCAAACGATCAATTTTTGAAAAAGTTATAGCATTTTGAAAAAACACCTTTTTTTTCAAAATATTTAAAACTTATTTTGAGTTGGAAAACGGTGTTTTTTTCAAAATGCTATAACTTTTTCAAAAATTGACCGTTTGGGATCATTTGTTTTTTTTTTAAATATGTTTTTAAATGTACTTTTCGGAAAAAATACAAAAAAAATTTTTAAGTTTTTTTTTCAATTAAATAAAAAAAAAGTTCTCGGCCCACTCCGGGATTAGTGGGGATGATTGCAGAATTGATTGAAGTTTTTTATGAAAAAATCTCTAAAAACTGAAAAATTACAAAAAAAAACTTTAAAAAATTTTTTTTGAATTTTTTCTGAAAAGTACATTTAAAAACAAATTTAAAAAAAAAAAGATCCCAAACGGTAAATTTTTGAAAAAGTTAAAATGGTGTTTTTTTTTAAAATTCATAACTTTTTTTGAGTTGGAAGAAAAAATTTGAAAAACTTCTGAAAAACGTCTGTCGTAAGCTAGAAAAAGAAGAAAAACTTTCAGCAAATTCTAAAGGGGTCGTGTTCAAAATTGGTCGAAATGGGATGGAATACCCCATATATAAGCTTTTACGCTCCAGTATCGGATATATCATGTAAAAAAAAAGGAGAAAACTTTATCTTATTGGAAGGGTTTTACAACGCTCCAATAAACTTTTTTTAAAAGTATTGAAGTTATTACTACTTTTTATGTGATTAGGAAGTTCATTGAAATATTTCAGGCCCTTATAAAGTATATTTTGCTTGTCCACTTCTGTTTTGAAAAGAGGTAATATACAATTATTGTTGTCTCTGATTACGTATGAATGTGCATCATTTACATATATAAGCTTTTCGCTGAGGTATGTTGGTAATTTACCGTGCTTGATATTAAATACAAATTTCATACTGTGGTAGAATATAAGCTGTTTTATACTCAATAGGGGGCATTTATTAGTAGAAAAGAGGGAAAAAGAGATAAGAACACTGGCGCAATACGCCAGGTTTGAGACAATCTAATTTACTTTTAGGAGGTTATAGCACAACTAGATATAGGGCAGCAATAGGCCTCTCGAAAGATAACCTAAGAATCCTAACAGCTTTTCTTACAAGACATTTTAGACTGAACACCCATATACAGCAACGGCATATTAACAAATAACACATTCCGATTTTGTGATCGATCAGTGGAGACGGCGGACCATATCCTACTGGAATGTGACGCAATCTCAAGACGTAGGGCTAAGTTTATGGGCTCACCATGGTCAGAGCATTCCCACATTCAATCCCTCAAGCCAAGAGAACTGCTAGGGGTTCATCAAGGAAGTCGGCTTGGATGAGGTGCTGTGAAGGAGATGAGGGAATAGATCAGTGGTTGCAGTGCAATCCTCAATAAATTATATATCTATTTAGAGATGGCATATATTCAAGGGGCTAAAGGGTTTCGAACATTCCTGCCAGACGGGAAAATTCCCACACCCCTTAGGTTCGAGAGGTAGAAAAAAAATCCATTGTTTCGCCAGAATGTGCTAGTACAACAACAAAAAGAGTATCAGATTTATATCCGGCAAAGGACTATCCATATTTTAACACTTGCTTAGCTTTGCGATTAAAACAATAGCAATAAGGCCTAAAGTTGGGAAAAAGGAGTGCTCTCCCGCAAAGTGCTTTTGACCAATTAGTTTATCGTCCGTTGCTCTGAAAGCAAAGATGATAGTCGTGCACTCGAAAGGAGAAAAGTTCAACGTCCTATAAGAATTTGTTCTTCGTACGAGGAAAGCCGGAACGTAATTGGGAGGCTGCAATTTTAGGCAAAAAGGGCTATCCAATTATGTCGCCCCTCCCTTTACAGCTTAGTGTCTGAGCTTCTGCAACTACAGATGGAATACGATGGTAGAGATACGTGGATGACATCGGTACTATTGCAAGCGGTTTCGATTTCAAGTTATCATGTAATTAGAAGTCAAATGGATATTTTTGGGGTACAGTCAGAGCTCCCACTGGGAACATACGCTTGTCTGACATACACCCGGCTGTAAGGTACCAAAGAAATTGGAGCAAGAATATTCAAAAAATCGGATAAGTATTCACTATATGTCTGTGTGCAGAGGTATACCTGCAACGTGGCTATTCAAATTAGAGCACCGGGATATGAAATGACGATCAGGCAGGAGAACTGAACTAGTTTCCGGGCCACATATGGGTGAATGTCAATGAGCAAGCGAACAGGGATCTTAAGCTCTGATAAATATTTCCAAAAGCAACGTGAGAATGTTGGCAGACACTTACAGGGCTCAGAAAGCACACACACATGTTTGTGCCCCAATGCGGATGAGACTGCAGAGCACATTCTTCTCGAGTGCGAGACCATTAGGGAAGAAGACAAAAGATTGACGGCTCATCCAAGCTTGAGGGAGACACATAAACTCGATGAAGACGAATAACATAATCAATTTTTCGAGGGTGCACGGCTGACATGGGGTATTGGGAAGAGAAGGAAGCACAGTAGACCTATAGGTCACAGACCATTAACTCAAACGACTATTCCTTTATATACTTACGTCATGTATTTATTTGCCATTGATACAATTTGACAGGAATCCCGACTTAGTTCGCTCACACAAACGCCTGTTGAAGATGAAGCAGCAGCTGATCGAAATCTTATAACAGCATCAATGCTAATGGATCGAGTAAATATGCTTGTAAATAATGGTCGCAGTTCAAGCAGCGAAACTTCAAGCGGTCTAAATAGTCCTATGTCATGTTCACATTCGGACCATGTTGATGAATGCTCAATTTGTTTGGATCGACGTACTGAAGTTATATTGCCATGCATGCATACTTTTTGTACGCCTTGCATTGAACAGTGGTTTGTCTTATTGCAATTTATATAAAAAAAAAAAAACACTATTGTATAACGGTAATTTCTACTTATTTTATATTCCTTTAGGAATGTTAACAAGAAAACATGTCCAATTTGTTGTGAGACACTCGATAGTACAGACGAAACTTGGATTATGCCAGATATACCAGGCGTAGGAGAGATCAATGAAACAATTTGTGCTGAATTTATGGATTTGGCTAAAGAGCCCTAAGAAAATGTATAAATGAATCTTTAGTATATTTGACGGCATTCGCTTGCCAGTATTTTCTTTTACTTAGCATTAGAAAATAAATTAGGAAAACTCAGGCATTAATAACAAATCACCACGAAACAATTGAAAGGTATACTTCATAAATATCAAAAAATTGCAACTTCTGTGAGGAACAATACCATACAAACATATAAGCCAAATGTTATTCTAGACTTCCCAAGGCATATCGGCATTGAAGCGGTGTTGTGAACATTTCTGTGATCATTCCTCAGCATGTAAAAAATTTCACCATAAACCCAAATTATAAGTTAACAATATCCAATTATAATTTTAAATAATCGCAAACTATGTTTGCATTTTTCATTTCTTTTCATTATTATCACCTTATATACAATAACGAGTACAGGAAACACTCAAGACAAAAAAAAAAAAAGACGTTTAAAATTGCTTTGTTAAATACGATTTGTTACAAAATCTCATAGCGATTTAATTGTGCAAATTATGTTGTTATTTTATATGTATATGTATTTAAATATAAGTATGATACATATTGTACACAAAAAATTAAAACCTCTTTACTCCTAAAAATGAATGTTCTTGTTGGAACAATAAATAAGTTATTGCAACACATACATACGCATTCATATTTAAACATAACATACTAAGCTAATATTACACGCAAATAAACTACTTATTTATTAAATGTATGTGGTTCGATTAAGCAAATTTGTATTCAATTTAAAATTTGTAGGGATTGAATATATGTACAACGAATAAAGCAAGCCATTGGGCAGCACAAGCAATGTATGGGAAATTAATTTAACAGTTAATATGCCTTCCTTAATACTCTAAAGGCATTAAATAAGCAACTGATGTTTAGTTTTTTTTTATCGTTTATACGGAATTTATCAACTATGTTGACGTTGTTGTAGAAGACGCATGGCTTGTTGGTTTATTTGAACTGCAGCTATTTGTGCTGCATTTGGCGTTGGATCAGTTGGCGCGTCGTTTAATTGTTACTTTACCCTTAGCTAAGTGAGACATATTTATTTTAACCTTACTATCATTCGTCTTTTTTACCCACACCTGTAAGAGATAGATAACAATCTGCCATGTAATACAATTATATGTTTAAAATCAGAATGCACCAACTAACCACTTCATTCCCAATTGCTGTAATTGTAGCGGCGAATTTCGCCAAATCTTTTCCTTCAACATACACTTGTTGCCCTCTATGGAACCATCTACGTTGGTATAGTAATTTACCATCTTCAATACGTGTCTCGACAGTGGGTGTGACAATTGAATTTGTATTTTCTGTAAGTAGTCCTCCGTGTTGTAGATTACCAAACGGTATATTGCCTACACCATTTTGTTGCCCTGCTGCTAGGTAAAAATACAAGTTCAAAAAGTTATGAAATTTAAGGTAATAGAACATAATAGTCCCGTGACATGACTAAATAGTTTTAAATTAACTTTTCTTACATCATTGCGATTTGTACTCACTTGGTGCTAGCGGTTTACCACGTTGTATCGCTTTCATATCATTTTCGATTTCTTTATCATCCAGCAAATAAACAAGCAATTGGCCTGTTATTGGTTTTCTTCGCTTCTCAACCACTGGCACTGGTTCATTAGGACGCCTCCGTAATTTTCGTGTTACAGTGGGTTTTATTTCCATGGAATCGTTTGTTAGTTCTAAATTATAACGCTCATTTTCGATGAGTTTCTTTCGTTCTTCCAAATCCGCTAGTATGTTATCTTTTAAGTCAATCTGTGGATTTGAATTATTGAAAATTTTTTTTTAATAAAATTAGTTCTAAATAATGCTGCTGAAATGACCCTTAATGGATCAGCTCATATTCATCTAAAATGTCTCTTTCCAGAACAGTTGCGATTTATATTCTGGCCAGGAGTGTTTCGACAACATATGCCGAACTCATTATAAAGCTTTTCCTTATATTAATTAAATGTATTGCTAAAAAAAATATTGTACCTTCTTTTCTTCATACTCCTTCTGTGCCGCTCTCCGCTCAGATTGATAATCCTTTTCCACACATTCTTTCAAATAATCACGATAGATTTCATTGAGCCGCAATCTTTCTCTACATTGATATTCTAGCTTTTTTAAACGCTTAACAAAATCGGGATGTATAAGTTGTTTCAATTCCTCCATTTGTTTATTCAATATAGCCAACTTGTGCTGATAAACTCTAAAAGAAACAAAAATAAGAACATTACATCAGGGTAGCATGTATTCCATTCTTGTTCAGCTTAATTTAATAGTGAAAGTGTTGCGGGCCTGACCAGTATTTACCTGTGCCTCAGGAAGAGGAGTCGTACACAACAAATTACTTAGACCGATTTTGAATCGTGAGGTAAAGGGGCTAAAACTGCTCAATGATGCTAGGATCCTATAAATAAATCTTAAACACATTTAGTGTGGCGTTAAGCGAACTCCTAGTCACTATTGAGGAAGGTTGCAGTAGTTCTAGTAACAAGAACCATCCATTAATTAATTGTGATCGGGAGTTCCAGGAAACTGCCTGAGGGAATTTACCGACTAGTGTAGATGATGTCGTGGGCCTTTTTCCAGAATAAACATCTTTGTTCTCTTGGAGGAGGATCTGTATTAAAAAATTGTCTTTTTGAATACTGAGGTTTGTGGAAATTAAACAGAATATTGCTGTTCTAAATCTTCGGTGAGTTTTTTCAGGCTTAAATTGCAGGTTATTGACGTTTTTTGGCAGCGAAATTTTTTAACGTGTATTAGCAATGACCCCTGTTCTAGACTATTTGTCCGGTTTTTAAGTTAAGGCAGTAATAATCGATGACAATAGTAGTGATTATGCACATATATGGTACAATTTTAAATCTATGGCATAAACATTTTTAGCTTCAAGTGCACTACCCCCAACTATGAATTGCACAAAAGCCTTAGGCACTTTAATTAGATATGCGGACTTACTGTTCCTTTAGTTCGTGATTACTTCCACCATTTGTTGTGTTTGTAGCATTGCTGCTACTTCTGTGGTTTCTAAATTCTGTCTCACTTGCATCGTCAGTGTCTGCAAAAAATAAATATATAAAACTATTTATAAATAAATGGTAAGAAATACCTTCTTCACTATCGTATGCATTTTGGTCGTAATGGTTTGACCTCGAATCGTCGTTGTCCTCGTAGAAGTTTTGACTTGTGTACGCTTGGAACATGATTCATGTATCTTCTAAACGCTGTTTTACCCAATTATTTATTTATTTTCCGCAGGAATGTTAAATAAAAGCCGAAATTTTCTACAATTTGAAGTTAAATTTGCAATAAACCCAGCTAGCTGTCAAATTACGTGTTGTTTATCTGTATTCAGCGACAATTAGTTGCAGGGTTGTATCTGGACGGTCAATTAAAAGCGCTGAACACATCATGACAGTGGCTACTTAACGATATCGCTTGCTTTTGTTGAGAGAAATGAATAATAGCAGTTTTTTTTTTACATCATTTACACACGCTGTTATATGAACGCACCTAGTAATACTCTTGTTAAACTTGATTGTTTATCAGCTGTATTATTGCCAAACAAAAATTTTTTGATTGTTGTACAAATTAAAAAATGCCAAGATCAAGTGAAAAATCAAAACTAAAACGGCTTTACTTGCTGATATTGGAGATTTCTGATGAAAATTCCTGCTGTAATGTCTGCAAGGTTGCATTCCTTTGAGTTTACCGCGTTTACACAATGAGGAGGACTCATGTAACCGTATAAATGCCTTATAAAGTGTGTAAACGTATAAATTTATCTAGTGCGTAAACGAACTGTCAAATTTTGTATGAAAAATCATTAGGGGGACTCATGAAAGCATATCAATTATAAGGTGTAAAATTATATCCATTTACACACGCTGTTATATGAACGCACCTAGTAATACTCTTGATAAACTTGATTGTTTATCAGCTGTATTATTGCCAAATAAAATTTTTTTGATTGTTATACAAATTAAAAAATGCCAAGATTAAATGAAAAATCAAAACTAAAACGCCTTTACTTGCTGATGTTGGAGATTTCTGATGAAAATGCCTGCTGTAATGTCTGCAAGGTTGCATTCCTTTGAGTTTACCGCGTTTACACAATAGGGGGACTCATGTAACCGTATAAATGCCTTATAAAGTGTGTAAACGTATAAATTTATCTAGTTTACGCACGAGCTGTAAAATTTTGTATGAAAAATCATTTACACAATTTGTATAAATTTACGCGCACATTTCATTGTGTAAACGCGGTAAACTCAAAGGAATGCAACCTTGCAGACATTACAGACGGCATTTTCATCAAAAATCTCCAACATCAGCAAGTAAAGGCGTTTTAGTTTTGATTTTTCACTTAGTCTTGGCATTTTTTAATTTGTGTAACAATCAAAAAATGTTGTTCGGCAATAATACAGCTGATAAACAGTCAAGTTTATCAAGAGTATTACTAGGTGCGTTCATATAACAGCGTGTGTAAATGGATATAATTTTACACCTTATAAGTTTATATGCTATCATGAGTCCCCCTAATGAAATGTGCGCGTAAATTTATACAAATTGTGTAAATGATTTTTCATACAAAATTTGACAGCTCGTTTACGCACTAGATAAATTTATACGTTTACACACTTTACAAGGCATTTATGCGGTTACATGAGTCCCCCTATTGTGTAAACGCGGTAAACTCAAAGGAATGCAACCTTGCAGACATTACAGCAGGCATTTTCAACAGAAATCTTCAACGTCAGCAAGTCATTTACAAGAATATCTTAGTAAAGGCGTTTTAGTTTTGATTTTGCACTTAATCTTGGCATTTTTTAATTTGTATAACAATCAAAAAATTTTTGTTTGCAATAATACAGCTGATAAACAATCAAGTTTATCAAGAGTATTACTAGGTGCGTTCATATAACAGCGTGTGTAAATGGATATAATTTTACACCTTATAAGTTTATATGCTTTCATGAGTCCCCCTAATGTGACCCATGATTCAATCACAAGAGGTTTGCTCGACAGACAAACTTTTTGACAATTGCAGCCATTTTGCTCCCAAATCGAATTGACATCCGTTAAATGTGTTGTTTCTATGCGATTTTTCGAAAAATATTAGTAGTAGAAATGGGAAGCAATCAGTTTACAAATACCCGATAAGTACTGAACTGCATAATTCCTTAGAACATTTATTTTAATTTTATGATGAATTTATTAAGTATGCCATATGGTCTGACAAAAAAAAAAAAAAAATAAAAATGAAAGAAAATGGCTTATTGTCTTAGAACTTTATATTCTGATCTAAACTTTGACAGAAGAGTTCAGCTTTTATGCGGTCCTGCTACACAGGGAGTATTCACCTTTTTATTCTGGAATTTTGGAAAGATCCTTTACGTTAAGTATTCATTGAAGTGTTCCGGATAAACCGTTAATTTAGAATATTCTGACCACGATTGTGTGATACTACCTCACGAGGTCCGAATATACATAATGTTCAAAATATAAACCTATTCCCCATATTCTTAAATGGAGGCGAATGTTCCGGACATACGGTGAATAAGTTAACATGCTCAATGAGTACATTTCGTTATGGCATCTTCATTAATTACTAATGTCATTTTTACGTGAATCAATTTACTAGTCGATTTTTTGACGTTGAACAATGGATTTTGAAGTGGTTTAGGTTTCGTATGTTCATAGGTTTACGAAAGTGCACGCTTCCTTGTTGTCCGTACTTTTCATAAAACCTATGTTAGCCATGTTTTTTTTTTTATGTTTAGCCACACTAATTTTTCAATATCGTCCTATCTCAAAACATTTTTCAAAAACTTCCCATTTCATGATTTGTCACAAAAACGCCCTATATTAGAATTAGATTGAAGAACGCCTCATAATGCTTTACATTAACTCCCTCTTATGTTAAAATGCATTGAACTTAAGGGCGAATTAATGGTGACTTATAACCATAAAGCCATAACCAGATAAAACAGCTGATCGAACCTACCTTATGGAAATAAATGTAATCGATTAATGGTGCCATACCATAAAGCTAACTCGCTTACATTGATTTCCTTAAGGCAGGTTCGATCAGCTGTTTTATCTGGTTATGGCTTTATGGTTATAAGTCACCATTAATTCGCCCTTTATGCTTATATAGGGAGTTTTTGAAACAAATTTTGATATAGTGTATTTTTGAATAAAATTCGAAACCAACATAATAGCTCTTTATTAATTCACGAAATATTTAGTAGAAAATCAATTATTTCCTCCAAAACCTGTTGGCATTTACAAATTTATTATCACTACTAATATACTACCAAAGGTATTTTTCTACTACAATTTTCGTTAAAGGGATAGAATTATTACCCGTTTTTCTTACTTCGTAAAAGCAACCCGTCCATTGAAGAACAAACCTCTAGTAATTGAATCATGATGTGACCATATAAATCGTTCCCAAGATGGTCGGGCTAGAACCTTAAAGGTGCTGTGTTACCGGAGCGTACCGGATCTGTATCCGGTAAAAGACCATCACTACGATATCACTTCCCAAAGCTTTCGGGAAGCAGCCTTATCGCTACAAGAACAACAACAGGCGAAACACAATGACAACATATTTATCGCCTTCGGTGATAAAGTTCTGTCGGACGCGAAGAAATGTTCGAGCGATTTCTGTCTGCAATACATGTTGTATCCTTCGAGTTACAGGGGAAGAGGGCTAGCCAACTGATGCGCAGATAACCGCATCGACGCTTTGCTCAGCATCTATGCCAATGTAGTTCGAAAAGTCATCGAGAGCTAAACCTTTAAGAACCCTGTCGATGTTAAAATGAGGGATTCAGCTCGCGTGCGTTTTCCATTTGTCGCTGACCACGTGCTAGGGCTGCGTCGCTATTAAACCTGCGAAACAAGCTAACCAAGGAAAGGAATGGTACCTGATTTCCCTACTTTCCACAATAGCGCTAGCAGCCAATCGACTAAATTTGTAACTGAATCATTATAAATCCCAACATGGGACAGTATTCGTGGCGCTTGACTTGTCAAAGGACTTTGCAACAATTGTTACTAGAAAAGCTTGTGGAATCATTATCTTTTCTTTTAAGGTAAACAATTATCCGCCTTGCAGGTGTCTTTGAAGTGGACATAAAACACGTAGGAAAATAAATAGAAGAAGCAGCACACCTCAAATTTGATGAAAAGCTTGGTCTTAATCTCTTCGGATGTATAACTTGTTAAACTATTGTTATTATTACGCATTATACTGCTATATATACAATTATTAAACGAACATAATAAAGTTGATATTTCCATTTCTATTATACCTAAGGAGAAGAAGGCAAACTCTTCTCATTTGTAGAGTGCCACTTTCATTTTTTTCAGCCAAACTTTTGACGGGTGTACGGTAACCTGGGTCCATTTGTATGGACGAAAGTTAACCGATATCGCGCCATCGATTTTTCGATTGGATTTAGGCTCAGGAAAAAAAGTTCCACAACCTAAAAAAATAATTTTCGAGCCTGCGAAAAAAAATGGCGAAAGGGTTAATATTTCGACCAAAAACTCCCCAAAACCCAAAAAATATTTTTTTTTTCAAAAAACTGTTATCGCCAACGTTTTTACAACAGTTATTTGATTAACCCACCAGTCTAGCTTAATGCCTTTGGGTAAGAATTTTATAAATTTTTTAATCGGGATTACTTCGGAACAATTTCGACACTTTTTTCGGGACTCCTTTACGGATAATATCGGAATTATTTCTGTGTGATTTCTGATGGTTTTTGAAATAATTTTAGAACTATCTCCGGATCACCTTGGAGTTTTTTTTGGATTTATTTTGGGATAATTTCGCGATTGTTCAAATGGTATCGGGGTTATTTCGTGATGATTTCGAGATGTTTCAGGGATTATTTCGAGACTATTTCCGGATCTTATGGGGCTTGTTTTTGCGTTAATTTTGGCATTATTTCGCTGCAGTTTGGGGAATATTTGGTGATTTTCGTTGGGAATATTTTGGTACCTTTTAGGTATAATTTCAGGAATGCTTTCAGAGCAGTTTAGAGATTATTCTTTCAAGGTTGCCTTCGCGAATATTTCGGAACCTTATCTGGATAATTAAATAAATGCTTTCGGGATAATTCAGGAATTATTTTTGAAATTATTTCGGGGATATTATGTCGTCTCGTGGTTGAGTTCAGGATGATTCCGAGATACCTTGGTACTGTTTTGGAGTTGCTTTAGGTATCATTTCCGAATTTAGGAATCTTTCCGAAGAGAGTTGGTTTTATATACATTAGAGACAACTTCGGGATAAATACGTGATTATTTCACAGGATCATTTCGACATTTTGGATTGATTGGGGACATGTTTTCCGAATCATCTCAGGATGATTTGGATAAAAATACTCGTTTGAAAATAAAAATCAAACAATTTCAATCTATTTAATTTTTTGCTTTATTCAGCATTAGTTTAATTACAATTTAATACTTTTTTGCATTTACATTTTTGATCATTAATACTAACTTACTAGATACCTAAATACAAGAGTTTTGTCACAAAATTTTCATCAACTTAACGGTGCAATTTAGTGCGCTTTATTTAGTTTGAATTAATTAATTCTCTTCCCTTAACAATTATTTTTAATGCTAATTTGTATATCATGATTTTTTCTTTTAATATTAATTACATTTATTTTTTAAGCTTTTTAATCTCACTTCGAAGCGTTTAAACGAATTATAAATTTCGGCTACATACTAATTATACTACGATAAAGTTCTTAATTTATATTTTTATTTGTTTTTAACAGCACATTTTCCTATTTATTAAAAATATAAATAGTGCTTTTAAACATGTCTTACATACATATAAACGCTGCTTTTAGCTTTGCGGATTATCCACAATAGTTTTTACTACCAGCTTTTTTAAATTGTCTTCTAAATACAGTAGCGGCACACAAATTCAGTTTACTATGAATTACAAGCTTTTCAGAGCATAGTATGCTTGCATACCTAATTAGTTCGCCGCCGCTGTATCAATGTTGATATATGAATCTTCCATGCATTACAGAATGAACAAGGCAGTGTAAATAATTTGAAAATAGTTAATAGATGAATCCGCGCATTTTATATTTTTTTATTAAAGTCTAAATTGTGTTAATTCAGTATATTAATCAGTCAATTATCAAGTGAGAGCTTTGGTGAAATTTAATCTGGGTCAACGGCAAATGCGTATTTCTACACATCATTACTATGCAACTGGTCAACATATACAAGAAATGCTTAAGCGTTATTCCATGTCAATTTGTATGCGCTTTCCATTGACGATGATTCTAAATACATATATTCAAAATATCCACAATTTTACAAAATAAAAAAATAATAATAATAACATCATGGTTGTTCCAATCATGATATAACTTCTCCTAGGCCTGCTCTTTAACATTAATTGTATCAATAGCTATGATTTTTATATATTTCAATAATTTTAGCTCTTCAATTAAAGAAATTCGTACTGAAACTCTCGTATGTTTTCTTTAATGTTTTTGTTTCTGTTTTAACTGTTATTCTTCATTATCGAAAACCAAAAATTTTCCGGACAGATAACGTTATGAAAAAAAATGTTTTTATTCCATTTGGGTAGCAGAAAAGTAATAAAGAAAGTAATGGCTTTAATAACTAAAAGAAAAAATATTTCAAATTTTTTTGATAATGTTAGTAAAAAAATTGGATTGAATAAATTTTTTATATTTTATACTCATCCATTAGTGAATCAATTTTTTAAAATATTAATAATCTGCATTTTAATATTTAACAAAGTGGTTGTGTTGTCAACATATTTCCATTACATAAAAAATACGTTCTTCTAATTTTTCCCAAATTATTTAATAAATTTAATTTGAAAATTGCTGAAGAAAATTGTTTTCGTACACTAAGCAATACGGGTACTATCCGATTTACAACAACAAAAAAAAAAACGAAAACTATTTAAGTATATATCGATTGCTCGGTGGAATATCACCATATCTCAGCTGCCGTTTCAAAAATGCAACATCTTACCAAACACCAAACTTCTGACAAGCACTCTATATGAGAAATTGCTTGAATATTGCCCTACTTGAGTATCTTTTTAGAAAACGCTCTATCTCACAATTTGTTTGAATAACGTACTGTTTTAGATTTCGTTTGAATAACCCCCTCTCGCATATTTTGTTACAAAAACGCCCAATCTCAGCATAAAATCAGTACATTTTGTGTTAAGATGGAGCGTCTGTGAAACAAGTTCTGAGATAAGGTGTTTTCAACCAAATTTTGAGAAAGGGATTTCTTGAAATAAATTTTGAAATAGGGCGTTCCTTAATGAAATTCTGAGAGCGTACTGTACTTCAAAATAAGAAAAATTATCTAGAAATTTCAAACGAATTCGTAGATAGGGCGTTTTCAAGCTGGTAGCCGAGATAGGGTGATATACAACTCAGATGTCCATATATAACTTTTTCCCAGGGAGTTTTTCTTCATTTTCATATGAAAATATATGAAAATCAGGAAAAACTCTCCGGAATATTTATTTATAATTGAGTCGATGGTGTTACGCCAATAAATTTTTTAATTTCAATTTCAAACCAATAGGGAAGGGGCTTTAGATCCTTACTCTAGATTTTGGGGACATTTTGAATATATGCTGAAAATATCACACCAAATATTTCTTAGTAATCTTTTTATATACATATGATAAAACAAAAACCAATTAAAGTTTAAGTCGCTCTTGATGGTTAAGCTTATGTTGAAGTTCATATTTACATATATGTATATGTTTGTATATATGGCGCTGGGATAGTTTTAATAATTTAATTATAAACTTAAAATAACATAGTCAGTATATTTACCTTACATTAATAATAATTTGAACACTTTACAATAATGCCGAAATAAAAGTAAGCAATTCCTATGGAATTTCTCAATTAAAAACAATTACAAATTATGAAAAAGAAATTTTGACTAATAAAATGACGATAAAAGCACTTGGCGATTTGTAATGGGCTTAGTACTAAGTGAATAAATGTGAACTTAAGATGAACTTGTTCTTAAACTTAAATAATATTCTTATACATATATAGAGCTCAACTTAAAAAATATTCGTACATAAATTTCTTATATATTTGAGGCTATCAGGCGAGCACGACTATCAGCTTTAAAATGTTATATTTTTTACACAGTTTAAAAATACACAAGAGAAAAATTATTTTTTAGCAGCCAAGTTGATAACTAGTCGATGTGAAAACCCCAATTGCATATTTACAGTTTTTTTTTAGTTTGCAAAACAGTCACTAAATTAATGAGATTATATTAACTTAAAAAAATAACAGCACACTAAAAAAAAATATCTAAACTTAAACGTTGATTCTAACATACTCTATGTATCAGAAGGATATGGCATATTTTTAGTAGAGAGTGCTGAGTCTTATCAAAGAGAACAGAAATTTTAATTTGTTCTGTAGACGAGTCTCAAATGCATAAGCTTGGTTTTCACTAGGTCAAATTTGTATACAAACTTGACCATATCAATAAAATGACATGTATTACAACATCAAATGCATTTGTCAAAAAATGCTAAATGTTTTGTTTTGACTGCAAAGTAACAATTAAACTTGACCACTAGGTGGGAACGGCAATTGCCCGACGGCATGGCAAATTTGGCATTAAAATTTCACTTGCTAACATGTTGGCAATTTATTTTCAATTGCTAATTGGCATAATAAATAATGTCTTATCATGTGAAAAAACAATGAAACGGGTTGTGAAATAAATGAACACAAAATTTTAGCGCCAGTTTTGACAACGGAGCAGTAATGTGACATAATGAAGCGGCTTTGCCTCAAATTAGCAGCGGCAATTTTCATTTCATTACGGCCACCGTGGTGTGATGGTAGCGTGCTCCGCCTATCACACCGTATGCCCTGGGTTCAACTCCTGGGCAAAGCAACATCAAAATTTTAGAAATAATTAGAAAACAATTTTTCTAAGCGGGGTCGCCCCTCGGCAGTGTTTGGCAAGCGCTCCGGGTGTATTTCTGCCATGAAAGCTCTCAGTGAAAACTCATCTGCCTTGCAGATGCCGTTCGGAGTCGGCATAAAACATGTCGGTCCCGTCCGGCCAATTTGTAGGGAAAATCAAGAGGAGCACGACGCAAATTGGAAGAGAAGCTCGGCCTTAGATCTCTTCGGAGGTTATCGGCCTTACATTTTTTTTTTTTAATTTTCATTTCAGTCATTTTGACCTAATCAAAGAGGACAAATACAATAAAAGCCGTCACTCGATATTTTTTTGGCATTTACTCGATGTATACTGAGAGGTAGTCGCTACTTTTTTTTTGGGCGAGATGTTTATAAATGTCTTCTATACATTTTGTAGGGTATTTGTGTTTACTTTTTGACTGTATTTAATTAATTTATTTAATTCTCTTTCCAAAAATCATAGTTACACAAGGGGCATACACTGCATGGATAAATGCGAGACAATTAAAAATGTCCCTCTCAGAAAATATTCGGCATCAATTTTTTCAATTTCCAGCGAGATACTCGCCACAAAATAACGAGTGACGGCTCTTATTGTATTTATCCTCTTTGACCTAATGAAAACCAAGCAGTATTGAATAAAATCCTTTAAATTACAACAGTGGTGAAATGGTTGAATCTGGTTAACGCTAGGTCAAATTTTAGCGAAAAGTTGTTATATTAATGTTAATTACCTAGGGCCCTATTCAGTAACTGTGAGTTTTAAAATGTACACTTTTTCTTCATATAATTTGTATGAAGGAAAAATGTACATTTCAAAACTCATAGTTACTGAATAGGGCCTCTGCTTTATCGTCAGAGTAATATGAAATAGTGGAAACCATGGCGGAACCATACAAGGTGGCAGCACTGTGACATTTATGAAAACATAAATAAAAATTCCACGTGCTTTGTTTTTGGAAATTAATGTACCTATGTCAAAATCACCGGAAGTTGAAGTGTCAAATTATATTAAAAAAGTACCATCAGCTGATTTCCGGCCATCACCTGTTCCTAGTCCCGCCATGGTGGAAACGGTGAAATAAACGAACACAAAATTTTAGCATGGGTTTTGACAATTGACTGATTTATCCACATCGAGTGAGTAATGTGACATAATAGATACTACTTCCTCCTAAATCACAACTGTGGTGAAATGGTTATCTCTGGTTGACACTAGGTCAAATTTTGAAACAAAAGATTTTATTTGGATGTCAACGACTTGTCGTAAGGCGGCAATCCCCGTGTGGTGGTAGCGTGCTCCGTTTACCACATAGAATATCCTGGATTCAACTCCCGTGCAAAGCAACAACAAAAATTTAGAAACAAGTTTCTTCAATTCAAACAAAAAAAAAAAAAAAATTAAGTGGGATCGCCCTCGGCAGTGATTTGACAAACACTCCAAACTAAATTCTGCCATGAAAAGCTTCTCAGTGAAAACCCATCTGCATTGGAGATGCCTTTCTGACTCGGCTTAAAACATGTAGGTCAAGTCCCGCCAATTTGAAGGAAAAATCAAAAAGGAGCACGACGCAAATTGTATATCGTGTCTTTTATTTTTTTACTTGTCATACGACGTCAAATACGTCTTTTTTGACTTCAAAGCTTTCATTGAAATTGCAAATTAGTAATAACGGCAATTGCACTTTAATATGCCAAATTTTGACACAAAAAATTTATTTTCCACATGTGCAAATTTATTCCATTTGTAGTCGGCCTTTCATTTTTTAAAGCCACAGCAAGTAAAACAACTGGAAATGATAAGACGGTGCATGAAATAAATGAACACAATGAGGTGATTCACTTAGGCCCACTTGCAGAGCGGCAAGTTAAGTTTTTAGCTCAGAGTTACGCCGACATGTCATACATTTTTGACAATTTTTTTAAACTAACTCCAAGGCGAATTTATACCAGGTGGTGGCAAAGTGAATTCAATCAATTCGCCGTGCAGATGAATGTCAAGTCAAAAGAAAATTTTCATAGATTTCGATTAAGTGACATTTTGTTTGACAAGGCTTTGTATGGAAAATTATCAAGAAGAAGCAATCAGTCATTTTGACCTAATCAAAGAGGACAAATACAATAAAAGCCGTCACTCGTTATTTTTTTGGCATTTACTCGATGTATACTGAGAGGTAGTCGCTACTTTTTTTTTGGGCGAGATGTTTATAAATGTCTTCTATACATTTTGTAGGGTATTTGTGTTTACTTTTTGACTGTATTTAATTAATTTATTTAATTCTCTTTCCAAAAATCATAGTTGCACAAGGGGCATACACGGCATGGATAAATGCGAGACAATTAAAAATGTCCCTCTCAGAAAATATTCGGCATCAATTTTTTCAATTTCCAGCGAGATACTCGCCACAAAATAACGAGTGACGGCTCTTATTGTATTTATCCTCTTTGACCTAATGAAAACCAAGCAGTATTGAATAAAATCCTTTAAATTACAACAGTGGTGAAATGGTTGAATCTGGTTTACGCTAGGTCAAATTTTAAGCCAAAAGTTGTTATATTAATGTTAATTACCTGGGGCCCTATTCAGTAACTAACTGTGAGTTTTAAAATGTACACTTTTTCTTCATATAATTTGTATGAAAGAAAAATGTACATTTCAAAACTCATAGTTACTGAATAGGGCCTCTGCTTTATCGTCAGAGTAATATGACATAGTGGAAACCATGGCGGAACCATACAAGGTGGCAGCACTGTGACATTTATGAAAACATAAATAAAAATTCCACGTACTTTGTTTTTGGAAATAAATGGACCTATGTCAAAATCACCGGAAGTTGAAGTGTCAAATTATATTAAAAAAGTACCAATCAGCTGATTTCCGGCCGTTACCTGTTCCTAGTCCCGCCATGGTGGAAACGGTGAAATAAACGAACACAAAATTTTAGCATGGGTTTTGACAATTGACTGATTTATCCACATCGAGTAAGTAATGTCACATAATGGATACTACTTCCTCCTAAATCACAACTGTGGTGAAATGGTTATCTCTGGTTGACACTAGGTCAAATTTTGAAACAAAAGATTTTATTTGGATGTCAACGACTTGTCGTGAGGCGGCAATCCCCGTGTGGTGGTAGCGTGCTCCGTTTACCACACATAATATCCTGGGTTCAACTCCCGTGCAAAGCAACATCAAAAATTTAGAAACAAGTTTCTTCAATTCAAACAAACAAAAAAAAAAAAAATTAAGTGGGATCGCCCTCGGCAGTGATTTGACAAATACTCCAAACTAAATTCTGCCATGAAAAGCTTCTCAGTGAAAACCCATCTGCATTGGAGACGCCTTTCTGACTCGGCTTAAAACATGTAGGTCAAGTCCCGCCAATTTGAAGGAAAAATCAAAAAGGAGCACGACGCAAATTGTATATCGCGTCTTTTATTTTTTTACTTGTCATACGAAGTCAAATACGTCTTTTTTGACTTCAAAGCTTTCATTGTAATTGCAAATTAGTAATAACGGCAATTGCACTTTAATATGCCAAATTTTGACACAAAAAATTAATTTTCCACATGTGCAAATTTATTTCATTTGTAGTCGGCCTTTCATTTTTTAAAGCCACAGCAAGTAAAACAACTGGAAATGATAAGACGGTGCATGAAATAAATGAACACAATGAGGTGATTCACTTAGGCCCACTTGCAGAGCGGCAAGTTAAGTTTTTAACTCAGAGTTACGCTGATATGTCATACATTTTTGACAATTTTTTTAAACTAACTCCAAGGCGAATTTATACCAGGTGGTGGCAAAGTGAATTCAATCAATTCGCCGTGCAGATGAATGTCAAGTCAAAAGAAAATTTTCATAGATTTCGATTAAGTGACATTTTGTTTGACAAGGCTTTGTATGGAAAATTATCAAGAAGAAGCAATCAGTCATTTTGACCTAATCAAAGAGGACAAATACAATAAAAGCCGTCACTCGTTATTTTTTTGGCATTTACTCGATGTATACTGAGAGGTAGTCGCTACTTTTTTTTTGGGCGAAATGTTTATAAATGTCTTCTATACATTTTGTAGGGTATTTGTGTTTACTTTTTGACTGTATTTAATTAATTTATTTAATTCTCTTTCCAAAAATCGTAGTTGCACAAGGGGCATACACGGCATACACGGCATGGATAAATGCGAGACAATTAAAAATGTCCCTCTCAGAAAATATTCGGCATCAATTTTTTCAATTTCCAGCGAGATACTCGCCACAAAATAACGAGTGACGGCTCTTATTGTATTTATCTTCTTTGACCTAATGAAAACCAAGCAGTATTGAATAAAATCCTTTAAATTACAACAGTGGTGAAATGGTTGAATCTGGTTTACGCTAGGTCAAATTTTAAGCCAAAAGTTGTTATATTAATGTTAATTACCTGGGGCCCTATTCAGTAACTAACTGTGAGTTTTAAAATGTACACTTTTTCTTCATATAATTTGTATGAAAGAAAAATGTACATTTCAAAACTCATAGTTACTGAATAGGGCCTCTGCTTTATCGTGAGAGTAATATGACATAGTGGAAACCATGGCGGAACCATACAAGGTGGCAGCACTGTGACATTTATGAAAACATAAATAAAAATTCCACGTACTTTGTTTTTGGAAATAAATGGACCTATGTCAAAATCACCGGAAGTTGAAGTGTCAAATTATATTAAAAAAGTACCAATCAGCTGATTTCCGGCCGTTACCTGTTCCTAGTCCCGCCATGGTGGAAACGGTGAAATAAACGAACACAAAATTTTAGCATGGGTTTTGACAATTGACTGATTTATCCACATCGAGTAAGTAATGTCACATAATGGATACTACTTCCTCCTAAATCACAACTGTGGTGAAATGGTTATCTCTGGTTGACACTAGGTCAAATTTTGAAACAAAAGATTTTATTTGGATGTCAACGACTTGTCGTGAGGCGGCAATCCCCGTGTGGTGGTAGCGTGCTCCGTTTACCACACATAATATCCTGGGTTCAACTCCCGTGCAAAGCAACATCAAAAATTTAGAAACAAGTTTCTTCAATTCAAACAAACAAAAAAAAAAAAATTAAGTGGGATCGCCCTCGGCAGTGATTTGACAAATACTCCAAACTAAATTCTGCCATGAAAAGCTTCTCAGTGAAAACCCATCTGCATTGGAGACGCCTTTCTGACTCGGCTTAAAACATGTAGGTCAAGTCCCGCCAATTTGAAGGAAAAATCAAAAAGGAGCACGACGCAAATTGTATATCGCGTCTTTTATTTTTTTACTTGTCATACGAAGTCAAATACGTCTTTTTTGACTTCAAAGCTTTCATTGAAATTGCAAATTAGTAATAACGGCAATTGCACTTTAATATGCCAAATTTTGACACAAAAAATTAATTTTCCACATGTGCAAATTTATTTCATTTGTAGTCGGCCTTTCATTTTTTAAAGCCACAGCAAGTAAAACAACTGGAAATGATAAGACGGTGCATGAAATAAATGAACACAATGAGGTGATTCACTTAGGCCCACTTGCAGAGCGGCAAGTTAAGTTTTTAACTCAGAGTTACGCTGATATGTCATACATTTTTGACAATTTTTTTAAACTAACTCCAAGGCGAATTTATACCAGGTGGTGGCAAAGTGAATTCAATCAATTCGCCGTGCAGATGAATGTCAAGTCAAAAGAAAATTTTCATAGATTTCGATTAAGTGACATTTTGTTTGACAAGGCTTTATATGGCAAATTATCAAGAAGAAGCAATCAGCTGATGGGATAACTACACCTGCCCTGCAAAAATCGTTCGATCATGTGGTCCACTGGAGTACTTACCATTATACTCCACTGTAATGCAGCAATGGACCAACTCATGTTTCTACACGAACATATTGTTAGCCGATCATTGCTCGTTTTTAACAATTGTAATCACTACACGATGCTTATTGGATTGTGGGTATTCCATGGATTACTGTGACGTAAAGCGGAGCTGGAGTATATGGTCCAGTCCTAGGACATCGCAATGTTAATTGGACCATATTTTTTGTATGAATTGTGGTTAATTTTGGAGCACTCGGTTGGTCCAAAGCATTTTTGCAGGGTGGTACTGAATTTGCCTTCACTAACTCTGAGCTAAAAAAATAACTTGTCGTTCTGCAAGTAGGCGTTACTGCTTTATCGGCCTTATGCTTAGTTTTTACTATTTCAAGTTTGACCACAAACTTGGCCATACCAATGAAAACGGCCTGTCATACAACATTAAATGCGTTTCCCGTCCGTTGTGACAATTAAGATGACCAATAAGTGAAAACGGCAATTGCTCAACGGTATGGCGGATTCAGCATTCTAATTTTATTTGCTTACATGTAAGCAATTTGTTTTCATTTACCAACAGTCCTCCTATCAATAAATAGTGCAAAGCGTGTGAAAAATTGGGAAATGATGAAATGGGTTGTGGAATAAGTTAACACACAATTTTAGCATGGGTTTTGACCACACACTGCTTTACGGACTTCGAGACGGTAATGTGACATAATGGAAACTATTTTGCCCAACTGGCGATCGGGTCAGTTTTGGCAGATTTTGGTGCAGGTCATTTTGACCCAATGAAAACCAAGTATTAGTAATCATGTGACAAAATGAAGATGCAATCGAGACAATTTAAAATTTTGTTGTGCAACAAATAACGCCGTAATAGCATTTTTTTCTGGCATAAATTCAAAATCTTTAAAACAACCAATCCTTTATATCTTTACATTTTTTAAGAGTATACATATATATAACCTAAAAGAAATTCAAAATTATAGATTTTTATAACTCGATTTCTGCCATGGAATGGTCAATATAGTTAAACTGACTAGTTGCTGAGAAAATAAAAAATTTAGGAAATATGTATAATATAAACAAAAAAAGTTTGCAATAAATATTTAAAAGCTTCTTGCTGTTAAAGTTTTCTGCCACTCCTTTACCGATACATTGAGTTATGCAATCAATATAAATAGCATAATAAACCTTGTCTCACCTTCACTTTTTAAATATTTTGTAACTAGTTTTATTTGTTACATATTAACTTAAAATGCATAGTTACGTTTTTATCACAATTTACCGTTAGAATTTTCTAAATCATAGTTGGAATCATGCGTTATTTAGTACATGCTTATACACACAAATATGTATAACTAACGGTATTTCTTTTCTTTAATTATTAATAATAAAAAAGTATCCGTATCAAAAATATCGGCGGAAATTAACTTATATATAGTTACACAGTTACTTTTACACACACAAGCATAACATTTCTAAAAACACATACAAATAAAATAAAAAATTCAATTCTTGATGATTTAGATTAAAAAAATTACATATAAAAAAGAGTGTGATATAAAAATAAGCTTAAAATACAACTAAACAAATGAGGTTATGCTAAACAAATTGATTATGAATTTACTGTACAATAAATACTCAGTTCAATGCCGCTCATCACTTCAGCATCAAGAAATTTTCGGGTCATATAAAATTTTTACACATAATAGTTATAAATGTAATTTTAAAACACTTTAAAATCTTGCACAAAATTTACATACTTAAACAGTGTGCAAAAAAGTCGGCCGATGAATATTTTAATTACATAAAGCTAAAAAAATAAAAGCTAAATATAATATAAATAAAATATAAATAAAAACAATATTAAAAAATAAATAAATCTAGTTTAAATTTGTCATACGACGTCAAATGCCTTTGCAGCCTGTTTTTACTAGAAAGTTCAACTAAAATGTCAAGTGAAAGGAGAAATTGCCCACCGATAGCAAATATGGCATGAAAAAATTCATTGACAACATGTCGGCAATTTGGTTTTTTTGATTGGCCAGTTGGCAAACCTTCAATTTATAATGCTATAGCATGTGAAAAAATTGGAAATAATGATATAGGATATGATATAAATGAACATAATGTTCGATGTTAATTTATACACGTGTCAGTTATTTGACACCATGAGAGCACATTTCATAGCAAATGACCATCTTGTCAATTTGAGGCCGTTTTTGCTGTCAGCTATTTTTTTGCACTATGAAAACCAAGCATAATGAATTGGACCTAATTAAAATCAAGTATTATTTTAAACAGAATACGGTTTATTGCACGGAATCAAATGAGTTTGCCGTTTGGTTTGACCACAAAGCGTCAATTAAAATGATAAATAACTAAACACGACAAAAGATTCATTTGAATGAAATGTGCAATAAATAAGCCCAAAATTTAAGGCTTTTGACACATAATGCCTTATTGGCTTCGAGTGATGCAAAAAGTTGAGCTTCAAAATGCCGATCCGTCAGTTTGCGGCAGTTTTCAATGTGTGCCTATTTGAAAAAATGAAAACCAACAACTATTAGTTCAAAATGACTGACATCAACAACGACATCAAACTGACCCGCTAGCCTTTATATATTATATTGCATATATGACTTCAAGTCGATAAAGCAGTGCATGTACAAACCCTAGCTTCAAATTTAGTGTTCGTTTATTTGCAGTTATTTCATATGATGTGGCCTCATAAATTTATGGGAAGCCAGTTGGCAAACGAAGTTTTAGGGCCAAATTTGACATACCGGTGGTCATTTCCATTTTCACTTAATTGTCGTTCTAATTGCCACATCGTAGTCAAAACAGAGTGCAAACGCAATTGAGGTCTAATGACAAGACGTTTTCTTTGATATGACAAAGTTTGCTGTCTAATTTGACTCAGTGGAAACTGAGCACTCGAGTAATGAGTGCTCCCTTTCGCTTGGTTATGCCAGCAAATTTCGCTCAAACCAAGGTCAGGTTTGGTTGAGCTGGCCGTCAATAAAGACCTTACATAGGCTGAGTGTATATAGTGTTACCAGAAATCGTTTGACGACAAAACGGAATAACCCCAATAAGGTACCGGGACTTATGTATGTTACAGAATTACTCCATCCTCTTGGAAAATACTATAAGCTTTCTAGCACCTAGCTTAACTGATGCCTCGAGATCTGGCAGCTCTGCCGCCTCTTGCAGCTGGACCCTTGACCTCGCGAGCTCAGTACACGGAACGTGCTCACCCCGTTCCCCAACAGCTCGCAGTTCCTACATTTTCTGTTACTAGCGAGGCCTAACTTATAAGCATGTGATGCCAGAAGGCAGTGGCCAGTTGGTATTCCCATCGTGAGCCTTAAGTCTTGTCTCTTGAGAGATATATTTGTAACTTAGTGAGTCTAATGTGGTCATTTGCTCCAGATCTTAGAAATTTTGCAGCTCCGCGCTTTTGTCCACAGCTTTCCTGTTTGATGGATTATATACAACTCCTGTCTGACTGTATGCCCATCGTGAGCCTTAAGTCTTGCCTCTTGAGAGATTTGTGTAACTTAGCGAGTCTAATGTGGTAGGATTTGCTGCAGATCTTAGAAATTTTGCAGCCCCACGCTTTTGTCCACAGCTTTCATGCTTGATGGATTATATACAACTCCTGTCTCCTTTTGATTTATCCCACACAGATTGGGATGTCTACCGTTTTTATTCATCGAGCGCTACAACCTCCTTTGCCAACTCATCGGCCTTTTCGTTACCTTCTATCCCTTTATGAGCGGGAACCCAGTATAGATAAATGGCCCGGCCTTTGCGAAGTCTCTCCAATGCTTCTAGCAAACTTCTTGAGGAAGTACTGTTTGATATTATTGCCTTGATCGCCGCCTGACCTTCAATGTATATATTGACGCGGCTGCAGCTTAAGCACGCTTTCTCCAGAATTTACGCTGCTTTCTTCACGGCTACAAATTTCGCCTTAGAGATACTGCAGTGACCGAACAGTCTGTACCAAAGTAAATACAGAATTTTGTACTTTTGCAACAAAAATCCACTCTTAATAACTTATTTAGAAAAAGTGGATGCTAGTGCGATTCCTATCTCTTAACAAAAAATTGTAAGGACACTTTAGGTGGGAAACTTAAAAAAAAGACAATAATGGATTGTTAAAGGCCGGGACCGTTACACTATCTTCAATTGGCCCTTACTGGCACTTCATTTGACCAAACTCTTTCGGTGATATGTCATAAATGCCCCAAGCGTTTACCAGAATTGGTCGAAGGTTCTCAATCAAGTTTATGTAAAAAATAACTGAAATTTTTTCTATGAAAATATGACCTTAACAAGACTTTTGGCGAGCACTGTACCGATTTTGTGCATGTAATATAAAAGTGTTTTAAAAAAATTGTTTTAAAAACAGTGCAGAAAATGCACACAATCTGCGTATTTTTTAGCTACAGCACTTTTTTTTACTTTTTTTTTTTTTGAGTTTTTATTTTTTCCTATATATCTACTTATCCAAATTAATTTAAATAATTTAATTTGTATACTTTATTTTAAAACTCCGTTGATTGTCAGACGAATGAGGAGAATCCAGGCAATGGAGCCCTCGACCTGGCCATATTATTCACAATAATTTGACCACCATTGAGACTCATCACTGCGCTGCCTTCAGGCTCAGAATCCGTATAGCTGGAATAATTGCGCACCGGTTTTTGTTTTTTCCACGATTGTCGCAGCGAATCATTTACATTGGCATAATGATTGACGAACGAGTGCGGATCGGAACGTACGCTCTCGTTCTCACTCTCCGAATGCTGAAAATATGCAAAAGATGTTATAACAAATTGTAACAAAATTTCACATGCGATGTTAAAAAATGACTGTTGTTATTAAAATAAAGATAAAATAAAAGGAAGAGATAATAAAATGTTTGAAACAAAGCTAAATATAAATGTATAAAGTTTGAAGATGAGTCAGATATAAGTCATACAAGACAACTTTGCACTAAGTGCAAAAATATAGTAAAAATAAATGTTTTACCGACACTGAGAAACGATTTGCATTATAACTTGCCGAAAAAGTTATAGTTCACCGATAATTATGTTTCATTTGCAATAATATTTTACAATTGTTTACTGGTAATGCAACTCAAAATACATTACTCGTAAAATTTTACTGCCTTCTGCGCGCATTTTTCATGCCACCAGGATGATTTACACCGGGTTTAACATATAGCAAAACTTCATTCTTCATTTTAATTGGACCAAGTGATTCGTGATTCTCGAAGGCATTCAGTGGCTGCCACACAACCAAAGTATGAAAGCTACACAGGGATGCGCAAAAATACTCCACAAAGATAGTTACGATAGAAAAGGCTGACTTCTGATTCTCTATAGTAAACCCTCAAGTGTCTATAAACCGATTAAAATACTATGCAAAACACACTACCGCCACCACTTGGTATGAAGAGACGGCGTGGTACGGACGGAGACAACAAGTGACTCCCTACAAACCTCCACTCCCTCGGTTGCCATCACATACTTGAAAAATAAAATCTCAATACCCCCTCTCAATATTCCGATGAATGACTGGACTCTAATTTTCCAGGCCAAAGCGGGTAGAGGAACGCAAACGAATGCCAAAAACTCTAGACCAATAGCCTCGTATCCCTTATGAAAATCCAAATTAGGCCATTTATAACAGGGTCAAACTTCCCTAAAGCGTAGCTTGCATATAAATATAATAGGGAGGAACAATATAAAATTTGCCATCAACAACATAGAATTCAGCGCAATTTTCATATCCCTTCAAAGGGTGAGAGTAGGCAGCTAGATCTGAAAATGGACGCAGTTAATGCTGGGGAATAGAACTATGCAAGTAGAAATAGACACGTTGAAAACGTCCAGAACGAATGAACTAGAAATAATCCCATTACAACGGGATGCTACTTGAGACGATGTTGTTACCTCATTTTCAGGGTATTTCCCCCAACGTTAGATAAAATCGTACCGAGTTCCCTTAGTAGCCTGAGCCGCATCAAATGGACCTAATGTTAATTTCTCCTTTACTCAGTGGCACAGAACGTCGGATAGGCAGCACACTGAATTAAAAAGTTAGATGTTAGATACAGAGAATACTGGAATGAGAAGCAATATGATATAGTGGTATCCTAACTGATTTCTAAGGTGCCATGAGATACCAAACTATCTGTCACCCATTTTGAATGTTGGTGAGAACTTTAAAGAGAGTTTCCCTGGAGAAGGCATTTTGCAACCGTATATATCGCTGATTTATATGATCCTTGATCGGTATTCCGGCGGCCGCCGCGGTGTGGTGGTAGCGTGTTCCGCCTGCCACGCCGAAGATCCTGGATTCGAGCACCGGGCAAAGCAGCATCGAAAAATTTAGAAACCAGTTTTTTCAATTAGAACAAAAGGTTTTCTAGCGCCCCTCGATTTAGCAAACACTTCGAGTGTATTTCTGTCATTAAAACCTTCCTTGTATGTCGCGTCCCGCCAATTTGTTGGAAAAATTAAAAGAAGTACAACGCAAATTGGAAGAGAAGTTCGGCCTACTCTCCTCGGAGGTTATCACGTCTTGTATTTATCTATTCAGATCGGTATAGCTTCCCAAACATTCAAAAATAACCTTGTCAGAAATCTTAATTAGTTTCGAGTAGCTCGTATAGGGAGCTCTAAATAAATTGGCAGAGCCGTATCCGAATTTCAGGGAAACACAGTCATTACTCCTCGAACTCTCGGGTTTGGTGATGCATTGTTCATAGGTTCTGTATTGCTTTTGAGCCGAACTATTGGTTTTCGTCATAGCCGCGTGATGGAATATTGCTTATATTTTTCCCCATAGCTGAAATATGAGGACATACTCGTACATCACCGACCCCTTGATTGTATTATCAGCACAGCAAGTAGGAAAGAGGCAAAATTGCCTTATAAAATAAAAACTGACTGATAGTTTAAATGCTAACAGTTTTATCAGAAGCTAGTAAAATAGCATTACGTGGAAAATTTACTGATATCTGAAATATAAAAAGCAAAATTTCAACGGTAATGCAACTTGAACTGCATTATCAGAAAAAAGTAAAGAGATACAATTGCATTACAAGGGAGCATTTATTTATGGCTTAAATATTAACAGCAAAACTTTAATTGTAATGCAAATACATTCAGAAATTCAGTATGCTTTTTGGAATACACGGATTTTTTACTGCAACATGCCCCTATATGGTGTGTAGTATAGTAACTATTGAATATATCATACATGAAATAAATAAATAACAAAAAATATTTCAAAAATGTCTAAATATATGTAAGCTTTAATGAAATGATTCGGAAAGTTAGCGAAATTAGCTATTCTCTCTTTTTCAAATCTTAATTAACCCAAATCGCATATTTACATACTTATCTGATTTCCAAAGGATTTATCAATCTCAGCTTGAAAAAATAAATAGATATGAATAAATTTTAGTTCAATGGGGTATATCATGCGATTTTGGTGTAGTGGAAAATGAAAGCTTATCGATCGCTTAAAGGTATTTGTAAGATCGAATTTAAGCTATTTAAAGAAAAATCTTTGCTTGCGCTTTCATTTAAATGTTCCGTGGAAATTTACTAATTTTTCTTAATTTTTATTTTTTACGAATGAAGGTTTAGTTAACAAGAGGGTTCATTCGGGTTTTTATTTTCATAAGCTAAGTTTTTTTTAATAAAATATACTGGCCAATAAACAAAAAAAAATTATGCAAGTAGGTATCAACACTTTCTAAAAAAAACATAACAAAAGTAGGGTCATTAAATAGTTTGCGCTATACTCTTAAGCAACTACTTATCAGTTTAATCAACTAATCAATACTCAACTACTTAGTACGTTATACATAAATTTTATAGTCAGTGTCGGCAGGATTCCAACTCGGAATGAGACTTTTGTGCCCAGAGTAAAACTTTAATTTTAACTGATAATTGCTCTTTCAGATATATATCAAGTGGGTATATGAAGAGCTGAGTCGAAGATAAAACTATCTCGGCAGACAGTTCGGAAAACCTATCCTATTCTTATACGAATGGCGCAAAAAAATCTGTTTAAAAGCAAATTTTCCTTAAACAAAGGGTTGTTCAGGATATATTTTGATTTTGAAATTATTGTTACTCAGATTCATAAAACTACCTCTGACTTTAAAAACTATTTTCTATAGCCTTTATATGTTCTTGAGATACCTCGATTCGTTCGACATCTAGCGTAGATCGTAAGAACCCCACATTTTTGTTTTATATTTCCTATTAAAACACCTAGCAGAATTTAGCATAACAGATGATGGCACTTATCCTAAATCACTGCCTCCACCATACACATGTCCCGGATACTTTGTTGCTCTAGTCAATCCCTTGTAAGAGAAGAGCATAGTTTTGTCTGAGTATCTTTAACCACTGTCGAAGTAACTCTTTGAATATGTGGTCTCCTACGAAGTTACTTCTCACATATTTCTCAAAAGAAAGGCCTCCTTTTAAGCCCAAGAGTGTAGTGACCAATTCTTGGAGTACTCGTGGTACTGCGATAAGAGGGTGCAAATCCATAGCGGTTGTTTATCGGCGCCTTAGAGGGGGGGGGGGGAAGCTTTCCTACTAAGCGTTTTATACGGGTTTGTCCTGTTCCGCTTAGTCATTTATTCCTTTCATCATCTCACCCTCTTGGTTCCACTTTGTAATAGTCGTTGTCTTTCCAACTTTGTCCTTTTATTTGCATCCATTCTCCTCTAGGTATTCAAATTGGCATTTTCTTTTCTGTTTGTCTCCGATTTGCTATTTGTCTTCGTCTTCATATAATTTTTGTATCATCTGCGCAGTATTTTTCATCTTTGATTTCCTTTGCCCTTAATTTTCATCTTTATATTCGTCTTTCTATTTGCCTTTTTTATCTTCGTCCTCGTTTTTCTTTTGACCTCTGTCTTTATCATATTCTTCATATTAGAAAGACGTAGATTCGCACTCTAAACCAAAAAGGGCCACAACTCAAAAACATTTTATATCGATATATAAAACATAGGTTTTTTTGTCTTTGATAATCATGTTCAACTAAAAGACTACCGTCGAACTTATTTTTGAGATAATTTAGTTATTTTTGAGTTATACAGAAGCATTCCACCCTGATTTTGAGTTGTGACTCATTTAAATTTAGGAAGCGATTTGTTAATATTTGTCTTTGTTTCCATTTCATTTAGATTTCTCTTTCTCCTGGCCTTCTTCGTTGTTGTTGTTGTTGTAGCGATAAGGAAACTCCCCGGAGGCCTTGGGGAGTGTCATCGAGTTGAGGGACGGTACGTCCCGGTACCAAGCCCGACCATCTCGGCAACAATTTGTTATGACCACATGCGACCTTCTAGGACATCCCGCTCTCCCCCGCCTTACATCCATGAGGAGTTCGGGGTCGCCAGAGCCTCGGCTGTTAATGAGGCAGGATTCGCCGTTGATAGGTGAGGTTGACAATTACTTTTGGAGAAGCTATGTATTGCGCTGGCAATCTGAAAGGGCTGCGCTACACAAACCCCTTGAATCCGGTATTTTAGTCGCATCTTACGACAGGCATACCTACCGCGGGTATATTCTAAGCTCCTAACCCACTGGCCTTCGTCGTCGTTTTCATGTTTGCCGTTATCTTGACATTTTACTACGGACTTTGTGATCGACTTCATTAATTTCCGTCATTCTTTCTCTTTGACTTCGTGTTCAAATTTGCCTTCGTCTTAACTTTGTCTCTGTCCATGCTCTAGTTTACCTTTATACCTGGCATCGTGTTTGTGTTTCTAATGGCTCTCGTTGTCATATTGGTGTTTCAAATTCTATCAGTAATTTACTTTCGTCTTTTTCTTTCATCTTTGCCTTTTGTATCATATTTGTCTACGTGATATTAGGGTGATATTAAACTCAGTCGTTGCTATGCCTCGAAACGTTAAATAAAAATATTCTCTGTAAAAATTCTACATATTTAGATCCAGATTTATATAATTATTCTTCTTATTTTAAAATTACGTTTTACTATATGGGCCTACGTCTTTCCATTTTGAGTTCGCTCCATGCCGCAACAAAACAAAAAAAAATGTCACTGTATTAAAACAAACTCACTTGTGATGCCTCTGAAGAGCTCACCTCAGATGGCTTTTCCGTAACGCTACTATCATCAGGATTTTCATCGTAGCATTTCAAACTTTCCTCATCGCTATGATATGCTACAGACGCCGGTGAAGGACGTGGTGGACTTTTACCCAATTGCATATTAGTTGGCGGTCGATTTGATGATTTTTTACCCAGTGTACCTAATGCACTGCGATTTAAGGTACCAACACTATTTAAAGTGCCAGTGCCGACACCGTGGCGTGAACGATACAGCTCAAGTGCTAATTCTTGTCGTTCATCAATTGACATGGCCATAGATTCCTCGAGCGTTTTTTGCGCTTCCTCTGTAGGTGTAAACAAAAAAAGCCTTATTAAAAACGATTTTCTTTTACTAGTTTATATATTTTAAAACTTACGTTTATATTTGTAACTTTTGCTTTTCACACATAATACCGAAATAACCATTATAATGATGACAATAGATGTCGCTGCCAACGACACCATGAACCAAGTTTGTCGATAGAATGGTTTCTGTTGTAAATAACCATACTCCAGATGCAGCTTTGATGGTGTTAAAATGGAATCCTTGGAATAAGCGGGAAAGGAGATGCCATAACGATTATAGGCAATCACACGAAATGTGTAAGCAGTTGAAGGCAATAAAATTTGATAGCTAACGGTGAAATCTTGTATGGTACCGCTATTCGTTTGTTCGATTGTCTCCCAGCGGGAGTCGTCTATTTTGAAAAACAAAATTTTTTTTTTTTACTTTTGATGAGATTTTTAAGCACTTTACACTTTTACTACTGTTTATAAACTAATGAAATAAAGTACTATTCAAATATGTTAGGAAATCAAAAATTAAAGATTATTGTAAGGAAGAATCATATATTTTGTAAGTAAATATATTAATAAAATAAAACAAAAGAATTAATCAAATAAAACCATGAGTTCTAGTATGACATACATTTTCTTTTCACACCAAATCTCTTCCAGTACAAGATAATTCCCTATCCTTTAATATATTAGGCTTTCTCAAAAAAACTGCCAGATACATTAATACATACGTACATATACTATATACATTTTGTAATACTTACAAATAAAAGATGGTTCTCCTCTTTCTACTTAAGCGTTTTGCATAAATTTTGTAGGAAATTTTAGGGGAAGAAAATATTTATAAAATTAAAAAGCAATTCACCAGCATATTCCATGTTAATAATAATTAGTTTCTATTCGCTTTTACGAGGTCATATCTTACACGGTTAAAAATTTGAGCCTAAATATGAAACCACTCATCGGTTCAGATAATTTGTTTGCCCTTTTTATAGTAAAGTTCGGTATACAAATTGCAGATTTCTGCCAAATTTTTAACCGTGTAGCCGTTTGCCAAAGTATTTCCAAAAGTTTCGTATGATTGGCTTTCATTGGGTCAAAATGACTGACATAAAAAACTATCTCAAGCTGATATGTCACATTCCTGACTCAAAGTCGATAAAGCAGTGCATGCCCAAAACCCACGCTAAAATTTTGTGTTTATTAGTTTTACAACCCATTTCACGATTTTTTGTTGTTGCGCACACTTTGGCAGTAATTATTGACGGGACGCCCGGTTGTCAAACGAAAAAAAAAAATGCCAACATGTTAGCAAATGAAATTTGAATGTCAAATTTTCCATATCCATGGGCAATAGACGGTTTTACTTATTAGTCAATTTAATCGTCACATTGTAGTCAAAACGGACCTAGTGAAAACCATGCATAATTCGAGTATAACTACTACTTTTAGAGGATGGATGGAGTAAGTGAAAAAACGGTCTAGATAGTCATTCACCTAGTGACGGCATGCTGTTCAAGTAGCTCGCTACTACCGGGTGTTTGCGCCAAGTACAGCTTGGGAAGCCAAGGAAAATCCGTTTGGTCGTGACCTTATTTGCGAAAGCGACAATCTGGCAAGACTATTCCGCCATAGTGGGTTTAAGGACGAGATGGGCGGCTCTATTGACAGAGTATGACCACTGGAAGGACCAGTGCAAGTCTAAGATCCGGCGGATCGCAAAAAGTGGATTGTTGGCTGGGTTTGGGCTTCGTCACACTCCAATGATGAGGATGGTGCCCTTTCCTTTCTGGTTGATGTTCTCATGAAGACGCCATCACCAACATCTAAGAAATGCAATGGACGAAAAACAGAAAAATACCGAAAATAAGATAAGGTGGTAGTATAATCCGCCTATCACAAAGAAGTTCCTGGGTGCCAGTCCCGGGTAAAATAACATCAAAAATTTAGAAATTCCAAGTCTGCATGAAATATGTAGGTCCCGTCCCGCAAATTTGTAGGGAAAATTCAAATTGAGCACCACATAAATTGGAAGAGAAGCTCCGTCTAAATCTCCTCGAAGGTAAATCGATCCAGTATTTTTTTTTAGTCATGCAGATAAACACAATTTTGAAGTAGGAGAGAGACTACCTTGCCAATTACTATCGTTCATGTTATCCACATAAAGTCAAACCTCAACTAATGGAAGTAGTCTCATCCTATTTTCCAGTGACTGAAATACATTAACGAGCCATAATCGTAAAACTTACAACCGTATTGACTATGCTGCGATGGATGTTTTTGAGATGTGAGAACGACTCGTAGAGCTTGACGTAGAAATATTGCGCTGTCTATATGGGTTCGCTGAGATCGAATGCGACTAGAAGATAATGCTATGAATTAGGCTGGTTAGGCCGTGTAACGCGAATGACCTAAATTTCTCCGGCTCCGAAGGTATTCTTGTCGGTACACGCCTTTAGGGGAGCACAGGAAGACGGACCTTTGAAATCCGTTCAAAGAACCAAAAGGAACGGAATTTGGGCTTCCATGCTGATTCTAAGATTCCAGTTGGCAACAGATAACGAAGCAAAGAAGCGCAGGGGCGCGTTGTTCGATGGCGTAGCCCCGTTTAGACGGTGAAACACGAACTGTGTAACTTAGACTCACAGATGCAGGCAATAAGTTATTTTATACAAAACCTTAGAGGCAGTAGATACTCCCAACCCTAATAGAAATTATGCAGAAAAGCCTCGCGTTGAGTGTGACGATGAGCCAAGGTTGACTTCATTTCCGTAATGAGAAAAAAAAGGTTTTGAGACCAAGAAGAAATGTATAGTCAAAAACCGGTCTGTATTAACTTAACGAACGATTACTCTGCGCTTTCGGAGATGAAGAAGGTATTTACCTTTGGCCCATGTAAATAAGGATAAATACTTTCTGAGAAATACCAAACGTAGTACGGACGCGTCAGAGATACAAAACAAAAATCATGTCTATCGCTTTAATTTTAGGGACTGTAATACTCCAAGAAGTTACCCAATAAAAATTCACCTTGGACTACGGGACACATAAAGAGAATACGTTTTTGATTTCAAAGCAGCATGCAAATTGTTAGTAAAAGGTTTCGAACAATATACAGAGCACTAGAGTTAGCAAATATTTATGTAGCTGTGATTTTGTCGCATCGATTTAAGGATCACAGTTAATCAAAGGGACATCTTTGAAGAAATCGTCGTGATTATTCGCAATCACACTTAAAACTAATAGCTGTCACTGACACAATCATAGCTCTCGTCGTTGTTATAATGTGAATCAATGAGTCTGTGATTTATAGTAGCAGCAAACTACTACACATCCGGTGATTTGTGGTAATAGCTACTGCTAGATGTCACCGATAAATATCCCTCTATGTTGCACTTACTGTGATATCTAGCAGTAGGTGGCAGAAAAAATCGCGGATGCGGTGATCCATATTGTCGGAGCTAATTTTTCTACTGTGATTGGGTCTGCGTTTGCGATTATTCTTAAGCAAGGTTGTGAGCTGTGACCATATTGCTCGTCTATATGAAGTCGCGTATGAAAATCGCGGCGAGTGAAAGGCTATAGTCGCCGATCACCTTGTTCCACGAAATTTGCGCGATTTGCCAACTCAGTGTTTAATATCCCAAGCAAACTATCTAATATACCATCCCAGAAAAGGTATGCACTTACCTCGTTTTTTCGCTTCTATGTAATAACCCATTATGGGACCACGACCCGAAGGTCCATTGATCCAATGCATTTCCACGCTGCTCAATGTTTTTGTTAAAATCAAATCACGTGGTGCTACAGGCGAACCTTCCTGTGGGCCAGTGGTAACATTTTCACTAACAGCCGGACCATATTCAATCGTTTGTGCGCGCACCGTAAATGTGTAGGTGACTTCTTCCTCGAGATTTTGTACTTTCAAACTGATGCCCGAAACCTTTTGTTTGACCTGCTTGCTAAATTCTACAAAAATAATTTTTTTTAATTAAATACATATAACAAGCATTAAGTTTTTTTTAACAACTTACTCTCATTTTCTTCGGTTGTTTCATATGTGACAAGATATCCCAATATTTCACCATTTGGAAAACGAGGCGCATCCCATGACACCCTTAAACTTTGCATTGTTATCTCTTCGAAGCGTAAATTTAGTGGCGCACTCGGTAGACCTTGTAGCGTTTTCACAGTTATTGGAGCCGAGCGTGGTCCATCACCAGCCGGATTGAAGGCGAGTATTTGTATACGATACTCTGTAAATTTGTCTAAGAATACTAAACTATGCGATGTGGCAGTGGCGGAGACCACCTCAGTTTCTTCCTCCCATTTACGTCCTTCCTCTAGCTTCTGTGGTGAATCAATCACGAGATAAAAGATTTTATATCCCAAAAGATCACCATTCTGCATACTTTGCTTTGGCGGCTTCCAACGCAAACGCACCTCCGTGCTGGATATAGGCGCAGCATCGACAGCGCGTGGTTCACCGGTTGGCACCGCCTCGCCTACATACACAGCTACCGGTGGTGACGCTGGTCCAGGGCCTTGTGAGTTGAAGGGTAATACAACAATTTCATAATTACGATCTTGCTGTAGATCCGAAAGCACCACATTATTCACATTGATACCCATTACATCTGTTTTAGGTGTGGTTTGGAGCGCCGTGGGAAAATCTGCTAATTGTTGATAGAGTATACGATAACCACCAGTTGCTGCATCACCATTCCACGTTGAAGTCTCCAAAGCACTCCATTGCACGCGCACCGATGTCGTGGTAATCGGTACCACTTTCAAACCAGACACACCAGAAGCAGGCGCCGCTGGTAACGTACGCACCACAATACTTTCGCGACTAAAAGCGGATGGTCCCAGATCGTTGGTAGCTTGTATACGAAATTGATATATTGTATAGGGTTTCAAATTGGTTGCTGTATACGAAGTGAGTGCTGGGTCGACACGTTCTGGTAGTAACGACCAAGGTCCATCATTTTCACGCATTTGCACCGTATAGTAACGTAGTGGTGCAAAACCATCGCGTCCTGGTGTCCAACTGAAAGTTATTTGGTGTGCTTGCACCTGACTACGTGAAATTTGTGGCATCGAAGGTGGTTGCGGACGTTCACGATTGTTTGTTGTGTAAACAAGCGCCGATGCAGTCTTACCCCAACCAAGCCGTGTTTGTGCTGTAACGCTGAAAATGTAATAACGTTCGGCGAGTAGTTGCGTGGCGCGATATGTACGATCGGATGGTGGAAATTCACGACTGTAGTTCAAATTAGCGCTGCCATTAAGTGAATATGTAACTTGATAGGCGAGTATTTCACCATTAGGATCATCGGGTACATCCCATATAATACGCGCTGTTGAAAAGGATACATCCGGAAAGCTAACATTTGATGGTGCACCAGGCGTATCTTCGAAAGTTTGCACACGCACCGGTGGTGTACTTAAGGCACCATCACCAAGCCGCGTGAAAGCTAGCACTTGTATGTGGTAGACGACGAATTTCTTCAGCTCTGTAAGCGTGGTGGTGAAAGAGGCATTATTGGAGATGGTTTTGTGTAGCACATGACCTCCACGATTAGTGGCTGCATAGAAGACTTTGAATCCATCTATTTGACCATTACGGTGTTGCTTAGGCACTTCACCCCAACGTACAACAATGGTTGTGGAAGATGTGGCATTCGCTTGCACATCCAGTGGTCCATATGATGGTACAGCTTCGCGGGTCCGTTCAGTAGCTTTAGCACTTTGTCTGTTGGTAGGGGAAAGAATCACAAATGTGTAATTAGCTTGGTAAAAATAAATGAGAAATAAAACAAACGAATAATTAAAAATTCAGTCAAACTGCACTTCATGAGCTATGTATTGGGTACTTTAGAAAGGTTTCCATATAAAAGTAATGCACGCCTATTTCCAAAAACTATAAATGAAAGGTATATAAAAAATAGAGTTGAAGGCTCTTCATGAGGTCGCAGCTACTATAGACAGTTTCTCATATGAAAGCAATGATTGTTTAGCAACCCTCTTAGACATAGTGATTGTTTTCGATATAAGGTATTACTATGAAGTGTAATATTCCCGCGGTAGACGTACCTGCCGTATGAGGCACGAATCTAGATGGTTCGATGTGGTAATATCAAATCGTTTCCGAAATGGTCGGGCTAGTACCTTTATAGTGCTGATATCCGGAACGTACCGGATCAATATTCGCCAAAGGACCATCGTTGTCGATAATACTTCCCAAAACCAAAAAATAAAAATAAAGTGTTACGAAGCAGTCCTAAGCGACATCATCTCTAAGTCAAAAGGCGCCAGAATGGCAGCAACAACGAGATAAACTAGTACTACATCTCCAGAAAACGGCGCAGGAAAAAGAGGGTTGCTCAAAAGCTAATACTTAACATCTCAGGGCATGCAGAAAAGCAGGTTTGCGAAGGTCAATTAAAAATTAACGTCGGCACTTAAAGAAGGATTAAAAGAAGCGAACAAAACATTAACCAGTGCGACCTGACACCAGTGTTAGAATGCTTGCACACAGCAAATCAGAGGGGAAAACTTAGGTCAGCTGGCCCATTGTGATGTCACTGGATGTGCTAGGACCCTTTCTCTTTCAAATATTTAAGAAACTTAACTTATTTGTCCGTCTCACGAGGCATACAGTGCCTTTGATTTTAGTAAAGGCAACGAATTGCCATTTACTCCCATCAGACACTGGCCCTGAGGAGAAAAAATTTCATTCACCTGGTACTAAAGCCCAGCTTCCAGGTACGCCAATGTGACCTGGGAGCCCTAGCACTGCCGCGACGTACCGAGAGGCCAGTTTATTTGGCGATTGTCTGTAGTATATTCCGGAGAGGGTTTCCTGCCCGGTAAGTCTTTGCTGTCAGAGTAAATAAACTTGGATGTGGTCATCTTAGCTAGCAGCCAATGATCGCCCTCCGTTATGGCTTTTCAGACACCACAATGGTTGGGTAGACCGGAAATGGAAATGGGAAAACTCATTGCTATAAATACCATTAGCCACTAAATCTTGAGCCTTAACCTCACATTCGTGAATCCCTGTTGTTCCAGTGGAGATCTTGGTGTCTAGAGAGAAAGGTGGTTCGGTATGGCATAAGTTATTAGAATTAAGTATTCGGAAATGGTCCTAAGAATGTTAGCGTGTCTAAATCTAATGCCGCTTCAGAGCAGGTCTGCATTGAGTCCAACTGCATTAGAAGTTGCTGGGAGATTCGCACGTTGTTGTATCGGAACGAGATTGACGTAAAAAATTCATGGAAAAGGTTTCATGATAAAGCATAACCCAAATTTTTTTAAGGAAAGTTTCCTCCGCCCCGCATCTCTAATATGGATTCTCTATTATTTCCTAAAAAATATTTTAATTGACGTCGGAAAACGGTACTTACTTTGAACAGCCGACATCGTTGCATGCACTCATCACAACATCATACACCGTCCACTCTTCTAGTCCCTCCAACACATGTGAATTCGCTGTGTGATCCTCAATCATAACGCTCTTTGCTTGTACACGATTATCGCTCTCCAACTGACGATAACTAATATTATAACCACGCGGATTACCGAACCATTCTGTTTGTTGTAGCGGAATCCAGCGTACGCGCAGCTGTGTTGCGCTCATTGCACGCACCGTAACATTAAAAGGCGGATGCATGGGACGTGCTTGTATTGTTTGAAAATCTTTAGTCGGCTCTGAAGGTTGCGATGTGCCGACCACATTTGTAGCGCTCAACCGCAAGCGGTATTGTGTGAAAGGCATCAGCCCTGTAACTGTTAGGGTCTCTGCATCGGGATCGGATATTTCGCACACTGTGAACCAGGTCATATTGCGTGCCGTCTGCGCTTCAACTTTCCATTTTGTTATCGATGAGTTACCATCGAAACCTGGCGTAAATTGTAATACAACAGAGAAAGCTTCGATGTTCGATAGAGCTAAACTCGTAGGCGGGTGTGGCAACACCGGCTCAACACCCGATTGTATTGTTGCTGTCTTTGCTGGTCCTGCACCCACTTTGGTCCAGGCGCGTATTTCAAACCAGTAATGCGTGGTCGCTTGCAATTGCGTGACAGTGAGTTCTGTATCGTCAGCAGTTAAGTTGACTGACTTGAGTGTTTCAGCGCGATCTTTCACCTGATAACGCACACTGTAGCCGGTCAATATGCCGTTTGAATTTCGTGGTGGTGACCATAACACCTTCACTGAACGATCTGAGACATCATCGAAATGTAATGCCATTATTTCATCTGGAACATCTTCCAACGTTTTTACGGGTACTTTGAAGCTAGACACACCATCACCGGGATCGGTAAAACATAGCACAGTAATATTGTAGTCAGTGTATTTGTCTAAACCACTCATGATAGCCGTTTGCTCTGCTAATGGATCTAATAAGCTTGGCGGCACTGTCAGCATGCGCTCTTCAATGTCACGCGGCTCACCATCAATGATTTCAGTGCGCCATGCTTGAATTTTGTAACCCTGATTTATGCCATTGATTTGTTGTGGGTTGGGTGGCGTCCAATTGACACGTATTGACGTCGAATTGATTGCGTTGACTTTGACAAATGTTGGTGGTGCCTCAGGCACGCCCTCTTTGGTCTTTATCTTAGCACCTTCTGTATAAACACCGACACCCATATTATTATACGCTGCAATTTGTACGACATAATCCTTCCATGTGATAAGCTCTTGTATGAGAAATGTGCGTTGTGCTTCATTTGTGATATTCTGATATGTCCATGGTACGTTGTTGTAACCGAAGAGTCGATAACGAAGTATGTATCCCAATATTTGTCCGTTACGATGCTCCTCGAGTGGTGGTTGCCATTGTGTTATGATTTCAGACATTGAACGCGCTGAGCCGACAAAACCCACTGGTGGTCCCGAAGGCGCTGAGTGGAGTAAAGAAAAATATGTTGATATTAGAGTAAATAAATAGTTAATAGCAATAGAGTTTATTATATTTATGTGAATTTATATTATTGATGTACCTCGGTGAAGCGGTAATTCTACAAATTAGTTTTTTACACAGCCGGAATATTTTTGACGCATAACGACAAAGAGGGATACATACAAATAGCGTTAATACAGATATGTTAGTGTAATTTATTTAAAAAATTAGTTGTTTACTTACGCAAAATTAAAAAAAAATACCAATTTAGGGTGGGTGTAAAAGTGTAGTAAACAAAATGTCTAAATACGACTAAATTAGTAGTAAATCAAATGAAAAGTAATAACATATAGGAATGTTAATTAAGAAACTAAACAATTTTATTGTTAATTATTCTATATTTATTTTGGAAATTTCTCCTGTAAACATAGACGTATATTACTCAACCGAACGAGCTGGAATAAGTGTAAAAGTCAGTTATGACTCGCTCTAAATGAATGCGTGAGCATGAAAGGTCTTTTTTTTTAGTATTATTCACTCTTAAAAACATCTCTGTAAAATGAGTTATATATGACTCACTCGAGCGATCTGGACAATGTCATTAATGACTCATATGCAATAAGTTTCATTTTCTTAATATTTATTTTTTAGCAACTTCCTTAGCAAGTCATTTTTGGCGAACACGTACGAATTGAAATAAGCTCAGAAGTTGTATAAGATTCATTTGTGTATAAAATTAAAAGGTGCCAAAATTTGTTTTGCTGTGTTTAAGACTACATTTTCCAACTGTCTTTGAGAAAAGAGCTTATGAGAAACGGGTAAATATATTTGGGAAAACCGCAAATGTATTTGAAAAATGGGCAAATGTATTTCATAACAAATCAATAATTTTAATAAAATACTTTACTCAAATAAATTTGTGTATTTCACAAATACATTGCCCTTTTCCCATATTCATTTGCTCATTACCCAGACGAGTGTTTTATGTGTGCCCTGTCCGAAGTGAAGAACTTCTGTGGTTTCAAGTTTATGAGTGATATTTTAGACACAAAATAAAAACGTTATACTAGCTAAATTTTATTGATGGCGAGTTAAAGTGTGACTCCTAGACCGTGGCAAAACAAAATCATTCGTTTCGTGCTTATGAGTCATATTTGAGTTACATAATAAAGTATTCATAAAGGCTAAGTACTGTTATCAATGACATTGATCAAAGTATTTAAAAGTTGAAGTGGTAAGCGTATGAGTCATATTTGAGGCACGGATTTATTTGAGTTATTTATATTATAAAAACTATTAAGCTGAACAAAAAGTGAAATTAAAATATTTATAAAACTCAATAAATAGGTACAGGGTTGCTGTTATGATGATAAATAATCTAGCGTCTAGCATATTTATTTGAGCAAAACTAATAATAAAAAAAATTCAATCAATATTTAGTATAACTAAATTAAATTAAACAAGTAAGGAAGGTTAAGTTCGCGTGTAATCGAACATTACATACTCAGTTGAGAGGTATGGTGACAATATAAGGGGAAATAACCATGTAGGAAAATGAACCGAGGGAAACCCTGGAATGTCTTTGTACGACATGTGTATTAAATGAATGGCATTAAAGAGTATTTTATGAGGGAGTGGGCCATAGTTCTATAGGTGGACGCCATTTAGGGATATTGCCATAAAGGTGGATCAGGGTTGACTCTAGAATTTGTTTGTACGATATCAAAGAAAGGTGTTAATGAGTATTTTAAAAGGAGGTAAACCTTAGTTCCATAGGTGGACGCCGTTTCAAGATATCTCCATAAAGGTGGACCAGGGGTGACTCCAGAATATGTTTGTACGATATTGGTATCAAATTAAAGGTATTAATAAGAATTTTAAAAGGGAGTGGTGGTAGTTGTATATGTGAAGGCGTCTTCCAGATATCGACCAAAATGTGGACCAGGGTGACCCAGAACATCATCTATTGGATACCGCTAATTTATTTATATATGTAATACCTGCCAAGATTTCAAGGGTTTTTTATTTCGCCCTGCAGAACTTTTTCATTTTCTTCTACTTAATATGGTAGGTGTCACAACCATTTTACAAAGTTTCTTCTAAAGTTATATTTCGCGTCAATAAACCAATCCAATTACCATGTTTCATCCCTTTTTTCGTATTTGGTATAGAATTATGGCATTTTTTTAATTTTTCGTAATTTTTGATATCGAAAAAGTGGGCATGGTCATAGTCGGATTTCGCTCATTTTTTATACCAAGATAAAGTGAGTTCAGGTAAGTACGTGAACTAAGCTCAGTAAAGATATGTCAATTTTTACTCAAGTTATCGTGCTAACGGCCATGCGGAAGGACAGACGGACGACTGTGTATAAAAACTGGGCGAGGCTTCAACCGATTTCGCCCATTTTCACAGAAAACAGTTAGCATCATAAAATCTATGCCCCTACCAAATTTCAAAATGATTGGTAAATTTTTGTTCGACTTATGGCATTAAAAGTATCCTAGACAAATTAAATGAAAAAGGGCGGAGCCACGCCCATTTTGAAATTTTCTTTTATTTTTGTATTTTGCTGCACTGGAGTTGAATGTTGACATCATTTACTTATATACTGTAAAGATATTAAACTTTTTGTTAAAATTTTACTTTAAAAAAAAATTTTTTTAAAAGTGGGCGTGGTCCTTCTCCGATTTTGCTAATTTTTATTAAGCGTACATATAGCAATAGGAGTAACGTTCCTGCCAAATTTCATTATGATATCTTCAACGACTGCCAAATTACAGCTTGTAAAAGTTTTAAATTACCTTCTTTTAAAAGTGGGCGGTGCCACGCCCATTGTCCAAAATTTTACTAATTTTCTATTCTGCGTCATAAGTTCAACTCTCCTACCAAGTTTCATCGCTTTATCTGTCTTTAGTAATTAATTATTGCACTTTTTCTGTTTTTCGAAATTTTCGATATCGTTCATTTTAAATAGCGATCTGAGATGAGTGCTCAGGAACCTACATACCAAATTTCATCAAGATACCTTGAAATTTACTCAAGTTATCGTGTTAACGGACGGACGGACGGACGAACGGACATGGCTCAAACAAATTTTTTTTCGATCCTGATGATTTTGATATATGGAAGTCTATATCTATCTCGATTCCTTTACACCTGTACAACCAACCGTTATCCAATCAAACTTAATATACTCTGTGAGCTCTGCTCAACTGAGTATAAAAATAAATATTAGTCTTACTAATTTTACTTCAAGTGACTTGCTCTCGAAAATCTGAACAGGAAAAGGAATTTTTGGAAAAGTTTGTGTGGTCTTTTATAGTTTTTGTAAAGTCTTATAAAAGAACTACACGAAAGTAAATCGCGCCAAGTTATTGTTGTTTTTTTCGCGGAACTTTTCTGTTTTTCTCGAGCGCAGTTTATTTAACTTGAAAAACAAAATATGCATACAACACAAGTATCCAAAAAACTTACCTTCTTGGGGTAATTCCACAATGTTACTCGGTTCTGATGGTGATCCCTCGCCAACACGATTTACAGCACTCACACGAAACTGATAAACTGTAGCCGCTTTAAGATTCTTCAACAGCACCCAACGTTGGTCAGCCGAAACGTTGCTCAGCTCCGTTACCCAATGGAGTAAAGGTTCAGGAACTGGACCTACGAATTTTTCTGTGATTGTTAATGATTTGAAGACGAGATAGAGCGAGCGAGAAACGGGAATTTTGTGAAAGTGAAGGTAGCAATGGTGAAATAATAGTTAAATGAAGAAATGTAAGAGGTAGTGATAGAGTGAAGGAATTGTTTGAAGTAAAGAGAAGTGTTAGTTAATTTTTTTTTTTGTTGGGGGAAAAGAAATTTGTGCAAAAAGTTAAAAACCAATCACCAAAAATGAGACAATTAAATGTAAAATTGTAAACACAAACAAAATAAAAATTGTGAAAATTATGATGTAGTAACGTGATGATGAGTTTAAAAATATATTTATGTGAGTATGAGCATAACGATTTGTTGACATTCGCACAAAAACGAAATTGTACATATGTATGTGTATGTTAACATATATAAAAACAAAATTGAGTTGGAATTGGGTGTGAAAATTAAAAATTTCATTTCGGACACAACAAATGTATATAGGCAGGTGAAGGATTTGAAAAAAAAAAAAACAAAAAAAAAAATATATATATTCGAAATGGTAGCAAGGATATACAAAGACGACATATTCATTACGAAACATATATATTTGACCAAGTAGATGAAGAACAGCAGCACGTATGCGACGTATTTGTGTACATTTATGCGTATGTATGTACATACAGTTGAATTTGTAGGCGTTGTATTGCGTTTGTATTGTAGAAAAGATATTGATGTGCGTGCGAGTGTGTGGATGCATTTGTATGCGTTTTTCATTTTGTGCAAAAGAAAGAGAAAAAGAAAGAAAATTGGTTTCGTTTTTGTGAAAATTTGGTATTTTATGTTGTTGTTGTTTGTGTGTGCAAAATATTGCATATTGTTGCTATTTAAGGCACATATTTGCAGAACGTAAATTAATTACTTTTTCATATCACCTAACCATTGCCTATTTTAACTGACACAAATTAAAATGAAGATGTAAAAGAAACACCGTAATAGTAATTTCCAGTAAAGAAAATGCACAGAGTTCAACTAATTCATAACTTAACTGGGCTTCAGGCATATGTATTAAAAAAAAAAAAAATAAATTATAAATAGCAGAAGCTAGCTATTAAAGTGGACTCCATAGAAGTAAAACTGATAGCTACCTGAAATGAGTAAAAAAATACTCTTTTAAATTGAATCAAATTCAGAATGAGTCGAAAAAGAGTCTTATACTGGTATGGAAATGAGCATAAAAACTATAAAATAAGACTCCAATACGATCTATTATTAAATTACATTAAATGGATGAGAGTTAACAGCGATGGGATCTGTTATTAATTAGAGTTACAGAAAAATGAGTAAAAAAACTTGTAATGGAAATGTACGCAAAAATTCTGAAGTACTAAAATAGTACCAAAAAATTATCAAGTCGAATTGTAGACAATTGAGTCAAAACGACTCTTATGCACGTAACGAAATTACAAGTATCAATTATGCTTTCCATACGATCTATTGCCAATTAAAATTGAGAAAAATTACTGGGTAAATACTCTAATACGTGTAGCGGAAAACTATGAAATAAAACTCCTATATGACTTACGATTATTTAAATTGAATGAACATGAGTCAAAATATACTCTTAGGTATGGAAATGGATTAAAAAAACTATTATGTCTATGTGCTATTATCAATTAAAATTGCAGAAAAATTAGTCAAGAAAGATTCTTATACTGGTAGAAAAAAAACATCAGAAAAGAATCAAATGTGATTTCAAAACAGTCTATTATGAGTTTAAACTTAAGAAAAATGAGTCAAAAAATACTAAAAACTTACTCCAAATAGCACGTTTTAAATATGGTTAGCACGATCTATTAACGATTAAACTTGAAGAAATTACATGACTCCAAAATGACTCAGAAATTCCTGAACGACTCAGTTAAAATTATAGTTAAAATTCATGAAATTTGGAAAGGTCTTGTCAGTTTCAGTTTTTACCCATTTAGAGCACCAAGAAAACTATATGTGTTATTAGGAAAAAGTTCGGATTAATTTGTGATTTGCAAGTCCAAATGGGGTCTTTTGGTTCACTTAGGTAAATTTTCCACAAAATAAGGTGCATTGATGCCCATGGGTATAGCTGGTGGCTATGCATGCTTTGTTTACGAATTACATTTTCCATTATTGATGTACATATACATACGTATATATGTTTGTATGTGCATGAACGCTAGATCAGGTTGGAGAACTACAGAAAAATAGCCTAAAATGATTTTAATTGGGTTTATTTCTAAGTTTCAGTTGAGCTTATTTATTTAAATATATATACACACGCATATGTATGTGCATATATGTATATATTTTTCATTCACTTTGTAGGTTCTACAGAATTGTATTGGTGCAATATAAGATAAATAGACAGAGAATTTGCAAATTGTTAACGATATGGGCAGTTAGTTTAAGTTAATAATAAAGGTTCCAGAACCGACTACTCTTTCGGAAGCCACAAATTTTTTGGAACCGGTTACATTTTGAGAACCGGTTATTTTTATTGGAGCAGCTGCACCAAAGTCGTTTCAAACTGCTCCAAAACCAGCTTACCTTTTAACTTTCACATACGCGGGACCACGCATTTTTCGGCAGTAGGACTTCGGAGGTATGGCTACATTAATATCCCAGTCCCAGTGTGACACCATCTTCATATTATCACATGGCATCACTAAGTTTGGACGGACAGGTGTAATAAGGGTAAGTTCCCTTCAAGAGGGTATTACACGAGAACGGGGTTCAAAGGAAGTAAGCGAATTCACTTTATACCGATTATTTAGAAAAATCCGAAAAGGACTGCGGTTTGGGAGCTGGTGTTCTCTGTGACCAACCTAAGTTGTCTCTATCAGTCCGTCTCCCCAACATTTAGAGCGCGACTCCACACACTTGTCGGAGGGCTCGGCGAAATCAATATCATTTACTCAGATAGCCAAGAAGTGCCCACGGCACTAACTGCCCCAAAGGCCGTGCACCGCTACAAAAGGTCGCTTCAATCCGCAGCTATCTTTGGAAATATAACTCTTTATAGAGAGTATGAGTACAGAGGACATGCGAAACAAGTCGATGAACACAAACTAATATTTCCTATAGATTTGGTTTCTGTTATGGACCAACAAAAGCTTCCACATGTAATTGGAAAGGCTGAGAATATATTTGGTCAATGGCATGTTCGAAGGTTTTATGGAGTGCTGCCGCCATAGCAGTCGTTATGTGGATGTAAGTCCGGTATGCTTAGGTCATAGCACCTTATTCGATGTTCGGAGTATAAGGTTTGCATATGCTTGACTAGATCTATTATAACTTAAGTAACCTTTCACAAAAAGTGTATTTAATGTTCAGTGTAATTTAATGTTCATCATACGCCGTGGTGGACCAACTAAAATATGTTTGGCGCTAATACCACTGTTCTACTAAAGCCATAGAAATGAATCTAGTCTTGTTATATAACCTTATATAGGCAATACAATCGTTTAAATCTTAAAATCAATGCCCTTGGAAGAGAAATTGTATTTTAATAAGAGACACACAGCATTCAAAGCATTAATATATATATGTCCATCGGCAAGAGTTATCGTCATCCTGTGGGTTAGAAAAAAAACACACACACATATAAGGACGGGACTGTCTTCGGCTATACCGAAAACTTCATAACTTTCATGAATGAAACTGAACAATAATGTGTTGAAATTTCAAAAATTTATAATATATGAACAATCAGTTGTATGGGATATATATTATATGGACCACCGATCCGAACGATTTGTTCAGACAACAATGAATGCTTTATAGGTGAAATTTCTATCTTCTAGCAGTTAAAATGAGGAACATGTGGCAAAAACTAAAAACCAAATATGGCTTTTGCGAGAACCAAGATCCTTGTAGAGCCCCACCAACATGACTTCGTCGCTGGCCGTTCAACTGTGATTAATCTGGCCACGTTCTCTGATTTCTGTGTCAAAGTTGGGTCTGAGGTTGATACCGACTACTCAAAGGCGTTCGATAAAGTCTCTCATAAGATCTTAATTCATAAACTTGAGCTTATTGGCTTCCGCACTGCAATTTTATGTTGGCTGAAATCTTATTTGACGCATAGACTCCTGTGTGTTGAAATCGAAAGCTGTAAGTCTCGTCAGTTTATCGCCACATCAGGGGTTACTGAAGCAAGTATTTTTGACCCTCTCCCGTTTGTTATGTTCATCAATGATATAGCTACCTGCTTTAATTATTCCAGTTTTCTTCTATATGCTGATGACCTCAAGCTTTTTCGCAAAATTAATGGCCCATCTGATTCTGCACTTCTACAGAACGACCTAAATAATCTTGTTAGATTGGTGTCAGGCCAATAACCTATTTTTAAATGTTAAAAAATGCTGTTTTATGCCATTCACTAAGTTCGCTAGCTTTCATACATCTTCATACAATATTTTAGGCCATTTGGTCTCAGTCAATGAGTTTGTTTATTTAGGGGTTGTTTTCGATACGAACTTCTCTACCACGGGCTTATAGTAATCTTGCTTTTCTTTGTAGGTAGGGAAAAGACTTTGAGGATCCTTATACCAGAATATCTCTATCTATTTCTTTAGCGCACTCTAAATGAGAGTATGCCTCTATCATTTGGAATCCCTTTTATAGCTCTCACTCAGCGAGAATAGAAAGGGTTCAAATAAAGTTTTCGACTTTGGCCTAAATTCCCTCAATTATGTTGATCCAATTCCTCCTCACCATGCGCGTTGTAATCTTATCAGTCTTCACCAACTGCAGACGAGGAGGATTCTCCAGTTGCCCATGACCTTATCGCTGGCTCTCTTGACTGTCTGCCTCTACTTGAAAGGATATGGTTCAATGTAGTTAGTAGACGCCTTCGCTCCTTTTTACCTTTTTATTTGCGTCCTTGTAGATTCATTTATTTCCAATTTAACCATATTTTCCGTGCTCTGCCAGAATTTAATAAGCTCTCTAAGAGATAAAACATTGATTTCTCCATGTCGAGAGATGCTTTCAAGTCATCCATTCATTTAACTACTTTATAAAATTTTTATATTTTATTTTTAAATTAATTTTACTTTCTATGCAGTTTTGTTTTTCCTTTTTTTATTTATTTTTTGCTCTCAGTACTTAGTCTTAATACTTTTGTACCTAGTCTGTAAGATCATTGTTCATAGACCGAAAAAACTAAACTAAACTAAAACTATCTTTTGGAAAATTGCTTGTATGGCGGATATAATAGTCCGATTTGGTCGGTCCCGAGAAATTATTAATCGGACACCCAAATATACCAGCGCTCAGACAGACAGACAGACGGACGGACGGACATGGCTAAGTCAACTCAGCTTGTCATCCTGATCATTTTGGTATACTTATTGGTGGGTCTAACTTTTCTTCTTTAAGGACTTACAATTTTGAAATTCCTGACAAACTTTCATTTTTATGTAACGTATAAGGCTTTATGGCTTTGCCCTACTTAGCTATAAAAATGCTATTATTTTCAATCTTTGCCATATTCAAAACAGGACAAATAGTATATTTTATGTAAAACATCACCACACCAAGCGTGTACATGTCAACATCACATCATAGCTCACACTAAATCTAAACGAGTATAAATTCATATACATATACATATATGAGTTATACACTGAATTCATATTTCACTAATATTTATATACATAGCTAAATTTATACACAAACAGTTAAAATACACAGCACGTAATGCACTTACCTAGTTCGGAAACTTCACGCCGTTGTATGATGTACTTTAGTATTGGACTATTGCCATCGAATCCTGGAGTCCATGAAACATTGATAGTACGCTGATGTGGCGTATCTAAACGTGCTACTTTAACATTGCTTGGCGGGAATGGTAACTCGATGACACTTAAACGTGCTGAACGCGTTTCATTGCCGCCTGGTGATGTCACAACACATTGATATGTACCAACATCACCAGCGCGTACTGCCTGTATTTCGAGTGTGCCGTCCGATTGTACGCCAATGCGTTGTGAGTTACTGATTGCGGTGGGATGACCTTCACGATACCAATCGACATTGTATGGTACAGAAGGATCACTGGAAACTTTGCATTGCAATGTCGCATTGAGGCCCAATAGGACGGTGGTGTCAACTGGTGGTTGAATGATTTGTGTGCGAACTATGTGCGAAATGGTATTGCGGTTGCCAGCAGCAAATATAAAAATATAAGAGAGATTGAAAACAAAAAAAAAAAAGGTGAAAGAAATATTAGAAAAGTTTTTGTCATGCGCATTTATTTTTTTATTTTTTACAGTTCAAATAGAAATACGTAAATGTTGATAATGTTAGGAAATTGGAAGCCTTGACATTTTCCTGTTTACTTCTATTTCTGCTACCAAATACATTTCTCTATTCCGCCCACACGCTTTCCCATAATAAAGTTCGATGTATGGCAAAGATTTAAAGTTTTTTTCGAATGTTTATTTCTAGTGTAGTTAGTTTTTGTGCGAGTACTAGTAAATAAAATTGAAATATCATGCAAATAGGCTGCATTTGAACTACACATACATACATACGTTCGTTCCTAAAAGAAAAAAACAACTAATGCAGTAGCGGCTGTGCTTTATACATGTTGTTATAACGCTGTTCATTAGATTGGGTCGACAAAAAAACTGAAAGTTGATGCTGAGAGATTATCTAAACAAAACTTCTTTTGGATCCATTCTAAATGCAGCCGTAATAGCTTTTTCTTATTTTAACTTGGGTAATTGATGCTCGTTTTTCAAAATTGATTTTAAATTATTTAAATTTTTTTTATTATTTCTCCCAGTATTGGCACTGAAGTCCGTTACAGATGCGTCATCGATTTTATATTGAAGTTTTATAGGTATTTGTTTCATTAACAACCGATGAGTGTACGACAACAAATCGATAACACGTCGATAACAAATTGGTAATACTATCATACGATATTGATAGCTTTCCGATTACAAATCGATATATTTATGATAAAATGTCGATAACTTTTCGATTAATGATCGAAATTTTTTCGATAATTAATCGGAAACTTTCCGATAATATTTTGATAACATATTGTTGACGATAATGAAGTTATCAAAAAGTGTCATTTTTGATAACAAACCGATAACTTTTCCAACAACTTTCGAAAACTTGTTCGTGAAAAGATGTTATTGTTGTTGTAGCAATGTTTCGCCCCACCTAATAGCTGCGACCGATCACAAATTGTCATCAATATCCTCTAACGGGAGTCCAAGGAAACTTGCTGTTTCGACAGGAGTGGACCATAATGAAAGGGGTGTTAGAGGCGTTGGTTCCACATTACAATTAAAGAGATGGTTGGTGTCATGTGGGGACACATTGCAAGCGGGGAATACATTTTGTATGTCGGGGTTGATTTTGGATATGTAAGAGTTTAACCTGTTACAGCCAGGACAAAGTTGAGCAAGAGTGACTCGCGTTTCCCTGGGGAGTATGCGTTCCTCTTCCACAAGTTTTGGGTACTGTTCCCTGAGTACTAGATTCACCGGGTAATTCCCGGCATAAACGTCCGACGCCTGTTTGTGGAGTTCATCAAGGATCTGCCTGTGTTTTTTGCTTCATACGGCTGAGTTCTCAGGTGCCGTATTTCCTCAAAATGCTTATGGAGATGACTCCTTAAGTCCCTAGGCGGTGCTGGCTCATCAATCAGATGTCTGTTGGGATGCCCAGGTTTCTGGGTATTCAACAGGAACTGTTTGGTTAGCATCTCATTTCTCTCCCTGATGGGGAGTATTCTCGCCTCATTATGTAGATGGTGTTCTGCGGACATAAGAAGACAGCCCGTGGCGGTTCTGAGCGCAGTATTTTGGCAGGCCTGTAGCTACTTCCAGTGGGTAGTTTTTAGGCTTGGCGACCATATAGGGGACGCGTAGCACGCAAACGGCTGGCCAATTGCTTTGTGTGTGGTAATGAGCGTTTATTTGTCTTTTCCCCAAGTACCGCCAGCAAGGGATTTGAGGATTTTATTACGGCTCTGGATTTTCGTAACAATTGCGGCTGCGTGCTCACCAAAATGTAGATCCTGATCAAACGTCACACCCAAGATTTTGGTAGTGCCATCGACGTGGATGTTCAAAATGGTCAGCATTTGGGACGTCCAAGTTGTAAATAAGGTCGCGGATGATTTAGTCGGTGATAATGCCAGGTTTCGCGAGGCGAAAAAACTGGAGAAATCAGGGAGATAGCCGTTTATTCTGTTGTAAAGCTCATCGATCTGTGGGCCCGGGCCTGTGGCCATTATTGTGCAGTCATCGGCGTAAGAAACGATAGTAACTCCTTCCGGTGGCGAAGGTAGTTTTGATATGTAAAAATTAAACAAAAGTGGGGATAGGACACCACCCTGTGGCACCCCTTGTTTAATTCTTCTTGGCTTTGATATTGATATTGATTGATAGACGCTTCTCTTTAAAAGATTGACCTTTTGTATACACTTTTGATATCTTCCGATAACTTCTCAATTGTAAATTGAAAAAACCGATCACTCGTTGGCAGGAAAACATCGATAATAATTTGATAATTCGCCGTTCTATTTCGTTTTCGGCGCTGGTATTGACTGCTAGTCCTTCCTTTCCTCTTACTTCATTTTCATTCTTCATTTCTTCTTTACTTTCGTTGGCTGTCTGATTTCGCTATCACTTACATTGTTTCCAAATTACGCTGCAGTGTAGTGACTACACTTGCGCCAACATTCTATACTCGCCCATTTAGCACACCACATCCAAAGCCTACGCTTAAGCTTACACTTACCTTACGCTTACATTCTGAATTTGCCGTCACCTTCAAATTTTGGCGACAGTTTCTTACAATTTTATTTATGGGTTCTGACCCAGCCTAATGCACATGTGTTTTGGTATATGTATAGGTAATGTATTTACTCACTATTGCTATCGGCATTAACTCTATAGTGACACTGACATTGCATACAAATGTAAAACTGATTGCGGTAAAAGATGTTTCCATTTGCGCTTTACAAACCCATTTCACATTGCTTATACTTGCATATGTGTTAGTTAGTATTATGCCAAAGGCATAAAGTAATGAAAGTTTAATAGAGTTTGTGCAAATTTGATTTGCTGTCAGGTTGATAAGTGGCTTTGAAGTTAGTTTATGCCTACTGGGTCTTGTTTATCAGTTCGAGTTTGAACTACGACTGTAGTTGAACTCAGTTTTATGTCGGCGCCACGGCAGTTTAAACCAAGATTAGCAATTAAATTTAATGTTGAATGTCCGAAGAGCGAAATGAGAGTGAGTTTATAAAATGGTTTAAGCTTTGGCGTTAAAAATGGTGCTTAATACTCTAGGATTTATTGTAGCATAAGCGTGAATGTAGGCAGTGTATTCCCATATGTGCACATTTGATAACGCTTATCGATTGACTTCAGATTAAATATTCTTCTAAGCTGATTTTTGAGATGAGAAATTGCCAATAACTTTTTAAAAAGTTTTTTTTTGTTTTCTTTTTGCTGAAGATTTTTCATACTAACATTTAAGGACTTGCAGTAAGTATGGGTATCTAGACACAGTACATAACCATTGTAATTTAAGAAATTTTTGCCCCTTAAGTACCAGTGTTTTATCTAAATGCATTTTGTTTTCTGATAATAACGTCGCCCTGCTGGGTTTTTTCAGCTCTCTCATAAGTTTGTATTGTGGCAAATATTAGCATCACTATGCTGTTAGTAAATAATCACAACAACAAAAACAGCATGCATCCACACATATGTACATGTATACATTAAAGCAAGCAGTCACACTTATGCACACCATCTTAAAACAGAGAGATTATGCAGCCGGCAGCTAAGAGCAGAAGTAGTTACTCACACATACACAAGCATATGGTTAGAAGAAAAGCATAATCTACAGATAGACATGTAAATAAATAAAAAAAAGACATGTATATAGCTAAATAACCAAGGATGAGATACAACTCTTCTGCAAGGAATGTGCGTGAAAAGTCTAGACCTAAGCAGAAATATTCTAATGAGGCAATATAGAGTATAAAAGCAACGCAAGCTGAGGAATAACTAATCAGTTTCAGTTAAACACGCTATTAGTGAAGTCAGGAATTTTCCGGGATTCATTGGAGAATGTTCCTTTCACAGAATATATCCCATTGAATAAGAAAAGGGTACATTACCTACAGACTCAGCTTATTTACAGAGCGCCAGGTAGCCTAGATAAAAAGTTAGGATTTTAGAGGGTTACATTTTTTCAAGAAAGAAAGGGGTATTGGATTATATTTCTAAAAGTATTTTTTGCAAACTTCTTAGCACACAAATCGATGATACGTCCAAGCGCTTTTTCTAGGAGAAAGAAACACCATTTGTTGACAGCCCCCACAACATTAAAATCATGTATAAAGCCAGAGTAGACAAGTAAAGGGCCAACATCTCAGATGTACTATTTCGCATCTGATTGAAGTTGATTACTATCACCTCAGCTCGAGATATGTTTGGAAGCCTCCTGATTACATAACATAAAAAGAAATTGACTTCGCCGTTTGCAATCGAAAAGCTGCTGACCGAACAGATAGCTGATGATTACTCCACTCTGATCTCAGAACTGCTCATTGTATGTTATCATTGACATGACAATACAACCGAGCAGAGAAGGCACATTCCTACGGCTGAAATGATATGCTGCCTTGGAAAAGGAGGACGCTCCTACGTGGCTTCGCTGAATAAGGACGTAATAAGGCAACTTGTTTGGCATCATTAAAGTGATGCGAAAGGGAAAAAGAGACGCCAGCTTGGAAGAAATAAACGTGGAACCGAACGGCGTGCGTGTGAAAAGCTTTAGCTAATGGCTGATAGGGGTAATGACCGAAATGCTTCCAAAAAAATTCTCGGACGGCGGTATAGCGAAAAGTTTCACCCGAGCGAGATAACAAACCCGATATCCCACTCCTTGACGACGGAATATCTTTGAAAAAGTGGGGATAACAATATTTCGAAAAAAAAAAAAAAATACGGTAGTGCTGGAGGTGAAAAGTTGTCATAATTTTTGTTCGGAAGACCAAAGCCGACAAATTAGTAGGCTGTTATCAGTGCGGTATCAAATATTAAGTACATATAACATAAACCAAGTTTTTACGCTAATCCGAATCCAGGAAAAGACCCATTTGAAAGGAATCGAAACGCGTCATTCCACTGTCGACTTCAAGCCATCTTTTGGTAGTGATATAAGCAGCTGCCTGTATGCAACTCTATATGTCGGATTTTGTACTGCATGAAAGACTTATACATTGGCTAGCTTTGTAGGTATATACGGGCCTTTGACAACGCCACTTTCAATAGCTTATGCAGTTTACCTTGGTATGATTTGTTAGACAATAGAAATTATTCAAATGCTGGCCATAACGGGTGCTCAGAGTGGCGTGCTTTATCACTTACTTTGGTGCTTGGCCCTACCCCGCTGATTCTTTATGCACTGAATACCTATGCAACAGGCTATTAAGGAGGTTGGCAGGACTCCTTTTACCACATAAAATTCCGATGTCTTTCAAAGTTAAATACCAAATCGTAGCCATAGATGTCTTATGCTGTTCAGAAAACTGCTCATCACTGGAGCGTTCTCCATAACGCCTGGTAGTGATTTGAATTGTATGCTGTATTTAAGCTCTTTCCGGCCTTTTTAAGTGGAAAAGCCCTTAAAGGCACTTGCAGATTAAGGAAGAACGTGTGGTTGGCCATCAACATTACGAAATGGGGCTAGATGAATATTACTGGAGGTTGACGCCATCACCTTTGCTGAGAAAGTTCTTAAATGGCGAGTGACTTGAGTGCAAATATTGGATACAAATCAATGCTGAACTCAGTCAAACACATTCCAGTTAACTTCTCTCTTGGGAATAGTATTGGCTGGTATAGCACGGGCAGAGGGGCATTAATATAATAATCTGTTGTTACAGTCAAGTTGCATTGAGTGTTTGGGTAAAACTGTTTCAGAAATATAATTTGCAGCTAAATAATGTTACCAAACATAAGTATGAGACGACTGACCACTTGACCCAGATGGGCGTGTTCACGGCATTCCTCAACACGCAACCAGTTTAGCGGTCGGCAAGGCCACGATCAGAAACTTTTCGAATATTTCGCTCATAATGTTGTAATGAAGCACTCAGGACAAACCACTTCTCATGATATAAAGGCACAAATGTGATCAGGATTAATGGAAGTCCATGAGAAATATGAGACGCTGAAGCTTTTTCTTGAGCCCGAACTGTCTTCGCTAGGATCATGTATGAGGCATATGGAACAGATATGTTAGGAAACGAATCTCTGAGCTCTTTGAAGCCCACAATTTGCTTTTAGTTATTCGTAAATCGGGTAGATTAAAAATAGATAAAAATGAATACGAAGACAGCAAAATTTATGGTGATGGGATGACATAAGGACAACGACCATAGCATCAATTGAGCTAACGACCACTTGATATGACCACCTCAAATGTCAATATGGTGAATTAGCCTTTTGAACATACTTAAATGGCCGTAAGGTCAATTGACTTAAGGATCTTAGTTGCTAACAGTTTAATACATGAAGGTGTGAATAACATAATTGACCTTACAGCCACTTGAGAAAATATAAATGAATAAGTTTATTGCCATACTAAATGTTAAAAACATTCAAATATCAAATGGTTACATTGTCAACGATATTGACATTATGACTACTTTGTTTCTCTGAAATGATCATAAAGTCAATATCGTTGTGATAATGTAACCTTTAGAAATTTCGTATGTTCATAAATTCAATGTTTAATGGCCATTTTAAGTGGTGAAAGGGTCAATTGACGTTGACCTTATGTCAACCGCCACGTATGATATGTAGTCTGAGTGGCGTTTGTTGAGCTCCGCCAAAAAAAAAAGATTGTTCAACTATGCCAAGTGACTCTGTACAACACGATACGAATCGCAAAGAGGCATTACATGAGGTCATTCGCAGTCTTAACTGGCCTTCTTTGTTGAGCCATTGAGTTCGTGCCAACTAAAACGACATCTGTCTAGATTATATGTTATCTTCTATAAGTTTTCTATTGCAGACAAAAACATTGCAATTAAATTGATTTCAATATAATTTAAAAACGCAAATATTATTCATATTTGTACAACTTTTAATTAACGCGTAACTGAAAGCTAAGCTTAGCAACACATTGCAAAATTATTTAATTCGCAACAAATGTTTCATATTTTTCTGTTAATGTTTTTATATTTTACATCAACGCAAATCCTCTAAATTAACAAACAACTTAGCATGCTAAATAAATCAGAGATTATCCACAAAGTTTTTTGTAGTTGTGGTGAGGAAAATTAAGTATTTGTTTTCTATTAGCCAGTTGTTTATGAATTGTACAGAACAAATGCTGTTTTTAATGAGAAATTTAGAAAACAAGGGGAGAGATAAATTGTTAGAGAGAGGCAAAACAAGAAAATAAAAATATCTGAAAGCTTTACAAATTTAGTTTGTTTAGAAAACTAATATCAAATCGCAAACACATTCATTATAGCATACAAGTATATATTCATACATATACATATACATAAAAGGCATGTAGATATATAAATATATATACAGATAAAATGCATTGTGGCTATAGCGTTAATTATTGCTGATAGCTAACATATTATATCCCTGTAGGTAAAAGGAATAGAACCGAATGTGTCACACACCGATCACAAATACTTATATCGTAATGTGGCAGCCCTGTGATGCATTGAAAGAACTGGTCATTCAGCGAGACTGGGATCCAACAGTTTGAGGAATTCAGATATTCGTATATGGACTTTCTATATTGTTGAGAGCGGTATAATTTCGGAATTTTTTTTTTGTTTGGTAGTTTGAAGACTTCATAGGTTTCATTTCGGAACCATTTGTGGCTTGTTTTCGACACTAATTTGGCATTTCCTAGGTGTTATTTTCGAGATCCATTCAATCATTTCACGACTACCTTGGCATAATTTCCGTAATGCTTCGCAGTAATTATTTTCGTGATAGTCTCATTACTATTTCAGAAAAATTTCTAGATTATTTTCGAATCTCATTGGGATAATTTCAAAACTTGCTGGTGATCACTTCGGAAAAATTTTTGGGATGATTTCAGAATTTACGGTATGGTTTACGGATTGTTGGGAAATATTATTGGAGTAATTTTAAGATTGTGTCGGGATAAGTTCCGGACTATTCCTGTATCATTTGGGAACTATTTTTATGATTATTTGAGGAACCTCGTTGAAATTTATTTAAAACCTTCTTTTTAATAGTTTGCGATCATCTTTGAGTTATTTTCGGGATAATTTCAGGACTGCTTAAAAATAATTTTCGGATTATTTCGGAATTTTATTGAGATAACTTAAGGAACTTTACGGTATCAATTTGAGATCATTCTGGAAAAAGTTTCGGGATGATTACATCACTATTTTGGTATAATTTACGAATTGCTTCGAAACTAATTGGGATGATTTCAAGACAAAAATTCAAAAAAATGTTCGTGATGATATTAGAGCTATATCGAAATATTTCCTAAAGTGTTTCGGAATATTATTGGCATCATTTCAAGTATTTTCGTGTTGAATACGGGACTTTTTATCATTTAGAAATAGTTTTCGGTATAATTGCAGGTCTAATTCGAAATAATTTCCGAATTATTTCGGAATCTTGTTGAAGTGAGTTTAACACTTTTGCGGGATCATCTCGGGATTATTTTCGAATTAGTTATAGGATCATTTCAGGATAATTTCCGGATATCTTAAGACTTTTCCTGAATAATTATGGAATTATTTTTGAAATGATTTCATCACTATTTCGGGTAGTTATTAGACTATTTCGGGACCATTCCAGAACCATATCGGAATTATTTACGGAAATATTGCAGCAGCATTTCGGTTTTTTTTTTATCGATATCAGATTTGGACTATTATTCCAGGCTAATTTCCGATGATGAGAGAACTATTTCGCAAAAATTTGCGATTTTTTTATTGCTGAGTTATTTTCTGTATAGTTCCAATACTGTTTCGGGATAGTTTCAGAATTAGAGAGAACTCAGAAGAGTTTTCGGAATGTTTTAAGTCTATTAAAACATATTTTTCGAATTATTTCAAGATGTTTTGGAAATCAGTTGCAACCATTTCGGAATGACTACAGAATTATGTATTTTCGGAATGCCTTAAGAACTATTTGGAGATATTTTTGGAATCAATTCAAGATTTTTTCGCGTTCGATTCGGCACTTCTCCGGGGTCATTGTAGTTATTTTCGCGATCGGAATAATATATATTTCGCTCAAAATTTTTTATTTTACCAGGATACTTCAAGTTGTTTTCGTAAACGGTTTGCAGCTATTCCAGCATCATTTCGTAAATATTTAAGGAGCAATTCCAAACCGAAGTTGACATAATTTTTGGATTTTGGGAACTTTTGGAGGTAATTACAAGACTGTTTCGGAACTTTTCCAAAAAAGTTCGACATTATTTTCGTGACCATGCACGACTCATTTTGTCATTCTTTCGAGGTTATTTTCAGGATCATTTAGAGGTAGGTTTCGGGGTCTTCAAGATACTATATCTCTCAACTTAAAGTACTCTAGCCAGTTTTTAATAGTGGATACATTTTCTTTAATATACTTTCCTTTTGGGTCGATTGTTAACATTTTTCGGAAGGCTAAATATACAAACATACTTACCCAAAACGCTCAGATAAGCTTCGCCATTAACAGTACCCGCTTCATTGGAGCGTACACACGTATAAAGACCAGCATCCGTTTCGCGTACATTCGAAATTAATAAATCACCTGATTCAAGAATTTGTATGCGACTCGATATTTCAACAAGTTGTGTTTCTGTAGTTATAATTGTTGTTGCATGCATAATATTTAGAGTATAAACGTAAAATACATCCAGATTCGTATGACGAATGTTTGTTAGCGACGACGTAGAATCGAGGCATACAATTTTCGCCAAACAAAAACAAATGATGCACATCCAGTTGAGTAAATTTGACACAAATTTTGTTGTTATTGTTGCCGCAATTGTTGTTAGCATAGTTGAAATGGCATCAACACGACCGCAAGCAAAATGTAGTCACATATCAAAAAACCAATTAAATAGCAGCCAGAGGAGCCGCAAGCACATCCAGAGCCATGTGTAAAATCACAATTTTACCAGCGCATTAAATATTTGAAGTGCAAAGGAGATTTTTTGCATAGTAGAAGTGTAGTAGGTAGGTGGTGGGAAGTGCATTTGGTGCATTTTGTTTTAATAGTTGTTTTTGTTGTTGTTGATATCATTTTGGTCATACATGACAGCATAAGTGAGCACACCAACACCCCATAATCGGCGAAGCAGCATGAACGAGCAGCAGTACACCAACGCCACACACATACACACACATATGTAAATATATAACCACAGTCATGGCCAACAGGACAGCAGGTAGTGGCACAAATAATTAACATTTTGATGCGTAATCCATAGTGTTGTTGTTATTTTGGGTTTTTATTTTTATTTTTTTTTGTGCAATCGTAAAATTAATGCGTTGGTTTTGCGGTAAAAGGATTTGAATAGCAAATTTAGAGCATTTTGAAACACGTATTGCCACATATTTTTGTTGTGTTTATAATTGTTGTTGATAGCAAAATTATTGGCGTTATTGGCATTGGTTTTAAATGGTCATTTGGTTGTTCAGTGTTTTTTTTGTTGGTTGTTTGTTTAGCAGTTAGTTGCAGGGCATACACAAAATTAGAAAAGGAAGTACAAAAACAAAAAAACAATACATAGGCATTAGTAAACACAAATTTTAAGCGTGCTAATTTAAATACATAATATTTTATTAGCCTAATTATGTTATTAAATATTTATAGTTATTTTTAGTCGTGAAAACATATGTGTTTTTAATTTTTCAGGCTAAATGCTTAATGCATTTTTACAGTTAAGTAACGGCAGTCATATTTATTTTACTTAGCATACAATTATTAATGTTATGTAGCATAAACAAATTTTTGCAAATTTTCGAGCAAATAAATAAGCAAAAGATATTTAGGTAGCATTAGGTTAGGTTGAACTAGCCGGTCAATAAAGACCTGACATAGACTTAATGTGTGAATTTGTTTGAAGACCAAACGGAATACCCCCAATCAGGTGCCAGGACATATTTTATGTAATAAATCCGTCCTCTTGACAAATACTACCAGTTTTCTAGGACCCAGGTTAATTGCTACACCTCAAGATCTCGCAAATATGCAGTCTCTAATAGCTGGAGCATTAACCTGGAGAGCGTAGGACACAGAATGTGATCAACCGTTTCTTCCTGCACTTACTAACTTATAAGCATGTGACGCCAGAAGGTAGTGCCCAGTTAGTATGCCCATTGTAAGACTTCTCTCTTCAGAGATATGAGCCACTTTGTGAGTCTAATATTGCAGGCTTTGCACATGAGCTTAGAAATTTTGCAGCCCCGCGCTTTTTTCTACGCCATTCCTGCTTGATGGATCATATGCAGCTACTGTTCCTTTTGATTTCTCCCAATCGGATTAGGAAGTTTATCGTCGACTCAGTGAGTGTTGCACGCTCCTTTGCCAACTCATCGTCCTTTTCGTTACCTTCTATCCCATTTGCTCCAACCCAATAAAGATGTATTATCTGGCTTAAGCGAAGTTTTTACAATGCTTCTTTGTATTCCAGAACACTTCTTGATGAAGTACTGTGTGAGATTATTGCCTTAATGGCAACCGACTATAAGTATACATATTAAGGCGACTGCAGCTTTAGCACATAGGTATGCATTAGTCTTAGTCGAAAAAATTGCAAATTCGAAGCTTATGTTGAGAGGATCTTGCAAAAATAATTATTTAAAATCGTATAAACAAGCTTTTATTGTATTATTGTAATTCTCTCAAAATAAGCTTCAAATTGGGAGCATTTTATATTTCGTTGTATGGGAACCAACTCAGTCTATAAAGTATGCATGTATACGGCATAACGCATCACGTTGTATGGAGGGATAACAAGTTGAATATCCTATCCAGCCACTTTTATTTTTATTTCTACATAAGATAGTAGGGCTTATCACGTTGTATGAAGAAAAAAAGTTAAAGATATTGTAATTCAACTGCTTGATCCGTGGATAGAAGGGTGGCGAGTAGGCGTGGTGGTAGCCCGGCTGAGGCACGTCGCCATTGAGCCGTGATTCTTCCCACCTCAGAAGACCTACATTCTCAAAAACAAAATTATAAATATCATGCTTTTGATGTACGACCGGATGATTTGCCATGAAGCAGTTTACCTTCTTAGCGATGTTCTCTTGTGGCGAGTAAAATGTGGTAATCATGTGCGTCGTACTATATCTTTGCAAGAATGATGTAAATATTTCGTACGGAAACTGCTTCCTGTTGTCGGGATGTACATACTCGGGTACCCCGAAAACATGGAAAACGCCTCGATTTAGATATTTCACGACTTCAGCTGTGATGGCTTTTCACATTGGCTTAAGAAAAACAAATTTTGAAAAATAGTATAGACCTACAAATATATAAACGATACCATCACAAGTCCGTAGATATGTACCCATGAAGTTGACGAACAAACGTTGAAAAGGGCGCTCGGAGAGGTGCTGCTTTCCCATGGTTGGTTTGTGGAAGGCATTTCGATATTATGCGCTGCTGCTTCTACTCAACTTCAAAGCAGCTGAGTCGGAACGCAGAGTTTCAAGGCATAGTTGTTGTTGTTGTAGCGATAAGAATACTCACCGCAGGTCTTGGAGAGTGTTATCGAGGCATTGTATTACAGTAATTCGTCTATACACGCATCCGTCTAATACACAGATTTCCGGTAGTCTGCTTTTGTTTTTTGTTATTGTCTTCTGCAACTCTAGGTACTTAGTTGAATTAAAGTGTGGCGGGTTAATATCGACGTCTAGTTTTCTATCCTGAGTGCCGATTACGACCATGTCCATTTGCGATAGCATGTCAGGTACAACGATATGGGTTCCTTTACTGTGCTCTTTTGTAAGATCGGTCGCCTGTAGCTTAAGGCTCTATCTTGTTGGTTGGCTTGATCGAACCTTCTGGCTCATGAGCCACTTTAAGTTCACATGAACTGTTATCATAAAAAGGTAAACCCGCAACGTAGGGCCTGAACCTCTTTATGCTTATTACAGCTGCGTAACACTCCAGTTCTGTAATACTGTAAATATTTTGATAAGCGGATATCGGGTTATAACATACGTGATCGTACGAGTTACACCATATTTGGAATGATGACATCCATGACAGTGAAACTGAACGTAATCATTGTATAGATCATCTATAAAAATGTATGCAAGATGTCTGACACCTTCATATTTACTTTGAATTACAAATACGTAACGTACTATTTCTGATAGTAAAAAGTATTATTGATCATAAATAAATCACGTATGTTTGCTTCGGTACGTTAAGTATAGCCTCATCTACCTCATACATCTGTCGTCCATTTAATTTTTTTGTATACATAAATGAATGTATGTACACTTAAAACTCAGATCAAACTAAACCTTTCCCAATCTGAAAGTTGTAATTTAATATCAAATCACCAAATGTCTCAGTTTTGAGCCAGTTTAGAAATATTTAAGGGTGTTGCATGCCACGCCACAATTGTTTTAAATCTGTGTAGCCTTTGGTGTTGTTTTTTTTACCCGATATTTAAACATAAAAAAAACCAAAAATTAACCTTTCACATCACAAAAGCTTTCATCGCATAAATAATTCAAATCTTATGAAAAAACTGTGCCGTAGACTATAATTAGTAAATTCATTTAAATAGAACACGGTTGCCAAACCATGTTTTCATTTGGAACCAAAACTCATCGAAAAGGGGACCAAATCTCAAAGAAATGGACCAAATTTTTTAAGTTTAGTTGGCTTACAAACAATTCAGCAATTTACGAATGTGCCGAATTCTTTGCAAAATCTTATATTTCAGGTTGTGGTAAAGTACAAAGTAACACACACTTTCATTCTAACAAAAAGCGTTATATGAATAATTGTTTTAACGAAAAACCTTAGAGAAAAAAAAACCCGTTACATAAAAATCTTATTTTTAAACTAAATTTCTACAGAGCTCGGTTGTATCAATTTTATTATAAAATGAGTCTAAAAGTTAAGAAAAATTGCTTCCAATAGCTGGGTGCTCGAATTTTTTTTTTTTTTTCAATATAATTCTTACTCTTCCGTGCAATTTTTTTTTTTATTTATGTTTTTTTTGTAGTTTTGAAATGTAGATTTTTTCCATATAATTGGTGTTAGAGAAAAATGTAAATTTCAAAATCACATTAATTAATTAATTGAATCCAGCCACAGTCATCAGATTTACTATTGAAAAGTCTTTAAAGTTTGAACAGTGTAGTAATGGTCGAAACTCCATTTGACAAGGTATGAGAAATTAGTTATTATTAACAATGTTATTATTAAAGTTTCTGGGGTTCTGCTCTCCAACGGGAATAATTTGGCTCAAAGCGTTTATATCAGATCTACGTTGAGCATTTCATAAATTATCGCTTTCGAAAAATATTTCTGCCTTACCTCCAATTAAAATAGAAGCTTTTAATACTGTAATTGATATTGAATTTGACAGTTGTATAGCAGAAATGCTATTAACAAAAAGAGAAATTATAGCCGCATCGCAGTATGAGGAACACAATAGTCTTGGAATTCCTAAAACTCATCAATTTGTTTGTGCTGTGTGAGTAAAATTTAAAAATCGATATCCCAAACGAAGAGTAACACTTTCCAAATTTTTACAAAGGATTTTTTTTATAAACATTTCTTACGGGTCACTTTTTGTTTGGCATGCCGATATATTGTTTAACTCATTACCTATCGATATGCTTGCATGCATAACTTGAACATAAAACAGTGGTAAGTACACTTAATATAAAACAAATTAGTCTCATTCTTTTATTTAGTTTACAATACAAGAATGTCTTCATCAGTGAACAACTCCCTAAAGTTTCTGCACGTGCATTTGCAACAACTTTTTTAAGCTCAAACAGAGACAAAAATCTATCACGAAAAGTGTTTGATAACCGATCTAAACATCTAGCCACAAGATTTTCTGATTGATCGCTTGTTTCATCAACAATTAACGAAAATTGGTTTGCTTTAAGATCCAACACTTTTCTAAACTATCTGTTAGGTGAAATGCCATTGTACTGCTACATTTTGATGACAGCAATTTTTTTGTAAGAAATCCATTGAGGTAAATTATAAATTATATAAGGGTTAATGAAGGTGTGGAAAACTTTGTGGGCAGTGTTGAAAATTTTTTCCTCAGTGAAAACAAACAATCTTGATTGCAGCCTAAAAAGGACCAAAATTGGAAAGAAGGGACCAGCGGACCAAATGGGGTTGGAAAGGACCATTTTTGGTCCAAATGAACCAAAATGGCAACCGTCAAATAGAACCACCGCGCATCGCATTTATAAAGTTACTCACGCGCACCGCCCCTCATATTCCACTATAGCATAATCACCCAAATTAAGCATTTGAACGCAAGTGTACGCATATTTTACAAAAGTTACACTGTTTGTGAATAGTATAGAACCATTTACTAAATTAGTTTTGGAAGCGTCTTTTAAACATGCCATTATTTAACCATACTTAATGCCTTTCAACTTTTTTTAAAATTTACAAAATTAGTTTTAAAATCCTTTCAAAGTATTTATCTCTGTTTGTAAAACAAACTTTTCATAGAGAAAGGTAAGTAAAAAGCAAACAGATGCTCGACCAAAACTCTGCTCGTTAATGTAAGCATAAACACACTTTAGTTTAATGTATGTCTGAGTGCTACTCTAATGCAGACAAAAAAAAAAAAAAAAAAACCTGCAGAAAACCTCCAAAAAAACTTTCAACACTTTACCTCAATGCATGAAATAACATCACACTTGCTGTTAAGCAAAACTTACCACACATAAAAACAGCATGTGCAATTACACAAACATACATATAAACTAAAGCGTGTGAATTTGTTCGCTTTTTTCCGAGTTATTAACTAAGTGCTAAATTAAGCTAAGTTTGTGATTGGGAGTGTGTATGTGTGTGTCTACGCATACCTGTGTGGCAGCAAGTGCACTATTAAACGTACACACACACACACGCTCATACGTATGTATGTATGTATATCGAACTAGTACTATACACACTTTTGGTACGACTTACCGTTATAAATCCATGTGATATTGGGATTTGGCGCTCCAACTGCACGGCACCAAATAGTCGCGTCCTTGCCATCCAATGCGGTAACATTTTGTGGTGGTTTCTCCATTACGGGAGCAGAGGCTATGATTGAAAAAGAAAGCGAAAAAAAGCGCATATAAAATATTACGTCAAAAAGTGGGATAAAAACAAAAAAATTAAAAAAAAATTCAAAAAACGACACAGTGAGTGGAAAAGAGTGAAAACAAGTGAAAAAGTCTTAGCTCGGTTGGAAGCGAGCATTATACATATACCCAGCTGTATATTCTTACACTCTTAAACTAAAGAATAATTCAAAATAAAAAAAATGAAAATTGAAATGTCTATTTATACATATGCAAAACAGGGTAACGGTTAAATAATTTTAGTATAAAATTTAAAAAATATTCGAGAATTTATTTCGTTGTTGTGAGTATCTTATTTCTTTCGGAAAATAGCAGTAACACTTTGTGTTTTTTTGTTTTCGCGCCGGAAATACCAATTATTATTAAATTTTTCTATTTTGTTCGAAAAATAAAAGCAATTTTTTTATTTCGTTGAGAAAATAACTGTTTTATTTTTCAATTTTTATTTCTTTCCGAAAAAAAAAAACAGTTATATATGGATTCGGTTTTATTTATAACGGAATATAACAGTTATTTTTTGTGAGCTTTTGTTTTGTTCGCAAGTTATTGGTTATATTTTGACTCTTTATTTCGTTCGGAATATAAGTTATTTTTTTAGTCTCTTATTTCGTTTGGAAAATAAAAGTTATTTTTGTTTTTTATTGGGTTCGGAAAATAACAGTTATTTTTAAAATTTTTTATTTCGCTTAGCAATAATAGTAATTTTTTTAGTATTTTATTCTATTTGGTAAATAACAATTTTTTTTGATATTTTAATATCGCTTGGAAAACACAGTTATTTTTTTCTATTTCTTTCAGAAAATATTAGTTATATTTTGACATTTATTATTATCTTTTTAATTTCTGATTTTGTTCTGAAAATGACTATTGTAGTTTGAGTTTTTTACTTCGATCGAAAAATAACAATTATTTTCTACTGTTTTTATATTGCTTGGAAATAAGTCTTATTAATGCCTGGAAACGATGTCGTAATTTCACCGAAAATTTTGATACAGCTGGGTATACAAACCTAGTAAATAATAGTATTTAATTACAAGCAAGAGTATGTAAATCGAAAAAAAAAAAAAAACAAAACGTGATTGTACGTGCTGTTAAAGTTGAGGGTGGTTGGATATGTGCAATCAAGTGGTTTATATAGTAGCAGCTGGTCAGTTAGTCAACTAGTCAACACAGCAAAGCAGATAAGCCACGGGCAAGTGCCAACCCAATTATTCATTTACGAACTTTGACTAGCTTGATAGCTTGATAAGCAAGAAAAAAAAAAATTAAGGAAGTCTAAGTTCGGGTGAAACCGAACATTGCATACCCAACTGTACACTTGAGATGCTGTTGCTGTTTCTTTTGTGTGCTTAATAGTGTTACAAGGCTGCGTAATAATACATATAAATATGGTTCTATTCTGAACTAATTTTTCTTCGTGTTATAGCTCCCGAAACACAGAAAATTGCTTAGTCATAAAACGGGCGTTGCCACGCCCATTTTTTAAAAAAAAGTTTTCCTATTTGTTGTTATAAATCAACTTGGGAAATGAAATACCATTGATATAAAGCTCTTTTTTGCAAATATATAGCTTCTTTTATTCGTCCACGACCCTTTTAAAAATCTTTTATATAAAAGTGGGAGTGATCCTTAACCGATTTCGTAAATTTTTCTTCAAAGCATTCCTTATAGTAAAGGCAACCTCTCTGCCGAATTTTGTTACGACAGGTTTAACGGTTTTTGATTTATGATTAATAATATTTGTAAAACTGATTTTATCACAAGTGAGCGGTGCCACGCCTCTTTTTAAAAGTTTTTTAAAATTGTTTTTGTTTTTATCGGCCTATTGATAAATCATTCAAGGTTCGAATCGAGCTCAAGGCCAGAACAATAATTTTTTTCAAATGATAATTATTGTTATTTTTTAATTTTTCTAAATTTGAAAAATTGAATTTTGTTTTTGGAATAGTAAGTAGAAAATTTTTCAGACAACCTGCCACAGCTGCGCAGATAGATCCATTTCGAAGGGTGCTAAGCCTTCATCATCAGTACGCTTTAGGCATGCTGCGCTAACCATTTAGCTATACAGCGGTGGTTTGTTTGACTGGCTATGGCAGGTTGTCTGAAAAATTTTCTACTTACTATTCCAAAAACAAAATTCAATTTTTCAAATTTAGAAAAATTAAAAAATAACAATAATTATCATTTGAAAAAAATTATTGTTCTGGCCTTGAGCTCGATTCGAACCTTGAATGATTTATCAATAGGCCGATAAAAACAAAAACAATTGTTAATAAACCATGAGCACTTGGGAATGTCAAACAAAGTAATTGACAATAAACAAAAATCCAGCATTATCAGTGCTTTGCACCAGATGGCGCAACACTGAATAAATATAGTTGGTAAAAAGGAATAGAAGTAGCAAATTTGCCAGTCAAACAAACCACCGCTGTATAGCTAAATGGTTAGCGCAGCATGCCTAAAGCGTACTGATGATGAAGGCTTAGCACCCTTCGAAATGGATCTATCTGCGCAGCTATGGCAGGTTGTCTGAAAAATTTTCTACTTACTATTCCAAAAACAAAATTCAATTTTTCAAATTTAGAAAAATTAAAAAATAACAATAATTATCATTTGAAAAAAATTATTGTTCTGGCCTTGAGCTCGATTCGAACCTTGAATGGTTTTTTAAAATTTTTATCAAGAGTCTCAATATCAGTCCATAAGTTAAATTTCAACATGTAGGTGTACTATTTACTAAACAATCAGGTTCTTTGTGTTTTCCAAAATGTTATATATATATATATATATATAAAGTGGGCGTGGTTATCATCCGATTTCGCTCATTTCCAATAGAAATCTATTCTGGGTCCAGGTAAGCTCGTGTACCAAATTTGGTGAAGATATCTCAATATTTACTCAAGTTATCGTGTTAATGGGCAGACGGACGGAAGGACATGGCTCAATTAAATTTTTTTTCGATACTGATGATTTTGATATATGGAAGTCTATATCTATCTCGATTCCTTTATACCTCTAAAACCAACCGTTATCCAATCAAAGTTATAATACCCTGTGTACAAGTACAGCTGGGTATAAAAAAAAAAATAAGGTGCAAGTGCAAATGCCCATATTGAGTGAATCGTAGTGTTTTTCGTTCAGCCAACGCTTGGCCACTCAAATTGCACGGTATTTTGTTTGTATAAATATGCAAAGGAATAAAGTAAACGTGTAGGAACTAAAGTGATTATGCGAATGTGTATAGGTGTGAGAGCATATGTTTATATATGTATATACGAGAGTGTATATTTATACAATATGAATTTCATAAATTTCATATATTTCATACAAAAAACACTCGTACCTATGTATATGTAAATATTTGCATGGCAGGAGTAAAGTAAAGTGTTGTTGTATTATGCGCAAGCATTAAAATATTGACGTGACTGCGGAAATATTGCGTGTGTTTGTACAGTATAAATATTATATACATATATAGCTACATATATTTATTTATACACTTTGATATTTCAATTCATAACTAGTACTATATGCATTAAAAATTTACACACATTACCAAAAAAAAAAAAAAAAACATGTTGCCATATACAAGTCAAGTGAGCAGTTGGCTTTTGGTGCCGATATGAATATACATACATATTTGCACATATAAACCAAATTTACGTGCATACATTCATACAAACATAAATAAATTTTTTAATCGGATTTATTTTCTTGAAAATCCTTATAATTGTTATTTACAATTTCTTGATTGATAAAAATAAAAAATAAAATCATATTAAGAAATAAGACATTTATATGTATGTAATAATTTTCAGGGAGTTACATTCATCAATGCAACGAATATGCCTATTAATCAAAATGTTATTATTTAACGAATCAATTATGAGCAATCAAAACTTCAAACTTTTTGTTAAGTCACTAATTGATTACCCATAAACTTATATAAAATTAGTCACGATATTTAATAATCGCCAAATCAAAATTCATTACTTAAAAAATCAGTTTCGAGCAACCAAATTATTTACTTCTTGATTAGTCACAATTTGAACAAACATAATTAAATTTGTTTCATGAAAAATCAGTTATAAGTCATCAACATTGTTAAATTTGCGATTAGTCACAATTTGAATAGTCATATTAAAATTAATTTCATGACGCGTATGGAATAATCACACTTAATCAAAATGTCATTACTTAACCTATTCATTAGTTACAATTTGATTAAGCACAAACTTACTTATTAAATTAGTCACAACATTGAATAATTACCAAATAAAAATGAAATTACTAAACCAATCAGTTACGACTTATCAAAGTGATTAAGCTCACCATCAGTCACAGTTTGACTAGCCATAATCTATTTAATTTAATTAGTCACAATATTGAATAATAACTACAACAAAATTTCATTATTTAACAAATCAGTTACGAGTAATCAAAAGGATTAACTTCTTGATAAGTCGTAATTTAAAAACCAATAATAAATGCAATGCGTGATAACCTCGGAAGAGATTTTTGGCCAAGCTTCACTTCCAATTTGCATCGTGCTCCTAATTAATTTTTCCTACAAATTGGCGCAATTTAATTAACTATAAACTAACTAATTTAAAAAGTCACAAATTTGAGTAATCAAAAAATCAAAATGTGATTAATTAACGATTAATATCGAGAAATCAAAATAATTAACTTTTTGATTGGTCACAATATATATATCCATAAACTAATTAATTTAATAAAATACAACATTGAATAGTCATTTATGATTAATCAAAAATTAAATTGTTCTAATAGTATTCGTTTTATTTATGGACCATACAGTTGAATAAGCAGAATGTATATGCGCGCTAGGGTGATCCTTATAAATCAGATATAAATTTTTGATCCCAATTGGTGACAGTTAAGGGGTATCGCTGAAGAGTCAACTTTGATATTTCTCTATGGAAACTCCACCAATTTTAGTTTAACAAAGTAAAAGTTATGGGTCTCTCAAAATTTGCATTGATTTAAGAAAGCTGTTTTCCATAAAAAGTGCGAACATATTTTTGTTATATAGAAGAAAATTTAAAATACAATTGGGAAAAAATGTTGTAAAAAATCGCGAAATTTGAGAGACCCAAAAATTTCTATTTTGTCAGACTAAAATTTATTGGGCAAAAATACTGCATACTCAAACAAATTCAGGGAAAAATTACGAGTTTCTAAAACCTTTTTAGACTTTTTACATTTGGTTGAAAATGGTTTTGAGTTTGATTGATTTAAGAGTCTGTAAAACATTGAAAAAATGTTGTCAGGGCATAAAAGGCGGCAGTTGTTTCGATAATGCCCTCTAGATCTGGTAAATCTGTTCGAATCCTTTTCTCGCGGGAGTGCGACTCGAACCAGCACTCTTTTGAGATTGGTTTGCTTAGCTACAGCATTCGTAGAAGTAAATTGCCACGCGGCGTGCAACTTTTTTTTTTTTTATCAGGCTTGAAACCGAATTAAAATGCAAATTTTTATGAAAAATAAAACAATTGAGCGTATGAGTCGAACTCAATAATAAGGAAATGTTGCACGTACTTTCACCTTTAACTTTTATAAAACAAACAGAATAAAGGAAAATGTGCTGTTGGAAATCACATAAAAAGTTAAATAAAAGGTCAAACAAAAAAATGTCGCCTTTAATTTAAATAAATATCGGGTTTGACTTGGCAAACTGAAGAAGTTTTGCGTGCAAATTACAAGCCATTATTAAAAGAAAAACGCGCAAAAGAAATTAAATTTCAAAAGCTTATGAGTATGTGAATGTGCATATGTAACAGCAGGGCATGCAAGAAATTAGTAATAAAAAAATAAAAACTTAAGTAAATATTTATGTCACACGAAAGGCAACAAAGAACATTATAAAGAATAACTTATAGAAGAAATTAAGTTCCAAACTGGAGCAGTCGTTGTCTTAACGAGCCTTTGCACCATATGCCTATACTCACACACACCATGTCACATGCACTGCCTCTTACACGACTCAAACTTTTGTAAATATATTTTTCAATATAAAATATATACTCATGTATGCAAATTCATAGAATAAATGCTATGGCATGAAAGTTGGTTGGTAAAAAACTTTACATATAAGATTTGCATATCAATACTTTTTGCCTTAGGGTTAAGTTATAAATGCGCTCACGATAATCGGTCAGATCAGGTCGTTGAACAATCACTATGAAATTGGTCCGATAGAGGCGGTGGTTTACACAAAAATAAAAAAAAAAAAACACGGAAAGAAAGAAAGTCTATGATCGGTTGAAAACAAATATAACCAGTTTCAACTTGTCAAAAAAAGAAAAAAAACAAAAAAACACTGTTTAGTAATTTGTATGCTATGTTTTTATAACACAAGTCTTCGTGCAATGAGAATTTTAAATTAATGAAAATATCAGCATTTTTCTTAATGCGGTATAAAGATATTACATTTCAAGCCTTTTACGATATATCCCTACCTCCATATTGCTCTGCTTCTCTAATCCCTTGTTTTCCGCCTTCGTCTATCCTCTTCCCTCCCGCCTGTTTTTGTTTCGCTTTCCTTCTCTCTGCCCCTATACCACTTTCTTACCTTTTCTTTATCCCCCCTTATCCCTCTCGAATAAATCCAATCCTCTGCGGTTTTCTTGAAAAAATTTTTTTGTTTTGCTCCAACATGGCTACTTATGTACATATTTGAAACTCGTTTCTAGAAGTTTTTCATCGGCAATTCATTCTCTGCCGCTCTTTTCTTCTTGCATCACATTTTATTCCTTTTTTTTCACTTTCTTTATCCCGTTCTCTAACTTTACCCTTATACCTCTTTCTCTTCCCTTACCCTACGTTTCTATCACCCTCTTCATTGCCTGCCTGTCTTACTCCTCTCCTTCTACTCTTCCACAAAACATCACCTCAGTCGCACTCTCACTCTCTTTCTTCCTCTCTCCACAAGTTTTTCCGAAAAAAAAAAAGTGAAAACCAAATCTTTTGTTTGTATCGGAGATGCTAAGGCCCCTTGTTATTATACCCGACAGAGCGAAGCTCATACAGTACGTTACTACACACTACAAAGCATTGCAAATTTTCTAACGGTCTGACCTTTAAAATAAAAGTTTCCTCAAAAAGTGGGCGTGGCCTTCCAACGACTTCGATAATTTGCCCTAGTCTATGACTAACACTTCCGCTAAATTTCAACATGATATCTTTCTTGCTTGTAAAAGTTCAAACTTTTTTTTTTTTGAATGTAGGTGTTGTCGTGCCGACTTACATTTTTTTTTAATTTTCAGCTTGCGCCATAGGACCAATCTATTACCCAAGTTTCATTACTTTAATAAGTTATAATACCGTTCGAAGATTTCGACACCGAAAAAGTGGGCGTGTTAAGCGCCCATTTCGCCAAATTTTATCAGTTTATCGCTATATTTTACGAGTTATATCATTTTTCCAATTTTAGAGATTTTCGACTCCGAAAAAGTGGCCACGTTTATAATCCCATCCGAAAAGCTTCATCGGTTTATCAGTATTCGGTTATGAAATATAATTTTTTTTTTAATTTTAAAATTTTTCGATTTTCGATTGATTTTATCATTCGACTCTCCCAAGTTTCATTAATGCACACGTTCATATTTCTAAATTTTTCTATATCAAAAGAGTGGGCGTGTTTATCATCTGATTTCATAAAGTTTCATAAGTTTATCGGTATATATTTTTAAAAATTTGTGATATCGAAAAATTGGGTTCGGCGATAAGATTTGGTCACAATTCATCAGATCCACTTTTAGATTTTCCCAAATTTCCGTCATAAAAAAGTAGGCGTTTTTTCGAATACTTTCACCTGTTTCTTAAACCAATCTATTCTGGGCCCAGGTAAGCCAATCTACCAAACTTAGTGATAATATTTTAGGATTATTGTGCTAGCGGACTAGAATTTCTTTTTTCGACAGTTGGATTTCCACAATATCGATTTCCTTGTATAGGGCTTATCCCACTGAAGTTACAATACCCTTTATATAAGTACAGCTGAGTATAAAAATTACGGATTATAAGTGAGTAAGTATGTGTGTGCGAAAGATTAACAATTGTAACAATTTTAAATGCCATTAATCAGCACCTGAATATTTTGCATCTCTCCTGCTCCATTTAAATCTTCCTTACAGAGTCAATAAAGGTGAGCAATGAACAATTTGCGAACTGCTATAAGCGACAATAAAAAGGATGGCAAAAAACAAGAACAACAATCAAACAAATTCGCGCGTACATCAGAAAAGCTTGTCCATGCTGTGTGCATTGGCGAAGTAAATATTTATGAAAATGGTCATACTAAATTTAAATTGTGGTCAAAATGGAATAACAGAACGAATCTACATGCAGTTAATTATGTGGAGGATATGAACAAATTAAGCGTAAACAAGCATATAAAACGAGTCGTAATTGTTACAAAGCCTTTTCAAAAAAAAAAAAGAGAAAAGTTTTGACAAAAAATATAAAGTAATAAAGTAACGGAATGAAGCATGTGAACTTTTAAAAGCGCATGCATCATTTATCTTCTTAAATAAAGTAATTTTTCCGTTAGCGGCCGTACTCAATCATTTCAAAAGCGACATACTTGTTTGTCGCGCGCCTTTCGCTTACTATGCAGTTCTGTGGAGAGAGCAGGGTGTTCAAGGGAAATAAAAATATCATTTATCACCACTAAAATGTAGAGGCAATGTCATAACGGTTTGTCATTATATTTGCAACGGTTGGTATCAATATGGGATGGTACAGCAGCTGTCAATTGCCGTCTTTCAGTGAGTTTTACAGCTCCGGCTCACGCTCAATTCTCACGGGAATGCTCTGGATCATTGAGAGAATTGAGAAGCAGATGTCGTGAAATTTTCGCACACGTGAAATGTTATAGGCAGATGTCGCCGCTGTTTTTCATTTAACTCATACGGAGAAAGGCTAAGCAGCGACATCTATTTTTGAAAAAGTAGGTATATTAAAGGCCGCATTGCCAACCTAAAAAGAAGTAATTAACAAATTTTTTGGCTCACAAATTGAACCAGACTTCTATCTGGATTTATCTGGCTCAAATCGTTGTTGTTGCATTTACATGCAAAATTATTTATCTGGCTCAGGATTTTGCCACCGGATGATAGCTAATATCTCATACAGTTTCTAAGACATCAACCTAAATGTAGACGCCTGTGGCCCACAAGTGTTGTTCTATAACATGGACATCCTAAGAGTGTTTTAAGTAAAGGCTTGAGCTTGACGGTAGCTTTATGAGAAAGCTCAAGTTATTTGGAGGTAAGTTTTTATACACACGATGAATTGTGGTCTCAGAGATCCGGCAAAATTTAATCCGCGCATAAAAAGCCAGTATGGGGGGCAGCTAGCTCTTTTATTGCTGCCTGGATGTCAGAGACGATTTTTTTCGCTGCGGCGAATCGCACTCATCTGAACTATAGCAGAGCTGTCGCGTTTGGAGTTGATACTCGCAGTGCTTCCAGCTGACACTTTTAACATAGGGATGTCCTATAAAACGGTAATTATTTGTATGCAACAATATCTTTGTCAGCTGGGATGTTGTTGTTGTTGTTGTAGCGATACGGTTGCTCCCCGAAGGTTTAGGGAGTGATCGATGTGATGGTCCTTTGCCGTTTACAGATCCGGTACGCTCCGGTAACACAGCATCATTAAGGTGCTGGCCCGACCATCTCGGGAACGATTTATATGGCCACATTAAACCTTCAGGCCAATCCGGTATTTTAGTCGCCTCTTACGACAGGCATACCTACCGCGGGTATATTCTAACCCCCTGTCAGCTGGGATCATCCCTTTCTGTTCTTGCTTGGAAATATAATATTATTGCTATTCTAATACTTCAGTTTGTGGTGTCAATCATCTACTTTGGAACTAGTTGTGCCCGCATGAAACAGGCTATGTCTTCCCAGCAGCAGGATTCGTATAGTTTACCAACGATTTTTGCCGCTGAACAGAGTAAATACAATTCCATCGGAGGCAGGTATGAAATGGAGCCAACAGCCGTCGCGAGATAGAAGCAACATAGTAATATGGCACCAACTAACGCAATGCGTTGATCCTTGTGTATACTTGTAACATTGTGGTTCTTCATAAGGGCTTTCCGTCATACTATACAGCATACATCAGCACCGGTGCCACAACTGCGCACAGTCATAGGACAATCTTCGGCTTGAGACCACATTTTTTACGGTACATCAATTTACATAGCACAGAAAGTAATTCAGGATTTCCGTACTTGCCCCTTTCCGCATGCCTTGAAATTTATGTTACATTTTCATCAGGTTCTTAGTTTCAAGAATCTAGCTCTACGGGAAGTTACTCAAATAGCGATCAAAATATATCACATTTGTAAGTGGACTTTCTAAATATCTCGATCCTTGCCCCTTCTAGGAATATTTTGTATCCTAGGAGAAGAACGTAAAAAAGTCCGAAGCTATGTTCGAAGTTGCAGATCTCTGAGTTATCGGGAAGTTCCTTAAACTCGAAAGCAAAATTTCCAACTTCGCACGTTTCTTAGAACTTTTCGGATTCCTGTACCACTCAGAAAAGTTTTTTCATGGTAAATTGTCATTGGGTTCGGATGTGAACACTCTAGTTCCCCGGAAGTTATTCAAAAATAGAATACAAGATTCTTCAGTTTTGTATAGAAATTGGCGGAAAAACATCACACGATTCTAATATGATTAAGGTTGAAGTGGTTACGCGAGGGCACACCTAAAATACACCATCATTTGATAAAAGCTACTAGGTCCTTGATGCCATGGTCTACAACCTGGCTCACGTTATCTAGAAATGGAGCACCCAGAAAGCGCTGACGTGCGCCACTTAGTGCCGGGCATTTGCAGATGAAGTGAAACACCGGTTCCTCCTGTTCATCCTCTTTACAACTCCAGCAGCATCGACGATAGGGCGCTCCTAACCTTTCTGCATGCCTACCTTTTAAGACAGCGCCCAGTTAGTGCCCCTACAAGTGTGGAAATTGTATCCCTACTTGGTTTGTATACGTGACGCGTTCTATTAGGATCCCATTTTGGCCAGGTTTCCTTCGATGTACGACACCCCATATTTGTAACCATCTTTCGGCGGTTTGACGGTGGATGTACTCTTTTAGCATCAGCTTGCATGTGGCTAGGGGCTTAAATTAGCATTTTTGGCCGAGAAGAATCTTCCTGGTTGTACCCTGCCTAGCGAGTTCATTTGCAATATAGTTTCCCTCGATGTCCCTATGTCCATGGACTCATGTGAGGTGCACACAGTTCTGTTGGGCTATCTCTTGAAGAGATTGGCAAGAGTTCAATGTTAGTTCAGAGTTAAACGAGTAGAAGCCGAATGATTTTTTGACAGCATGGCTATCGCTGAAAATAAAGGTTTCTTTGCCGACATTGTATTTCCCTATCCTAGCTGCGGCTTCCATGATGGCTGAAACTTCTGCCGGGAATACGCTGCAGTGATCGGGTAGTCTTAAGGAGAGCTGGAGGTCAAGTTCTCTTGAATATACTCCACCTCCACTTCTACCCTTTAGCTTAGTGACGTCCGTGTATATGGAAATGCTGCCGCAAGGCACTTATCCGACTCGGTCCAATCATCCCAACTTGGAATGTTTATCATAAAGTTGGTTTCCGCAACTGTTGTGGTCGCACAGCGATTCATGTTAGGAGAAAGAAAACTGTATTTGTTTTGTATACTAGAGTGTCCTGTGGTTTTGTTGTTCTAACAGGACAACTCCTTTAAGCGCATGGCTGAAGTTGGCGCCGCTCGATAACCAGCTAAATCCAACAAATATAAAGGAAGTATAAAAGGAAATTTTGTACTGAATTTTGAATAACACATAAGATTTGAAATAATAATCACCTTTTGAAACAATAAACAGAACTCTAATGTTATTATACATTTGGAAATGTTTCTCAAAGAATTATAAATTTTCCAATGAATTTTCTCTTGCTTTACCCAGCAAATTACCGCTTTTATTGTATCGCGACAGTAGGGTTAGTTAACTGAAGTTGATTGTGTGGTAGCAATTGTTGTTGTTCAAGTTTGTTTGTCATTGCTGTTGGTCAGAATAGCAATTTAATTATGGCTTCGTAGTAAACATAAGTGGACCGCGCCAATCGAATGACCTAAATTATTGCGGCCAACCAGGATTATATAGAGGCTATCACGCAGTCGACAATGCATCGAACTGATCAAAGCAGCAGCAGCAGGTCGGCAGCGCAGACGGCACGACATGTGTCACACTAACACTACGAGTATGTAGAACAGAAGGTGGGTAGGGTGTCGCACATAAACTATATTAAGAGAATACGCCGTTCAATGGATCTATGCGGCATACGCGGGACAATAAGCGCATAAACCAAAATTGCATGCTTTTAATTTTTAGTCCTTTGCTTGATTGCGAGCCATGCTCGATGCAAATTAATCATGTCGCTAGAGTTGTTTTCCAGGTTGGAAAATGTGTCGCGTTGCTAGATGAATGGGTTTTGTTATAACGTTTGTCGGTTCAACGTACAACTTTTGAGGTTTTCATTAGTGGACAAAAGGCGTTTAGCGTGCGGGGTTTGTACATATGCGAGTATACGGCTACTCTATATTTATTGCTGTGTATAAGTGTTTGCATATGTGTGCATGCGCGCTCATATCCAGCAATGTAAATATTAAAGGGACACTGCCTTTTAAACGTTTTCCCACCTGTTTTTCTCGGTATAATCAAACGCCCACTGCTACATGGTCTACTTTTAATTTCCTCAATGGTATATACGTATGTAGGTATGTATATACGTTAGTGGCCAATACATATACACACATATAAGCCGCTTCATTTGCTTGCATGTCCGCGCATAAATACACATTAATCATTGTATACACGAGAGAGAACGCTGACCATTAAATTCATACATACCATATAACTAAATAATTCAAAAACAAAAGTCCTAACAAATAATAACAAACTGACTCGAGTTTTATGCTTCAATAGGGTACTGTAGCAAACTGATAGCTGCAATATAATGCTACACTGAAAGAAAAAGACTAGTAAAATCAACCGAAATACGGATAAATTCAGCCGAAATTTCTGTCAATTTTTATCCATCGCAACAATCAGCTGCGCACAAATCGTTGATTTGTAATTGACCGTTTTAGTAGTGAAATGAACAAAAAAAGTGGTTGCGACAGCTTTGTACGAAAGTACCTATGTTGACATATATGTACATACATACGTAAATATGTGAATATATAAATACGCATGCTCGCTACATATACATACATATGTACGCACTTACTAAAAAAAAAAAAACATAAATGTAAGACGCGATAACCTCCGAAGAGATCTTAGGCGAGTTTTTCTTCCAATTTGGGTCGTACTCCTTTTAATTTTTCCTACAAATTGGCGGGATGGGACCTACTTGTTTTATGCCGACTCCGAACGAAATCTGCGAGGCAGTTGAGTTTTCACTGAGAGCTTTTCTTGGCACAAATACACTCGGAGTGCTTGCCAAACACTGCCGAGGGGCGACTCTGCTTACAAAAATTGTCTTCTAATTGAAAAACCTTATTTCTAAAATTTTGATGTTGCTTATGCTGGCACACATTAAACATTATATACTTTATAATACTGTTTTATTAAACGCACTTTCACCAAATTTTATATTTTATATTTTATTCTATTTATAGTTTTGAATTTCGCTTTGCCAATAGAAATGAAAACAGTAGTTGCAAAACTGTTTCTCAATTCTTTCAGTTGCAGCTCCGCTCATTCTCAATTTCTTCTCACGCATGTAGTTGCCACACTTGATTGTTTCGAACAAAACTTGTTGTATAAATGTTTGACGTAATATTTTAAAAAGAGAACTTGTAAGTTATAGAAAAGTAAAGAATCAAATCGCGGGAAGGTAATTCAACAATGGAGTAACTTTACATGTAATTCCGCAAGTTTAATTTTCGTAACACTATAAGTTGAAACGATTCCAAAACGACTCCAACTTTAATTTTGTTGGACACATCAACATTAAAAAGGATGTTTTTTTATTATCTTATTAGATTCCTTCGCGTGAGTGAAAATTCATAAAAAGTTGAACAAAATGTTACTAACTTTGGAAAAATCCTGTTCGTTCAACCAAAATGTTTGCAACAAGAGGGCGCAATTTTGCATTTCGCTTGGAGGAGAAGTTGCAAAATTGTACCCGATAAATGGTGTCCCGGTATCTCATAATTTTTTCAAAAAAGGGTTTTTCGTTTTGTATTCATAACTGAAAAGCTAGTTTTTTGTTGTTTTCCCATTTTGTGTGTTTTTTCGATTTGGTGGTTTACTTATTTTGGTGTTTTTTTTTTAACGAGTGGCACCATCGTCATAAGTACAAAGTAGAGAGCGTAGTGAGCGTAAAATTCTCTTTGAAATTTGCTCATGTATTCACTGTTGATCGCTGTTGAAATGACTAGTGAGATCTGTTGTGTTAACAAAAAAATCAGTTAGAATGATTAGGAATCTGTCAATTTTACAAAATTTTGTTAACTTAAGAGCGACAGGTTCTCTTCTGTTGAAATTACTAAGCTAATTTGCCCGCTTGACAAAGAACTCGGTCGAATTAACCGTAATTCGATCAATTTCACCGAATCTCCGTTAAGTCAAGAACAAAAGAACATATTTGTTGATTTTACTAGCATCATTTCTTTCAGTGTATAGAAGCAGCACGGAAATAAGGTCGAAGGGCGATAAGCTTCGCTTTTATGTGGGTGTCGATTAGTCGTTAGCCAAATCTAGCGTACTAGTTCTGTATAACGAAGTGCAGCGTTGTGCTTTTGCGTGAATACCGTAGTAGCGCAATTGGCTAACTTTGGAGAACACTGTTTGAAGCACAAAATTTAGGCATACTTCCTTTTTTGATTTAAGCTCAGGTAGCCAAACAAAATTTGAAATACTGAATCAATTTTAAAACACTGATGTAAAATATTGATTATTGAAATGACCCTAATAAGGTTCTGTCCCTGTGATATTTATTAATTCTTGACTTGCTATAGACATCGAACCTGCAGAGTGACTGTTGCATATAGCAAAGATAAGGACGAACACTGCAGCACATTTAGAGTATCCAACGATCTTTTTTGGGTAGTCGCAAGTAATATACTTTGTTTTCTGCCGAACTGAAACATATCGTTAAAGTGGCGTAAAGTTAAATTTTTTTAGAAAATAATATAGGAAATTGCATACATTACCTAGGCTATTAATATATGTATATGGCCCCATGATTGACAATTTCCACCGCCTAGGACATCGCCATATAAAATTCACCAGTTGAAAGCATGTAAAAGAGATTAATGGCGAGCTTGTAATGGTTCTAAAGGCGCTAGAAGTGCACCGGTTCAGAACAATATATTTTGGCTACAAATAATGAGCTAGGATTATGAGTATGCTTTCTTTCCCTAAACACTAAAGCTCTCCCTATGATATTCTCACTGGCTTAGAACTATCAAAAAAGGGGATAAACCCGTACTACAAAGCAACACGTAGAATTTCTCTTTTGTTCGGTAACAAAGAAATAGTACCAACAAAAAAACTAGTTCTATACTGTAAATTTTTACCCTAGTTCGGAGCTATCGAAATAATCCATCTCGGAAACGATTTAATATGACCACAATGAACCTTCGTGGCCATCCCTCCCCCCACTCCTTAGTTCCATAAGGAACTTGGGGTCGCCAGATCTTGTGCTGCTAAAGAAACAGGATTCGCCACGGGTAGGTGAGGTTGGCAATTGGATTTGTGAACCTATAAATTGCTCTGGGAACTCCTTGAGAGGGTTGCGCTACATAACCCCTTTAATAATTTGGGTATTTCAGTCGCCTTTTACGACAGGCTCAGTCTAATTTCGATTCAGTCTGTTTAGCTAACGTTCTGAGCCATGGTTCGATTCGTGTTTCTTTTCCGTTTTTTTCTGGTTTTAGGTTCAGTTTCGCGTAGAGTTATATTTTGTTTGCAGTTTCAGTTTCGTGTTCAGTCTTGGTTCAGTTTCAGTTTCTGTTTCGGTTTTCAGTGTTTAACCAAAATTAAACTTAGCGTTCGGCCATAGCCCCAGTTGCAGCTCATGCTCTAGTTTCAGTGTCAATCCCGCTTTCATATTCAGCCTTAGTTCCAATTCAAGATTCGATCTCGGTTTCATTTTCGATTCACCTTTCAGCTTTTGTTCCAGTTCCGGTCTCGGTTTAATATTCAACCTTAGTTCAAGATTCGTTGTCGATTCGGTATCACATATATTTTCAGTCTAAGTACAACTTTTGTCTCTGTTTTCAGCGTGGTCTCGATTTCTGCCCCTATTTCGGTTTCAGCATCAATTGCAATTTGTTTTTTGGATGCGGTCTTAATATCGCTTGTTTTGGTCTCAGTATATATACAAACTCTAGTTTCGACTTCAGTTTCATTCTCATTCTTTTAGTTTAGGCATCGGCTCCAAATCCAGTAGAAAATGTCGTCAACACCGACGGTATCTCCTAAAGCAAATTAATTTTCACAGATAAACCCTTTATTACATAATCTTTGAAATATTTGAGGTTAGCTGCCTCGAAATCTGAGAAAACATATAAAAATAAAAAAAAAATAAAATAAGTAAGTATATAAAGCGCAATTGATTGACTAATAATATCTCCTTTCCTACTAACTTTCCAATCCAAGTAATGTGCGCTCCACTTTTATATTTTTACTTCTCATAAATATTTTTGAAATTTCTATCTCAAAATTTAAAAATCAAAGCTTAGCAAGAATATGTCTTTATATAAGGAGACACTTTTCGCTGATTTTTGTACATTTATATAAAGGAAGTGCTAAAAATGTTTTTATTTTATTTTTAATTTCTCCTTTTCTTACATTTTCTCGGTGTCTTAACCTATCTGTTAAGTTTTACGCTTGTAGCTCACTCAAGACTTACATAAAAATCAATCCCAAAATCCCCTCCGTTCCGCTTGATTTTTCAAAATATCTCATCCCGTGCGCCCCCTAGCGAAACTTTTGTATTGTGTCACCGGCTGTCATCGACCCCTGAATTAAGCTCTAAATTTTTAGCCTCTAGCTCATAGAGAAGTTACTTTAAACCCGGTTTCAAATTTCCAAAATGTTATCTAATTTTTCCGATCCGTGCGCCACCTAACGGAATTTTTTCTCCTTTTGTTCGTTTGTCACGGTGTCTTAACCTGTCTCTGAGGCTTCATGTCTGTAGCTCAATGAGAAGTTACTTTAAAATCGATCCCAAAACACCAAATTTCAAAATTCTTATCTAAATATTTCGATCCGTGCGCCACCTAACGGAATTTTTGTCTCCTTTTCTTAAATTTCTTCGGCGTCTTATCCTATCTGTGCAGTTTTACTGAGAACTTACATACAAATCAATCTCAAAATTCCCTGCGTTTCGTACGATTTTTCTAAATATCTCATCCCGTGCGCCCCCTAGCGAAACTTTTTGTATTGTGTCACCGGCTGTCATCGACCTCTGAATCAAGTTTGAAATTTCAAGTCTCTAGTCGAGAAGTTACTTAAAAGCTGGTTTGAAAATTTTTAAAATTCTTATCTAATTATTTCGATCCGTGCGCCACCTAACGGGTTTTTTTCCTTTTGTTGCATTGTCACGGTGTTCTAACCTATGTGTAAAGTTTCACGTTTGTAGCTCAATGAAAACTTACTTAAAAATCGATTGCAAGATTTGTATGAAAAGCGGACAAACATTCAACCGACCTAATACAAAGGAAGTAAAAAAGAACGTTACATTTGCAAGAAGTTATGAGGCTTTTAATTTGGGGATTAAAAGATCCCAACTTATGAGTTCTTTTGAAGTCGGATACAATTAAATGTGTTTATGTCAAACGTGCAAGTACCTGTTCATTAAGAATTTTTAGCGTAACAAACTGGTGTGAGAAGGTCTTTTGTCCTGAGGAACGACTAAGTGACGCCCAAGAGGTATATCACGCAAATGCGCTCACTTATGCGCTGTGATACGAAAATATGCGTCAAAACCCACCACTAAGCCGTGCCTGCATATCCCACTGGTAGTTGTGTGAGTTTATTTGCTGCCCAGTTGGGCGTTATTGGAAAAACGATTTGAATTTATGCCCCGCAACTCGTTGTGTTTATGATGGAATTAACTTTATTTATTGTGTGTAAACATGTTTACACGCACAAAGGACGCATTTAACGTTTATGCGCAATTGCACTCATACAAATAAACCTATAAATCTTTATTATGCGTAGGTCAGCAGACGATATTTTGCCGTGTATTGAGTTTTTTTATACTCAGCGTGTTTCGCACACAGAGTATATTAACTTTGATTGGATAACGGTTGGTTGTACAGGTATAAAGGAATCGAGATAGATATAGACTTCCATATATCAAAATCATCAGTATCGAAAAAGAAAGATGTGTGAGTCATGTCCTTCCGTCCGTCCGTCTGTCCGTCAACACGATAACTTGAGTAAATTTTGTGGTATCCTGAAGAAATTTGGTATGTAGGTTCCCGGGCACTCATCTCAGATTACTATTTAAAATGAATGATGTCGGACCATAACCACGCCCACTTTTTCGATATCGAAAATTTCGAAAAACCGAAAAAATTCGATAATTCGTTACCAAAGACGGATAAAGAGATGAAACTTGGTAGGTGGGTTGACCTTATGACGCAGAATAAAAAATAAGTAAAATTTTGGACAATGGGCGTGGCGACGCCCACTTTTAAAAGAAGGTAATTTAAAAGTTTTTCAAGCTGTAATTTGGCAGTCGTTGAAGATATCATGACAAACTTGGCACAAACGTTACTCCTTCCACTCCAAAATCGGATCACGAACAGGCCCACTTTTTAAAAAAAAATTGTTTAAAAGTCAAATTTTAACAAAAAATTTAATATCTTTGCAGTATATAAGTAAATTATGTCAACATTCAACTCCAGTAATGATATGGTGCAACAAAATACAAAAATAAAAGAAAATTTCAAAGGGCGTGGCTCCGCCCTTTTTCTTTTAATTCGTCTAGAATACTTTTAATGCCATAAGTCGAACAAAAATTTACCAATCCTTATGATTTGGGAGGGGCATAGATTCTATGACGATAACTGTTTCTGTGAAAATGAACCAAATCGGTTGAAGCCACGCCCATTTTATACACAGTCGGCCGCCTGTCCTTCCGCTCGGCCGTTAACACGATAACTTGAGCAAAAATCGATATATCTTTACCAAACTTAGTTCACGTACTTATCTGAACTCACTTTGTATTGGTATAAAAATGGCGGAAATCCGACAATGACCACCCCCACTTTTTCGATATCGAAAATTACGAAAAATGAAAAAAATGCCATAATTCTATACCAAATATGAAAAAAGGGATGAAACATGGTAGTTGTATTGGTCTATTGACGCAAAATTTAACCATAGAAAAAAACTTGGTAAAATGGGTGTGACACCTACCATATTAAGTAGAAGAAAATGAAAAAGTTCTGCAGAGCGAAATCAAAAGCCCTTGGAATCTTGGCAGGAATACTGTTAGTGGTATTGCATATATAAATAAATAAGCAGTACCCGGCAGATGATGTTCTGGGTCACCCTGGTCCACATTTTGGTCGATATCTCGAAGAGGCGTCCACCTATAGAACTAAGGTCTTCCTTGATACCCGTATCGTACAAACAAATTCTAGAGTCACCCCTGGTCCACCTTTATGGCGATATCCCGAAATGGCGCCCATCTATAGAACTATGGCCTACTCCCTTTTAAAATACCCTTTAATTCCTTCCATTTGATACCCATGTCATGCAAACACATTCCAGGGTTACCCTAGGTTAATTTTCCTACATGGTGGTTTTCTCTTGTTTTGTCTCCAAAGCTCTCAGCTGAGTATGTAATGTTCGGTTACACACGAGCTTAGCCTTCCTTACTTGTTTTGTAATATTTTTTAATGTGTTTTTATGAAGTTTATTCAACTTTGACGTTTAACTGTAATGAACGGCTTTCAATGCTAGCCGCTGCTAAGTGGAAAACAGCAACAACGTAACTGTTCAAACAACATTAATACATTGAACGTTTTAATGACAATGGTAACACCTGACCACAGTAAACAGCTACTAAGTATACAGAATTTTACACAATTTTACAAGAATCTTCTAAAAAACATTGCAATGAAACATATCTAGAAATAAGTTAAGTATGAAACGAACTACGAAGCAAGCTTGTCTGTTGTTCAGGAATACCTCCGAACTGGTGCTAACAGAATGCAAAGCGGGACGGTTGGTAGCCCTATTTGTATCCACTACCCCGAAGTCTGAGCTATTTGTATTTTAATTGTTTAATCAAAGGCTGTGACAATTTCCGAACCACCTAGGACGAAAACAAGTTAAAATCATAACACGTTGAAAAGGTCTGCAAAGGCGTCAATGGCCATTCTGAAGGACACCACAATGCTAAAAGTCCAAAGACACAAAGCTAAAAATGTAATCTGAATGTATTGCGCGTAGACAGAATCAAAACTAGTAGCTTCTCATAATGCGGTAATTTTGCGCTAGCTTGGAGGTAGTGCAATGCGCTGCAGGGCTCCTATTTGATATATGGGGTTTTTTCAGGTACCGATTGTTTCCTTGGTTATTGCTGAGTTTCAGGGTTGAGTTCCAAATACGTCTTTTCTTCACATTTTAGTTCCAGGGGTTCTTGACGTTTTCGTTATGTATTCAATTCCAGCTTCATTGCTAGGTCCGATTTTGCGATGAATTCTGGATTCGATTTCTATTCCTACTTGAGTTTGCAGGTTTTTCAAGGTTTTTGTTCAGCTTTTGATTTGGGCTTTAGTAGTTGTTTCAGTTCAGGCTCCTATTTTCGGTTCCTTTCCCGTCTTAGTAACGGCTTCAGTTTTTGTTGGGGTTAAATTTAGGATTTGGCTTGGGTTTCGAATCCGGTAAAAATTTCTGTTTTAGCTTCATGTTCGGTTTTCATTTAAATTTTGTTTCCTTTTTAGTTAGGGTTACTTATTTTTCTTCGCCTTGCGTGCGCGTTCTTCGACTTCGGCTTTATTTTGTGCCGACAACTGTCTCCTTTATGGCCTTTAAAACACATATTCACTTGATAGAGGGAGGTATGAGATAAGGGACCTGCCTTGATCAAGGATGTGTCGAAGTTGAATGGCAAGCTTGGTGGCTAGGTGGTCTATCAGGAGTTCAAGGTAAGCTAAAATTTCAAGCTGCCCGATTATGAAATGTTCTGCAAGCGGAAAAATTCGCGATTAAGGATGGGTTATACTGGATGATATCCAGTGGTACTACGGTTAAAGAATTTAACATTTACTTATATAGTCAAGCGATAATCTGGCTCTGACTCTGACATCCTCTGCTGTGCGTTTTGTAAGCATCTGACTCTGCTAGCTTGCTTATTCTAGGTAACTGCCCCCTCTCTCAGCTGCAATTGAACTTGACTGGCGGCCTGTGGCCACTCGTAGTCTGCTCTCTTATAGATGGCCAGCGCGTTGGCTAAAGAAATCCTGAGAAGAAACTTTCATAGACTTAAAAGTTGGTACCACGGGTGAGAAGATAAGTGATAGGAACTTGTTTCGGTTCTGAACAATTGGGATATACAAATGAAGAAGAGTTGTTTAATTCGAATGAGAAGTTGCATTGCAACCGGGTGCCAATACCCATAGATTGGAGGAGGTATTAGAAAGGCCTCCAATCAAACCATGGATGGTGCGTCCACTCACATTATCATTTGGTACCAAGGTAAGCAAGTCTTGGGCGCTGGTCAAATATAGCGTTGACCCGTGTGCACTGGTCCATTGTGAAGATGGCCAACGACAGCAGAAAGTTACGTTTATGCAATAACTTTCATTGTAGGTTAGCGGGATTCCTCTTGTCAGAAGTAGATAGGAAACAGCATACTAAAATTTAGTTTATAAAATTTAATTCGTTGCAGTTATACTCATTTATCCTCGGCAATTAGGGTAACTTTCTAATAACCATAGTAGACAACTTTTAATGCTACAACTGCTGATGCAGTGTTCCGGTTACTTTTTGCTTGATTGCACAGCTTTTACTAGAACAGTTTACTCGGATCTCTGCGGATTGTATCCCAGGACACGAAACTACATCAACGCTACACAGCATTTTTCTAAGTAATTTTGTGCTATCAGCACAGTCCTTCATGAGGGCACTCTACCTAACCTATTCTTTAATTCCTTTCAATACTTCGCCTGTTTACTGTGCCCACCATTAAACTTTCTGCTACGAATATTTCCAATCTCAAATACCCTCTCACTAATTCACTTTAAAAGAACAAAATGAACAGTTTATTTGCGGTTTTGCTGTCCTATGAAAAACACGCGCTCTGTTGACCAAAGGGTATTTGTTGGTAGCCTTGCTATCGTCATTCCATTCAACGTGATTTTTCCAAATTAGCACAATAATAAACGTTGACTTGAGCAAATATAAAACACACAACTTACAAATACGACCAATGAAAAAAAAGTTTTGAAAAAAAAAAAAAACAATATTTTGCGCAAATAACGAATGTAGCCTTGTGGGGGGGGGGGGGGGGGCTTATTTAATTACCACTTGAAATGAAACTTCAGTCCTCCGAAGTGTTTCAAATTCAATAGCTTAAGTGCAGTCAAGCAAACTTTGACGTTCATCGTATAACAAACACCAACATCCTTGCTCACATCCTACCAGCAGCCAATGTCTGTATGCATTTCCTCGTATTTGTTCACGCGCACACCCCCGCCTTTTTCAATTTAGCCACTGGTTTTATTATGCTCGAGCCCCACTGGTAAATGCAATATCGAATTGAATCGTGAGCAAAAGTGAAAACGTGCTTTATGAAAATAATTGTGAAGCGCAGAGGCGCGCGCGTACTTGCAACCGAATGGAAAGAACACTATACACCTCATCGGGTTACAAGGGTAGCAAGGGATAGCAAATAGTATGCTGAAATACTCTTAGAAAAAAGATAGCAGCGAGAGCATAACTTGTAAAGGTGGCAAGTGGGTAGTCCAAGAAAATTGTCTAAAGTACGATTAAAATCATTTTCCGTTTGGAAATTACGTAACTATGTATGATTCTGTAGTAACAGCTGTGTATGCGCAGTAATTAGTTGCACAGCCTTTTTTTTTCAATTGCAAGCTGGAAGGCGTTAGAATGTTTGCGTGTGACTAGAATGGAAGTAAGCACATACGTCTTGGTAATGCAATTTATGCTTGTTAAAGAAGACAAGAAACGTGGGAGCATCGACAGTTGAAAGCGTGATACGCAATATATTTACATGTATGTCACTAACTCATTCTATTAAACCAAAGTAGGAGGTAGATGAGGAAGAGGGAAAGATGGAGATGAAAAATGTGAAGGAGGAAAAATAAAAAAGAGCGAGTAGACGAAAAGAAAGTAAGGGAGCAGGTCGAGTAACAGGAGAGCGATGAAGGTTTTTGTCGGAGAGCGGAGCTTTCACACGGCTTAGAATATTCTCGCGGAAATTTGCCTGTCGTAAGAGGCAGTTAAATCCACACACCTAGAAGCTCCGATGTGGTTATATCAAATCGAGATGGGCGGACCAGCACTATAATGGTGCTAGCATCCGGGAAGTATCAGATTGATATTCTCCGCACAACCCTCAAGTTCTATAATACTTCCCCAAACCTAAGAGGAATTGCTTTATTTCTATGAATGGAAGGTGGAAAACGAGGGTAGGGAGAATTGAAATGAGGAAAGAGCATTGGAAAAGGAAGGGGTGAAATAAAGATATAGAGAAAGGTGGAATGAGAAAAAGGCAAAAGAAAGAGGAAATGGTGGCGAGAAAGGATGAGAGAAGAGCGGGTAAGTGAGTGATGCAGAGAAGGAAGAAAATGAACGAAGCACAGCCATAAAAAGAGCAGGATCTCTCTATTTTTCAGGATTTTGCACTTTCACATGTCTATTGTTTGGGTAGGTCTATAAAAACTGGCCTTGATTCAGTGGTAGAAGTGTAAGATGGGTCAATGGAGAATAGAGGATATGTGCGCATAACTTGATATCAAAATAACCTTCAACCATGTACTTATAACGGTCATTAGAAAGACTCTAGTAGCACTGATAATGGAAATTCTAGAACTAGTTAACAGACCACTGGGTGAAGCCATATTTATAGAGGATAAGAGAAGAGCTACGGCTAAGAGAAAGATCAGAAGGGGTACGCCGCAGGTTGTGTTAATCTCTACTGCTTTGAATCGTGGTTGTGAACAATTTGCTTGAGTATATAGGGAACAGAAAAAAATGCACACAGCAGGGTTTTGCGAACCATCATCACTGCTAGAGAATGTGGTAACAGAATTGATCAAAAAAGGGGCCTAGTAAACTGACGTTTGAATATCTGTTTATGTGAAAATATTTACCAACATTGTTTCGAACATAAAAAAAATGTATGTTTCCTTTGTGAGGCTTTGTATGTACACAGATGGTTCCAAAGTATTGGAAGGAGTAGGGTCTGCGGTTTACTGTGCTGATCGGAAATAAACAGATCCTATAGGCTGCCGGATTACTGTACCGTTTTCCAAGCGGAAATATTAGCCGTAACCAAAGCAGTAGAAACCCTGGAAGAGAATAGCTTAAGCTGCAACCGTGTTAACTTTTATATTGACAGTCAAGCAGCAATTAAGGCAATAATCTCGCATAGCACAGCATCTAAATGCGTGTTGGAGCGTAAGAAGTCCCTGGAGAAAATCGGGACAGGGAGAAGCATACATCTATATGGGAATATATGGGAATAAAAAAGCGGATGAACTAGCTAAAGAGGGCGCATCCCTTGAAGCTTGCTCCGCAGACGTCCCAATTAGACTGGGCGAGATTAAGCGAAGGCGAGAGATGCACATGATCGACTAAGCAGGAAAAGCGTGGGTTCAAGCGCGGGGCTGTAAAGTGTCCAAGATTATGTGTAAGTCTTACAACCTTGGATTGTCATTAAAAAGAGAGGACTGTAGACTCATGACGGGTATTCTGCCTTTGCCGTCACATGCCTTTAATTTAGGCTTGGTCAGTGATAGCTGATGCAGGAAGTGCGGGCTGGAGGAGGAAACGATCGAGCACATTCTCTGCTCGTGCCGTGCGCTTGCCAGGCTAAGACTCCAGCTATTTGGAGTGATACAGCTGTCAGATCTAGAAGCAGGAAGTGGTTTAAGTCCTAGGAAGCTTCTAATATTTGCCAAGAAGATGGAGTTATTTTATAACATAGGTCCTGGTTTTTGATAGGGTTTTTCAGTTTGGTCGTTAAAACAAACTTCTGGTAACACTACGGACTTGCTCAGTCTATGTGAGGTCCTCATGAACCGGCCAGTTCAACCTAACCTAATCTTGTGTGGCTTTCAGTTTCGTTTTGGCATAGCTCGTAGGCCATGTAGTTTTAAGCGAAAAGGAACACGCCAGTTGAAGCCATTGTTTCTACGTCGCTGTAAATCTAATAAAAGTGGCTTAGAGAGCTATGATTTTAATATAACAATATTTTAGAAGGCAAAATATCTTGAAAGTGCTGCTGAAAAATTAAAAAAAAAAAAAAGAAATCCCGAAAAGTTCGCAACTGGCGCCTTTTCGTTTGACAACTTGACACAAGTTCTTTCTAATTTGATGATTTTGGCGGCTTTACTAGTTTTTGTATAATATTGTAGAATTTAAAGGGACTGTTGCTTTGTTTTACAAATGATTTCGAGATCACCATCACTTAATCAGTTGACTGATGCAAGGGAGAAATGTAAAGTAAAGTAACTGCACTAACAAACCGGTGTGAAAGAAGCTGGCATGGATTTATATGTATGTATAGATTTACAACTTTTCCAGATGTTTCTATATATCAACTAAGTTAATGAAACTATTAATAAGTAATATGATTCCAGAGCTGACGTGGCTCATCCAAAGCGACCTTATTAGTGAAGCTTGCGCTACGCATATGGGAAAACATATGTCCCATAAAATACTGGAACTCAAAATCAAAAAACTTTAAATCGTATAACTTGATTAGGGAATGTTTAGGCGATCGCTATTTTAATAAATACTTTCTTACTCACTTTAAAGGATCTGAATTATTAATCAATCAATCGACTTATGATATGGACTTCCTTTAGTTTGCAACAAAAAGGCTCGAGATTTTTAATTAGAATACGCTTCTTTGTTATTGTTGTTGCTTTTGTGACAGGGAATAAAAAAAGGGAGTAAGTATCAAACATTTGTGACGTTCGATGTTTAAACATACAGGCGTACGTCTAGAAAACTAATCATTTTAAATCAACTAGAGCTCGCTTAGGAGTTGAAATTAAGCCAGAATAAAGCTAACTTTACCAGAAACATATAATTTTGAGATTTTTGAGGAGAACTTCGCTGCTGTTGTTGTTTGTTAATGAAAAAGACACTTCCCCAAGGTTTTGGGGAATGTTATCGAAGTTGATGGTCCTTTGCCGGATATAGATCCGGTACTTTCTGGTAACAAATCACCATTAGGATACTAGCCCGACCAACTCGAGAACGATTAATATCACCACGTTAAACCATCTAGACCAATCCACCCCCACCGCCTATTTCCAGAAGTCCTTCTTCGGTTTCTTATAAATAACTGCCGATATCGACTAGTTATTGTTTTATTATCGACTTGTAATCGAAAACGAATTATTGTCGGAATATAGGCTTGCTATCGTCGAGTTATCGGCATGTTATAGCTGGATTACAAATGTGAAATTGATTGCATAGTGAAGTTTTATCGGTATCAATTTCATAAAAAAACTACGATAAGAAATTGATAACATTGGTTCACAAATCGCTTAGATAAGATTAGGATGTGCTGGCTGGTCCGTGGGGACTTCACGTACACAGAATTAGTGCGTAGTGTTACCAGAAAGTTGCTTAGCGACCAAATTGAAAAACTCTATCAAAAAACAGGATCTATCTATAAAATAACTCCGTTCTTTTAGCAAATATCAGAAGTTTCAGGGACCTAGCTTCTAGTATTCTAGAATAGCTGGAGTTTTAGCCTGGCAAGCTCAGAGCACGAGCAAAAAATGTGCTCGATCGTTTTCTTCTCTAACCCGCACTTCTTATATCAAATACAAATCGATTATTTTTCGATAGTTTTTATATAGTAAATCAACAGACTTGGGATAACAAATCGATAATTTTTCTATTGCGAATCGATAATTTTTTGATAACATATCGACTATTGATCTGTAACTTTTCGATAATGAGTCGATAACTTTTCGATAACAAGTCGAATATCAAAGCAAGTTGCTGATAATCCCTCTGATTGTTTTTTTGTACGCAAGTTGAATGAATGCTTTCAATTACTTAAATAGGCGCTTGCCAAAGAAAGCAATTTTCGCTGTTTTTCCGACAGGAAAAATCACTTGCTTTGTGGATAAGAGATAATTAAAGTTATATGCAATTATTTTCTTAATCCTTTTATACGTCACCTAAAAACAAAAAGGAACCATTTTGAAATTGCTTCATTGTTTGGAGGGTTTTTATTACAAAAAAATCTCGCTATTAGCTGCACTTAACAACATTCGTTACACAATTAACGCCCTCTATTATTGCTGTGCGCCCACGCGCTTTTGTGTAAATACGTTTTGCATTTTTTTCACATTAATTCACATTGTTTGGTAAAAAAATGCGCAATTACGTAGTTTTCACTTTTCACCAACTTACATGCATACAACTTTGAACACTGCACCCCACTCACTAATCTCAAAGTTTGCCTGTCACTTATTCTTAATATGCACGCGTCGTTTAGTTTTGCACTATGCATTTGCCGCCCTTTTGTTTTTGCTTTTACGTTGTAGTGCGCTTGCAGCGTATTGAAGTAGTGCATTTGAAATTGTAGAACATGACGTGTCTAACTGTAAGACACTTGTTGCAAAAGTCATTCAGACTTTGTTATTTAATTAATTCGTGATGTATGACGTAATAAGTTTGTACGATAAGTAAGTTTATGGGTGATTTTGTGGTTGTTGACTGTTGGTTGACCTGAGTGCTCTTCGTCTAATGTCTTGAACGACGTTAGTAAATGCACAACTTTGTTGACGCTTGTAGTACTTGCGTGTATACTTATGTATATATTCGTGTTGATGTGTATGTAGGTAAGTGCAATTTAACCTACTAAATGTCAGAACCTTACTCAACATTCTGTCCGCACCATAAAGACACTTAAGTGGTGCGAATTACTTATTATGTGGTTATTGACTTAATAAACTTTGTTAATGGGACATCAAAGTTATACAAGAAATGCATGCATATATACACACATATGTACATACATAGCTAAGTGTGCATTTAATTTTCAAAGCTAACACATTCTTCTGTAACTTGCTTGTAGTTTTCCAAGAGTTCTTAAGAAATAAATCACTCAAGCAATGAATGAGTTAACACGGTAACATAAAAATAAAAAAGTGCATTAGCTGAAAATGTTACGTATACGCCATGTACTGCACTTAAGTAAATATGATTTATTCACGGAAATGCAATACGAGCATTCCATGGAAAATTGCAAATTTTGGCCGATTTTGTAATTGTGACCGCAAAAGCGTAGTGTTTGGAAGTCGTATGATATATTGGGGAATATAGAATGTACGCCGTACAGTTGTTATGATCGAAGTCAGACAGGCAGAAAAAGAATTAAAGAAATAAATGAAATGCGCGATAACCTACGAAGACATTTTAGGCCGAGCTTCTCTTCAAATTGGCGTCGTGCTTCTTTTAATTTAAATTACAAATTGACGGGACGGGACCTACACGTTTTACGCGGACTCCGAACAGCAACTGCAATGCAGATGAGTTTTAATTGAGGAGCTTTTCATGGCAGAAATACACCCGGAGTGTTTGCTAAATCGCTGCCGAGGGGCGAAATCGCTTCGAAAAACTTTTTTCTAATTGAAAAAACATGTTTCTAAATTTTCGAAGTTGCTTTGCGTGATGGGGCGTGATCCCAGTATTTTTCAAAAAACTGTTATCGCCAACGTTTTAAACCAGTTTTTTGAAAAAAGAAAAGCAAATATTATTTGGGTTTTGGGAGTGTTTTGGTCGAAAAATTGACCCTTTCGCCATTTTTTTTCGCAGGCTCGAAAAATTTTTTTTTGATCCCACATCCTATCGAAAATTCGATGGCGCGATATCGGTTAACTGTTGTCCATACAAATCGACCCAAGTTAATAGGTATATTATTAAAAACTTGTCATCGACTTAATATTGAAAAGTAATCAAATATTTATTGATATGTTGAAAAAATGTTAAAATTGATATGTTAAAAAAAAACTTATCGATTTGTTGTCAAAAATGTATCTATTTTTAATCGCAGTGTTACCAATTTTTAATAGATTAGTTTTCGTAAGGTCGACGCTTTGGTATCGAAAAATAATCGATTTATTATCAAAAAGTTATCGCATATCTAAAGAAAATATATGTATAAGCAAAAAGTTATCGATTTATTATCGAAGAAAAGAAATGAATTGCAAAGAAGGATATGTTGTCGATTTATTTTCTAAAAGTTGCCTATTATTCATCAAAGATTTTATCGATGTGTTATCAAAAATGTATCGATTTACCATCGCCAATCTATCTACTATTCAAAAAGTGATCGATTTTCTGTTGGAAAAGTTTCGATTTTTTATGTGACTGTTATCGATTTGACATAGAACATTTCTCGATCTTATAACGAAAAGTTATCGGTTTTTTATAGAAAAGTCATCGACTTGTTATCGAAAAGTTAAAAATTTGTTACAATAAGTTATCGATTTGTTATCGGAGTGGCCCAATTTGTCGTTGATGTGTTACGGATTTGTTGACAATGACTCAACTGTTAGCGATAAAATTTCAGCATAAAGTCAATGCCATTTCTGTAAGCAGTTGCAAACAAGCTGATAAGAAACCGATAACTCGACGATTTGCTACTCACGCGGGATCGCCCCGTGCAGTGCTTTGGCAAATACTCCAAGTTTTTTTCTGCCATGGAAAGTTTCTTAACGGAAATTCGTTTGCATGCAGATGCCGTACGGAACCGATATAGGCATAAAGGTCCCGTCCCATAGACTTGTTGGGAACACTAAATAACGACGCGTCTTGCATTTATTTAAATACTTTGTTCGGTAAAGTTGTGGTTTGTCCGAAAATTGTTGCGAAATTTGTATAAATTCGTACAACTCATCACGTACCAACCATGGAATGCTCCATAGCAGTAAATGTTACGTATACGTCATGTATGTACTGCACTAAGCTAAAAGTTATTAATACCAGGAAATGCATTAAAACCATAAAATGAGCCTCATTTCGAACCTTTGATGTGTATTTTTCTTCGACATATAAAAATTGACAAAATACTTCCGTCTTTTAAGGTAAAAAGCAAGGATGCATCGTAATGCTAGTTTAAACGATTAACAAAAAAATTGATCGCTTCTGTTGAAATGATTAAGGTTTTTAACATTTAGGTAATAAAGGAAGATATATCTTTTCGTCTTTTAACATATACGAAGTCTAATCGTTGATTTTGAACACACCAGTAGCCGTAGCAGGCAGCGAGACTTGGTCCAACTGGGTCCCCGTTAGTAGAGAAAGGGTAGCGAGTTGAGCCTCACGATATTAAACTCACATGGTTGCTCATATCACTAACGAAAAAAGGCTTAAGGTTTTTTTTGACGCATACCGGGATACTTGTCTTCTGGCGTCACATGCTTATCAATTAAACCTCGTCGGCAGCAACAGTTTTTATAGATGTTATGGGTGCAAGAATTCTAGGGGGGCAGTGTTACAGTTCTCGATGCAACAATCCAGATTTTAGATAACTTTTGGCAAGAGGACGAAATTATCTCGTAATAGTCCGGAAATGTTCACGTAAAGAATTGTGAACTGAATGAGAAATGATACAGAGATAATCAAATGTTTCCAAAAATAGTCCTAAAATCATCCAAAATTGTCCACAAAACCATCCCAAATTAATTCTTAAATTGTTCGGAAGTAGTTCTGAAAAAAATGCCTAAAACAAACACGAAAAGGTCTCAAAATTACTATAAAATTATTCCGAAAACAATGATGAAATGATCTTAAAACTATTCACGAAATCATCAATAGAGGTAGTTCCGAGATGATCCCGAAAATTATTCCAAATAATTTCACACTAATCTCAAAAACGTCAGGCGCACAATTCCAAAATAAAACAGATACAGGCACAAGATTATCTCGAATCGGTCAAGTTAAATAAGGCTTGCACCTATACTGATTTAAAACCTGCTAACTCAGAGGTGCCTGAGGAAGAAGGGAGGGCTGAAAGTGTAAAGACCTTGATTAATATGACCCATATATGAATTTAAAGTAATTGGTCGAGGTCAATATAGTGAAAGTTATTTCGAGTAACAATACGAAAAGTATTTCCACATAAGTCCGACGTATCTCCGTTCCATTTCTAAAAGAAATATAGCCAGTAAATCCCTGCAGCGCTATGTATGTTGGCTTGCCAAATAGTAGTAGTAGTAAAGTTTGGCTCACCAAATATTGAAATTGAGTGCCCCTTTGCATACGCAATAAGAGCACAAGTGTGCTATGGAATGCAGACGCCTCTCGTTATAAAATGTTTAATTTTGTTTGACTGTGTGATTGCAAGCTCTTAATGAATTGAGCATCAAAACTGTTTCGCGTAAGGCTAAATTAAGTAAATAATAAGAATCGTATTGAAATCGGTTGCTAAAGCCATATGCCGCGGGCAGTGCTACAAACTCATCTGAAACATGTTCAAAAAATAAATAATAAAAAAAGTTTGCCAGCGCATTTGGCAAGCAATCAAATTAGTTTTAAAAGGCAGTACACTTCGTGGCAATTGGAAAATAAATCGATGATGAAGTGTCAACTTTATAACATTTAAAAAGTAAGTCAAACAGCTGTAAGGCATATCACATATACCCTGACTTGTGAGCTAACAAATTAGAAATTGGCTATGGCAGTCGGTTGTCATTTACTTATGTGTGAGTATTTGTGATATTTATTGTATTTGTAGCAATATCCTGCAACAAAGCGCAAAAAACTTTTTGGAAAAGCAGGAAATTAATGAATTAAGTCCTAGCTGGCCAGAGAAAATTTTTGAGCTGAATAAAGTTTGTGTTAGAATATTTTTGTAGGCGCAATGCAATGATTATTAAGTTATTAATTTTCCTTCAGTTGAGTAAAATTTATATGGTAATAAAACTCTTCTTTTGAAATGTTATATTTCAGTTAAAGAAATAGTTTACTCTAGCAAAATATGGAATGCATAGTAGGGTGGGTCGATTTGTATGGACGAAAGTTAACCGATATCGCGCCATCGATTTTTCGAAAGGATTTGGGCTGAGAAAAAAAATGTTCACTACGCATACCCAAAAAAATTATTTTCGAGTCGGCGAAATTTCATTTTTTTGACTTTGATTTTTAAGGTTTTTTTCATGACCTACTAAAAACATTTTCATATGTATACTCTGTCCGACCCAAAAATGTCCACTAAAAACATTGTCGATAACAGATTTTTGAAAACAAAAGACCTTAAAAAATTTTATAATGAAATGAAAATTTTTTTAGTAGGTCATGAAAAAAACCTTAAAAAAAATCAAAGTCGAAAAAAAGTAAAAAAAAAAATGAAATTTCGCAGGCTCGAAAATAATTTTTTTGGGTATGCGTAGTGGGACCATTTTCCTGAGCCCAAATCTTATCGAAAAATCGATGGAGCGATATCGGTTAATAAATCGACTCAGTCTGATGCGTAGTAATAATTTTTGCAGAAGAAGCTTAAAGCCGTCACATATCCATTCTTGATTGTTTGCACTAAGGAGTATTATTATTATTATTAGGCCTGGAACCACTGCGACCTTTGTGCAGATCTATTGTGCATGACCTTTCAGCCTAATTTTGTATGTGGAGGCTTTTGATGCATATAATTACCTCTTCTGGCCTTTCACTCCATATCACATAGGGATTAAGAGCCACACCACCAGACGGGAGGGTCTATGCCTAGCCAGAGCGACGCATTCGCAGATAATGTGAACCGGCGTTTCATCCTCCAGCTCACAGAAACGACAAATTTGAGTATCGGATAGATTTATCTTATTTAAGTGTTATCGTAGACCATAGTGCCACCATAGTTCCCCGTATAGCACCCAGTGAGAGTTCGTAGATCCTCCCTGCTTAGATTCATGAGTTTGGCTGATACTTTTGTTGACAGAAGTATAAAAAGTTTGGCCTGTCTTTGCCCTCGGCAGTAAATCAAGCGACGTATGAGTAGTTTAGTTTCCAGTTTCTTATAGTTTACCTGGTGTGTGCTTTTGTGGGGCCACAGAAGGGCTCGGGACCACAGAATGCTGCTATAGCACCCTGCTTTTGATAGTTGCAAAAACCGGCCGAAAAAATTACTTTTTCAGTCCGACACTTAGGCAACTAACATATCCAATGTAATGTCTCTACCCGTATGAAAGAGTAAGAAGTCAAGTAAGTTTGAATAACATAAACAAATCTGGTGATAGGGAACTTAGTACACGTAAAGCACTGCTTTTGAATGGGGATGATATCCACCGAACCTTAAGATAGGTATAGCAGAAGATGTAGCTGCTTTTTTTTATCTATTTGAGAATTCGCATCGTCCGGTTAACGCCGCGCATGTTTTGCCAAACCTTCCCCCTCTTTAGCTTGATGAGATGTAACCACTAATTTTGTCTGCCTTGCTGTAAGTCATGCTCAAATTATCACAAGAAGACTCAGCGGCCTTCATAAGAGACGAAAACCTGTAAAATTATAAACTACAGCTGACCTTGTACCTCCGGCAAGGGTTTCAAGGCATACACCATTAAAGAGCACGACAGCCAATATCATTGCCGACTCCATCTCATAAAGTCATAGAATATTTCTAAATTTTTTTTATTGGGTTCAATAGTCCAAGTAACAAAGAGTCTGTATTCGGTTGCCATGGCATCTTTCACATTTTTTCAACGCTCGCTAAGCCAATAAGTTCTACTGTGGGCTTATGAAACTCGAGAGACTTGTTATAATCACATGAAATAAACTTGAACTTGCCCTGCGATCATCCAGCATCAGTTAACGGAGGTTTTGGTCCAGCTTAATTCCGAGTGCTTAAAAGTCTATTTAATAATAATATTTTCTGCTCCATAAAAAATTTCGAAATAACGATCCAAATTATGTGCGGTATCCGATGAACGCTTTTATAACTGGGTTTAGCATTAGCTGGGAGAACAAAGGAGTCGGGTTTCCGTACACAGTTTCACAGCTAAGTATACAAAATACTATTTCCAAGTATAAATTTCTCCTGCGATACACGTTTGTATGTTTGGAGCTCTTCTCAAATTCGTTTCTTCCATTTTCGTAATATTGCCCATCTCTGACCACATAATAGTACACACCCAGGTTTACCTGGTATAAATGTACATATAAATACTTAAAAATATTTATTATTATGCACAAAAGTCAGCTTAAATAGTCATTACAATGTTATATGAATATTTTTGTTATCCATTAAAGTTAGTCGTACCACAAGAAAAGCCAGAGACTTTCGAAGGCTTAGTGTTCACTTAAATGAATGCATATAAACATAATCTTACACAGATTAGGCAACATTACAACAACAGGTGCCAGAGATAAGTTTTTGTTGGGGTAGGATGAGAAACATAAGGCCAACAACCACTGTTAAAGTCGAGATAAATCGTAAAGAAAAATGATCAGGAATCCTTTAAATGCGACTTGTTAAGAACTTTTACTTATTTAGTGCCAACAAGTCATATGCTATTATGCATGAGTAATTGTTAAATTTAACAGAAAAAGTTCACTTGCATATATTTTGATGTACATACATATATGTACTTATATGAGAAAACTTGAATCCGAAGTATGTAAGACAAAAGCAAGGAGAAGAATGCATAAAGCATGAAAAACTATAACAAGTGAATTCAAGTAAAAATCGTTGAGATGAAACAGATTGTGAAGTGAAGTAGAGGGGTCAGAAGTGAGCAATAAATGGCAGAAAAGGTAAAGTAAAACCAATGTTCGATTGGTGCCAGTTGGCAACAAAAGACACACCAACTGAAAAGAATTGGTACACTCGTGTGGTCCACATTTAAGAGCTCAATGTAAGAGATGCGCGAATTGGAAGCTGCGTTTTGTACTCCCTTTGGGTGATACATGAATAAACACATAGGCGGATGGAAGTTGCTGAAAATAATGTATGCCTGGGTGGTCAGTCAGAGCGTATTCGAAAGGGAGCACCAGCATTAAGCTTAAATAAAATATTTTGAGCCATGTACTGAGCAAAAAATATAAATATATGAAATAATGCGTATGAAAAAAGGAGAAATGAACTTTTGCATGATATTCGTAATCGATTGAAAGAGAATAAACTAAAAATATTCCGATAACTCACTTATATATTTTTCTTTTATTTTACCTCACCTCAAAATGAGGAGCCGCATACTAAAATCCAGTTAGTTTATATTTTTTGATTCGCTTCGTTTTGTTGATTTGCCGACAGGAATTATTGATGTATATTTGAACGATTTTCCGTCGTCCCTTGTCAAATTTGGCTTGGTTTTTAAGATGCTGAACGGATTCAACTTTGCTTTATAAAATCTCTGTAATAACACAGTGCAACAAAATAAGAGCTTTTTCTTGCAACAGTGTAACTACGGTATTTTTCGCCAAACGGACTCCGTACAGATAAGTGTCGCTGGACATTTTATAGTTCAGCACGTCTGAGTTACTTTTTATTTGCACTGAAAGAAAATAACTGGCAAGGATACTTTGGTCAGGTTGTATAAAATCTGGAAGATGTACAACTCAACTGTACGAAGCTTTCATACCATATCTCCAGTTTTCAACAATTAGTCCTCCAAACTTTTTTTTCCGCTGCAGTGAAAATGCAAAGTGAATTTTATGCAAAATGTTGCATCAACACTTATTAACTTTCTAATACTTACTTACTTACTTAATTGGCGCTTAACCGTCTAAACGGTTATGGCCGTCCAACAAGGCGCGCCAGTCGCTCCTTCGCTCCGCCAACCGGCGCCAATTGGTCACACCAAGGGAGTTTAAATCGTTTTCCACCTGGTCCTTCCAACGGAGTGGGGGCCGCCCTCTACCTCTGCTTCCATAGGCGGGTTCCGATAGAAACACTTTCTTGGCCGGAGCATCATCTTTCATTCGCATAACATGGCCTAGCCAGCGCAGCCGCTGCGTTTTAATTCGCTGGACTATGTTGATGTCTGCGTATAGCTCGTACAGCTCATCATTAAATCTTCTTCGGTACTCGCCATCGCCAACGCGTAGAGGTCCATAAATCTTTCGAAGAACTTTTCTCTCGAACACTCCCAAAGCCGCTTCATCTGCTGTTGTCATGGTCCATGCTTCTGCCCCATATAGCAGGACGGGTACGATAAGTGACTTGTAGAGTACGATTTTCGTTCGCCGAGAGAGGACTTTACATTTCAATTGCCTACCTAGTCCAAAGTAGCATTTATTGGCAAGATTGATTCTTCGCTGGATTTCAGTGCTGATGTTGTTGCTAATGTTGATGCTGGTTCCCAAATAAACGAAGTCTTTTACTATTTCGAAATTATGGCTGCCAACAGTAGCGTGGTTGCCAAGGCGCATATGCGCTGACTCTTTGCTCGATGACAGCAGGTACTTCGTTTTGTCCTCATTCACCATCAAACCCATCTTTACCGCTTCTTTTTCCAGCTTGGAGTAAGCAGAACTAACAGCGCGGGTGTTTGGGCCGATGATATCAATGTCATCAGCATATGCCAGTAATTGCACGCTTTTATAGTATATTGTTCCAGTGCGGTTAAGTTCTGCAGCTAGTATAATTTTCTCCAGCATCAAATTAAAGAAATCGCACGATCACCCTGTCTGAAACCTCGTTTAGTTTCGAACGGCTCGGAGAGGTCCTTCCCAATTCTGACTGAGCTGATGGTGTTGCTCAACGTCATTTTGCACAGCCGTATAAGTTTTGCGGGGAAACCAAATTCAGACATAGCGGCATATAGGCAGCTCCTTTTCGTGCTGTCGAAGGCGGCTTTAAAGTCGACGAAGAGGTGATGTGTGTCGATTCTCTTTTCACGGGTTTTTTCCAAGATTTGGCGCATTGTGAAAATCTGGTCGATGGTAGATTTACCAGGTCTGAAGCCGCACTGATAAGGTCCAATCAGCCGGTTCACGGTGGGCTTCAATCTTTCGCACAATACACTTGAAAGGACCTTATATGCGATATTAAGAAGGCTGATTCCACGATAGTTGGTGCATTTTGCAGTATCCCCCTTCTTGTGGACTGGGCAAAGAACACTTAGATTCCAACCGTCGGGCATGCTTTCGTCCGCCCATATTTTGCTAAGAAGCTGCTGCATGCGCCTTACCAACTCCTCGCCGCCGAACTTGAATAGCTCCGCAGGCAATCCATCAGCGCCCACGGCCTTGTTGTTTTTCAATCTGGTTATTGCTATTCTAACTTCGTCATAATCAGGCGGGGGGACATATATTCCATCATCATCGATTGCGGGATCGGGTTCTTCATCTCTGCGCGGTGAATTGCTGCCTCCATTTAGGAGAGCAGAGAAGTGTTCCCTCCATAATCTAAGCACTCTCTGGACATCAGTTACAAGGTCGCCGTTTTCATTCCTACAGGTGTTTGCCCCGGTCTTAAAACCTTCCGTCTGTCGCCGTATTTTTTGGTAGAATTTTCGGGCGTTATTCCTGGTGGCTAGCAGCTCAAGCTCCTCGCACTCACGCCTTTCTGCTTCTGCTTTTTTCTTCCTGAAAAGGCGTCTCGCTTCCCTTTTCAACTCACGATAGCGTTCACACACTCCTCTTGTCGCGCTCGCTTTTAACGTAGCCCTGTAGGCAGCGTCTTTTCTTTCGGTTGCAACGCGGCATTCTTCATCATACCAGTTGTTTTTTCGTGGCCGCCGGTAACCAATTTTTTCCTCGGCGGCAGTATGAAGTGCTTTGGAGATATGCTCCCACTGCTCCTGTATTCCTTCAGGATGAGTTGTGCCCTCAGAGAGCAGGTGTGAGAGTCGAGTTGCGAAATCATTGGCAGTCTGTTGTGATTGAAGCTTTCCGACGTCTAGCTTTCCTTGTGTTTTTTTGTTCCTTGTTTTAGCCGCGTTGAGGCGGGTGCGTATTTTGGCCGCAACGAGATAATGGTCCGAATCGATGTTAGGTCCTCGGACCGTTCGCACATCTAAAACACTGGAGGCATGCCGTCCGTCTATCACAACGTGATCGATCTGATTGCGAGTATTTCGATCAGGAGACAGCCATGTAGCTTGATGTATCTTTTTATGCTTGAACCTCGTGCTTGATATGACCATGTTTCGAGCACCGGCAAAGTCAGTCAGCCTCAGTCCGTTAGGAGAAGTTTCATTGTGTAGGCTGAACTTTCCGACTGTAGGGCCAAAAACACCTTCTTTGCCCACCCTGGCGTTAAAGTCGCCAAGCACGACTTTTATATCATGACGGGGGCAGCGCTCGTATGTGCGTTCTAATTGTTCATAAAAAGTGTCTTTCACCTCATCGTCTTTCTCCTCTGTCGGCGCATGGGCGCAGATGAATGATATATTAAAAAAAAAAAAAAAAAACTTTCTAATAACTTTGGGGAAAATTTGGAAAAACTAAGTGTACGAATTCAAGTTTTTAGCTCAATGATAAGTTACTTTAAAATCGATTGTAAGATTTCTATAACAATTTTCTAAATATCTCGATCCTTCTCCAATATAGAAGCATTTTTTATACGAACCTATCTTATATAAAGGAAGTAATGAAAATACCAAAAAAATTTCAAACCAGTACTCACAAGCAAAGCGAGAGCTGTAGTATGTAATCCATAATAGGCTACTTAATGCGATGACAAAATGCTCTCGAACCAAAATTTAATAAACATATTTTTCAGATCAAAAAGAAATAACAGCAACCAAGTATCTGTCTTAAGTTCCAACCAAATTGTCCAATATATGTGACTTTTGGTAAGTATGCGCCATGTAGAAACCTAAACCGGAACCAATATTTCAGAAACTTCCTGATGTTTAAACTGTATTCGTGTGGTTTTTCTGATCGACTTGCTTTTAGAAACATTGAGCAAAGTAAATGTACAAGTAACTTTGATTCGAAAAATTATATCACAGAAACCAACAACGCTAAGTGAGCCTCCTGGAAAATTTGCATGAAAAAATAAACATTTTTTTTTTTTTGAAAAAAAAACACTGATTAACAAAAATAAGAATTTAAAAATTTTCACGATCCCTATAAGTTAAAATCGCGATTAATTTCTATGTTATTCGCCTTGATGTGCGCTATCACTCATAAAAAGTGCGCAAGGAAAAATTGTGTACAACAGTTTAAAACAAAAAAGTTATAATTAACCTAACGTCGCTAAGGGTGATTCTAAAAGATTGCCACCTGTTTAACTTTTACTAAAAAAATAAAGGAGATATGCCAGTCTTGGTTCTTCATGCCGCAACTAAGCAAAACATTTTTTTTTAATGTGACTGTTTTGAGGTGACACCCTTCACCTCTAGCGATGCTACTCAGTATGTTTTTACTAAGTTGCCACCTGTTAGGAGTTTTTCAAACAATTAAATGCAATATGTCAATGATAATATCAAACTAAAGAATAGCAAAATAAATGAGCGCATCTGGTACCTATATTAACTGATAAATAAAATAAGTACCAGGCGGGATAGCCTCCGAAGAGGTTTTAGGCCGAGCTTCTCTTCCGATTCGCGTCGTGCTCCTTTTAATTTTTCCCACAAATTGTTTTTACACCAACTCCAAATGGCATCTGTAAGGCAGATGCGATTATATTGAGAAGCTTTTCATGGCAAAAATACACTGGGAGTGTTTGCCAATCACTAGCGAGGGGCGACCCCGTTCAGAAAAACGTATACATATATGTATATTTTTCTAATTGAAAAAACTTGTTTCCAAATTTCTGATGTTGTTTGCAGGGCTTGAACCTAGGATCTTTGTTGTGGTAGGTGGAGCACGCTATCACTTCATAAGGGCGGTAGATGGTGAAGTTGTAGAATTTCTAAGCAAAGTAAACTCCCGCCGAGCTCACTAACACAGATACTGTTCTTAAAAATAATGCCTTGTTAAGATCCAAACAAATTAGTCTAAATCAATACCTTATGTAAATAAAAATGAAAGTATAGGAACTGCTCCAGTATTTACTTATTCGTTAAGATAAAGCATCGTATGTTTATGATCTATGGTCTTCAGCAAAAATATCCTTAAGCGACAGTCTGTTACTAAAATTGAAGTAAGGTAATAGTACGATAACTTCGTGGCGATATTCACCAACACATGTACATATTCACATAAGAGTGAAACTAAATTTCCCATCTTGGCTGTCTTGCTCTACATGATAATATATACATTTTTATGTGTCAAGTCTTAGTGTCTTGTTTCCTTTTTTTACCTTACGGCACACGTGTCAAAAATTTCTTACCGAACCTTTCAGTGAGGCTGTTAACTCGACATAAACCAGAGATTTGTGTTACCGTAATTAACAAATAATATATGAGATACAGGCAGGGATGATGGTGCAGTGTATAGGAGAAAGATGAAGATTGAATATGAGTTTTCGCATATGTAAAATGTACATTGTACATAGCACCTAAATGCGTATGTGTTAGAACAGATTGTTAATGTAATGCATAAACTTTTAATGGGGTTTTGAATATTTCTATACTCAGCTGAGCAGAACTCACAGAGTATATTAATTTTGTTCGCATAACGGTAATCCGTAACGGCATAAACTAATCGAGATAAATATAGACTTCTATATATCTCTATATATCAAAATGATTTGGCGAAAAGAGAAATTCATTTAGCCATGTCCGTCCATCCGTAAACACGATAACGTGAATAAACTTTGAGGTATCTTAATGAAATTTGGTAAGCAAGTTCCTGGGCACTCATCTCAGATTCCTATTTAAAATGAACGAAATCGAACTATAACCACGCCCACTTTTTCGATATCGAAAATTTCGAAAAACCGAAAAAGTGCGATAAATCATTACCAAAGACGGATAAAGCGATGAAACTTGGTAGGTGGGTTGACCTTATGACGTAGAATATAAAATTAGTGAAATTTTGGACAACGGGCGTGGCACCGCCCACTTTTGAAAGAAGGTAATTTGAAAGTTTTGCAAGCTGTAACTTAAAAAAAAAACTTAGTTCACTTTTAAAAAAGTATTATAATAATAATAATATTAAAGTCAAATATTAACAAAAAATTGAATATCTTTACAGTATATAAGTAAATTATGTCAACATTCAACTCCAGTAATGATATGGTGCAACAAAATACACAACTAAAAGAAAATTTCAAAATGGGCGTGGCTCCGCCCTTTTTCATTTAATTCGCCCAGAATACTTTTAATGCCATAAATCGAACAAAAATGTACCACTCCTTTTGGAATTTGGTAGGGGTATATATTTTATGACGTTAATTGTTTTCTGTGAAAATGGGCGAAATCGGTTGAAGCTACGCCCAGTTTTTATACACAGTTAACACGACAACTTGAGCAAAAATCGACATATCTTTACTAAACTTAGTTCACGTACTTATTGAACTCACTCTATCTAGGTATAAAAAATGGCCGAAATCCGACTATGACCACGCCCACTTTTTCGATATCGAAAACTACGAAAAATGAAAAAAATTTGTAAAATGCGTGTGACACCTACTGTATTAAGTAGAAGAAAATGACAAAAGTTCTGCAGGGCGAAATCAAACGTCCTTGGAATTTTGGAAGGAATACCGTTCCTGGTATTACAAATATAAATAAATTAGCGGTACCCGACAGATGATGTTCTGGGTCACCCTGGTGTACATTTTGGTCGATATCTCGAAAACGCCTTCACATATACAACTAAGGGCCACTCCCTTTTAAAACCCTCATTAATACCTCTAATTTGATACCCATATCGTACAAACACATTCTAGAGTCATCCCTGGTCCACCATTATGGCGACATCTCGAAAAGGCGTCCAACTATAGCACTAAGGCCCACTACGTTTTAAATAATCATTAACACCTTTCATTTGATACAAATATCGTACAAACACATTCTAGAGTCATCTCTGGTCCACCTTTATGGCGATATCTCGAAAAGGCGTCCACCTATAGCACTAAGGCCCGCTCCCTTTTAAAATACTCATTAGCACCTTTCATTTGATACCCATACCGTACAACACATATTCTAGAGTCATCCCTGGTCCACCTTTATGGCGATATCCTGAAATGGCGTCCACCTATAGAACTATGGCCTACTCGCTTTTAAAATGCTCTTTAATACCTTCCATTTGAAACCCATGTCATACAAACACATTCCAGGGTTACCCTAGGATAATTTTGCTAAATGGTGATTTTCCCTTATTTTGTCTCCAAAGCTCTCAGCTGAGTATTTAATGATCGGTTACACCCGAACTTAGCCTTCCTTACTTGTTATTCTTAAATTTTTGATCTTTAATTTTTTGATCTTTTAGTTTTAGTCTTTAATATTTAATACCTAGTATTAAATCAATGAAGATGCTCATAAAAAATGAAATGTTTAGTAAAACTTGTAAATCATCCAAACCTCGCAAATTTATACGATAAATTTGCTTTACTTTGTAGTCTACGTGACAATGAGACATTTACGAGTTTGAAAGCATTGCCCTATACTTTTATTCACTGTACCAAATAAGGATTCGCATTTAGGAAAAAATATACTACTAAGTAATTTAAAAATGCACCACTTAATATATTTAGTTTATTGTATCCAGTACGTTGGTCTTGCCAATAATTTATTCTGTACAATGTGTAATAATAGAAATCATAATTTTATTAAATAACTGCATGCGAAAATATTTTAAATTTTCTACAAAAGCATAAATTTCTACATTCCAAAATTTCGCATTCACTACAAAAATTTCGAACAACAAAGCAGCACGTTATGATGCATGCAATGCTTCAATTAATTTTCCATTCCACTACAATGAAACAAAAAAAAACATATGGACATATCTTTGTGTATGTGTAAGTGCAAGCGAAACAAAATCTCCAACATTCAAAAAGTTTATACGAAAAAAAAAAAGTTAAGAAGTGCATGTGAGTCTGTCGTAAGAGAGTCTAATAAATGAGAATAAGAAGTAGCTTTAAGCACCCATACCAAAGCGTAAATCCTTGCGCCGATAGCCAGTACCCATGCCAGAATGCGATGACGATGCTCTTACACGCAGGATACGTGGTTGTGCCAGACGCTTGTAGCGCTGCAGCAATTTCTGCACGTACCCTTGCGACAACTTTGAATCAAGCTCTTCAACTAAATGCAATGAAACTGCATTCGGTCGTTGGTTGTTGTTGTTGTATTTGTTATTTGTAGACAAGCGAAAAGCATTATGTAACAAATTAGTAGTAGAAGTGGAAGTTGTGGAAATTTTTGTGGCTTTGTTTAATAGCTGCAAGCTTTTATTGTGATCATCCACTGCGGCTATTAGCGTCCAAAATATTAGACGGTTCGATAAGTTCATGCGAGCGTTAGGTATGAATTTATGAGCAGACATCATTTTTTTGTTTGTTAATTTTTTTCCATATATGCAAGATATTTTTTTAAGGGGGATTAAGAAAAGAGAAAGAGATTATATGCAGGAATATGAAATATAATGAGTAAATATATTGAAAGTTTTGGGATTTTGATTGATGGAGTATATATTTACAGACATTAAAGATATTCTTATTTTTTGCTTTTCATAATTTTCACAGCAAGCATATTTGTATTTCTGTTTTTTTTTTTGTACTCACATTTGACACGTAGCCAAGTGTAGGCGCTTTTTTCGCCTGCCTCATTGCTGGCGAGACATTGAAACATTGCTGCATCCTTCGGTGTGAGCCTTTTGATAATTAGGGAATTGTCATCCTGCATGGAATATCTGAAAAGGGAAACAACTTGTAATGATTGCAATGAAATTTTAATAATCAGTCTCTTAACTTAAATCTATAGACGTTCTAATCTTCTCTAATCTTTGGTCACTACTATTTAACCTTTTATTTTTAAAATGTAATCTTTGATCATTAATCGTTAATCTTAAGTTTATATTTTAAAATATTGTAACGAATTTACTGCAATTCCGCTTATTTCAAATATTCTACTAAGGTTCGAATCACTAAACTGTTGAATAAATTAACTCCAATATTGAATAATGGAAAAATGACCTTTATTTAAGTACTTCACAATAAAAAACTCTACTATTTCCCGACAGATTGCGTGCTTAATCAAAATTGATTCCAGCGCCTCTACATTCGCTGCCTTTTATACTCTCTGATTTCCTCCTTCGCATCTTCTAGGCGCTTCCATTTACAGAATTTACTAGCTGGCCATCAGCTATCAAATTTCTCAGCTGCAACTACAATTGCACGATTTTATAGCTTATCTCATTGCATACTTTCGGGAGTATCTCAGATATATGCATGAGGTTGTGCGTTGCTCTCATCTGCGTGTACCTACATATGTGTAGACATAATGAATGTTTCGTTTATGTAGATACATAATGATTGATTTATGGATGTGCATACAAGGCGCTGCTTAGCATCGGCTTAGAGATGGCAGCACCCTTCAGTGTTGCTAATATTAGTAACAATATATAATGTTTAATCTTGAAATATTTCATATGAAATCTTTTATCCTTCATCTTTAAAACTTAGTATTCAAAATTAAAGCCTTATTCTTAATCTTCAACAATTGGAAGTTTAAAGATTAATAACTAGAGATTAAGGAGTCATTAATCTTTAAACTTCCAACTTTGATATTAAATATTTAAAATTATATATTCCCTTTTGCCTTCACTATTTGAATCTAACACATTACTCTTAAATTAATACGTTTTACTAATCATTATATACTCTCAAAATTTTAATATGAAATATTTCATTTTTGATCTTTGGTCTTCAGTTTCTTTTCTCAACATTTATGTTGTACATCTTTACTTCAATCTCCCATCCTTGTTATTTAATCTTCAATATTTCTCCTTTATACTTTAGTCTCTTAAATTAGTTTTCAATTTTAATCTTTATTTTTAATCATTTGACTTATTTTTAATAGTGTGTTTTTAAATCCTCAATCCTATTCTTTAATCTAAAAATGTGTAATCCAGAATCTTTAATTTTCAAATCTTAAACTCTATTATTCAATTTTAATACTTAATTTTAACCTTTAACGTATATCTTCTCACTAATATGACAATCCCAAACCCAAATCCTCTAACAGCAAATGACCACCTCTGGTCTTAAATCCCAAACTTTATCGTTGATTTTAAAGCCATTTCCTTTCATCTCCTTTTTTAACCATTCACTTTGCATTTTAAATTTTAATCTTTCACCTTAAAACACAAGTCATGGTTTTTAAAACTCGCTTGTTTTAATTTAAATTTTTTATTCTTAAAATTTAAATTTTTTATCTTAAGTGCTTAATTTATGTTAAAAATTTTAACTTTAATAATGAGTGTCTAGTCCTTAAAATTCAATATCTAATCTTAAGCTTGTAATCCCATCAAATTTTGACTACATTCGTTCAACTCTTAGGCAATATTTATAGTTCCATAGTAAAATTTTAATTTTGGGTTTTTGTTTTTAATGTTCCATTTTTAATTTTTGTTCCTCATTTTTCAATAATAAATGTATTAACAGTTTTTCTTTAACCCCAATATATATGAATTTTATATGCAATATCTCGTTTCCAATGTACAGTTTTGCATTGTTTCATCTTTAAAGCCTAATCTTCAAATTGCCATTTTAATCTTTATACTTAAAACAAATTAGACTTTAATTTGTAATTCAAGGTTCGAATCGAGCTCAAGGCCAGAACAATAATTTTTTTCTAATGATAATTATTGTTATTTTTCAATTTTTCTAAATTTGAAAAATTGCATTTTGTTTTTGGAATAGTAAGTAGAAAATTTTTCAGACAACCTGCCATAGCTGCGCAGATAGATCCATTTCGAAGGGTGCTAAGCCTTCATCATCAGTACGCTTTAGGCATGCTGCGCTAACCATTTAGCTATACAGCGGTGGTTTGTTTGACTGGCAAATTTGCTACTTTTATTCCTTTTTACCAACTATATTTATTCAGTGTTGCGCCATCTGGTGCAAATCACTGATAATGCTGGATTTTTGTTTATTGTCAATTACTTTGTTTGACATTCCCAAGTGCTCATGGTTTATTAACAATTGTTTTTGTTTTTATCGGCCTATTGATAAATCATTCAAGGTTCGAATCGAGCTCAAGGCCAGAACAATAATTTTTTTCTAATGATAATTATTGTTATTTTTTAATTTTTCTAAATTTGAAAAATTGCATTTTGTTTTTGGAATAGTAAGTAGAAAATTTTTCAGACAACCTGCCTTAATTTGTAATCTTTACTTGTTTTTCTATAATTTTCAATCTTTAGCCGTAACATCAAATATTTTTTTTTAAATGTAATATTTAATCTTTAACTATAAGTTTGAATTTTAGAAATCTTCTTTGTAATCCTTAAGATTTAATACTGAGTTCGATCTGCAATATTTAATCAACTTTAAAAAGTTATTTAAATCTACATTACCTATTAGGGTGGATTTTATAAGAACCATTCTAAGCAACTTTGTTTAACGCAATATGAGGCTAAAACTTATTTCGACCCCGATATCTTTCATTATTACATAGTTTTGGCATATGTGATATTTTCGTGTTTTTGATGCACTACAAATCGGCCCGTTCTAGTGTTGATGCATTCACACACATTTCTACTCCCCATTTCTCATACCCAACCCATACTTACTTCTCGTCATGTGTAACTATTGGTTCTGCATTCTTGTACCATTTCACCACTGGCATTGGATCACCCACAACATCACAGGGTAACGTAACCATTGCACCAAATTCTCCAAACGTGTCCGTGCGCATTTGTGTGAAAAATGTAGGCGCCTCTAACACCTCCACTTTGGCGCTAACACTGACAGTGTCATAACCGCCGCTACGTAACCGCACCTGACACGAATACTCGCCTGAGTGTGTTAAATTGGCTGACAGTAATGATAGTGAACGATTCCATGGATCGTTAAGTGTATGCGGTACACCAGAATTTTCAATGGGTATGCCATCCTTAAGCCACAGCGTTTCCAGCTCATGCAATGGACGCGTATTAGCAATACACTCCAAAACCGCCACCTGTTCGCCACGTCTCACTTTCATATCTTGTGGATGTACAACGATTTCTGGTGCTACTTCAATGTATGGATCACCACTCACATTCAATTGGATAAATGCACTATTTTCCTCTTTGCCCAGTTGTGTATTAATAGCACGCGCACGATACGCTTTGCGATCATCTTCATCAGCGCTGAGTATAATCAATTGATTCGATTTCGTTACAGCATACTTAATGTCATAGTTCAGCGGACCATCAACTGTTTGCCACATCACTGATGGCGGTGGTTGTGACTCGATTGGTGGCAAATCGAAAACGGCTGGATGACCTGATATCACTGTGAGATGGCCCAGCGTAGTGTTTTCAAAGACACCCATATCTGAAAGAAGGGAAAAAAATGTATAAAAAAATGTATGATTTAAGTGCGTCTGCCAGCTGGAAAAAATTTAGTTATTTGTAGGCGTCAAAACGATGTCGTTGCCATTAAGAACATTCTCACATAGCGGTAATTGTTCGCTTGGAAAACGGATGTTGTCTGATTGAATAAGACAACAACAAGTAAAAGTAAATAAAAACAGAAAAAAGCCAGAGTAGCTCACTCTAGCGCAGCCAAGAACTTATTAGGTGTATGGAAAAGCTATATATTTAGAGAAAGTAATCTTAAAAGGAAACAAGTAATTATGGCATGCTTAAAAAGGTTCTTTGTGCGCCAGTTTGTTTATTCTTTGGGATGGTTGTTAATTTTGTTTCACCGGTTTGAAGTTCCTCTCAAATTGAAGCAGGAAGTCACACAAGTGGAGAGATTTAATTAATTCCACTGTCGTTTATGCGTTGTTTTTTTTTTAAATTTTGCTCTTCAACCTCGAATAATACGCTAATGATATAACGCATAAAATTTGGCAGCGAGTGGGGACGGTTAAGTAATGTCTTCATAACAGATAGAACTTTGTCCCCGGAGGACACGTTTTAGCCTACCAAAATGTATATGTTGTATCTTTAACTATGGTATTACCGTTTAAAATGGGGAAATTGAACAAAATCATAAATACAAAATTTAAAGGTTTGAGGGCCACCCTAATGTTTATAAGCAGAGAGTGCGTAAACTTGGAAAGAGCAATATTTTTCTACGTCGTTCCTAACAGATTCGGATTTATTATAAAATTCTCAAAAGAAAACTCCAAAAATGCATGGAATTATAGCAGCGGTGCACAAACGCAACATATTTTGTAGTAGTATGTGTGTACAATGAGTATGGAGAGCAAAATTTGAGCACAAAATTTACGCCATTGCTTGCTCCGCTGCGCCCACACGGCACACAGATGAACGCCAAATAAATTTCCGTCGGTTACCAAAATTGAAACTGTGGCTATGCTGGTAATGGTACTATCATTGTAGTAGTTGAATAACGAGCAACGAGCCAAGTCATATGCACGCAGTTTTGATAATACTCAATAAATAATTGGTAAACATTAAGTTAACAGCGTTTGTGTTAGCAACCTTTTAATCTGTTAATGGCTGTGTTTTTTTACATCTACATACACATGCACTTAAGCTTTGTATGGATTGCCAAGAGCACAGCTTTATCTACACTTATGAAATTGTTGCCAGAAAACTAGTACTGCTACATTTCAGTTTGCATTATACTTAGCTGTAACTGAAATGTGTCTCTCCATTTTATCTCTGCACTGTTCTCCAATTATATGAACAAAGAGTGTGTGTGTCCGCGATTCATCGTTACCGATTCAGCTATAGGTTATACACTACGGCCTACAGAGGTGCGTGTCTCCGCTATAACGCACAACTTGTTTTATAGCGTGTTATTTAACCACTACCGCGAGTCTTCAATAACTGCCGCTAGATGGGTCTCATAAACATTATCTAAGTGATGATAAGCGTTTTTTACCCGCAAATGTATACACATTTAAAAAAAATAGCTAATAGCTCAATTAGGTTACTTTGCGTGTTGGTTAAATATATAAGGAAATTAATCAAACAAAAGAACACCTTTTTTGTTTTTTGCTTTTAGCACTTTTAACGAATTCAGTGCATTCGTCGTACTCGTAAATTCATCTGGGATGCAAGAAAATCTTGCTAAAATAATTCAAAATTTATTCTCAAAAAGCTGTCCTTAATATTTGTTTGCACGAAGTTAGAGATGTTATGACTACGTTTGTTACTTCAGTCTGGCCAGCCCCCTTTCGCAGAGTGCCGCAGCTAGTAGTGACGAGCAAGATTGAGGCAGCGGTAGAAAGATTCAAAGGAAGTTGTAATCTTTAAATTACTGCTACATTTATTTAAATTCTAAATAGTTTCCCAAGCTGCATATACGGTTTGTAAATTTCCGATAGTGCAAATCTTTTTTTCAATCTTATTTGCTATCAAAACAATTACTTGAACTGTCTGTAATTTGTCACTCAAACTTTTTTATATAAGCTTTCCTGTTTTTCGTCCTTCTTTGTATAAATAATAGAATTTTGTGAACCTGGATATACATGTACATTAGAGTGTCTCAAAACAAAAAAAAAAAAAAAATCGCATGTTCATGATATACAAGGCGAAGCTTGGTCCAAGAAAGCCTCGATAAACTGCAGTTTAAAGGTCTCTAGCGGAGTTTTCAAAGCCGACTTCTTTTTATCTCGTAAGTTTCGAATTGAAGACGGTATTAAAATAAAAGATCAGTGAGGTTTCCTTAAAAAGCTGATGGTGCAAACAATTTAAGAGTAAGTTTTTCCTTGAATGTTACTAGTGCCCGAAAATATCCAGCCCAATTCTAAACAAAAATTCCGTGCGAGTTTTTTCCCTTCTCCTATTCCTCGTATTCTAAATAAAAATTCTTTGTGAGTTTTTTCGCTTCTCCCTTTCCTCCTATTCTGAACAATGTTGGAAAAAGCGGAAACCGGTTATGGGAGAAAAGAGGGTATTATGAATATGAGGGAGAGGGAGTATTCTCTGCCATTTCATAGGAGTTTTTTCACTTGTTAAATTAAAGGGATTGCATCAAAATAGTTAAATAGTTAAAGAAAATTGGTTCTTTTAAGAAATGACACTTTTTTGTAAAAATTTGTGCTAAAATATGTACATTCTACCACAATATTCTTTATTTTAAGTCGAAAAGTATATCATAAGGAGCGGAAGAGCTCTTGGTATATTTGATGCAGCCATCCAGAAATTGCGCAAGGATTTTTTAAGAAAGCTTAAATAGATTTTGGCATATGACGAAAGACGAATTTAACTCGACTTGGCCGCCAGAAAATTGATATGCTGAATGGAAGCAGGCAACTCCGGCGGATTTGTGTTATTTATTCCGCCGTCTTCTTGTTCTTGTTGTTGTTGTATTAACAGTGCTTCGCCCCATCCAATGGGCACGACCACTCACAAATTGTCATCAAGGTCCTCTAACGGGAGTCAAAGGAAAGTGACTCTTTCAACAGAGGCGGACCATAGGGAGATATGTGTTAGAGGCGTAAGTTCCACATTACAATTGAAAAGATGGTTGGTGTTATGTGGGGACACATCACATGCAGTGAATACCACATGAAATGCAATGCTGTGCATTGTTTATATTTTATTTCTTAATTTCAAACAAATTTGCAACAATAAAAAAACTTTTAAATTTTTTAAACAAAATGAGAAATGCGCAACGAAATTTCAATTGACAAAACAGCTAACTTCGAAAATTCGAAATTCCTATTCCCCAATTATTATTCACCCTAGGAGAAAAGAATTGGAGGAATTTTTCCGCGGGAATAAAAAAATCTGCGAGAACAAAATTCCGAGAGAATATTTACAATTGGGCTGATCGTCTCTTATGAGAAAAAATTAAAAAAACTCCTTTAAACTAAAGTTACGATCATCAATAGATACTTCAAAAGCGACAAAAACGCCTTTGAAAATCTTTATTATGAAAAAGTTTACGCTTTTACCAATAGGGTCTAGTAGAAATATTGCATAAGAATTATTAATGGCAGTCGGCTAAAAATTTAAAAATTTAGGGGGAAACTATTTTCTATTTGGAAACACTCTAATGTGCATATATACATATTGGTATTCTCATGAATGCTTTTTACTTACATGCAACTTCGATGTCAATTTTTTCACTGAATATCGAACCAGCATCGTTTTTTGCTATACATTGATAGCTGCCAGCATCCTCACGACGTGTTTTTTGTAAACGATAATATTGACTCGAAGAGAAATCACCAATTGGTATGCCATCCTTTAACCAACGATATGTGGGTTGTGGATATCCTGTAAATAAAGAAAAAGCAACGAAAAGCTATTCTTAGTAAAGTGTACACATAAGAGAATGTATTGGTTGCACAGTATTTTAATTAAGTATAAGAGAGGCCACGCGTATTTTATTGACAAGGAGTATAAAGAAAAGTGAAGAAGAGATCGTAAACTGAAAACAAAATGAATGCTATCCAACGCCATAAAGTGGACACAGCAGGTAATTAATACGTCTTGTGGCTAACAAGGTCAGCAAGATTTCCAAAAAGTTGCAAAAAAAAAGAGCTTAATTGGTTCAATTGGTTGAGAAATAGGTAATAGTAATCAGACTAAAATCTTAGAACTAGTTCGACGGATTGATTGAACTAGAAGTGATCTAGTCATTACATTGAACTAATAACACAATTTGAGGAATAGCGGGAGGGGGGAATAAGAGGAAGGGGAGTTAAGTAGTAGAACGTGTTTAATATTCTAATATTCTTGTACGTCAATACGCTTTTACACTGATACGATGACGATTGTAAACGATTACTCAATACGATATTAAGCTTTTCTTACTGTGCGCTTGCGCTTACGATAACGACTCCGACCATGACTATAAAGAACCTACAATCACAACTATGACTACAAAATAGCTACGATCTTTTATCATTTGTGCTAAAATGCTTATCTTCTAATACGAAAATATGTTCCTATGCTAATAAGCTTTGCGCAAGCATGTGTTTACAGTACGCCGTTATTCTATGGCAGAAATACCGTGCTACGCTAAGACGATTTCACGCTCATATGTCCGTACGCTGATAAGCTTTCATGCTCCTAAGCTATTACGCTGAAGTAAGTACGCTGCTACACTGCAACGAGGCTCAGTACCCTGGGGCAGCTTGAGCGCAGACCATATGGCCATAACAATATAGCGTCATCAATTACAGGACGAGCAGACTACCTGATTTCCTATAAGCGCTTCAAGGGATAATTTAAAGCATCAATAGTGCAAGGTTGCTGGCGGACGAGGCAATACATGTGTACACAGATGGTTCCAAAGTAGTCAAAGGAGTAAGATCTGTGGTATACTGTGCTGATCCGGAAACAAACAGATCCTACAAGCTGCCAGATCACTGTAGCGTTTTCCAAGCGGAAGTATTAGCAGTAACCAAAGCCGTAGAACACTGGAGGGGAATAGTTTAAACTGCAGTCGTGTTAACTTTTATACTGAAAGCCAAGCAGCAATTAAGGCAATAATCTTGCATACCACAGCTTCTAAAAGTGTGATACAGGGAAAGCAGTCACTGAAAAGAATCGGGACGGGGAAGAGCGTAAATCTATATTGGATCCATGGCATATGGGAATAGATGGGAATGAAAAAGCAGATGAACTAGCTAAAAGGGGTGTTTCTCTTGAAGCTTGTTTCGTATACGTACTAAGAGAAGGCGAGAGGTGCACATGATCGACCCAGTGGGAAAGGAATGGATCCAAGCTCGGGGATGTAAAGTGTTGAAAATTATGTATAGTTCTTACAACCTTAGACTAATAAAGTTGCTTATATCATTAAAAAGAAAGGACTGTAGACTTATGACGGGTATTTTGACTGGACACTGCCTTCTGGCGTCACATGCCTTTAAATTAGGTTATTCAGTGATAGCAGATGTAGGATGTGGGTTGGAGGAGAAAACGATCAAGCACGTTTTGTGCTCGAGCCTTGTGCTTGCTATGCTAAGACTCCTGCTATTAGAAGTGGTACAGCTGTCAGATTTAAAAAGCTTCTAGCAATTGCCAAGAGGACGGAGTTAATTATAACATAGGTCGTGGTTTTTGATAGGGTTTTTCAGTTTTGTTTTTGTTGTTAAAAAACTTCTGGCGGAGTCATTCAGTCTATGTGAGCTCCTCATGGACCCGGCCTAGAATATTTATGGTACCTGAAAATAGTTATTAAGAAAAAATATTATCTATTCTAAGTAAGGATACATCGTCATTAGCACATTTTGCTGAGTTTAAGCAAATAATACCAATTTTGAATGTTTATAAATACATACAAACATTAAAAACTATATCCAGGATGAATGCCAAGTCGTATGTGAAAGCTCAGCAGAATTTACTTTCGTGCTATGGGAATTTATTTATAAAGCGATTTATTCGTTTATAAGCGGGCTTGCATACAAACATATGTATAAGCGTATGGTACACACATGCATACATATATAGAATTGGAACCAGTATAAATGTCGATTAATCAATTGAAAACAATAAAATTGAACAAATAAAGGCAAGAGAGTGCAGATATATTTATAATAGAGTAAAAATTGATATGAAAATCAATTGTTGAAAACGGATATTGCTAACTGTCAACATAAACCACCTACACCGAATAGTAAGTCACTTGCTTGTATGTTTGTATGTACACAACGGCAATTGTAGTAAGGACAACAGCCACTATTTGTTGGAAATTGGCATCGTTACAGACAACCATTTAGCAAATTGACATTGCAAGCACACCAACATATTTACATCTATATATATTTGTAGATATATTTTTTTATGATCCTTGATTAAGCCAGTTTAAGCCAGTAAGATAAACCCACATGCATGTTTTCCCAAGTTTATTTACGTTAAAATTTAATAAAATCTCTTTAGCCGAACATATATAAAAAATTATGTTTGCCTTAGCATGTTTGTGTTTTTTACATATGTTCATGTGTGTGTGCGTATAAATAGGAGAATTGCAAGAAAAATTCATTAAAATATTTCTACGAACATATTTTGCATTTTTATTTTTGCTAAGATGCACGTTTTTGTATTAAAATTTGGTATCTGTGTATTTAAGAGCACAATTGCTAAAGTTTATTATCCTGCTTATACACATCTGTAATACATATGATTCGTTCTATCTTAAATCGACCAAACACAATACCGTTACTCAAAACGTTTCTTTGGTCCTTTGATAAAGAGTGAGAACAATTAGAAGGAGTAGTAAATACTAGATTCAATTTCAGCAAAGCATGGGTTTTGCCGTTACAACAATAAAAATATAGCTTTGGTCGAGCCCGGTGCAACTTAGTACACTCAAAGGAGTTCCTAGAGTGTACATCCCAATTAGTGAGGTTGTTAGAGTCAGTGATTGCATATAAAGTACGCAAAAGACCAAGAATAACAATGTAAAAGGACGGGACTGTCTTCGGCTGTGCCGAAGACTTCATACCTTTCATGAATGGGTCTGAACAATAATCTTATCCCGCTCGTAATCTCCAAATAATCGGATGTATAAGATAAGAAATATATAGTGAACAGATGTACATACCTAAACGATTTTTAAGATAAATATAAAATAAAAAATTGCAAAAAACCCCCTTATATGAACGATCCGTTGTATGGGATATATATTATATATATCTCCGATCGAAATGATTTTTATAGGAAATCTTCTATAATATATTAGAATAAATATCACCAAGTTTAACGTTTTTATATTGGAAATTAAGAGAGAAATTGCCAAAAATCTTTCTATCTGAACATCGGTTGTATGGGATATGTACTATATATAGCTCCGATCAAAGTGATTTTTTCAGGAAATCTTCTATGATATATTAGAATAAATATCACCAAGTTTAACGTTTTTATATTGGAAATTAACAGAGAAATTGCCAAAAATCTTTCTATCTGAACATCGGTTGTATGGGATATGTACAATATATAGCTCCGATCAAAGTGATTTTTTCAGAAAATCTTCTATGATATATTAAAATATATATCAATGAGTTTCACGTTTATACTTTCTAAATTGTGGCAGAAATGACCGAAATCGTCTTATCTGAACGATCGGTTGTATGGGAGATATAATTTTTAGTGGTTCGATCCTACCGGATCCGACAAATGTATAATATAACACAAAAATACATCCTTGTGCCAAATTTCATTGAGATATCTCAAAATTTGAGGGACTAGTTTGCTTTCAAACAGACAGACGGACGGACAGATAGACGGATGGACAGACGGATATGGCTATATCAACACAGTTCGTCGCCCTGATCAATTCGGTATACTTAATGGTGAGTCTATCTATCTTCTATATTTCTCAACGTTATAAAAATTGGACCAAAGTTAATATACCATTTCATGTTCATGAAAGGTATAAAAATTAAGTAGCGAAAAGTAAAGCGTGAGACAAATAAGAAGGGGAAACAAGGAAGAAAAAAACAGGCGATTAGAAAGAGGCCTTTATTTCCAACAGGACAGGCCCTTCTCTTCACCTTAGTCTATCGTACGGGAGAGCACACGTCAGAAGCACTCAGTTGGACAGTGTACCAGTTTAGTGGTTTACGCATGGAATGAAGTTGGACAAGAACGATGGTTGGTAAGAGAGAGGACTCTTTCTGGAGATCAATAGAGGTACCTGAACCGTATTACAGGTGGCAATTGCTACAAGTTATACGGTTAAGGATGCGGTGAACGTAACGCTGACTAGGCAACAACGGTTAAAACCTACTCAAATAATAAAGCGGGTTGACGATGGTCTCGGAGTGCCTGATGTCGACTGCGTTTGCAACGAACTATTTTAAGATTGTGATCTTCAGGGTCTGGAGTCATAATATTGGAGTCAGAATATTGCCACACATATTGCTTAGTGAGCATGGGAGCAACTGGGCCCGATTTAGATGACTGTATAGAACTCGGAGCTCCGTTTGGCGCCTGTGATTGGCTTATGTATTGATGGGATTCGCAACGGCTTAATTGGGCCGATACTGGTTCCAGCAGGGGTTACACCAAGACCAATTTATCAACGATGACTGGGGGTTCGATTGGTGCATGCAATACATCATAACAATGGGGACGCATTTCCTAACAGCTACATGGATGAGAAAGAGAATTAAATTAGGCCATATTTGCGTTATTTGACGCCAATTGGGAGCATCAAGGGAGATCAAGTTTTCGTCCACTTATTTCTCAGTCGAGGTCTCCCCTTTTTTAAAAAACAAAGAATCGTTAAAAAAATATTTGATCTTGGCATAAGCTGGACTTGACCCCTTTTTGCGTGCAATTCCTCAATTGTCAATATTGAAAAAATTAAAAAAAAAAATTAAAAATTGAAAATGTTCGATATAAGGCGACCTGCCCCATATACAAAATATTTTTCTTTGTTTGTTTTCGTGCTTTTAGTTTCCAGTATTGAAGTATTTCTATGTATTGCAGTTTATGTTTGTCCAAAAGTCCATATGTATGTATGTATTTATACCAGTTGATTATATATTTACAAATGTTCTCTCTATAATTTAGCAAGGCTATTTGGATATAGTGCATCAAAAGCTTATTTTACTTTATGTTTCACTTAAGAAGAAAATAAGCACTAATATTTGGTTTTAGTAGCAAAGTATATTTTTCTAAAAGGGCCTAGTTTTTATTTGATCGCTTTAGCAATTTACAGCAGTAAAGTATGTGCAGACGTATATAGAGAAATGTTTATTAGAAACCTTAAAATGTCATTAATTTTCTTGTTTAAACGAATAATGCAACTGAAAAAAATTAAAGAAAAAAAAACTTTTTTAAAAATAAGCTTTTATTATTGGTTAATAAAATTAACTAAAAAGTAAACAATATATTGACTCTAAAGAAATATAAGACTTTATAAGTTCAATGTAAGCTTTAACGATAATTAGGCTTTTTCGTCTGCGACAAAAGAATTCTATTTTGTAAATAATTATATATTTTTAACATTAAAACTTTACACCTAAATTATTAAACCTTACAGTTTATATCACAGTCCTAATTGTTCTAATAAAAGCGTGTTACATTGCGATAGCAAGAAAAGGAGATCCCAAATGTTCTTAATTATACCATCAAAATTTAACACGTTTTTTATTAGAACAATTAGAAATGTGATATAAACTGTAAGGTTTAATAATTTAGGTGTAAAGTTTTAATGTTAAAAATATATAATTATTTACAAAATAGAATTCTTTTGTCGCAGACGAAAAAGCCTAATTATCGTTAAAGCTTACAATGAACTTATAAAGTGTTATATTTCCTTAGAGTCAATTTATTGTTTACTTTTTAGTTAATTTTATTAACCAATAATAAAAGCTTATTTTTAAAAAAGTTTTTTTTTCTTTAATTTTATTTTTTACTTTTTAGTTCGTTTTATTAACAAGTAATAGAAGCTTGTTCTTAGAAAAGCCTTTTTCTTAAATTTAATTTAAATAGGAATTTTTTTTAATTTTTAGTAGGGTAAAATATTGTTTAAATTAGTTACGTAATCTTTACTTAGTTATTTGTAACGTTTCTCATTCTATCCATTTCTTTTAATGCATCAACTTACTTTTTAGTTAATTTTATTAGCCAATAATTAGCTTATTTTTAAAAAAGTTTTTTTTCTTTAATTTTATTTTTTTCTTTAATTTTATTATATCATAATCCGAATATATTGGGGCATATTCATAATCGAAATAAAATGTGACTAAGTTAGTTGAAGCATTTTTGACAGAGAGCACATATAAAATTATCTCAAACAGTGTTAAATAACTTAACTTTGCCTATGCCGCGTTCAGTTTACAACTACTTATTGCAGATCTCTCATCTGTGGGTTAAATCTATTTAAAATAAAATTCTACTTTCGCTTAGCTAAAATTCCATCGCCAAAAATCTGTAAAACAAAATCAAGTGCGCAGAAAAGTATGCAACACTTACCGAAAACAGCCTAACGGCGTTAGCGTTCGTTGTATCACAGAATTTTTACACTTTGAAAATGACGGCTGTTGTTTGCAAGGTTGCATTCCTTTGAGTCTTCGTTTTCACCATCTGGATTAACAGTCATGAGCCTGGACATTCGTGCAATTTTAGTGATGTAAATTGCATGGCGCCAGCGCCAATGCGGTGCCAGCTCAATGGTAGCTCATTGACGAAATGACTCCAATCGAATATTTGACGTTACTTAGTAGTGAGTGCGTAGTACATTTCATTTGCGCTATTGAGTGAAACGACTTTTGTGTGTCAGGCACGAGTTTGGTGTTATTGGCGCTACTGGCAATGATGACACTGAGCTGATGGCGGTAGCGCTGGTAGTTCAGCTTTTGAGTTGTATATTTTAAATTTAATGCACAATTAATATGGGTGTGTTTGAGCGGCCAAATAATAACAGTAGTATTGCTAAAGTGCTGTTAAGTTGATGGAATGTCGCTAATTTCCTAGCGATTATCAATAGATTATCAATATTTCGTTCAACGAGCACGCGTAATTGCCACATCTGCTCAAATTTTCCAAGTTTTTCCATTCTTGATTTAACTTAAGCTGTTATGCCAATATTTTTCTGCCAGTTTTTTTCAAATACGTAATTTTTCCAAAAGCAAAATAAATTACAGAAAAGATTACAGAGTTAAACAGCCTTAAAAATTCAGCTATGTTGGTTATACACAGAAATACAACAGAGGGTTGTGTCTCCGTTTTTCGCAAGCGTTGAGATTCACCACGCGTGACACGCGTGATTCACCACGTCCAAATATCACAATCCACGGATAGGTACCGGCGGGTTTGTATGGGACTTAGGCTGTTATGCCAAAGTAAATACAAATCTTTACCGATAACTGTGTTACCGATTAATTTATCGAATTCTAACAAAGTAATATTGCATTGTCATCGGAGTTATACATGTGTGCAAAATTTCAGCTCAATCGGACACCGGGAAGTGTATCAAATTTAACTTGCAAGATTCCATTACAGACAACAAAAGTGAAACTAAATAAAAGCTTATAAAAATAGTGATATTTCCCATACTTTGAACTAAGTAAGTATGCAATTGGGAAGTAAAGTCCGCTCTTCTCGCAAATTAAAGTGAAGTTATACAATAGTCTTATTGTACCCGCCCTGATACATAATGCCAAGCATCGATGCTGACTTTGCCGGCTTTGGGAATAATGGTTCGAGAGAAAATTTTTCTCGAAAGTTTGATGAACAACTAGACTTTGATGTGCCGATATCGCGAGCGAATTGAAAAATAAACCAAAATGAACCCATAGAAATAATAAGAGCATTCAAACATCGACTCATGTTCGGTCCAATTAAGTGAGAGTTTAGTTTAGCCCAGTGGGCTCAAATAAGTGACCTAAGCCAGGAAATCAATCATCAGTATATCACGACGAATAAATCTAATCACTTAAGAACTTAAACTCTCTATTCCTATACACAAAGGTACACAAAGCACTAGGAAAAACTACATATTCGACGGCCGAAAATCTTGGTTTAAATCTTAAACTTGTTGATCTACATATGACCATACATTTTTTTGGTTTTAAATGCGGATCTTGAAAAGTTTAAAACGAAACCAGCTCATTGTACTGGTTTTGAATTCGAATAATTTGGTTTAAAATTTAGTCTGAAAAAATTTCATTTTCAAACTTTTGGACTAAAACTTAAACCCACTCTATATCATAGCTTAAAATACGGTACGGCTAAAACTTTTTGGTTTTAGTTTTAAACTTTTCATCACTTTTTATCAAGCTGAGAGCTTCAATCTGTCTCCGTCAAATTCTTTTACTGTTCCTGAAGTATGGAAACAGGCAAGGTTGGCCGTCTTGTTGGCAATTTATCAGTATCGTATTAGTTAGACTCAAATGACTATTTCCGAAATGAAATGATTTAGTGATGAGTTCAGATTCCGCAAGATTTGTTAAGAGGGTATTCACTTTTAGAGTATATCATACAGAAGTTTTTATGTAACTTGCGAATGTTTTATCTTAAAACAATGCTTGATAAAAAAAGTGTCTGATATGTCGCGCTAAATTCACCTTACTCCTTACTATATCACTTCTGCACCAGCATCTTTATTCGTCGCCCAACACACAATAGTTTGCTTTGAACTCTGAGAATGTTAAACTGAAGTCGTTAGTTTCAGTCCTTGCGGGTTCACTGCACAATCGATTTCGAGCTAAAAATAATGCTGACCATTCGCATGTAGAGTTATTGGTTCGCTGGTTTCATATCAGTGCAAATTTGCAGATAAATCTGATTTGTTATTTTTGTATGTGGGTCTTTTGTATTCATTTCATTTAGAACTTGAATTAGTTTTAGACTTTGGACGTTGGTCAGATAACCGCAAGCCAAGTTAAACAGTAGGATTTCTCTTATTTTATGAATTTACATAGGCAAACATATTTATTTGCATACGTAAAGGAGCTGCTTAAACAAATCAAAGTAGGAATTGGATTGTGTATTTTTAGTATGTGGGTAATAAAACATACATATATAAGTAAATGGCTTTGTTTCCTATTTCTTATGCTCTCACTTGTTTCTTCCACTATAAAACGAACTACATTCACTGCAATGATAATTGTATTGATTGAAAAGCGCACAAACCTTGTGTATTCAAATGATAGGGAATAAATTGTCGTTCATAAGTTGCCAGCGAATCGTTATTCCTGGACGATATCTGACTACAATTCAAGGCCTGAAGTGAGACTCAAACTTCCTTCTTCTCCCAACTTATTGCATGTATTCCTCTTTCTCAGCCGAAAAATTTGCACATAAGGACAGGTACGACTAGAGCTTTATGGAGCATTGGAAGCTACGTCAGCATTTCTGCTTCTCGATAACTGACTCCAGGTTGGTCACTAAGGAAAATCAAGTCTTCTCTCACAAGCTTCTCCAACTCAATTAAAGTCTCTTACTTCCACTGCTGTTAAGCACGGGCGTCAAAAGGAATACTTTTTATAACTATTTCGAGCAATGACAAACCTAATCAACTTCAGCCAGGTCGGAGGTTATGCTATATGGAGGCTATAGAAGTGTGATAGACACAAGGGACGGGGCGGGAGAGGAATAGGAATTGGAATAGGAAAAATAATAAAAATGCTTACAGAAATATGAAGAGGATTATGAATGGGAATAAGACTAGGAATTAGAATAACAAAAATAAAATGCATAGCAATTGGAGTAGGAATAGGAATTATGAGTAACTCGAGAAAGAGAAAAAGGAGTAAAACGTGGACAGGAATTGTAAGGAGAATGGAGAGAAAAAGAACGTTCAGAAAGGGAGAAGGAAAGGCAGATAAAGCAGAATAAGAAATGGAAGGTAAGCGGGGTAAAGAAAAGAAATGGTTGAGAAAAAGGCGTGAAAGAGTGAATGTGAGGGCTAGAAGTAGTTAATCAAATCGTAGGCGATCGAACGTGATTTTCTTACAACAATTTTGTAAACTGGCAGATCGACAAACACAATTTAAGAATGTACTACGAAATTTCACCACCATTTTGGATCTGTAGTTTTGAGTTTAGAAAAGCTAATACTAAATTTGTAAGCATCCTTGGATCACGTTATACACGTGCTCTAATCTACAATAAATCATCAATAGATGATCTACGTATTTACAGATGTTACATCCCTAGGAACTGGATTATTTTTAATTAAATTTTCACATTTGTTTTTATTTTGTGCTTCCAATTAGAAATTACACTCTAGAGTTGGAGTTTTTCTATGAAAAAAGTCCGCAGCTGTAAGATTTTATCATTAATACCGATTATCCAAGTGAAAAGTTTATATGGGAATTCTAGTTAATTAACTAACAATTAGGACTTAAGAACGAAAATGAAGATAATCTCCTTATATGTAAAATAGGTCGTATTTTCATCGATATGAACTCCAAAGCATACTTTCGGGCGCTATGTCTATTCTAACCATATAGGGCAGATATGAAGTTGAAGGAATATACGTCAGTGATATAACTGTACAACAATGCATATATTATTGTTAATTAACATTTTGAGAGTTTTGAGAAGTTATAGTATTTCAAGTCTTTTTATTTAAAAAAAAGAAAAAATAATAATAAGTACTTGTTTTTTTTTAATGGCAAGAAGTATTTCTCAATAATGGTGATGTATTATCAAAAGTATATCTATTTCTGACCACTCTATGTATATATTACATGTAATAAGCGTTACATGTTAGATTAATAAAGATTTTTAATGCAATGCTCAGGAATTCCTTTTATCCGAATCTTAATATTACCTGTTACTTTAAATTAATGAGACACATTAAAATAAAATTGCGTAATAATACCCAGCAAAAACTTGCACAAACGCTTGTAAGTAATAAGGAAAACTGGTTTCATTCCTGACAGGTAAATCTTGCAATAAGGTTAATAAAATAAATAAAAGTGCATCATATGCCTTATAGTAATACATTATTTTAGGCTTATTCCTGCTACAAATAAGCCTTATTCGTAAGGTAAACCGAAATATAAAAAATAAATGTTGCCTAAACTTAAACGATATGTGACAAATAGACATTTTCGTAGTATTTTTAAGGATACTGGATTTACTTTTTATTTCAAAAATAGAACGCCGATAAGGATAGTTTGAAAGAATCCATCAAATATGTAAATTCTATATGTCTCGCTTTCTAAAGAGCTCTATTTTAGGATTTTGGTATACTGCTTTTTGTTATCTTTCTCACAAAAGGTGGCTACGTGTTTTATGCCGTTTCCGAACAAAATGTGGTAAATACATTTTTAAAGAGAATATTTTCATAGCTGATATGCGCGTTCTGGACAGGCCGAACAACTGCCCGTTTAGAGAAACTTTCTTTTAAAACTTTTAAATGTTACTTGTCCTGTAATTTAAACGTAGGAACCGAAAATTAATTTCGATGGCTATTACTAATCTATACGTGCATAAATTTTTTGATATTGGTAATTATAAAGGCATATATAGGAATTTTAAAGTGATATGGTGTCTTATTATAAGTCCAAGGCAAGCTTGATTTTATATGTACCATAACACTTAAAACTAGGTTATAATATGGCATACTATTCCTTAACCTGACTCATAAACCATATATTCCATTTATATTTACTGTACTCGATGTTTTATCTTTTTACAATACCTTATGTTAGCCCGATTCTTATTGGGTTATAAGCCTTATATAAAAGGTACTTGCTATATTATAGTATCTGACAATAATGCCTTATGTAGGCCTTATTTTATTTGGTACAAGCGCGTTATAACAATTCCTTTTGTAAGCCTTACTTTATATGGGCTATAAGCCTTATGCATAACATTATCTTTCAGATAACTCTTAGGCCAGAAAAATAAGGAGTATTATTAGGAATACGTCATACAAGTAATATTGCTTATAGAACTAAAAGCGCTGACAAAGTTGACATATCCATATCCGTATAAAACAGCTGATCCAAATGAATGTTGTTAGACAATGGTGCCGTACCATAACGCCCTAGCCATAACCATACCATACAAACCAATTGGTTTTTCGGTATCTATAAATATTTCATTTGGTGAATTCATTAGCTTTTGGATGTTGTTTTGGATACGCTTTGACTAAGATACTTATTATTTTTGAATTTTCTTCTTCTTGTGACATTGTCACATATAAGATATAGGTGAAGGCACCAATAACAGATGCAAATTGATATGGATAAGTAAAAATATGGTTACGATAATGGTTTTATGACTATATCAACTTTACCAAGCCCTTAAAGCATGCTACCATAAGCCTTTTGGCCATATGAAATAAATCTTATAAAAGGTTCAAATATTTTGCCGGGTATATAAACAAAAACAAATATACACATGCACACGTAAGAATGTGACCAACTCACGAGAAAAATAGAATGAAATGTAAAATAATGCATAAATTACCTGACAATACAAGACACAAAAAATATCTCACTAAAATAATAGAAGAACATAAGCGGTAAAACCGCAAAATAGCCATGCATAAAACGAAATGAACAACACAACTTAATTGACTTAATAAAAAAATAGATAGAAAGTAAAAGAAATAGAATCTTACTTTAGTTTATGTATGTTTAAATATTTTAGAGTAGTTAAACTCTACATGCATCACCCATTCATACAAGAAGGTGCACAAAGTATTTAACTACACTAATCATTCTAGCCGCAAAGTATTCTATAAAAGCAGACATTATTGAAAGACATAGCTGCCGGTCATTGTATGTCTACATAAAATTCTAGAAACCCATTTTTTCGCTACGCACCTCATCGAATGAGCTATTATGCATCCAGGTGAGATTAAATGTATAAGCTTCGCCTGTGAGAGGCTGTTAAATATTCGTGTATACTAAAATCTGTATAAAGTATTTGTACAAAATTTTACTATCTTTCTAGTTATCTTTTTATGTATTTTTTTTTATCGCTGTATATTCTACGCTTCTCATTGCCAGCTCATTTTTTCACACCCAACTACTCTACTCATCGCTTTGCACTAACTTCTTTTTCCTATGAATTTGTAATGTATTCAAAGTTTAAGCAAAAATTGCTGTATTTTTAGCAAAACATTTACCGACTTTGTACGTACAAAAAAAAAAAAAAATTGAATCGGAACAATATGCAATGAAGGTGGTGTGACCATTTGTAGCTACCATGCATTTGTATCTGCACTAAGGTGGTTTGAAAACAAATTTTAAACCAGGGATTTTAATGAAAGCGAATCATTCATATTCTTCATAAACTAAACTTCCTAGAGGAGTTTTATCAAACCATCTTAAGAGGTTGTAAAAATACAAATCAGAAACCGGCACTGTAAATTTTAAACTCGTCCCATTTTAGAAATCTCTCACTTGTTTGCACTTTATTTTCCAATTTCCAACAAACTGTTTTTCTTCTCAAACCGGTTGCATTCTGGAAAAAGGGTACTCTCTCTTTGGAACCGGTTAATTTTTTGAAACCGGTAACTATATGGGAAGCTTTTACTTTTTTAGAACAGTTTTACTTATTTTTTTTTAATGGGAAACCTTCTTGAAAGCTTCCATTTTTTTATGCTTTTTTTTTGAGGGAGTCTCGCTAACAACGAAAACAACGCAAAACTGTATCTAAGAACGTAACCAAATACAACGGTAAGCCTGTTTATGCGTGAGCAAATAGGTCGTGTCAAACTGATGTTATAAATGTAATTTTCTATAAGCTATAATCAGCTGGACGAAATTTAATAAATATTTCGTCTGTTTTGAGCTTTGTTGGAAGCTTCAATGGAGAGGTTCCTTTCGATAAGGGACTAAAAAGGTGACAGAGTATGTAATGAGGGTATTGTATTACAATCGACAGTTGTATGACTAGAACATGTAATAGTTGCAGTCTTCATAAGTCTTCCAAACTCATATAGTATCATCGAAGCACTAGTATTAAAGAGAGATTGGGTTGGTGGCTTTATGCTAGTATGTTCGATAGGTGGTCAAGGAATTCCACACTCAAGTTCTCTGAATTCTCCATGATTCTATTAATCAAAACTTCGATTAACCCAATTATTATTGGTTTGCTTTTTCTCACCAAAAGTTATTACCTAAACTGGGATTTGATTGCCTTTGCATATTTGTAAAAATTCTGATATATATTTATGGTACAATAATCGGTTTCAATTACGGGTGAGCACTTAACTAATTAATAAACATAGTTATTCATCATTATCTAAAAAAAAAAAACAATCAATCGACTAAGTTCAATCTTAATCTAAACAAAAAGCGTGTACATCCGAGTAGCTCATTATTCGATAAGTGGAAACCACAATAATTAAGTGGTCTCCATTTCGATTATTCCAAGTTTGAGCAAAACAATTATTCGCATTATTACATTCTTCTTTTCCAGCGAGTATCTAAGCAAAATATGCAAGTTGTATACTACCCGATATCAAAACCAGTCATGTAGTGTACGATTTTCTCATCTCAACTTTTGATTAATCACGCAGTTACTTAAACCCACCATTGAATAATAAACTTACTGATTCGAATAAAGGCACGGCTCTAACTGTAGTTGATTTTCTTGCGAACTCATAATTGTCATATGAATTGGGTAGAAAAAAAAAAAAAATAAAAAAGTGCATGTAAATACTTGGATTGCAATCGTAAAAATTGAGTTTTGGTTTGATTTTATATTTGGCTGTTTTTTTTTTGCAATCATCCTTTATATAGTTTTTATTGAATTAATCAGTGCTTCTGAGCAAAACGTAGCTATATTCATTTACTTTAAAACTTAGAGATTGGTTTCATTAGAAGATATTTTTCTTTTTGTGTTTTGCAATCACATTTTATGTACAATCAATGACTGTTGGTACAATTAAAAAGATCCAAAAGATTTTAGGTTGTGTTTCCAGTCATTAATTTATGACTAAACAATCAATGATTGTAAGAAAAATTGTTCCAATTAATCAATAATCAAAGTTATATTAAATTTAAATTTTTACAAAGATTAGTTGATTGCAAGATTAGGTACTAGTGACTGCGATAAAATTTGACTGCGCTTTCTTACAGGTTATGTATTAATCTCTATAATTGTTGGTTAAAAAAGATCAGATACGTTTTCTTTACTACAAAAAAACTACATTCACTTAAATTTTGTGTTACCCTAATGTGCAACTGTCTTTATGTATACATTCATGTATAGGAAAAAAGTGTAGGTGTATGAATGTAGCAGAACAATTTGTGTTTGTGGGAATAACGGTTGGCACAAAAACAAGTTCTATATATTTTTCTTAGCTTATTCTCTATTTGGTCGTACATTGTAGTTGCCTAATGAAGACATGAATAATATATAAGATTTGCCAAACTGCTACAATGCGCCGCCATCCTAAACCTCTCACCACCACCTGTCGCTGCTGCTGCTGCTGCTGCAGCTATTTACGCTCCTGTTGTTGCTCTTCAATACCTGACTTATTTTACCCTAGTTGTTGCTGTTGGCAATCTTTATAGTAAATTTCACAACTTTTCTACTTAAGCGGCGTACTTATAAGCTTTCATGCATTCCACTATCCTCTTTTCTTAATTTTGCTTATTTTTTCTCAATTCTTTTCATAGCAGGAAGCTAAAGTTTTGAATGGGTTGCTTAAAAGTCAGTCGCCATTATGAGCTAAGCTGTAGACTTCATTTCTATCGTCGATTTATGCCATCGTTCGCTGCCGCTTCCTACATCCTACTGCTGCTTCTAGCAACAATGACCGCATTATTTCTAAGATAACCTAAAAGGCTTGAATAACTACATATATACTTATATTCCCACAATTCAAGTCAATGCAGCTATTCCTGTTGCAGTTTCGATTAAGGATAAGGCATTTGTTAGTATGCTGTTATACTACTTCTACTACATATCCGTTTCTCTTTCCCTATATATGAGCAGGGGAGAATCGTTTCATATGCTGCCAACTCTGTATACTTTTTTAGTTACACTACACTCATTCTATAAGGCAAGTTATGTTGATGTGTCCCTTAGCTATTGGGATGATTTCCAATGAGTTACAGGCAACTGCTTTAAGTAATATTTGATACGTGCTACATACGCAATTTTTAAAACTATAGCAGTAATGGAGAATGATTGTATGCATGTGCATGGAAGAAACGATTTGTTTTAAGTTGCAGCTTCCTGCAGTATCAGGTGTTACGTGCTCTGGGAAGGCTTTCATGGCCATTATGGATGTAAGCAATTTTTGAAAATCGTGAATAATTTAGAATAGAATTTAATTAGCCTAAGGAAGATGGTTACACGAAATTGGCGCTGACAGTTGTGATGAGTGCAGAAAATGGGTATCAGATGTGAGTTCATACAAAATAGACATTCTTGCTGAGTTACAAGCTCCAATTTAAACGTAGTGCAGTAACATATTTTATTTCCCCTTTGAGTCATTATCTGTTTTTATTTTTATTTTTTTTATTCAAAGTCACAAACCCGGGCGCGCACGAGAAATATGAGCAATGGTACTGTGTTATCTTTCGTCAAGAAAAAAGTAGAAATATGCCCACCTCTTATTAAACGCATGCAAAATTGGCTACGGAAAGAACTTTTTGAAAGGTTGCTTAATATATCGATTTTCAATTTGATTTTCCGAGTTGCTTATGATGTTAGCAGGCACACTACATGTATGTGAATTAATCTATAAAAGGCAGCTACTAGCCCCGAAACACCAACAATTGAATCAGTTTTAAAGCGATTGCTTAGCGCGATGCAAAGCTTTATAGCGCCACAGATTCACAAACCAACTGTCAACCTCATCCCACATATTTCAAATTAAGCTGGCGAGGCTGTCGCGATTATAATTTTCACAGTAAACTAGGAGTTGGAGAGGATATGGCCAAGAAGTTTCAATGTGGCCCCCGGGCCCGGGGTTTCTGAGGGGGCCCGCGATTTAGAGGTACTAAGACATTTTTTAAATTCAGGAGAGTTAATTCAGGAGAGAGGAGAGGCCAAAACGTGGGCCCGTGAATGTCTAGACGGTGTATATACAATATGGATATCAAAGGAAAGCTGTTGATGAGTGCTTTAGTACAGAGTAATATATTATACCGCTGGGTGACTAGGGTCTCGAGATATAGGCCAAAACATGGGCCTGGAAACCCCTAGAATGTATGGGTAATATGGATATCAAATGAAAGCTGTTGCTGAGAGCTCTAAAGTAATTTTCATTATAATATTCGATTTAGTCGCATCAACCTGGAAAACTGATAAATATGCATGCGAAGTCGAAATAGAGACATGAACTATTCCTGTGTGTAATATGTGTTCTAAATATGAGCCAAATCTGACCACAAATACAATTTTTTGAAATATTTCCATGCGCCACCTAGCGGAGTTTGAAGCTTGTAGGTCATCGGGAAGTTACTTAAATAATAATTACAAAATCGGTGTCAAGTCAAGCTAAATAAAGCCGTTGAAAAACAGAGACAACTACAACACCAATAATACAACAACAACAACAAAAACAATTAAAATTTAAATAAATACAAGGCGCGATATACTTCCGAAGATAATTTAGGCCGAGCTTCTCTGCCAATTTGCGTCGTACTTATTTTTAATTTTTCCCACGAATTGGCCGACTCCGAACGGAGTTTGCAAGACAGATGAGTTTGCATCGAAAAGTTTTTCATGGCAGAAATACACTCGGAGTATTTGCCAAATCGCTGCCGAGGAGCGAATGCACTTAGAAACACTTTTTCAAACTTGAAAGAACCCGTTTCTTAGTTTTGGATGTTGCTTTGCCGGTGAGTTGAACCTAGGATTTATTGTTTGGTAGGCGGAGCGCGCTACCACCACACCACAGCGCACAGTGTATTACTTTCGTGTTCTAGAAAATATTAATTAAAAAAAGTATAGCCTTGAATTTCAAAAATTCTTTTGAAATTCTATTTAGAAATGCGTAGTTAAGCGAAAAAATAAAAAACTAGAAATTTGAGCTAAGTTGAATCGACTAACGGAGCTTTGTTTGGAAGCATATCAATTGGGAAAAAGTTTTAACTCGACTTTTTGCCATTGAAGTTTAAATTACTGGCCTACTGTGAGTTATACTTAAATTGCTAAAATATAATATTGTGTTAATTTTCTGGTGTATGCTAATTTTAGTAAATATAAACTTTTCTGATTTTAACTAAAAAGGAGTTAGTTTTTCATGTTATAGTGGGATAATGTTGAATTAAGTAAAATTTTTGAAATGTTTTGATTTCATAAGAGCAGCGATTTCGTTATTCGGATTTATCCGATTTAGTTTGTATCTAAACTTGTTTGCTTCTATTCGTAAAACTAAAGTTGTACAACTCTAGCTGCAGGAAAATGCAGGTTTTCATGTAATATTTTGTTTTCAGGAAATATGGCAATCTCAAGGGACGAACTTTTCGAGATTAGGTATAAGCAAAATAACGCAAAAGAAAAAAAATTACAGCTCAAAGTTGACTCCAATGAAAAAAGAAGTTTCAAAATTTGTGATTGGAAAAGTTTCAGACGTATTTTAAAAGAAGAAGGGATGATCAGTGATATCTTTTTCGGAAGATAGTCATCCGTCGAAAAAAAAGTTATATTTGATACGAAACTATTCAAAAGAAGAGTTGGCTTGTGCAACTGCTTCCAGCTTGAGGTTATCAGGTCAGCAGGATAAAGCATAATGGTAGAAACCGTCGCAAAAAGTTCCGACGCAACTAAACTCAAACATGCCCTTACTCATCCAGCATCAGTGTTAGGTATATGTACTCCAGAAAAGGCAGTCGCTCTATACATAAATCGAAAGTTTATAGTTAAAACGTATTTAGAAATACGATTTAGAAATACGATCTGGCGCTAAACAAAGACATGCTGACATTTACCCATCATATGAATTCTTCAGAAAAGAAAAAATTGCAAGCTATCCTCCAAAGGATTACATTCTTATAAGTTGTAACTGATCTGTCAGCGGAAGTCCACCTTGTGTAGGTGAACAAAACTCTTGAAGGAACGGAGAAAAGATTATTGAAGAGAAAAAAAAAAGGTTTAAAGAAATCGTGACTTTATAGAAGCTAGGTTGATGATATATCACACTGTGCGGCGGCCGCCAAAAAAGACAATGACACCTTAAATATCAAGACCAACAACAGCAATAACATCAATATCAATAACAAAACAATAACAACAACAACGAGGACAGCTTACGATTCAGCCTAATCAAGGTAACCATTCTACTCGAAAATATATTTGAATCCTTCCTCCATCAAACTCGCAAAATTTGTATGCGTTTAGCTGACTAGCTGACGGAGCTAGGCCTTGAAATTTGGCTGCAGGAGTTCATTATGAAGGCTGTCGGTGAATGATACGTAGCAAACGATTGGCTAATGAACCTCCTTTCTGTCTTGACTTAAAACCAGCGGCTGGTGAAAACGCATGATCAAAGCTATATTTGGCAGGCTTCGAAAGTTGTTTGCAGTTAAATGGGCTACAAGCGTAAAAAATAGTATTTTCCAATATTTAATTTTTAGGTATGATCTAGCTTCTTGTAGCCTGAGTAAATACTTACTTTTGAGGCATGCGGTCCATTATTTCTTGGCTTGAATTTGTTCGTGGTCTTATGTTTATTATTTTTCCCCAGTTTTCTTCAAATCTTTCTTTCCTCTACTTCTCAAAAACGAAAGGAATTGCCTAAGGAGCCCAAACAAAAGCCTACGTAATGTCTAGCTTCCCGCTTAATCTGCAAGCATGCGTGCATTGCGGCAATTTCTGCACTCAACTGAGTGCTCACGCGTGAGAGCGACACATTGAATGCGCCACGTTTCATAACTTAAGCAGATTTTTTTATATGCACTACTAAAACTAAACTATGAACAGCAGTAAAATATAAAATAGTTCATGTGGAAGAGAAGAGAGGAGGCAAATAAGTTTTAACTTCAACTCGTCAGTGTACAAGACAAACAAACCTGGGGAATGAAATAAAAATTAGCAACAAAATCGACTATCAGAAAGGGTGTTTTTAACAGTCACGAGCCACTTGCAGTCAAAAATTGCACATGTCGCAGCAACACTCGAACGAATTGCTCCAGCTATCGAGCACCTTTGGGCTATATACCGCAGCTGAAAAAATTCATATAGTTGCACGATAGCGTGCAGTGAATTTCACTCAAGTGGTATGAAATTTTCATTGTACCTATAAAAAAGAAAAACAGAAAAAAAAACAAAAAAAAGGAACTTTATGAAAAGAGGTTGTGTGGAATGAGCTAGAGAAAAGAAAAACGCACGAAAGGAAATAGAAAAAATAATGGAAAAACAAGTAAGGAAGGCTAAGTTCGGGTGTAACCGAACATTACATACTCAGTTGAGAGATATGGAGACAAAATAAGGGAAAATCACCATGTTGTAAAAGGAACCTAGGGTAACCCTGGAATGTGTTTGTATGACATATGTATCAAATGGGAGGTATTAAAGAGTATTTTAAGAGGGAGTGGGCCATAGTTCTATAGGTGGACGCCATTTAGGGATATCGCCATAAGGGTGGACCAGGGGTGACTCTAAAATGTGTTTGTACGATATGGGTATCAAATTAAAAGTATTAATGAGGGTTTTAAAAGGGAGTAGCCCTATGTGAAAGCGTTTTCGAGATATCGATCAAAATGTGGACCGGGGTGACCCAGAACATCTTCTGTCGGGTACCGCTAATTTATTTATATATATAATACCACGAACAGTATTCCTGCCAAGATTTCAAGGGCTTTTGATTTCACCCTGCAGAACTTTTTCATTTTCTTCTAGTTAATATGGTAGGTGTCACACCCATTTTACAAATTTTTTTTCTAAAGTTATATTTTGCGTCAATAAACCAATCCAATTACCATGTTTCATCTTTTTTTTCATATTTGGTACAGAATTATGGCATTTTTTCATTTTTCGTAATTTTCGATATCGGAAAAGTGGGCATGGTCATAGTCGGATTTCGGCCATATTTTATGCCAAGATAAAGTACGTGAACTAAGTTTAGTTAAGATATATCATTTTGTGCGCAAGTTATCATGTTAACGGCCGAGCGGAAGGACAGGCGGTCGACTGTATATAAAAACTGGGCGTGGCTTAAACCGATTTCGCCCATTTTCACAGAAAACAGTTATCGTTATAGAGCCTATGTTCCTACCAAATTTCACAAGGATTGGTAAATTTTTGTTCAACTTATGGCATTAAAAGTATTCTAGACGAATTAAATGAAAAAGGGCGGAGTTACGCCCATTTTAAAATTTTCTTTTATCTTTGTATTTTGTTGCACCATTATCATTACTGGAGTCGAATGTTGACATAATTTACTTTTATACTGTAAAGATATTAAATTTTTTGTTAAATTTGACTTAAAATTTTTTTTTTTTTTAAATGACACGCCCACCCGATTTTGCTAATTTTTCCTTAGCACACATATATTAATAGGGGTAACGTGCCCACCAAATTTCATCATGATATCTTCAACGACTGCCAAATTACAGCTTTCAAGACTTTTAAATTACCTTCTTTTAAAAGTGGGCGGTGCCACGCCCATTGTCCAAAATTTTTCTAATTTTCTATTTTGCATCATAAGGTAAACGCACCTACCAAGTTTCATCGCTTTAGCCGTCTTTGTGGGCGTGGTTATGGTCCGATTTCGTTTATTTTAAATAGCGATCTAAAATGAGCGCCCAGGAACCTACGTACTAAATTTTATCAAGATACCTCAAATTTACTCAAGTTATCGTTTTTACAGACGGACGGGCGGGCATGGCTAAATGAATTTCTTTTTTCACCCAGATCATATTGATATATAGAAGTCTATATCTATCTCGATTAGTTTATGCCGTTACAGATTACCGTTATGCGAACAAAGTTAATATACTCTGTGAGCTCTGCTCAGCTGAGTATAAAAATAATGGAAAAAAAGAGTTCAAGCAAATATCCAAGTTAAACTGCTGTTGGAATAGCTTTTGAGCATGTGTAAGTAGTTGTTGTAACTAAGAGCAAGTAAATAGAAATTGCAGATGAATAGAGATAGGCGGCGTAAAGACATCTTTAGGGATTTGTGCGTCATGCAAGCGTTCACTCAATCAATGATCGCTTGAGAGAAATACAACTTGGTATGTATGTATGTGTGCATGTACATACATATGTACAAATGTGTATTTCAACGCTTTTACCAAATTCTATGTATGCCGTCGGGACTCAGCATCAGTGAATGCTGGTATTAACTTTTCACTTCAATTACATTTTTATAAAATTGTTGCAAAGGTGAGATATGTACATACATTCATGAAATGCCAGTGTAAAAAGAGCAAAACTGCATAGGAAAGGAAAACATTTTTATACTCAGTTGAGCAGAGCTCACAGAGTATATTAAGTTTGATTGGATAACGGTTGGTTGTACATATATAAAGGAATCGAGATAGATATAGACTTCCATATATCAAAATAATCAGGATCGAAAAAAAATTTGATTGAGCCATGTCCGTCCGTCCGTCCGTCCGTCCGTCCGTCCGTCCGTCCGTCCGTCCGTTAACACGATAACTTGAGTAAATTTTGAGGTATCTTGATGAAATTTGGTATGTAGGTTCCTGAGCACTCATCTCAGATCGCTATTTAAAATGAACGATATCGGACTATAACCACGCCCACTTTTTCGATATCGAAAATTTCGAAAAACCGAAAAAGTGCGATAACTCATTACAAAAGACAGATAAAGCGACGAAACTTGGTAGATGGGTTAACGTTATGACGCAGAATAGAAAATTAGTAAGATTTTGGACAATGGGCGTGGCACCGCCCACTTTTACAAGAAGGTAATTTAAAAGTTTTGCAAGCTGTAATTTGGCAGTCGTTGAAGATATCATGATGAAATTTTGCAGGAACGTTACCACTATTACTCTATATGCGCTAAATAAAAATTAGCAAAATTGGATGAAGAACACGCCCACTTTTTAAAAAAAAAATTTTTAAATTCAAATTTTAACAAAAAATTTAATATCTTTACTGTATATAAGTAAATTAAGTCAAAATTCAACTCCAGTAATGATATGATGCAACAAAATACAAAAATAAAAGAAAATTTCAAAATGGGCGTGGCTCCGCCCATTTTCATTTAGTTTGTCTAGAATACTTTTATTGCCATAAGTCGAACAAAAATTTACCAATCCTTCTCAAATTTGGTAGGAGCATAGATTCTATGACGGTAACTGTTCTCTGTGAAAATGGGCGAAATCGGTGGAAGCCACGCCCAGTTTTTATACACAGTCCACCGTCTGTCCTTCCGCTCGGCCATTAACACAATAACTTGAGCAAAATCCGATATATCTTCACTAAACTTAGCCCACGTACTTACCTGAGCTCACTTTTTCTTGGTATAAAAAATGGGCGAAATCTGACCATAACCACGCCCACTTTATCGATATCGAAAATTACGAAAAATGAAAAAAATGCCATAATTCTATACCAAATACGAAAAAAGTGATGAAACATGGTAACTGGATTGGTTTATTGACGCAAAAAATATAACTTTGGAAAAAACTTTGTAAAATGGGTGTGACACCTACCATATTAAGTAGAAGAAAATGAAAAAGTTCTACAAGGCGAAATCAACAGCCCTTGGAATCTTGGCAGGAATACTGTTAGTGGTATTGCATGTATAAATAAATTAGCAGTACCCGACAGATGATTTTCTGGATCACCTGGTCCACATTTTGGTCGATATCGCGAGAACGCCTTCACATATACATCTAAGGGCCACTCGCTTTTAAAACCCTCATTAATACCTTTAATTTGATATCCATATCGTACAAAAACATACCAGAGTCACCCCTGTCCCACCCTAATGGCGATATCTCGAAAAGGCGTCCACCTATAGACCTAGTGTCCACTCCCTCTTAAAATGCTCAGTAACACCTTTCGTTTGATACCCATATCGTACAAACATTCTAGAGTCATCCCTGGCCCACCCTAATGGCGATATCTCGAAAAGGCGTCCACCTATAGACCTAATGCCCACTCCCTCTTAAAATGCTCAGTAACAGCTTTCGTTTGATACCCATATCGTACAAACATTCTAGAGTCACCCCTGGCCCACCCTAATGGCGATATCTCGAAAAGGCGTCCACCTATAGACCTAGTGTCCACTCCCTCTTAAAATGCTCAGTAACACCTTTCGTTTGATACCCATATCGTACAAACACATTCTAGAGTCACCCTGGCCCACCCTAATGGCGATATCTCGAAAAGGCGTCCACCTATAGACATAATGTCCACTCCCTCTTAAAATGCTCAGTAACACCTTTCGTTTGATACCCATATCGTACAAACATTCTAGAGTCACCCCTGGCCCACCCTAATGGCGATATCTCGAAAAGGCGTCCACCTATAGACCTAATGTCCACTCCCTCTTAAAATGCTCAGTAACACTTTTCGTTTGATACCCATATCGTACAAACATTCTAGAGTCACCCCTGTCCCACCCTAATGGCGATATCTCGAAAAGGCGTCCACCTATAGACCTAATGCCCACTCCGTCTTAAAATGCTCAGTAACACCTTTCGTTTGATACCCATATCGTACAAACATTCTAGAGTCACACCTGGCCCACCCTAATGGCGATATCTCGAAAAGGCGTCCACCTATAGACCTCATGCCCACTCCCTCTTAAAATGCTCAGTAACACCTTTCGTTTGATACCCATACCGTACAAACATTCTAGAGTCACCCCTGGCCCACCCTAATGGCGATATCTCGAAAAGGCGTCCACCTATAGACCTAATGCCCACTCCCTCTTAAAATGCTCAGTAACACCTTTCGTTTGATACCCATATCGTACAAACATTCTAGAGTCACCCCTGGCCCACCCTAATGGCGATATCTCGAAAGGGCGTCCACCTATAGACCTAATGCCCACTACCTCTTAAAATGCTCAGTAACACCTTTCGTTTGATGCACATATCGTACAAACACATTCTAGAGTCACCCCTGGCCCACCCTAATGACGATATCTCGAAAAGGCGTCCACCTATAGACCTCATGCCCACTCCCTCTTAAAATGCTCAGTAACACCTTTCGTTTGATACCCATACCGTACAAACATTCTAGAGTCACCCCTGGCCCACCCTAATGGCGATATCTCGAAAAGGCGTCCACCTATAGACCTAATGTCCACTCCCTCTTAAAATGCTCAGTAACACCTTTCGTTTGATACCCATATCGTACAAACATTCTAGAGTCACCCCTGGCCCACCCTAATGGCGATATCTCGAAAGGGCGTCCACCTATAGACCTAATGCCCACTACCTCTTAAAATGCTCAGTAACACCTTTCGTTTGATGCACATATCGTACAAACACATTCTAGAGTCACCCCTGGCCCACCCTAATGACGATATCTCGAAAAGGCGTCCACCTATAGACCTCATGCCCACTCCCTCTTAAAATGCTCAGTAACACCTTTCGTTTGATACCCATACCGTACAAACATTCTAGAGTCACCCCTGGCCCACCCTAATGGCGATATCTCGAAAAGGCGTCCACCTATAGACCTAATGCCCACTCCCTCTTAAAATGCTCAGTAACACCTTTCATTTGATTCCCATATCGTACAAACACATTCTAGAGACACCCCTGGTCCACCTTTATGGCGATATCTCGAAACGGCGTCCACCTATGGAACTAAGGATCACTCCTTTTCAAAATACTCATTAACAGCTTTCATTTGATACCCATATCGTACAAACACATTATAGAATCACCCCTGGTCCACCTTAATGGGGACATCTCGAAAAGGCGTCCACCGATAGACCTAAGGCCCACTCCCTCTTAAAATGCTCAGTAACACCTTTCATTTGATACCCATATCGTACAAACAAATTCTAGAGTCAGCCCTGGTCTACCTTTATGGCGATATCCCTAAATGGCGTTCATCCATAGAACTATGGCCTACTCTCTCTTAAAATACTCTTTAATACCTTTCATTTGATACACATGTTATACAACCACATTCCAGGGTTACCCCAGATTGATTTTCCTTATTTTGTCTCCATAGCTCTCAACTGAGTATGTTATGTTCGGTTACACCCGAACTTAGCCTTCCTTACTTGTTGTTATATATTTTTATGTTGGTACAATGAAAACACAAACTTTGCGATTTCTTAATTTTTTTTTATACCTAACGAAATGGGCAATAGAGATATATTATCTAGCAGGTATCTTTGAGTAATACTCGTGTGTGAATGGAGAGCTGCGTTTTGATCAGAGCTCCCGGATATCTCTCATGTAATTTATAATAACTATGAAACTAGGCTGGGTACTGGATCGGTTAAATTTTTTTATAAATATATTGGTTTATACGCATAAAAGCAGTTTCTCTGCTTTAGTCTCCTAAACATAGATTTTGGCTTTCGAAGTTGGAACTTATTAAAAAAAAAATTTTTTTTGTATACATTTATTAACTTACATGTAAAAGTGGTCTTCGCTTCTCCTCAATCACTCTCTTTTCCATTCTCGTATTTTCTATCTTCAATGCCTTCTTCTTATTCCTGCCTTTTTCTCATTTCCCTGTCATCCATATAAACCTCATAGACCTTGAGCTAGCACTCTCACTCCCACACCCACTACCACTACCACCCCCAGCGGGTTAGGGGGTTAGAATATACCCGCGGTAGGTATGCCTGTCGTAAGAGGCGACTAAAATACCGGATTCAAGGGGTTTGTGTAGCGCAGCCCTTTCAGGTTGCCAGCGCAATACATAGCTTCTCCAAACCCAATTGTCAACCTCACCTATCCGTGGCGAAACCTGTTTTATTAACAGCCGAGGCTCAGGCGACCCCGAACTCCTCATGGATCTAGGGAGTGGAGGGTGGGGTGGCCTAGAAGGTCGCATGTAGTCATAACAAATCGTTCCCGGGATGGTCAGGCTTGGTACTGGAACGTACCGGATCTGCATCCGGCAAAGGACCATCAACTCGATAACACTCCCCAAGGACTTCGGGGAGTGTCCTTATCGCTACATCAACAACAACACCACTACCCTTTCACTACCACTATCATTCGCGTACCAACTACCACTCCCCATCTCACTCCCACTCCCACTTCTATGCTTGTATTATACGAATTTTTAGATTTATGCAGATAATTTCCATGCACATCAGATACTTTTTTTTTGTTTTTTAGGAAAATTTTATTGTTTTGAGTAGAGCTTACGATTTCGCGAACATATTCGAGAAGGGATTCTCGAATGTCGAATTACTCGTAATTCTCGAGAGATTGTTGAATCTCGAATTATTCGTAAGGCTTGTGAGATTCTCGAATCTCGAATTAATCGTTAGGCTCGCGAGCTTCTCGACATTCAACTTTATCGATTCATTGTTGTTATAGAGTATACGATTTTTTCTGGAGCACAAGCCAAAATGTCCACAAGTAAAAAACTCCGAAATGTATAGAATATTGCCAATGCAGCGACTGAATTGACAGTCGAGAAGATTGCGTGTATTACGAGTAATTCGAGATTCGAGAATCTCGCAAGCCTTACGAGAAATTCGAGATTCGAGAATCTCGCGAGCCTTACGAGTAATTCGAGATTCGAGAACCTCGCGAGAAGCCAACACGGCTTGATGCCTCTTTGAAAAATAAAATATTGCGAACAAAATTATATGTATAATAAGTATGTTTTGAGTTAAATGTCATTGAAGCAATATAATCAACAAAAAAGTCACATGTAAAAAAAAAACAAGTGTATAAATACTGTCCATACAGCGATTAAGTAAGAATGTCGAGAAGCTCGCGAAATTTACGAGGAAATCGAGACACGAGAATCTCGCGAGAAGTCGAGTTCTCGATTACTCGGGTCTCGAAAATCTCGCTTGTGTTCGAGAATGATATCTGTGTCACAGATTTTCAGGTTTTCGTTGGCTTTGGGGAACAAACTCTCCCTTAGTGCCCCATCTCCGCCACTGTCTTTATACAAACCGCTGCCTATTTAAAGTCATAATAGTCTCTGTCACCAATGAATAACCAGTGCGTTTGACGTCGAAGATTCAAGTGTAAATTTCTTCAAATACACGTTGTTTAAAGAAAGAAAAAAGGCAATCTTTGTGACAAACTATAATCTTATCAAAGTTAATAATTATTTAAGTCAGAAATAAATTTTTAGGTATCTCTTATTTTGTAGCCCAGGCTTGAATATCATAAGTATATGGGGTATTCCATCCCATTTCGACCAATTTTGAACCCGACCCCTTTAGAATTGGCTGAAAGTTTTTCTTCTCTTTCTAGCTTACGAAAGACGTTTTTCAGAATTTTTTCAAATTTTTTCATCCAACTCAAAAAAAGTTATGAATTTAAAAAAAAAAAACCGTTTTTGTTTTCAAAATGCTATAACTTTTTCAAAAATTCACCGTTTGGGATCTGTTTTTTTTTAAATTTGTTTTTAAATGTACTTTTCGGAAGAAATACAAAAACATTTTTTAAGTTTTTTTTTTGTAATTTTCCAGTTTTTCGAATGTCGCCATTTTTTTTCTTTTCTTTTTTCTCATAAAAACCTTCAATCAATTCTGCAATCATCCCCACTAATCCCGGAGTAGGCCGATTTTTTTTTTTTTTAATTGAAAAAAACTTTAAAAATTTTTTTGTATTTTTTCCGAAAAGTACATTTAAAAACAAATTAAAAAAAAAAACACCGCTTTTTTTTTTAAAAACTCATAACTTATTTTGAGTTGGACACCGTTTTTGTTTTCAAAATGGTATAACTTTTTCAAAAATTGGCCGTTTGGGATCGTTTTTTTTTTTTTTAAATTTGTTTTTAAATGTACTTTTCGGAAAAAATACAAAAAAAATTTTAAAGTTTTTTTTTCAATAAAAAAAAAAAACAAAAAAAATCGGCCCACTCCGGTATTAGTGGGGATGATTGCAGAGTTGATTGAAGTTTTTTATGAGAAAAACAAAAAAAAATGACGAAATTCGAAAAATCTCAAAAAACTGAAAAATTACAAAAAAAAAAAAATTTTTTTAAATTTTTTTGTATTTTTTCCGAAAAGTGCCTTTAAAAACAAATTTAAAAAAAAAAAGATCCCAAACGGTCAATTTTTGAAAAAGTTATAGAATTTTTTTTTTTTAATTGTATGAAAACATTTATTTGAAGCAATTTTTAATTTTATAATTTATTTAATAATTTGGGAAAAATTGGGTAAATCGTTGTAGTTCTATAAATAGAACAAAAACAGCAACAATACAAAAGTTATAGCATTTTGAAAACAGAAACGGTGTTTTTTTTAAAATTCATAACTTTTTTTGAGTTGGATGAAAAAATTTGAAAACATTCTGAAAAACGTCTTTCGTAAGCTAGAAAAAGAAGAAAAACTTTCAGCCAACTCTAAAGAGGTCGGGTTCAAAAGTGGTCGAAATGGGATGGAATACCCCATATACATATACAAGATTTCACGCCATTGAGTGACAAGCGATGATGTGCTTGTGCACTGTGTAAATCTTTGAATTATTCATTCCAATTTAAACTGACAATGCCAAAAGTGAATTTCATGCCTTTGAAATTTTTTGTTGGTTGACTTGAACTTCCTTATGCTTATTTTTTTCTCAAATATGATTTAGAATAACTAGTTGAGGTTGAGTTTTTATTTTATTAAATTATTTTGGAAACATTTTAGTTTTTACTTTACAAAAATTTCCAAATAGGTAGATATCAGAGTCATACGTTAATTATATTATTTAACTAATTATTAATCATTAGAAATTCGTTCTGAATGAGCTAGTAAAAGCTGGTTATAGTTTAAATATGCGGATATATTAATGTGGACTAACTATGCTTATAAACCGGCCCTGTGAGGTATTACGTTAATCTCTCGCTAAGTAATGATAATATAAAGAACTTTTTATCCTATTTAAGGAGTTGAGCTATTAATTTTTCTTAAAAAATGGTATGATAACTGTCAGTAAATAACCGACTCTGAGAGTTAACTAATTTTTGCAAGAATATTTACTTAGACTTCTCTTGCAATATCCCGATCCCACTTTCGTTAAATATTTTAAATAGACTTTCCGTTGATACCTTCAGTATAATGAATTTCTTAATAGGCCAATTATATATACATAGATATGTATGTTTAATTAGATATCTGGATATATAATTTGGTCGTTATTCTCAAAACGATCTAAGGTGTGGAACTAAAAACCACAGTCTCTTCAAACGTTTACCAATAACCGTGTCATATCACTACTAGAACCCGTTTTTCAGTACAAGTTCAACTCAGTTTATCAGCTGAACTAAGCTCAAACTTATTCTGCAGTTTTTATGTGCATTTTAACTGAAGCTTAGCTGAGCTTAAGCGGCTGATCTGGCAGGGTTAAACTATACTTAACCTAACAGTTATTGGAGTAGAATATACCCAAAAAGCAAATGACGTTTAGTACCATTACAGCTTACTTATGTAAATAACTAGCATACTTTTAAAATTTCAAGAGTTGCTGCGAAACAGTGGTTCGATTTGGGAATCATAGCATTTTCAGTAAAAAAAGAAATATTTTATAACGCAAAAAATACTCTTAAGTAAGTTTAAAAGAGATAGTACTCTTGTATTTGTTCTCAAGTTTTGATTCGTAATTGGATTCAAATGTATGAATCCAACATTACAGTATTTTCACCAAATATAATAAAACATGCATAATTTATATTTAATTTATACTGCTACCAACGACGTGTTTATTTTTCACAATAAATAGCTGTTGGCTTTGGTGGTGCCACCTTGGAGAACATTTTTCTTCAACTCCACCTCAAGTCGATATATAATGTAGGATATTAACTGGAGAAATGTGCTGGATATTCTTTTGAGAATTATTCGTTTCTCAAAATCTCTCAAAGCTTGGAGAATTATTTGAGAATGACGTTGGAGATCAACTGGAGAACTATAAATTTCACAAAGATTTTCAAAGGTTGGATAGTGATTGGGGAATGATGTTGCTAATCAACTAGATATCTATCAGGTGTAATTAGAAAATGTGTCGGATATCAACTCCAGCACAATATTTTCATATATTCCTTTAAGGGTGTAGAAATGTATTTTCCATGTTTGTTGGGTAAACAAAATCCAGTTGTTGCCGTATCTAGTACCAATAAAAAAATAGATAATAAAAAACCAATGTTGCCGTTCAAAAAAGCCTACACCAGATGCGGTCTAAAACAGTGACTGAAAAACTGCTTTGTAGTTTAACTGGACTTTTGAACTAGAGATTAAGAAATCTTAATTTAAGCATAGCTAAATCAACTACTGAAAAACCGGGCATTAGATGAATTTTTTACAGTTCTCAAGGTTCTCAGATAAATGAGAATAGCGATTTCGACAAATATTGTTTTATTATCGGCTAATTATCGATTGCGTATTTATCGTCGAATAATCTGTTTGTTACCGATGTGTCATTGCCACAGAATTGTCATCGATTATATATCGAAGTTTTATCCGTATCCGCTTCATAGCAAGCCAATGATTCGTCGATAAAAAAATCGATAGCACGCCGATAGTAAATTGGAAAAACTCCGTCAACAAATCAATAACTTTTCGATAAAAAATAGATAACTTTCCGAAAAGAAAAAATCGATAAACTTTTATACCATATCGACCACTTTATCACAAATCAATAACTTTTTGATAACATATCGATATCTGTTGAATAAATAAGGGATAACTTTTCGATGGTAAATCAATAATTTTTTTTATAACAACTCTACCACACTCACCCTTCTTGCATTACGCTACAATGTACTGAATACAAATACGTTTACTTTATTGCATAGGAGGACAGCAGGGGATTTTTTGAAAGGAATAATAGTGTGAGGTTAGTTAGATTACGTTAAAATGGCCATCTCCGCTGCTCAGCGGAGACTTACGTAGGCCATTGTGGCCCGTTGTGATGCCACGAAGGAGCCCAAGTTTCCCTTCTGTGGAATGTGGCTCATACACCCATAAAGCTAAACCAGTGCGTTTGCATAATGTAGCGGAGGAACTTGTTTACATTTGCGAATTCTAGCACGGCAATGCAACCAGAGAAGTGTCTGTGGAGACATCGGTACCAGGTCATCGACAGGGCCGGCAATGGCATTGAGAGTGTTAGTCCCAACCCTAATAATAAATTGATAATTTTTCAAAAACAAATCCGTAACAACCGAATACAAATTGGTAACACTCCGATATCATATAAATAAATTTTCGATAACAAATCGAAACTTTTTAATAACAAATTTACCACATAGATTATTTTTGTATTACGCTACAGTGTTCTGACTACCTAAACTTAACTCAAAGGAAAACAGGCCCGGAGATTTTTTTAAAGCAACAAGAGGCATCATATCCCTATATCAGCCGTATGGTGTTATGCCACAGCACTTTATGGCACCGGCCGATGGTTGACCTATAGTTATTACCTCTCCTATTACCAATTGTCTGCTTTTTATTCATTGTTTGTTCGAGACATCTTATGAAGAACTGATGAGTGAAGCTCCACGGAATAATATAAAGTCCGTTGTCACAAATAAAGGATGTGCAACTAATCTTCTTAAAAAAAAGCAGTAGGAAAATAGTAAGCAAGCCCTTGGAACAGTGGCCTAGGTCCCGTTGAACCTCTTAACGCATATGAGGTAATCACAGCTACCGCGAAGCTGCCTAATGGAGCCGGGTGCGTGAAAAGTAGTTTGGTTTACTCCGAGGGGAGCAAAAGGGATAGTCCCCAATAAATCGATTGCGGTGAGAGATCGAAGAACGAACGCTGTTTTTGAAGAAAATAAAATTGAACACTATTTTTGATGTAATGTCAGTCAAATATTGCTGCACAAAGAAACAATGTAACTCATCCGGAGCAGCATATAATAAATATTTTCATTGAATAAATTGTTTGTAGAGCAATTTGCACGAGGTAGCCTTTAACAAGCGCGTGCTGCTTTCATTCATCTTCCCCTAGTAGTTAGCGAAAGTTTTACAGAAACTGACAAAAACAAAATACCAAAAAACAAAAAAAAAAAAAACGCCAAACGTCAGTTAATATTTTTGCACGAAGCTGCAGGTAAAATAACCAAAGTTCACTTGTCATTCTGTTAGCGTGCCAGAGACAACAGACAAGCAAGTTCGGCACGTACACCAAAAAGTCGTTTATTCAAGCAGTTCAACGTTCAGGTAGTAAGTTATTATTACCACAATTTTCCCGTTATAACGACGGGTCCTACGCGCGTGCAACGGAATGTTGCCACATAAACTAAGAATGGAATGCCGAATGAATGAAGTAAAGAAAGGCAAATATGTATGTATGCACGTATGAATGTATGTAAAATATGCAATTCAATAGTACTAGGGAATAAAATAGTATTGTAAGCGCAGTATAGTAACGAGGGGGTCATCGGGATTTTTCACCTATCAAAATAAATCACTTTGGCAATTTTTGTACATTAAAAATGCAACAAAGTTAAAACTTCGCAAGTTGGCTTTTCAGGCGAACACAATTCAAAAGAAAATTAAAAGCAATAAAAATAAAAATTTCAATAAAAGCAATGTAGACAACTGAATGGAGGGAGTTTGCTGCATTCTTAAATGTTTAAATGAAAACTCATAAAATTTGGGGAAACCTTGTGAAGCAACACGATTTACTCGCGGAATAAGTAAAAAGAGTATTCGTTTTCTCGATATTGCTTTCAAATAAATTGAATGTATATTGTATGATACTGCAATGTTATGATAAAAAAAGTCAGATTTAAGTTTTGAAATTTAATTATATTTGTTGTTGCAGCCTAAAACACTTGCGGTGATAGGCAGTCCTATGCGGGATTTAAATCTGTTACGCTTCGATACTAACCTCATCTGCCATTTACTTGCTCGACTGCCTCTGGAACGATTTGTTTCGAGCTCACACCTTTGGATTCGTGGATTTTAGGCACCTTTTACCTAATGGGGATGTCTTATTCAATACAGTTATTTGACCGCGTTGAGTTGATATTAACGTAATCGGACCCAAAATAAGTTAACGGAACCATACCAAATCAGAGCAACAAACCGAAGAATAAAGAAAAAACAGAGACGAAGAGAGAGGAAAAGGAATATGAACGAAAAGAAGATGACGGAGAAGAAAAGGAGGTAAGAGAAGCAGAATAAATATGATTTTTAGGATGTTAATTGGAACAAAAAGTAAAAATTAGAAAAAACGTATTTCAAGAATAGATGAGTCAGATGTGGCCCTAATTACTTACTAATTTAATTAGGGCTTAACTGCTTTAAAAAAAGATTTTAAAAGTGTCGTGGACGAATGAAATAAGCTATATATATGCAAAAAAGAGCCGTATATCAATGTTATTTCATTTGCCAAGTGGATTTAGGAAAAACTTCAAACTTAAAAAAAAAATGGGCGTGGCACCGCCTCTTTTATGACTAAGAAATTTTCTATGTTTCGGGAGCCATAACTCGAAGAAAAATTAACGGATCGTAATAAAATTCTGTACACATATTTTCCTTATAGTAGAAAATATTTCTAGTAAAAATGGACGGGATCGGTTAAAGACCACGGCAACTTAGATATAAAACAAGTTTAAAAGGGTCGTATACTAGAATAATAAGATATAACTTAGCAAAAATTAGTTTTGAATCAATGACATTTCACTTATGAAGTTCTATTGTAAAAGGAAATGGGGAGGCATTTATTTTTTTTTAAACGGCGGGTGCCACGTATTATGTACAAAAGTAATTTATCTGAAATGAAATGTACAATTGAAGCTCACGCTGAGTATATAATGTTCGGTCGCACCCGAACTTAGACACCTTTACTTGTTTTATCTCTCCTTTGTGCTTCTCCGTCTCGCTCGTTTTTCCTCTCTTTCTCTATATATTTCCAGTCTCTTGGTGATATCGGTACAAGCTCTTCAATCAAGTTGCTGCCGTGGAACGAGGGCTTTGTAAAGTAGGGATGTGGTGAAAGTGAGATTACACAAATTGGGTCAGAGTGTCGAAGAGATGTTGTAGACACAAACATCTAGTTAGGTGTGAGGAGGATATGGAACAAAATAAAGCTCTTTACGTTTGATAAAACGAAAAACTAATTTGCGAGATTCAAAGGAAAATGCAAAGCTTTGTAGGCTCAGAGATTCCGCAACCCAATTGTCAACCTCATTTACGCGAGGGGAATCCTGTTAAAAATTTGAATGCATCATACACATATTTAGCAAGCCAGGCTCTGGCGACCCCAAGTTCCTCGTGGAGCTAGAGGGGGGTGTTGGGATGGCCTAAGAAGTTAAATGTAGTAATATTAATCGTTGCCAAGATGGTCGGGCTAGTACCTTAATGGTGCTTGTAACCGGAACGTACCGGATCTATATCCGGCAAATCACCATCAACATCGATAAAACTCCCCAAAACCTTCGGGGAGTGTCTTTATCGCTAATACAACAACAAAAAAACTAATTTGCTGAGACGAAAATTTATATCTGCCTCAAGTGTGTCAACTGTTATCGAATATTAGGTACAAATGTAAATTTTTTTGCTACATTTTGACAAGTACCCCTTTTACTGGTCAACTTCCGCAACAATTTCGATAGAAACAGCCAGAACCGAAATCGGAGTCAGTAGTCTGTTATAATAGAATGTTCGGCCATTTCGGTAATGGAAATTAGTCTCTTTAGTACGAAACTCATTTGCTGAAAATCACTTATTATCGATGCTTTTCTCAGCCATGCTTCACTGCGGCTCACTGAGAAGTAAAATATAAATTAATTAGTGGAGATTAAGTTTCCTTTAAGCTATTCTGATCTATTTCGTTTTAGTGCGAATAAAAATAAGGTTTATTCAACCTTACGGCCCAACGTTTCGCCAAATTTCCATGGCATCATAAGGGGCGTAATATTCTATTTATTATTGTATAAAATAAAAACAATAAGAAATGCAAAAAGTTACAATACTACAATTTTTAAATGCTTATGAATATACATATATCCACAGACAAAACTCAGCGAAACAGATGAACAAATACAACATACTTCTGAAAACCAACTTACTTTAGATGTGGCGGTAGACAAAATTACAAAATGAAAATAAATAAAATTTACAAAAATTACACTATTAATTACATATAAAATCGGTACCATTGAGTTGTGGTACACTTTGTCACATTAAACCAGGCATGCTTAACCAACGAAACGATATCATTTCGTTACGATAATCAACGTTAATAAACGAAACGAAGTCATTTCGTTTCGTTTATTAACGTTAAGATCGTCAAATTAACGAAATGATGTCGTTTCGTTTTCTGCCATATCAAAACGAAATCAAATCGTTTATGTTGATTATTAATTTCAAACTATGCTGGCAAAGCTGATTGATGGCGGAGTCATTAAAGGTGAAAGCATTGTCCAAGCTGATTGCAACTTTTCTCATGAATTTTGACAGTACGAACATTTCTCAGAGTATTTTTGACATTACCACCAACGAACTACACAAACAAATTACATAGAGTTTGTGTGTGTATGTGCGCTCGTTGTTGCCACCTTACGGCTTCACCATGGCTATAGCATTGCCAGCATAATTCAAACATAAAGTATCACGTTTTCGTTAACGTTTTTAACGTTAACGAAAGCTTTTCGTTTCGGTTAAAAACGAGATACAATTTACCTTGATAATTTCTTTATCGATAATATTTCGAAGTGTTTCAACGGAAACGGTGGAAATTTTTTGATAAACGATTAGCTTAACGTTAAGGTGCATCCCTGCATTAAACACTATAAACATAATAAATAAGCCGCGGCAATATTGTCAGTATCTTCCTTCCTGTTGATTGTCTTTTCTCTATTTTGCAGTATTCGTAGGCTCTCTGAAGTGTATCGTTTTCTTTCTCTCATTTCTTTATCTAAAACTTTCGCGCCTGCAAAGTCAGCTCTGTGATTATTTGTTATTGCATGATGCGCTAATGCTGTGCTTTGTTTTTGTTTTCGTATATCGGCTTCATGTTCAGATAGTCGCGTACCTAAAGGCGCTGACACAATGACATTTTTCATATAGATGCGTTTAACACAAGCTTATGCATTCCAATAACATCGCCACAATCAACCAAGATGTTGCGTTTGTAAATATGAAGGAACTTCAGACTTGGCAATTGAAGTTTATTACGCCTTGCCCATTCACATACAAAATTTCGCAAAGCACTGTTTTAAACATTCTCCCTATACAACAAAAATACTTGCTATCATGTTTTGTGTCGTACTCGATTGTTATATTGCAGTTTTTAATTGCGAAAAATGTTAGAAAATTTACCAACCCTTGGAAAAAATAATTTCACTTGCAAAGTGTGCCAACACCCTTAGCCAAAGCAAATGTCAAATTCTTCTTCTTATCATTTGCTTGGGACAAAATTGGGGAGTTGGCTAATTTTCAATATCAGATGGCGCCAGTGTCGCTCATTCTACCGTTCTCCATAAAAATACGTGCAATCTACTCATAATGCATAAGCATGTGTTAAACTCATCTATATGAAAAATTGCTTATGTGTCGGACCTATACAGCTTGTTTGGTCGTCCCGATGTACACTTTGTTGCATTTTTCTTCGTCCTTTCCTTTGCATTGTCTTTGATACACTACGTTGCTTTGTTGTTGGAGATCTACAGGGCTTTTTGTTTTTGTAAAGCAAGTCGCCAAAGTGCAAATTATTCAAAAGCCAATGTCTTGTTTGATGTTTTTATAAGATCTCGCGTGAAGTTTTCTGTGAGCCTAGGAATATATGCGACACTGAAGTATTTCTTTTTTTGGTTGTTGTTGCCTGTGTGTGTTGTTTAGATAAGGAAATGAGAAAAATAAAACGATACACTTTAAGCTGGAGACATTGGTGCTTTATCGGTAACTGTATCGGTAACCTTATAAACAGCTGATTCGACCAACCTTATGAGAATCAATCGATTATTGGTGCCGCTAAGGTCGTAACCGTATCGTAGCAAACCAATTGGGTTTTGGTTTACCGTCGTAACGATAAACAGCTGTTTACGTTGGGGATACGGATACAGCGATACGACATACGGCACCAATGACTCCGGCTTTAGAGAGCCTACGAATACTGCAAAATAGAGAAAAGACAATCAACAGGAAGGAAGATACTGACAATATTGCCGCAGCTTATTTATTATGTTTATAGTGTTTAATGTGACAAAGTGTACCACAACTCAATGGTACCGATTTTATATGTAATTAATGGTGTAATTTTTGTAAATTTTATTTATTTTCATTTTGTAATTTTGTCTACCGCCATATCTAAAGTAAGTTGATTTTCAAAAGTACGTTGTATTTGTTCATCTGTTTCGCTGAGTTTTGTCTGTGGATATATGTATATTCATAAGCATTTAAAAATTTTAGTATTGTAACTTTTTGCATTTCTTGTTGTTTTTATTTTATACAATAATAAATAGAATATTACGCCCCTGATGATGCCAAGGAAATTTGGCGAAACGTTGGGCCGTAAGGTGGAATAAACCTTGTTTTTATTCACACTACAACGAAATAGATCAGAATAGCTTAAAGGAAACTTAATCTCCACATATGTCATATTGATCGGAAGAAAATTATTCAATAAATTAATTAGATTAATGAGAAATTTAACTTAAGTCTTAGAGCACTACTGGCAACTTTAAATGAATAAGACTGGTGGCCAAAATATCACTTTTTGTCTGCTGCATGGAGGTTTTCTTTTGTTTCTCACTAATTTGGTGTGGCTAGTTTCAAATCCGTGGTGAATATTTCAAATGTTTCCTAAATCATTTTCAAAGGTGAAAGCTGGCATTTTTGACGGACCACAGACAAGAAAACCTATTTGTAATTCAGAGTTTATTAGTCGCATGAAAGCACCTGTAAAATCTGCATGGGACGAGTTCGTTCGGGGTGCAAACAAATTTTAAAGAAACAGGAAGTTACCTAGCTTCTCTGAGCATACAGACCAACTCCTGCTACACTTTCAACATTAAATGGAATCATACTGACTCTTAAACGACTCACTTTGAGGGATGTTTGCTATTTAGGTGTCTTTTTAAATTTAAAGCGTAGTGAGCTAAAATACAACACTGCTTAATCCATTCGTTTGCTGTAAATGTTTGAGCTTTAAGTTTAAAAGTCCCGTCAATTATTCCTGTTTTGGGATAGCCGATGGCAAGTCAGAGCAGGGATATCAAGTCTCCCCCAATTGATCTTCTCTCCTCAGTGCCACGCTAGATCTATTTAGAAATTAGAATGTCGAAAGGAATACATTCTGTTATGGAGAGTCTTCATCTATTCACATAAAATAATCTAGCCGGTGAAGCCTGGCTATATAAAGTTCAAACAGCTCCTTATGAACTTTGATGCGGCTTTGAAGTAGCGAATACGCCATCTCTCTTATTAATCACAGTAAGTTCTACGTCTTACACTCATTCACTGGAGGAACCATATTTTTCGCCATTTATCGATATCAGAGAAAGCAAAACTTTTGCCGCCCATTGCGGTTTTGAGCAGTTGGGTAGCAGGTTCGTCATATCTTTCGTTTCCTACACTCTTTGTACCAATTGTCTACGTACTCACACATCTCGGCTAGATATTTAGGTTAAAGATTTCTCATAGTGTGCGGATGTGAGAGCCGGAGTAGGCTAATTGTTTGCTGCCTATTTCTTGACTGAAAAATTTCCGGCACTACCTTTAAGTAACGTTCTGTGTCTATATTTGAACCACGTCGAGTGTACGCTGGTGCTATACCTGCCGCCGACCATGACGTGCTTGATGTGCAACTTGGATATGGTCAGTTTTCTGATAAATTCGAGTTTGAATTTCCAGTATAAATTCAAAACTATTTTGGGTAGTTTTCAGATTATTTCAAGATTGTGTTCGGAATCGTTTCGTGACTATTTTATAAATTTTCAGAACTATTTTGGAACCGTTTCGGGGATATTTTTCAAATGTCCTGATCTTTTTGGGTCTATTTCCGGTCAGATCACCATATTTCGAGCCGCTGCAAAGTTAATAAACTTCAGGCCTTAGTAGCTGAATTTTTCGACTGTAGGACCAAATACCTCCTCCTTGCTCCCCTGGTGTTAAAATATTTAATCATGACTTTGATGTTATGCCAGGTAATCTTATGTAATAATCTTATGTAAAACAAATGTTGGTCACAAAGATATGTAACATTGAAAAGCGTTGTTGTGACTCCTACCCAGCGATGTCTCTTTTGCAAAACAAAACCAACGCAGCGACTTTGATTTGCTGTTCTCTATTGTTGTTGTTGTAGCGAAAAAGACACCCCCGCAGGTATTGGGAAGTGTTTTCGATGTTCATGCTTATCTGCCGGTTATAAATCCAGTACTTTTCGGTAACAAGCACCTTTTAGACCGTCTCGCCCTCTCATCTCCTAGATCCATGAGAAACTTGGTGTCGCCAGTCTTCTGATGCTAAAAAAACAGGATTCGCCATGGAAAGGTGAGGTTGGATAAACTATAAATTGCACTGGCAGCCCATCGAAAGAGTTGCGCTACACAATGAATCAATGTGGTATTTTTTTCGCCTCTTACAACAGGCATACCTGCCGTAGGTATATTCTAAGCTCCCTAACACGCCAGAGGAATTTTCTGTTCCCTCCTTATAGTCACTGTAGTATACATCTCAAGGTAGTTTCCTGAATTGCGGTGGGGTCACCACTTGCCTTCAGGAGTCAACAAGTCTCCTAAAAACTGCATGTTTTGCCTTCAAATTACAGTCCTTAAAACATTCTCAATTATCGCCATAATAAAAAGAGAACCTAATTACGGCCTTTTAGCTCATATAAAGTTTTACAATAACAAATACGTACAAGGCTATCAAAAATCATCAATAAGGGTTCTTGTTATCTTTTTTATTTGGTAGTGGTTCTTTCGCAGCATGCCTTATTGTAAATCCCCGAAAATAAAGGGCCCGTATCCTATTTCATTAAAATGATAATATGTGTCCATGTCACGTAATAACGCAATCCTTATCACAATTTCAGTGCTGTTAAACAAATCACTTAATACAAGGCGCTATATACCTCCGAAGAGAATAGGGATCGAACTTCCATTGAATTTGCGTCGTGCTCCTATTAATTTCTTCTACAATTCGGCGGGAAGGGACCTACGTGTTTTACGCCGGCTCCGAACGCCATCTGCAGGGCAGACAAGTTTTACTGAGAAGCTTTTCGCAGCTTCGAAGCGACCCCGCTTAAAAAAATTTGTTTCTGATTGAAAAAACTTGTTTCTAATTATTGATGTTGCTTTGCCCAAAACTGAATACTGAGAAAAATTCAAAAACTCTAAATAAAAAGTTCGAAATTTTCGTAAATTTTTTCGAATTTTCGAAAAAGTTTTTAAGAGCGCTTTGCATAGTGTCAGTTACAAAATTCATAGAAACTTTTTCTAGAAGAACTTAACTGAAGAAATTTGATAAAATTTCCCACTTCTGCGAGCAACATAAAAAACTTAAAAAATTGATATTAAAAAGTTTTTTTTATAACAAAACTTATAACAGTTACGTACGTGTTTAAATATGTATGTAAGTCGCTAAACTCTTTAAAATGTTTTCAATGCTTAATCCTTTGTTGTATGCGCATTTAATATTTTTAAATAATTTTTTTTCATTTTTTCTTTCCTTTTTTCGCTTTTTGTTTACCATCATATTTGCCTTTTAGCAGCATTTTTATACCTAGATGTACTTGTACACAGGGTATTATAACTTTGATTGGAAAACGGTTGGTTGTACAGGTATAAAAGATTCGAGATAGATATAGACTTCCATATATCAAAATCATCAGTATCGAAAAAAAAATTTGATTGAGCCATGTCCGTCCGTCTGCCCGTTAACACGATAACTTGAGTAAATTTTGAGGTATCTTGATGAAATTTATTATGTAGGTTCCTGGGCACTCATCTCAGATCGCTATTCAAAATGAAAGAAATCGGACTATAACCACGCCCACTTTTTCGATATCGAAAATTTCGAAAAACACAAAAAGAGCGATAATTCATTACCAAAGATGGGTAAAGTGATAAAACTTTGTAGGTGAGTTGAACTTATGGCGCAGAAAAAGAAATTAGTAAAATTTTGGACAATGGGCGTGGCACCGCCCACTTTTAAAAGAAGGTAATTTAAAAGTTTTGCAAGCTGTAATTGGCAGTCGTTGAAGATATCATGATGAAATTTGGCAGAAACGTTACTCCTATTACTATATGTATGCTTAATAAAAATTAGCAAAATCGGGGAACGACCACTACCACTTTAAAAAAAATTTTTTTTAAAGTAAAATTTTAACAAAAAATTTAATATCTTTACAGTATATAAGTAAATTATGTCAACATTCAACTCCAGTAATGACATGGTGCAACAAAATACAAAAATAAAAGAAAATTTCAAAATGGGCGTGGCTCCGCCCTTTTTCATTTAATTTGTCTACGATACTTTTAACCACATAAGTCGAACAAAAATTAACCAATCCTTTTAAAATTTGGTAGGGGCTTAGATTCTAGGACGATAATTGTTCTGTGAAAAAGGGCGGAATCGGTTGAAGCCACGCCCAGTTTTTATACACAGTCGACCGTCTCTCCTTCCGCTCGGCCGTTAACACGATAACTTGGGAAAAAATCGATATATCTTTACTAAATTCAGTCCACGTACTTATCTGTTTGGGTATAAAAAATTACGAAAAATTAAAAAAATGCCATAATTCTATACTGAATACGAAAAAAGGAATGAAACATGGTTATTGGATTGGTTTATCGACGCGAAACATAACTTTAGAAAAAAACTTTGTAAAATGGGTGTGACACCTACCATATTAAGTAGAAGAAAATGAAAAAGTTCTGCAGGTCGAAATCAAAAGCCCTTGCAATCAGGGCAGGTATTACATATACAAATAAATTAGCGGTATCCAACAGATGATGTTCTGGGTCACCCTGGTCCACATTTTGCTTGATATCTCGACAACGCCTTCACATATACAACTAAGGGCCACTCCCTTTTAAAACCCTCATTAATACCTTTAATTTGATACCCATATCGTACAAACACATTATACAGTCGCCCTGGGTCCACCTTTATGGCGATATTTGGAAAAGGCGTCCACCTATAGAACTAAGGCCTACTCCCTTTTAAAATACTCTTTTTCACCTTTCGTTTGATACCCATATTGTACAAAAGCATTCTAGAGTCAACCCTGGTCCACCTTTATAAACACCTTTCATTTGATACACATATCTTACACAAATTGTAGAGTCACCCTTGGTCCACCTTTATGGCGATATCTCGAAAGGCGTCCACATATATAACTAAGGCCCACTCCATTTTAAAATACTCATTAACACCTTTGATTTGATACCCATATCGCACACACAAATTGTAGAGTCACCCCTGGTCCACCTTTATGGTGATATCTCGAAAAGGCGTCCACCTATAGAACTAAGGCCCACGCGCTTTTAAAATACTCATTAACACCTTTCATTTGATACCCATATCGTACACACAAATTGTAGAGTCACCCCTGGTGCACCTTTATGGCGATATCTCGAAAAGGCGTCCACCTATAGAACTAAGGCCCACGCGCTTTTAAAATACTCATTAACACCTTTCATTTGATACCCATATCTTACACACAAATTGTAGAGTCACCCTTGGTCCACCTTTATGGCGATATCTAGAAAGGCGTCCACATATAGAACTAAGGCCCACTCCCTTTTAAAATACTTATTAACACCTTTGATTTGATACCCATATCGCACACACAAATTGTAGAGTCACCCCTGGTCCACCTTTATGGCGATATCTCGAAAAGGCGTCCACCTATAGAGCTGAGGGCCATTCCCTTTTAAAATACTCATTAACGCCTTTCATTTGATACCCATATCGTACAAACAAGTTCTAGAGTCACCCTTGGTCCACCTTTATGGCGATATCTCGAAAGGCGTCCACATATAGAACTAAGGCCCACTCCCTTTTAAAATACTCATTAACACCTTTCATTTGATACCCATATCGTACACACAAATTCTAGAGTCACCTCTGATCCACATTTATGGCGATATCTCGAAAAGGCGTCCACCCATAGAACTAAGGCCCACGCGCTTTTAAAATACGCATTAACACCTTTCATTTGATACACATATCGTACACACAAATTGTAGAGTCACCCCTGGTCCACCTTTATGGCGGTATCTCGAAAAGACGTCCACCTATAGAAATAAGGCCCACTCCCTTTTAAAATACTCATTAACGCCTTTCATTCGATACCCATATCGTACAAGCAAATTCTAGAGTCACCCTTGGTCCACCTTTATGGCGATATCTCGAAAGGCGTCCACATATAGAACTAAGGCCCACTACCTTTTAAAGTACTCATTAACACCTTTCATTTGATACCCATATCGTACAAACAAATTCTAGAGTCACCCCTGGTCCACCTTTATGGCGATATCTCGAAAAAGCGTCCACCCATAGAACTAAGGCCCATTTCCTTTTAAAATACTCATTAACACCTTTCATTTGATACCCATATCGTACACACAAATTGTAGAGTCACCCCTGGTCCACCTTTATGGCGATATCTCGAAAAGGCGTCCACCTATAGAACTAAGGCCCACGCGCTTTTAAAATACTCATTAACACCATTCATTTGATACTCATATCGTACACACAAATTGTAGAGTCACCCCTGGTCCACCTTTATGGCGATATCTCGAAAAGGCGTCCACCTATAGAACTAAGGCCCACGCGCTTTTAAAATACTCATTAACACCATTGATTTGATACCCATATCGTACACACAAATTGTAGAGTCACCCCTGGTCCACCTTTATGGCGATATCTCGAAAATAGAACTATGGCCCACTCCCTTTTAAAATACTATTTAATACCTTCCATCTGATATCCATGTCATACATACACATTCCAGGTTTACCCTAGGTTCATTTTCCTACATGGTGATTTTCCCGTATTTTGTCTCCATAGCTCTCAGCTGAGTATGTTACGTTCAGTTACACCCGAACTTAGCCTTCCTTACTTGTTAAATTTCAAATTCTTTTATTCACACTTTATTTTTATTTTAACCATTTTATTTTATACCATTCAGACATCAAAGTACTTGGTAAATATTTACGCTGCTCTCGACTACACTTGTCAGCAGGCTAAAGCAACGTCTTTACCGCCAACAATCCGAGCACCCAGCTGAGTCAAGAGCTTTGATAATGTGTTGATATGTGGCATACAAACAACTTGCACACACGCTAGATACAAAGCACTTGCTTACACACATATGCACATATGTAGTGTATAACTGTATTATAGAACCAGTCACATACGAATTCTACATTCTTTTGTGTATTCGCATTGTCGACACGACTTTCCCATCTTTGCGGCAAACAAATCCGGTATAAAGACACCCCAGGGTGTTGGTGTTGTTGTAGCAAGTATTTTGTGGTTGTGCAGCATTCGCCAACGAAACTATGAAATATTGATATCCAAAGTCCCTTAGTCTTTTGTATATTCCACATCCGTACTATTTGTTTAAATCTTTCGTCTATCTTTATTTGCTGAAGTAGCGCGTGCTTTTGGGGTTTGTATATGAATGTACGTAGGGCTTTGGTATTCTTGACATTTATTTACTCTTGAAGAATGTGAAAATAAGAAAGGGATTTATTTCTTTAAAAAAGTTTCAACGATGTGGTTTTTATTGAAGTTGTGCTTTGTGATTTAAGAATATTTGATTTTGTTTACAAGTTGGGGCTAACCATTTGCAGGCAGTTTTCAGAATTCATAAGGAATTGACAAAAGATTTCGAGACGTGACAAATTATTAACAAACCATGGGCAAGCGTTGCTCAGAGCAAATTTCTGGTTTTTATCTTGCTTCATGCCGTTGTCACTTGAGAAAACTAGTGAGTGTTGTACGTAAACCTATTTAGAACAGCAGAAAATGGAGAGTTTGACATCGACAGTGCTCTATCCGCAATCCTTATGGCTGAAATGGTCCCCAAATAGCTCAGGAGCCAGCAATTGGTGCATTCGAGTCTCAGGCTACAGACTTCGCAACAGCATACATGAATATATCAATATATGATGGCGGTACCAAACAACCACCGAACGGTTTTGTGCAGAGAAGAAACTCTGCAAAAGTGTCACAGCAACTTTCCTTTATTGGCTGTATATTTATATGTCGTTAGTTACCTCAGGGAAGAACGTGATAAACGGGAGGAGGTGATAGGCCTGGAACTAGATTTTAAATCCAAAACTCCGAAGGTCGAGTAAGAGAAGGTTAGAGACCGCATATTCCGCTAAAAGATAACGATTTACTTAATAATTTGGGAAAAATTTAACCAACGTGACATCAGGACGGACAAGGCGACAGCTATTTCGATTATACCTTGGTAATCTCTTCAAAGCCTTTCCTCCGCACTCCTACAATGGTTGAAGAGTTACAAACGCATTCACGTTGTTTAAAATTTTCCCAAATTATTAAATAAATTAAATTTAAAATTGCTTCAAATAAATGTTTTCATACATTTAAAAGCAATAAGGACAACCCCCGCTTAATTCATACAGATAACGACTTAAGCCGAGCTGAAGTGACAATGCAGGCATGTTGAGAAGCGCTTCGAGGAATACCAGCAAGGGAATTGAGGACGGAGACAGCAGAGGACTGGTGAAGGCGATCGATAGACGAAAGTAGCGAAACAAAAGGAGGCTGCAGAAGGCCGTAGGAACTGAAGGTGAGGCAGAACCTTATCAAGGAGGGATGCGCCTCTCATTTTCGAAATCACATATGCTATATGTGTGAATTTCTAGTCAAAAGCCAGATCCTATACCAATATGATCGGCTTAACTTAACTCGTTCTGTTACTTAAGAGAAGTATTACCCCCTAAATGAGAAAAATAGTAGTGTGTCAGGCAAAGCACTGATGTGTGTTCGGAAAACCATCCAAACTTTCCGAACGTAGCATGGCAGTTAGTGTGAAAAGAGCAGCTCGGGAAGGGGTGTGGATCTCGAAAGCCGGGCAGTGAAAATGGTTTTTCCGGAAGCAAACAAGAGTTATTATTGAAGAAATGTTTTTCCAGCGTCAGTTGGATGTCAAACTCTCGGGGGACGCGATACACTAATCAAGGCTTTCCGTAGCTCGCAAATTTGGGAATATCGAATCTTAAGAGCTGGGAAGAAGCAACCATGTGGATTCCTCCAGTGGATCCTGACGCGTCTTCAGTAGTGAGTGTGAGGGTGTCGCTAAGAGGAAGGGCAGGCTGGTGTGAAATAATAAAAATGATGTGATCGAAGAATTTTCAATCTGTTTGCAAAGAATATACAAGTTTTAAGACAGTAACAATGGGAAGAATAATGATGATGTTGGTAATGGTGGTACAGAAAATGTAGCGAAGACGATGACGAAAATGGAGATAAAAATTAAGTTAATTTCGTAACTGTAACGCTGGCAACTCCTGATATTAAAATCAAAAACTGAAAGTTTTATGGGCTGCCTTTTTTTTAAAGTCGGGACAATATTCTCACTACATGAAAAGAAAAAAAATATAACTTTTTTGGTTCACCCTAGTATATATTGTGACGAATATTAGCATCACTAAGTGGTACTCAAATCACTAAGTAAATAAAGGAACAACAACAATAAAGTAAGCTGCCACTCTTGGGTACATCAAATCAATCATCATTTACTCACATGTATGCAAGGCAACGGAGATATACGCAAAAACACGTGTAGTCATCAGCCGAAATAATAATCACATATACACGCGCATATGGTTGCAAACTACAAGTATACCTGTAAACCATACCATACCATGCATGAAGTTCGAGAAATTACTAGACCTTAGTAGGGATATGCGAATGAAGCAGCGGAGAGTATAAAAGCAGCACAAGCTGAGTAGTAAGTAATCAGTATTGATTTAAGCATGCTATTGGTTGTGAAGTATAACGTTATTGTGAAGTACTTTCAAAGTAGTCTAATAAAGACCATTTAGCTTTATTGAATATTCGAGTTATTTATTCAACAGCTTAGCGATTCGAACGTTTGCAGAAACTGCCGGAGTTTCCCTAAATTCGTTACAATACGATAGGGCAACACACAACTCTGTATAAATATACTCATATTTTCTCCCTTATTTCTTGATGTTTTTTTGGGAGCATAATATTGTAGCTCTTATACGCTTAATGCTTGCGCATGCCTGTTTCACATTTGTACAAAAGACGATCAACCAAAATTTGAAGTGCGGTGATTTAGACCACTACACACTTATTAAAGTTATCCCATTTATTTAGATTTATAACCAAAGCACTTCAAAAACCCAATAGCAATAAAATATCGAATCGTACTTTTGACGAGTCATCTGCATGATGTGCAAGCGCTTTCTACCCTCCCCCAACTAATGTGTTTCAATCTTTGGAAATCATTAACACTGCAACGCACATAAAAAACTTGTTTGAGTCAGACGAAAGAAGTTAAAAGTTAAATGACACATTTACTTTTAGTCTGCATAAGAAACTGAACTGCAGTCAAATGCCAAAAAATCACAACACACTGCAGACCCAACCAAAGTTATTAAAAACTACATTAATAAATTCGTCATCATTTCATCTGTGCGCAGCGTAAAAGACATTATCAATGAAATTTGCATAATCTCTGAGCTATGTCGATGTAACTTTCGGCAATTTCATGAAATTCAACTTCCACGATGGGATGGTTTTATGGTCACAGTGTACATGGAGGTCATGTGGTCCTTAGATAAAAAAAACAAAGAACGTTGAATGGATTATTTCAGTTTTTTATAAAACTCCAATATGCGCACAAGCATTTTTTGTGCTGATATAGAGCCTGTTAAGTCTCAGGAAGATTTTCTGACTCAAATTGCATGGTTTTGTGGCTAGAAATAGCTTTCTCCGATCAAACTCGAGTTTTTTCGATGTTGTTCTTGTTGTGGGGAAAAGGTTACTCCCCGAAGGCTTTGGAAAGTGTTTTCGATGTGATGGTCCTTTGCCGGATACAGATCCGGTACGCTTCGGTAACACAACAACATTAAGGTGCTGGCCCGACCATCTCGGGAAAGATTTATAAGGCCACATTAAACCTTCCGGCCATCCCTGCCTCCCCACCGCCAAGTTCCTGAGGAGCTCTGGGTCGCCAGAGCCTCGTCTGTTAGTGAAACGGGATTCGTCGCTCGAAGGCGAGGTTGACAATTGGGTTGGAGAAGCTAAATATTGCGCTACACAACCCCTTCAGTCCCTTTTCGATGTCATAGTCATCGGTTTTAGCGTTCAATGTAAATTTGTGTCAAAAATAGTGAATTCTTAGAAAAGTGAAAAGAAAATAGATTTCTGTCTAAAGCAAGTCGTACTTTTAAGCTTCACTGTTTACTTATGAACATGTCGAGAAAGTTGGCACTTACTTACCTACACACTGAAAGAAACTGATTTTTCTGGCAAGAACAAATATTTATTGTTTTTGTGTTGCTATTCAATAACAATGAGCATAAATTTATTATTTTATTGTTTTTCTTTTTGGAATGGTTTTTAGTGGGGGTACTGGCACTTCGGGATGTACATTAGGGTGGGTCGATTTGTATGGACGAAATTTAACCGATATCGCGCCATCGATTTTTCGATAGGATTTGGGATCAGGAAAAAAAAGTTCCACTACGCATACCCAAAAAAATAATTTTCGAGCCTGCGAAATTTAATTGTTTTGACTTTTTTCGACTTTGATTTTTAAGGTTTTTTTCATGACCTACTAAAAAATTATTATTATTTTTTTTCAAAAAACTGTTATCGACATCGTTTTTAGCGAACATTTTTGGGCCGGACAGGGTATACATGTGAACATTTTTTTAAGTAGGTCATGAAAAAAACCTTAAAAATCAAAGACGAAAAAAGTCAAAAAATTAAATCTCTCAGGCTCGAAAATTATTTTTTTGGTTATGCGTAGTGGAACTTTTTTGTTGAGCACAAATCCTACCGAGAATAGATGGCGCGATATCGGTTAATAAATCGACCCAGTCTAATGTACATGCCTGGGCACATGGAGTCGGGTTAACTGCCAACGCGGAGAAACCCGATACAGTATTACTTACTTTGAATTTTAAGGTCCCTAATTGGACTAAGCCTAAGCTTCGATAGGTAACCCTACAAGAAAACTAGATAGTAAGTTATCGTGGAAACTCCACGTGGAGGAAAGAGAGAAGAAAGCCTCCGCGGTACTGTATGCACGTAGCAGGATGCTACGATCCACGTGAGGTCTGTCACCCAAACTCTCTCGTTGCGTATTTACGACAACTGTCAAACCCATATTTTACCATGGGGTAATTGTTTGATGTACAGCCACACAAAAATGTACGAATACCAAAAAATTTGAGGGGGTATGCAGATTATCAATGATAATGATAAAAACTTCCCCGACAGCAGCATCGCATGCCATTTTAAACACCCCGCCCGCAGGTCGAATAACCAAACATTTCGCGTTAGCAAACTCTACCTTAAGGCCTCCGGACAGCTTGAGTGTAGGCCTTAAGGCTATAGCAGTATAGTGCCATCTAATGTCGGGCAAGTGGAATATACGGTCCCGTGCCTGACCTTTAAAAGAGATATTGGGGCCAAAATTGAGTACAACACTTCGGTGCTAGGGTGCAGAAATAGCAGAACATATAATACACGCATATACGCCTGTTTCCAAATTAATAAAAGGGGTCGGGTCTGCTGTTTACTGTGTCAATCCAGAGGTAAGTAGATCCTACAGGCTGCCAGACTACTGCAGCGTCTTTCAGGAGGAAATTATAGCCGTGATGAAGCAGTAAAAATTCTAGAGGAAGCGTGCATAAGCTGCAATAGTGTTAGCATATATATATATTGATAGGCAGGCGTCAATATATATATTAAGGTGGATTTTTTTTTTCGTAATGGCCTAGCAATAAAAATTTGTCTTTATAAGAGTTAACCAAAACCACCAAATATTTCGTAGGATGTCGTTTTGAGGTGCCCCAGCCCCAGGAAATTGAGCAAAATAATCGCGATTTTACAAAGCTCATTATTTACATATTTATTTTATTTCTTTTTTAATATACATAACATTAGTAAAATTACATATTATAACTAAAAACGACAAATTTTAAATGGTGTTTTACAGTTTTTTGTTGATAATAGTATGTTTCTAATCAAGTGTATAAGTAAGAGCTTTACAGGCACATAGTAGGCCATGAAAATCAGCAGGCTCTGAAATCAAGGAGCACAATAACAACAAGCGAAAGTTAATCAATGAAAAAAAAAAAAAAAAAAATTTGTACCTACCATCTTTTTCAAAGTTTAGTTGCGTTGCGGCACCTCTAAACATACGATGAGTGAAATAAAAAGTTTCAATCTTTTTCTGTTCTAGAAAGGCAACTTTCTGGAGGTCAGCCAAAAGCGATTTCGAAAAAAATAAATTCACTCCACCTTAACATATATACGCTGAAAGAAATGGTCATAGTAAAATCAGCAAATCGGTTCTGTTGTTCTTGACTTAATTCGACCGAGTTCTTTGTCAAACGAACAATTTAGTTTAGTTATTTCAACAGAAGAGAAATTGTCGCTCTTAAGTTAACAAAATTCAGCAAAATTGACAGATTCCTCGTCAATCTAACTGATTTTCTGTTAACACAACTGATCTCACTGGTCATTTTAACAGCGACCAACAGTCAATACATGAGCAAATTTCAAAGATAATTTTACGCTCACTGCGCTCTCTACTTTGGTAAAACGACAAAAAACTAGTTTTTCAGTTATCAATACAAAACCAAAAACCCTTTTTTGAATTTACTGTGCAAAAAAGTATGAGATACCGGGACACCTCTTTATCGGTTACAATTTCGCAACTTCTCCTCCAAGCGAAATGCAAAATTGCGCCCTCTTGTTGCAAAAGTTTTGTTTGAACGAACAGGATTTTTCCAAAGTTAGTAACTTTGTTCAAGTTTTTACGAACTTTCACTCACGCGAAGGAATCTAATAAGATAATAAAAAAAACATCATTTTTAATGTTGATGTTTCCGACAACATAAAAATTTGAGTTGTTTTGGAATCGTTTCAACTTAAAGTGTTACGAAAATTACACTTGCCGAATTACATGTAAAGTTACTCCAGTGGTGAATTACTTTCCTGCGATTTGATTCTTTACTTTTCTATAACTTACAAGTTCTTTATTTAAAATGTCATGTCAAACATTTATACTACAAGTTCGAAACAATCAAGTGTGGCAACTACATGCGAGAGAAGAAATTGAGAATGAGCTGAGCTGCAACCGAAAGAATTGAGAATCAGTTTTGTCTACTATTTTCATTTCTAAATAAATTATAAAATATAAAATTTGGTGAAAGTGCGTTTAATAAAACAAAATAATAAAGTGTATAATGTTTAATGTGTGCCAGCATATTTGATGCAAGCCCAATTAACGTTCGGTTAGTAAGTGCCACCGTGGTGTGATGGTAGAGTGCTCCGCCTGCCACACCGTATGCCCTGGGTTCGCAACCCGGGCAAAGCAACATAAAAACCTTAGAAGTAATTAGAAGAACATTTTTCTAAGCGGGGTCGCCCCTCGGCAGTGTTTGACAAGCGCTCCGAGTGTGTTTCTGCCATGAAAAGCTCTCAGCTCCTCGCAGATGCCGTTCAGAGTCAGCATAAAACATGTAGGTCCCGTCCGGCCAATTTGTAGGCAAAATCAAGAGGAGCACGAGGCAAATTGGAAGAGAAGCTGGGTCTTAGATCTCTTCGGAGGTTATCGCACCTTACATTTATTTATTGATATGACAACATGGGTGCTTTCGTACAAAGCTGTCGCAACTACTTTTTTTGTTCATTTGACTACTAAAACGGTCAGTTACGAATAAACAATTTGTGCGCAGTTGATTCAACATCTTGTTGCGATGGATAAAAATTAACAGAAATTTTGGTTGAATTGACCCGTATTTCGTTTGATTTTACCAGTCCTTTGCTTTCAGTGTATTGATAATTTCACTCAATACTTCATCAAGAAGTGTCCTACAATGCAAGAAACATTCGGAGAACTTCGCTCAGGGCGGTCCATGCATCTATACTTGGCTCCCGGGCATAGAAAGGTAGAAGGCAACGATGAGTTGGCAAAAAAGGGTGTAGAACTCTTTGAATCAACTGTAAACTTCCCAATCCGTTTGCGAAAATCAAAAAGAGATTGAAGTTGCATCTGATCCATAAAGCAGAAGAGGCGCGGAAAGAAGCGTGGAACTGTAAAATGTTCAAGACCATGTGCAATCCCACAACATTAGGCTCACAAAGTCGCTCATATCTCTGAAGAGAGAAGACTTAAGGATCACGATGGACATACTGACAGAACACTGCCTTATGGCGTTACATGCTCATAAATTAAGCCTCGTCAGTAACTGTAGATTTAGGAGGTGCGAGCTGTAGGAATAAATAGTTGAGTACGTTCTGTGTTCGTGTTCTGCGCTCGGCAGTTCAATGCTCCAGCTATTAAGGGCGAAATAGTTGCTAGATCTCGAGGTAGGAATTACTTAGACCCTAAGTTTATTAGACCGCGACAGAATTATATATTAGGGCACTTTCTGTACTTTAAAAACATTCCGTCAACAATAATGCTTTTTGCAATAAAATTTTACATAACTTAGCGGACATCTAGAGATTAAGGGCTACATTCCGTAGCCCGGTGGTAATGCAACATCATATAAAATTCCGCTATCGGCACATTAGTCGAGATGTTTGCAATATTCTTTCAGAACTAATGAATATAGAATAAGTAAAATGAAAATAGAATATAGTTCAGTTCCTGATGACACTATGCGAAAAAAAGTCTCGCTAGCTGGCGCATGGATCGAAAGTTTGGTAAATTCGTTCCAAATCTATGTTATCGAGACTTAAGTAACAATCCTGTATTCCAGGTCTGCGGATTATTTCGGTTCTATGTCAGGCTAATTTCAGAATTTTTTGACATGTTGTCTACTTCTGGATCATGTCAAGTTTTTTTTCGAGATCTTTTAAGAAAGATTTCCAGAATATTTATTGGTTATTTCGGGACTATTTCGAGGTGATTTCGGGCTTGTTTTAGGGGTAATTTCGATAGAGTTTATTTTGAGCAGTTTCGAGATCATTTTCGGCATTATTTAGAGACTAATTTGTGATTGCTTTTGGAGACAGTTTTGGAGATATTTTGGGGCTATTTTGGGTTGATTTGAAGGTTGTGTTCAGAAAGATTTTAGTATTGTTTGGAACTTTCGAACTATAACGGAATATTTTCGGGCTTCATCTGTGAAGCGATTTCGGTATTATTTTAGGAATTATGTGGGAACTGTTTTATGCTAATTTTGGGATTCTTTTTTGAATAACTTCAGGACTGATTTAGGGATAATTTCAAGACGATCTCACGACCATTTCGGGACTGTTTTCGGGATTATTTTGGGGATATTTAATTTGCGAGCCATCTACGGATCATTTCTTGAGTAGCTGTCGCAATCTCTTCTCTCATTTTTAAATAAAATTTATAATATTAATAAAATAAATGGTTTCGGGGTCAATAAATTTTTTTTTTTTTGAAATATGGCAATTTTCTAGAAAGTTACAGAAAAATTTTGAAATAGTTTTTTTGGTTCTAGTTTATGCTATTACTATTTAGGGATCGCTTGAGGAGTAATTGGGAATTGCTATCTGAAATATTTGGGAGTTGAGTTTAGAGTAAAAAGCTTTATTGGGTTAATTTTCGCCAACAAACTTCTCTTTTTTCTTGACCAAATTTACATACATATGCAAATTTTTTTAATAAATGAATAATTTATCTAAGCACATTCAAGCCTAACTACTTGACTTTTGGTAGTAAAATTTATAAAATAAATTCTTCATAAGAAAAAATTTTAATTTATGCGCTCTTGATTTACAATCAAAAATTTTTACTATTTTTTTAAGTTAAATTTAGCATGAATTTTATAAATATTTAAAATGCAGCTGAGCAAATAGTTGAACGTTTAAGAAATAACTTAGCATTTGCATACATTCATTCATTCTTTTGTTTGTCTTATTTCTGCTCTACTTTGTGGCTGCCGTTGGCGCGTGAGATATCTTGTAAACAATTGGGAATGTGACGCGCTGCAAATAAAATCTGGTAGCGAGTGATGTCCTTTACAGAAATGCGACACGCTTACTTATTTTCATAATTTTTGTTTTTACTTTCATTCCATTCAAAAATAGTGCCCAGATTTGATGTTTAGATTCATACAAAACAAAGAAGATGTCTTCTATTTTATACTTAAGACTTGCTCTACCAAATTTCTTTTCATACATTTTTTTTCTCCGTTTTACTTAAATTTTCTTTTGCCAAAGCTTTTACGCCTGAGAAATTTTGTGTATTTTTGCATGCTCTTTAAATGTAAAATACGAAATTTATAAAGTTTTAAACTGGCAACGAGGATGTGTGGCTGCTGGTACGACTAAGCGTATGAGTAACTTTTAAATGATTGTTGTCAATGAAATTTTTAGCTATCGTTGTAGTAAAACAAAGAAATGTTAAATAGCGACTGATAAGTTAAGATTGTACAAGTAAGCCGAAAAAATACAACAAAAAAAACAAAAAAAAAAAACACGGAAAATGTTAGCGAAGGTGTTATTATCGAAGTGATTTCATTTTTATTTTATAGCGATCAGTCAGGTTCATTGCAAATAATACGCTTAATAGGAAAATATGACGCTAGTTTGTCTGAACGGATTGGGATGATATTACGTCAGGAGAAATGGACTCGCTACATTGGCATATTAGGTATTTTTAACACGCTTATATTAGCTTTACTTGTATGTATGCTATGCTAGGCACGCAAAGGAGAATTAAACCCACCTAGTAGCAGTTATTGAAGTGGTTAAATAACTTGCTACAAAACGAGTTGTGCTTAATAGCGGAGACACAAACCTTCTGTACTACGGTGCTATCAACATAAAATATCTAAGTGGGTTGTAGATACTAAAACGGCACCATATTTGCGTGTTTTTTAGTTTCTTTAAACTATAATTATATTATTATCATATATGAATCGGTATAACTTTAAGTCAGTTAGCTCGAGGTCTATATTGTCGAAGCAGGGACGCCAGTCTCATTATCCTCCCTCCGGAATCAAATAAGTTCAAGGCCATTTCCGCATTGTTTTGAGCTTATTTCAGAAATTTTTAAAGGAAACCTTTCGGGATCATTTCAAAGCGATTTCCGGAATATACAAGGAAACATTACCGGAAGATTATAGTGTCCAGAGCTTTATACGGCATATTTCAAGCACATCAATGTATCACTAACATTTTCGCGATAAAGTGGCACTATATCTCAATCATTGTTTTTATACTCAGCGTGCTTTGCACACAGAGTATATTAACTTTGATTGAATAACGGTTGGTTGTACAGTTATAAAGGAATCGACATAGATATAGACTTTCATATATCAAAATCATCAGTATCGAAAAAAAATTTGATTGAGCCATGTCCGTCCGTTAGCACGATAACCTGAGTAAATATTGAAATATCTTCACCAAATTTGTTATACTAGCTTCCCAAAGAATATATTGGTATTGAAAATGAGCGAAATCGGATGATAACCACGCCCACTTTTTATGTATATAAAATTTTGGAAAACACAAAAAACCTGATAATTTAGTAAATAATACACCTAGAATGTTGAAATTTGACATGTGAAACATTTGACATTGAAACATATTTTAAAATGGGCATGGCACCGCCTACTTGTGCTAAAATCAATTTTACAAATATTATTAATAATAAATCAGCGAAAAAGAGAACATATTCTGAAAGTGAGGTCACAAAGTTTGTCGACCCTAACATATGTATGCATGCGCTTGCACATCTGTCACTAATTAGTACACTTAATTTAATTAAATAAATTGTGTAGTTTTATGTTTGCGATTTTTCCATTTAAAATTTTTAACAAAAAGTGAGTTGCCATGAAAAAATATGCCGATAGGCTATTTTTCGAACCAAACAAAAAATGTTCATAGATTAATGACGCATGTTCATAAAGTAATTTGATAATTGTTTCCCCAAAGTGCATTGTTATTTTTTATAATCTGACAATAAAGATTATATGATTTTAAATTGTGTTATTTTAATTTGATATAATAATTTAAAAATTATGAAATAGTTGAAGCTATTCCAGGAAAAAATTTTAACCAGACTATGATTTCTTCGCAACCAGGCTCGATGCTTCGGGGCAGCTTGAGCGCCGACCATATGGCCACAGTAGTATAGCGTCCTCAGTCACAAGACGAACAGACTACATGATTCCCTACCTGCACTTTGAGGGAGATCTTAAGGCCACAATAGAGGTGGACGGTTGGCGCAAGGGTGCGCAAATGGCGGACGAGGCGATACATGTGTACACCGATGGTTCCAAAATAGTGGAAGGAGTAGGGTCTGCGGTATACTGCGCTGATCTGGAATTAAGCAGATCCTACAGGCTGCCGGATTACTGTAGCGTTTTCCAAGCGGAAATATTAGCCGTAACCAAAGCAGTAGAAACCCTGGAAGAGAATAGCTTAAGCTGCAACCGTGTTAACTTTTATATTGACAGTCAAGCAGCAATTAAGGCAATAATCTCGCATAGCACAGCATCTAAATGCGTGTTAGAGTGTAAGCAGTCTCTGGAGAGAATCGGGACAGGGAGAAGCATACATCTATATTGGGTCCCAGGGCATATGGGAATAGATGGGAATGAAAAAGCGGACGAATTAGCTAAAAAGGGCGCATCCCTTGAAGCTTGCTCCGTAGACGTCCCAATTAGATTGGGCGAGATTAAGCGAAGGCGAGAGGTGCACACGATCGACCAAGCAGAAAAGGCGTGGGTTCAAGCGCGGGGCTGTAAAGTGTCGAAGATTATGTGTAGGTCTTACAACCTTAGACTAACACAGTTGCTTCTATCATTAAAAAGAGAGGACTGTAGACTCATGACGGGTATTCTGACTGGACACTGCCTTCTGGCGTCACATGCCTTTAAATTAGGCTTGGTCAGTGATAGCAGGTGTAGGAAGTGCGGGTTGGAGGAGGAAACGATCGAGCACGTTCTGTGCTCGTGCCCTGCACTTGCCAGGCTAAGACTCCAGCTATTAGGAGTGATACAGCTGTCAGATCTAGAAGCAGCAAGTGGCTTAAGTCCTAGGAAGCTTCTAGTATTTGCCAAGAGGACGGAGTTATTTTATAACATAGGTCCTGGTTTTTGATAGGGTTTTTCAGTTTGGTCGTTAAAACAAACTTCTGGTAACACTACGGACTCAATCAGTCTATGTGAGGTCCTCATGGACCGGCCAGTTCAACCTACCTATGATTTCTTTAGTAAGTAATAGGATAAAAAAGTATACGAATTGATAAAATTTGGAAAATAAAATAAATAAATTTTGATGGGTTTCGCAGAATCATTAAAAATATAATTTGCATGCGTGTGCAAGGTATTCAAGTTTAAATTTGTAAGAGTTTTATTTGCTTGAATATAAGCGCGTTGTTTTATTGAAAAAACCAACCAATTACATACAAACAAAACCGTACCACCTGAAAAGACGCGTACCGGTGTGTACGTATATGTTAAGTTTCTATAAATGTGTGTGTTATAAATGTTTTTGTGGACCTATCCATTTCCCAGATTGTTATACAAAGCGGGATATAATAACTTGAATCGCTTATCGTTGCGTTGTAATGTCCATGAACCATAATGAACCATGCCCGCTTGTCCCTTTATTGTCGCGATGAGTCGAGCCAGAACTGAGGCATTTCCAACAAATCTGAACCCACCTTGTTTTTCGATATCGAAATGTTCGAAAGGAAATATGGCATACCAGCAGACCCCAACAAGCGTTGTTCTGCCCTAACTTTGGTCTGTAAGTATTTTTGAGCGCTGTTTCATAGGAAAATAAAAACAGGAAATTTTTTCTTAAAAAAATATATATATAATATATAAATAATATCTTCGTCTAACTCTAACTCTACCTCTATATCTTTCTCCTTCCCTCGTTTTTCTTCCCTCTAGTTTTTTTTATTCTTCTCTTTTCCTTATTTCCAGTCCCAGTAGCAGTCCCAGCACCATTCCGAAAGGGTAGTAAGTATTTTTGATGATTTTTCATAAAAAAATAAAAACCATTTTTTCTCAAAAAAAAAACTTAAGTGGTGGATCACATTTACCTTATCTGATTGTCAAACCTATTCAATATATTCACAAAATTGTATGAAAATCGGTCGAGCCGTTACGAAGGAGTTCAACTTAAAATACTAAGACACGAAAATTTTACATATAAGGTAGATAATACCCTTGAACCACATTTTAGCATTTATCTCATAATCGGGTTGCGATATCACAAAAAGTTTACCTTTTTATTAAAGTTATCATTAACAGCTTTCATTTGATAACTATTTTGTGCATCCATATTCAAAAAAATACCCGGGTCCACGTTTTGGGTTTCAACAGCCTAGTGTGCCTGATTTTAAAACATACAGGACCAAAACAATAAAGGTTCATGTACATAAAACGTGTGTAAGTTTGGTCAAAATCCCCTCACCCGTTTGAGTACCAACTCTGTACATGTAAAAACAGCCTCCATTTTTATACTCAGTTGAGCAGAGCTCGCAGAGTATATTAACTTTGATTGGATAACGATTGGTTGTACAGGTATAAAGATATCAAGATAGATATAGACTTCCATATATCAAAATCATCAGTATCGAAAAAGAATTTGATTGAGCCATGTCCGTCCGTCCGTTAACACGATAACTTGAGTAAATTTTGAGGTATCTTGATGAAATTTCGTACGTAGGTTCCTGGGCGCTCATCTCAGATCTCCATTTAATATGAACGATATATGACTATAACCACGCCCACTTTTTCGATATCGAAAATTTCGAAAAACCGAAAAAATGCGATAATTCATTACCAAAGACAGATAAAGCGATGAAACTTGGTAGGTGAGTTGAGCTTATGACACCGAATAGAAAATTAGTAAAATTTTGGACAATGGGCGTGGCACCGCCCACTTTTAAAAGAAGGTAATCTAAAAGTTTTGACAGCTGTAATTTGGAAGTCGTTGAAGATATCATGATGAAATTTGGCAGGAACGTTACTCCTATTACATTATATATGGGTAATAAAAATTAGCAAAATCGGAGAACGACCACGCAAACTTAAAAAAAAATTTTTTTTTAAGTCAAATTTTAACAAAAAATTTAATATCTTTACAGTATATAAGTAAATTATGTCAACATTCTACTTCATTAATGATATGGTGCAACAAAATACTAAAATAAAAGAAAATTTCAAAAAGGGTATGGCTCCGCCCTTTTTCATTTAATTTGTCTAGGATAATTTTAATGCCATAAGTCGAACAAAAATTTACCAATCCTTGTGAAATTTGGTAGAGGCTTAGATTCTAGGACGATAACTATTTTCTGTGAAAAAGGGCGAAATCGGTTAAGCCACGCCCAGTTTTTATACACAGTCGACCGTCTGTCCTTCCGCTCGGCCGTTAACACGATAACTTGAGCAAAAATCGATATATCTTTACTAAACTCAGTTCACGTACTTATCCGAACTCACTTTGTGTTGGTGTAAAAAATGGCCGAAATCCGACTATTACCACGCCCACTTTTTCGATATCGAAAGTTACGAAAAATGAAAAAAATGCCATAATTCTATACCAAATACGAAAAAAGGGATGAAACATGATAATTGGATTAGTTTATGATGCAAAATATAAATTTAGAAAAAACTTTGCAAAATGGGTGTGACACCTACCATATTAAGTAGAAGAAAATGAAAAAGTTTTGCAGGGCGAAATCAAAAGCCCTTGGAATCTTGGCAGGAATACTGTTCGTGGTATGACATATATAAATAAATTATCGGTACCCGACAGATGATGTTCTGGGTCACCCTGGTCCATATTTTGGTCAATATCTCGAAAACGCCTTCACATATACAACTACCACCACTCCCTTTTAAAATACTCACTAACATCTGTCATTTGATACCCATATCGTACAAACAAATTCTAGAGTCACGGTGGTCCACCTTTATGGCGGTATCCCGAAAAGGCATCCACCTATAGAACTAAGGCCCACTCCCTTTTAAAATACTCATTAACACCTTTCGTTTGATACCCATATTGTACAAACGCATTCTAGAGTCATCCCTGGTCCACCTTTATGGTGATGTCCCTAAATGGCGTCCACCCATAGAACTATGGCCTACTCCCTCTTAAAATACTTTTTAATACCTTGCATTTGATACACATGTCACACAAACACATTCCAGGGTGACCCTAGGTTCATTTTCCTACATGGTGATTTTCCCTTATTTGACAAAGTATGGAGGAAAATCGTTCCAAAAAATGACACCCTTGATCTACAATTTGGTCGATATTTCCCAAGCGTATGTGATATGGAATTAAAAACCACTTGTAAACAATCTACGAAACCAACACAGCTAAGCTCTCAGCTGAGTATGTAATGTTCGGTTACACCCGAACTTAGCCTTCCTTACTTGTTATATATATATATATAGATTTCAATAAATAATGCTGACTAACCAATAAAGTAAAATTTTCAAAAATTAGCTTAGCACCGCCTACAGTAGATAGAAGGAAATCTTATAAGTTACTTATAGATCAGAAGCCATAAAAAATTAATTTGGAATATTTCAGAATATTATTAATAAAAGACCATCTAAAAATTATCAGGTGATAAGAATGTGCGATTTGTTTAAAAGTTCAAATATGGGCGTGTCCCCCGAAAGTTGGTAAAAATATTGTTCTAATGGGCGTTGTATCGCCCAATTTTCCGTATGAATACATGCATTCTAACAGAAATCTTTAAATGAACTTTAAATGTGGATACGTTGCGAATCGGTTTCCGTCAATTGAGTGATAGAAAATTGAGGGAAAAGGACTTTATAAATTATTTCCCACATTTCACTATAATATTAAGAGAAATATTATATTTATAACCAATACTTTTAAATCTCAAAAAAATTTCAGAAAGCCGAATAACCACGTTTAGCGAAAAAAATTTATGCTCAGTCATTTGACGTCAAATGCCAACCGTTGAGTGAAACAAAATATTCAACGGGGCGTTAAGAAAATTATCGCTCAACCATTGCTCAACACTTGTGTTCGCTGAAAGTGCCAGGAAAATAACTAAGAAAGTCAAAGTTCGGTTGAAAGCGAACAATGCATACCTAGCTGTGCATTTGAAACGCTGTGAGGTTAATAGTGTTATAAGGCTACTTTGTAAGACCTATTGGAAAAGTGGGCGTGGCCATTAACTCAATCTATATTATTTAGCAAGGATAGTATCGCTGAAAAATTTCAGTTATATCTTTTACGGCTTTTGATTTATGTCTAGTTAAACTTCCAAATTTTCTTCTCCTAAATGTAGGTGGTGCCACGCCCATGTTCCAAAATATTTTGAAATTCATGTTTTGAGCCATAAAACCAATCCACCTACCAAATTGCATTAGCTTAGCCATATTCGTTTTTGAGTTAAGTCACATTTTCTATTTTTCTAAATTTTCGATATCAAAAAAATTAGTGTTGGTTATTGTCCGATTTCGTTCATTTTCAATACCAGTCTATTCAGGGTTATTTGCTCAAATTATTTTGTACCGGACATGGCTTCAACAAATGTTTTTTTCGATACTGATGATTTTTATATATGGCACAAACAACCGTATACGCGTACCGCTTGGTATAAAAGTTTTGCAATTGTGGGCATTTTGTATTTTTCCAATATACCATAATCGTAAATGTATGCTTGTAAAAAATATGATATTCGTATTAGCTAAGTAGCAATTTTATAATCCTATTTAAGCCTTAGCAAAGGGTGAAAGAAAAAGGGAATTGAAGTATCTCATGTGGATGCATAACATAATCTCGATTCACACAATCCCGATTAGAGAATACCGAAATACATTATCCAGACATGCCTAAATACTGACCACTCATAATTCGGGCACGGCATATTGCTCTCCAGAAAATGTGTTTGTATTGTGCTTTGTCGGCATTCAGTATTTACCCTTGTCTAAATATTTTTTTGTGGGCACTTCAAAATATTTATACTCTGAAGGAAAAGGGGCTAACTACGATTAAATTATAAATTCATGTTAAACAAATTATTTGACCTTTAGAGCTAACTACTTTTCTATGGCGATAACCGAAAAAGTCAGAAAGAGTAACTTCAACTAAAAAGAAAACAAAAAAGTAATGATTTGTGGCTACTTTTATGACTTAAAATCTAGGAAACAGCTAACGTGTTTATAGTTAACTAAAAGTGATATATTTTTGGATACTCGCGTAAAATAGTCAACTACTAGTCAGCTTATTTATATTTTTTTTGTAGGGTATGCCTAAATTAAGTCTTTTCTGGAATTTTTCTGTATTATCGGGATTATAAGGTGTACCCATCTCGTATGCAATCATGTATACCAAAAGTTATAATATACTTACGCATACATACATACTAATTTATACTTCAAGCTATAGACATTTTATAATTCTACAAGAGCTATATGCCAACTAAATGTCGTTTTACATGACATGTCTGTTAGGCTTAACTATAGGATGTGAGTCGACACATGAACCAAGTGACAGATCCCGCATCAAAAAATGAGAGTACAAAAAATCATAGTTAGCTTTGAAATAAATTTTCTCGGCATGACGTCACGCTTTTGACAACATGTTTTATTGCTGACGCAGGGTACAGACTTTATTCCAATCGGAGTATTTTGCTCCGCTCTTACCTCCTACTACATTTTTTATCTCAAAGGTTTATTTGGGTCGAGTTAGAAACTAAATAGTATTACTACGTAATATGTTTTGGTTGAAGCTTTTATTGTATGCGTATGAATAGCTGATTGTTTACAAGTGACGATTGGATCAAATGACGTGAGTTCATTGTTTGTGTCTTAAGACATGTTTGTTCACACTTTACTCACAGTTTTTGAACTTTTTTCGTTCGGAATGAGAAAAGAAGGAGTAGAATGTAAGCAAAAAATATGTCCGGGCGAGATTGTAAATCCAGCCAAAATTCAACATACAGCACTTTTTGAAGTTTTATATAAAAATGAGGTCAGCTAAGCCTGTTTTGCGATAATTGGGGGCACCAAGAGAGGTCATATCTTCCTCCAAATGTCTTTCCCAGCTCAGGGAAGGTTTTCACTTGTCCCTGTTTACAAACTGCTGCAGCGTGTTCGTTCATCCGCTTAACATGCCCTAGTTAGTGAAGCTTTTGGATTTTCAATCTATGCACTATCGTCATGTCTGCGTAAAGCTCATAACTCATCATTATAGCTCCTTCGATACTCGCCGTCGACATCACGGATAGGACTATAAACCTTCCGGAGAACTTTTCTCTCGAATACTCCAAGGGCCATCACACCTTCTCTAGACACCTTCCATGATTCCGAGCCATACATCAGGACAGGTATGATGAGTGACTTGTAGAGCGAGAATTTTGTTCGTTGAAAGAGGACTTTCAATTGCCTAAAGAAGCACTTGTTAGCAAGAGTTATTCTCCATTTGATTTCTAAGCCGCCATTGTTTTTGCTTTTAATGCTGCTTCCGAAATGAACGAAATTCTTCACATTCTCGAATTTATATCCATCAACAGTGACGTGGCTACAAAGGATACGATGACAGCATCTACTTCGCCTTGCCCAAAATTCACTGTAAGACCCACTTTTTTTTATTCTTTATCTTATATCAACTCTTGTCGCCATGTTTGAACAGCCCTTCGGGTATCCCATCATTACTTGGCACCTTGTGATTCTTTAGCCGTGATACTGGATGCCTCGGAGTGTTTTTCATCATCGGCAATCGGGGTATCGGATTCGTCTTCCCCCACACTCTATACGTCAGTTACCAGGTCGCCATTATCGTTTCTACAGGAATCTGCCCCGGTCTTGAAACCTTCTGTCATTAAAAGATCATGAAATATGTATGGTAAACCGAAAAATAATATTGTTTCGCGATAAATATCCGGGGAGATAGAATGTGGTGTGTTAATGGGAGCATTAATTGGTCATCCTACACGTTTTAGGCCGACTCCATGTGCATCTGATAAGGCAGATAACTTTTTTGCTGAGAAATATTCCATGGCAAAAACACAATCGAAAGGTTTTCCAAGACACCAAATCAATTTGATGTTAGTTGTTCGCGCGCTTTCAAAAAGGAAGAAAAAATATAGTTCGAAAATTTTATTTTTACTCCGGCGTAGTCGTTTACTCAGGTAACAGTTTTAAGTACTCCGAACACTGGTAGCGAAATATGAGAGAAATGTAATAAATCGAAAAATTTTAATAGCGCTACGTCATCAAACCTTTTTTTTTTTCAAATTCGATTACAAATACAACAATTCCGGAATGCGGGATCTTTGCTCATTCGATTATGGAGTCGACACATATTAAATTCGTCGCCTAAGCCCATCATAAGCAAATGTTGAGAAGTTCAAAATAATTGTTTTTGAGCTGTCCATTTGATATATGTAGCTGTTAGAAAACTGTGAATGTATTTGCCAAATACCACTCTAAAGAACGTTGCGAAGAAGAAATAATAGATAAGCCATTTGCAATAAAACAGATTTTATGATGGGCTCTAGAACTTTGTGAAAACCATGTGAACCATGTGAAAACAATGCAAGCTCAAACTCAGTGGAGAGCTGAAGTTCTCTCTCGACGAACATGTCATTTGCTTAATTTCTCAAAGCATAATTTTAGCCTTGCAGCTTTAAAAATTTAATTAAACATGTTTTAATTAAAATGAAATGATGAAAGTATTCTTTCGTCTATCTGGGCCAAACATATGCCATTTTAAGGTCCAAATTACAAAAATCAGCCCGGTTGTTCGGCCGTTTTGCTCTAAGAAGTCAAGGTCTACAATATAGTAATTTTTGGGTCTTCGTTCAATCACGGGACTGTTTCTTAAAATTGGATGAAAAAGTCTCACTGAGGTTATTTTTTTTTATGTAAGCGATTTTTAAACCTTAGTCAGAATATTCGTTATAGACTTCGTCTTCTTCTCTTCATCATGTCATCTTCCGAGTATGTAAACATTTCCTTTTATCTATATTTTTGGTTTAAAGGTTTCTTTTCCGTGCCCAACATATATTCTACAATGAATTCTAATTACCTCAATAACTGGGTTTATGCCAACTCGCTAATTGTTTTTCTGTGACTCATTGTGCTCCTATCAACGAAACCAAGTAGTTATGTGCACGCCAAAAGTAATCACCAAAACAGGATAAGGGAGTAAGTCAATGCAATTTGGCGCATAAGTGATCATAGTTGTGCCCCAAACAGCTCTCGCGTTCTAGTTTCTCTGCCCGTTAGTTCTATTTGACTTCTATGGCGTAGCGTTGATGTTGTTGTTGTGTTAACAGAGCTTCGCCACATTCAATGGGTGCGACCACTCACCAATTTTCTTTAAAGTCCTCTAACGGGAGTCCAAGAAAACTAGCAGTTTCAACAGAGGTGAACCATAGGGAAGTTGGCGTTAAAGACGTTGGTTCCGCATTATAGTTAAATAGAGATTTGGTGTCATGTGGGGACACATCGCACGCGGGGCATACATTGCTTATGTCGGGGTGGATTCTGAATAAGCAAGAGTTTAACCTGTTCCAGTATCCAGAACGAAGTCGCGCCTTGTGTCTCCCTTGTTAGTGGGCCTTCTTATGCTGGAAAGGTGGGATATTGTACATTAATAACGGGGTTCACCGGGCGCGTCCTGGCAAGAGCGTTTAAAGATTGTGTATGGATTTGGCTTAGGGTCTTTTCGTGCTCGTTTGGATCAAATGGCTGTGTTGGCAGGTGCTGGATCTCATCATAGTGCTTATGGAGACTTTCCTTTAACCCTCTTGTAGGCGAGGTTAGATCAAGCAGTTGTTTTCTAAGATGTCCTGGTTTGTGAAAATTAAGCAAAAACTGTACGTTCAGCATTTCGTTGTGCTATTTAATATTGAGCACTTTGACTTCGCTATGTAGGTGATGTTCAGGGGTCAAAAGGGAGACATCCCATGACAGTTCTGAGTGCAGCATTTTGATAGGCCTACAGCCTTTTCCAGTATGTGTGTTTCTGACCACGCGTCAAAACTGGTGTTGCGTAGCACATGCACGCCAGCCAATTGCTTTGTGAGAGGTAAGTTTCTTTATCTTTTCCCCAAGTTCCTCCGGCAAGTGACTTGAGGATTTGTTGCGACTTTGTACTTTAGATACAATTTCGGTGGCATGCGTCTTGAATGTGAGCATATTATCGAACATTACCCTTTAGATCTTTGGGTCGTTGACAGTCGGTAGCGTAAAACCTTCGAAGTGAACGTCCAATATTTGCGTAATCTGTACCTTTTCCGTCATAAAGAGAGTGGCCATGGATTTGATCGGTGACAACGCGTGAGGTAAAGAAACTAAAAAAATTAGGGAGGGCCAGGTCTCGTTGCAATTATCGCGCAATCCTCGGCATAGGAAATAATAGTAGCTCCTTCTGGTGGGAAAGGGAGCTGTGATCTTTAGAAATTAAACAGAAGCGGGGATAGGTCAGCACCCACTGGTACTGTCTGTTTAATTCTCATGGGTTTTGATGTTTCGTTCCTAAATTGAGCCGACGCTTGCCGACCATTCAGACAATTTACGGTCCATCTATTTAGACAAGGGGGAAGAGATGAATCTTCTATGCCTTGGAGTTGCATACTGTGGTTGACTGCGTCAAAAGCTTTCGGCAGGTCGAGTTCCACGAGCACCGTCCTAAGATGGGTTTTTTTCTGATTTAGTCCGTAATTTAACAAAATCGAACGGCCTAATTGTACCCCTCGCTACTATTTTAAGTAAGGTACATACATAACGCATTCTTTCTTAAACCTTTTTTCAAACATACATACTTGCATGTACCGTTAAAATACACAAAATATGCGCATTAATGCAGATAAAGTAAGTAATCAAAATTTGATATCGAATGTCAAAGGAGAGTTGCAAGAAAGAAGAAAATGACAAAAAACAAGGGTATAAAGTAAATTACTAAGAAGCTTTCACAATAAAATGCGGGTGGCCATCTACCTACTTGGGAAACAAAATATTATAAAAACAACAAACAAAACAAAATATAAGATAATAAAAAGTAAAATGTTTTGAACAGTCACAGGAAGCCCCATAAAAAGTTATTATTTTACCACTCCATTATCCAAAAAGAGAACAATGTTGTTGCGGACCTCACATTTGTGCCTAGAGATGTGCAATGCTGCCAGCTTATACTTAAGCAACTCAAAAGCAATGAAAGGAAACGATAAGATGGAGTAGATACGCTTACGATTATATCGACTGACTGTGTCACCAAGTAAAAGGTAAAGAAGAAAGTAAAAAAAAAAACCCTTCAGTTCGATAAACAACAACAGTGCGGCACAGAGATTATGGGTTGGTTTGTGCAACGAGCTTGGATGGCGCTTACCAGTTGTTGGTCAGTAAACGACGACTATGTACTTAAGTATTCAATCGAGTCGATATTTGGTCAGCTAAATGGCTGGCAGCATTCTTGTTCAATAGATGCGCGTGTTGTGAAGGGTTTACAACAAAAAATATAAGGCTTAAACAGAACAAACGGACGAACATACTTATACTTATATTTGTTACTTGCAAACAGGAAAATGTTGAGAATTTGAAATTTTTTTAAAAGTAAGACGGAAGTACTCGTAAGTAAGAAATATTCAAGAAATGCATACTTCGAACGTTATTTGAAGGGATTTTAGTAATGGCGCATTGTATGGATGGTATTGGATTATCTACTTACGATATTAAATTTGTTATATGCACACATACCCACGTCTATATGTATGTAGGTATGTATTTTTAAGTGCAAAGTGGATAATACTTACCCAAGGCATGACACTGTAAGATTTTCGTACGTCCTTCACTCACTATCGAACCCGATGATGAGGGTTGTGTAGTGAAACGCGGCGCCTGTAATTGTGGACCATCTGGAAAAAAGAGAATGAAAGTATATAAAAATTTGTTAAAATATTTTCTTGGTAACAAATAATATAAGTATGATTATAGAAAATGGACACAACTAAGGAAGCCTAAGTTCGCGTAAAACTAGAATGAGTTAGGAAATTAAAATGTAAAGATTCATGATTGTGTAGCGGTGCCTAAATGACCGAACCAAATTGTACCCGGTGTTGTAGGTGTGCGCACGACTCGGCGTCACAATATCTACTCGGATTGGGGTGCGTCATAGCTAAAATCCGCCCCCCTAAAAGGCTGCAACAAAAGCACAAGGAAGAATGTGAGAAGACTGTGCGAACGCTACCCCAAGTAGAAGAATGTAGCGAGAGCTTCTTCAGTGAAAAATGTAGGGAACACTTATCTGCCTTATTAAGTGGAGGCGGTGAAAGAATAATTTCAACTGGAGTTCAGAATCGAAGATGATAGAACTAATGCACCCCCATTACACTATGACCAGGATTGAATAGCAATATCCAATATTGATGTTAGAGTCGTTGACTCTATAGTACAATTGTATAGATGGTTGTATCAAATGGAGAACATACACACATCACACATGAACAATGAAGACTTTAGCCTATTATAAAGTACAGATCAAAGTTGAGTCGAGGTGGCGTGTCATTCCCTAGTGCACTTCCCGTTTCTACGATGGTTGGACATTTTAGATTTAGATTTATTCATTCATTCCTTTCTTACAATGTAACATTTCAACTTAAAATTTACATCATTTAGATTAATGCTGTTATAATAACGGCGTTCATCGGAATTGACTCTTAGGGGCAATATTCTTTGTATAGATACGGCTGTGGGTCTATATACTCCTTCGGATCAAAAAGCTGAGTTATTTATAGTCGAATTATAATGCTTATAATATAAACGCTTTTCGGACGCCATACGGAGGCATCTCCTGGCAGAGTTTCGGCACAGCTGCCTATTTTATCAGATTAGGTTTTGTAAGATTGGAGTCCATACTGGCGATGCCGTCAGACTAAGTTGACTGGCTGATCTGTTTCCTATATCTAAACAGAGACTTTGATTTTCCCGAAGCGCGTAAGCTCTCAAGTTGCTACTTTGTACTTTGAAGGCAATCACGGATGCATCTGAAGTAGAGCTTATGACCGAACGTCGTACGCAGGAGGTTTTGGTGTTCGACAGTTCGAAACGTTATTTCATCTGCTTATTTTAGTATACCAGCACCATTAGAGAAATAATAGTGCTTGAGATGTTTCTATCATTTGGCTCATAATCCTTTGGTCGACAAGTTTTTTGATATCCGAATTAAGCTATGCAAGTATGAAGCCAGTCGACACTTCGATACCCACGTTATTCTTGTCGGATGTCAGTAAGAATGCAAAGAGCAGCGAAAGAGCCATCCATATATTCTTTAAAGTGGTCCCAATCAGCTCATTTAAAGTTGGAGGACACTATCAAATCTAAATTTTTATTTAATTTAAACGAACTGAATTTCCTTCACGTTCGGCGATGTACCCAACATTCGTTATTTTTTCTGAAAAGCTCTTATACAACAGATTATTGAGCTAGGAAGGGAAAACCTAAAATTTTGCCGACACGTTTTATAAATACTCGAAAATATCTGCTAGAGAGGGCAATTGACGTTCTGTTAAGTAATTAAATAAAAAAAAAAAACAAAAAAGAATCGTACAATCTTTGTTTTAAGTATGACAATTCCTTTTCATTTTATAACTTCACAGAACATAAACTGCGTAACTTATGGGGTGAGAATTTCGTCATATATTTCTTTTGTAGCTCGTCCAGTCTTTGTTACGAGTTTTGGGAAATTATTGACTATTCTGCGCCTTCTGTTTAGTTCCTTTTGCTGAAATATCGAATAAGTCACTCAAATATTCAAAGAAGCCAAATGTTTTTCACCTACAACACTACTATCATAGTAGTACTTCACTTACTACGTTTTAAAATCAGCTGACTAACTATTCCTCAGCTTGCGCTGCTTTTAAACTCTTAGTTGCCTAGTTGGCCAGTTTCCGCTAGGGTTTAGAGTTTTCACAGCCTTCTCGAATTGTTGTTTATTCATTTCTGTATCTCATGTTCCCATCTATCTTCTAGTTACACGCGTGTTCACATGTACACATGTGTAAACATTTCTGAGTTCTTAAGCGCTCTCGCTGTTGCCTTCTAGGACGAGTAATACGCGCTGTTTATTACTCTTTCTCTACGCTCTTACCGGCTTTTATTGTGCAGTTACTAGCACCACAGTGATGTATTGAAATTGCTAATATTCGCCACAGTATTACAAATGACCCATACTTCTATAAGATCTAACGCCGCTAGACCTGCCAAAGAAATTCCGAGCCTTGCTTGTAAGAACATGTAAGTCCCTAATTTTTCGAGTAATTCAAACCGTTATAGCTCACTGTCAGAGATTCGTGATAAGTATTACAACTGAGTATATTTTGTCAAATTATAAGTATAGGAAAACAAAAAATGGCCATCTACCCCGCCCTGCCACTAATGCAAACCCAAAATAAAGTTACTTGGGCTACGAGCAAACTAACTTTCTTTTACAATAAAACAAGAAAAGTCCAAACGCAGGTGCCACTGCTGCATTTTATGGTTAAATCGAGGTGGCGAGTGAATGTATGCAATGGCCTTTCGGCTTCAACGAATTTCCACAAATCAATTCAACAATTTTCATTTTATCCTTTTTCAGCTTGCCAATAAGGCTCAAAGGCTGGTAAAAACAAACCGAGCAAAAAAAAAAGCAATTTTGTAAATGTTTTATAAGCCAACAAATCGTTTTGTGGTCAACAATTTGCCGACTTTTTTCTTGTGAATTATTTGTAAGCACTGTTTCCTTTTTTTAATTGTTTTGGGGGTTTTCCTATTTGTTTTGGTTTTTGTTTGTGAGCCAAACAAAAGGACTAATAAAAATATTTTTATTGAATGCTTGTGTTGCAGTGTTTTAACGGTTCAAAATTGCTGGCGTGTAATAAATTTGTTTGATGAAAAAAAGTAATACAAAAAAATTAAAAAATCCGATTGGCAACGCGTTGAGGTGACACCGTTGAATTCATTGCTCACTGACCACAAATACAAAAGTGAATTAAAATTTCAGCGAAAAAAAAAGAAAAGTACAAAAAATTTTAAATAAATAAGTATGAAGGACAAATATTAATTTTAACAATTAATGCGAAACAAAGCTTCATTCGTCATGTACGTTTATTGATGAAAGCTACCACACAAGTGAATGATAGATACATATGGGATATTCCATCCCATTTCGACCAATTTTGAACCCGACCCCTTTAGAATTGGCTGAAAGTTTTTCTTCTTTTTCTAGCTTACGAAAGACGTTTTTCAGAATTTTTTAAAATTTTTTCATCCCACTCAAAAAAAGTTATGAATAATGAAGAAACACCGGTTTTGTTTTCAAAATGCTATAACTTTTTCAAAAATTGACCGTTTGGGATCTTTTTTTTTAAATTTGTTTTTAAATGTACTTTTCGGAAAAAATACAAAAAAAAATTTAATGTTTTTTTTTTTTAATTTTTCAGTTTTTCGAGATTTTTCAAATTTCGCCATTTTTTTTTCTCATAAAAAACTTCAATCAATTCTGCAATCGTCACCACTAATTCCGAAGTGGGTCGATTTTTTTTATATTTTTTTTATTTAATTGGAAAACAATTTTTATTTATATAAAAAAAAATGTAAGAAAATGATTTTTAAGTAGTCTTTTCTTTATATATTATGGTAATCTACGATTAAAATGACTCGCTTTCGCTGTCCAGCAACTCCATTAGGCCGGTAAGAAGAAAACTTTCAGCCAATTCTAAAGGAGTCGGGTTCAAAATTGGTCGATATGGGATGGAATACCCCATGTACGTGTATTAATTTAGGCGCGAACAATTTTTTATAGAATATATCAAAAAAAATGTGCATAAACTTACACAGAATTTCTGTAGCAAAAACTTGCTTATGGGCATTCACGAACATATATGTCAAAACTTATTTTTGTTTTAATTTTTGAAGTAAATACCTCTTATTGGGTATAAACCCGAACAACTGAAAAGAAATTGTCTCACACTGAAAGCTTATATCAACGAATAGGCACGAATTTTTGGAAAATTGGATAATACTACTCATGACGTTATAAACCAGACAGGAGAAGTCAATATTACAAAATGGACTTCCATTTGACAATACTTGCCCTCATAATAGATTTCCTCAGTATCATTAATAAAGTACTGCATTTATGACCATCTGCAATATGAAGTAACGTGGAGGGGTTTATATTCGTTTCCTGATAGGAAATGGAAAAGTCTTAGTCAACGGTACTGAATAGCTGGGTCGTCATTGTCCACAACTAAGGAATATGGAAACATACTACTGACGTCATTGAGATGACCGATGTTCTGAAACAATATACTGAAGTTGTGGATGAGTGTTTGGAAGGCTGGTAATACGAAAACTTTTGATTGACAGTATACGGTCCGAAGACCCAACATTTATCTATGTAAACCAAGCGTTTATGTAGGCTCATTAAGCACTCCTCTTTCTGCTGGTGTAAATTTATATAGCGGCAGATGTATTACAGAAATGATGCTGCAACAAGTCACAGCTTTTGAATTTACCTGATGGCAAAAAATAAAACTTTGGCTAATCAGAACTTTATTTAGAACAGCTCTGGCAAACCCCCTAAAACGTTTAGACAAATATAAAATACTCCCAGCCGTATGAGCAAACTCGACAGATATTGCTCTGAATTTCTCTATCCACTCACCTACCTCTAACCCTTTGCCCTAACACTCCCCTCTACATTTTCTAGTTTATCCTTAGGTTAGACTGAACTGGCCGCTTAGTGAGGACACCACTTTTCCTTAATCGGCTCATTCATCTTCCCTATCCCTTTCATTATTCCGTATATCTTCCCGCTGAGCCTCTTACGCCTGTGGCGCTTGCTCTTATCCAAAACTAACTCACACTATTACTCTCAATCTTCTACTTATGTATTCTTATTCATCTGTTGACCTCTTTTGCCTCAAACCATTAATCTTACTTTTACTCTCACTCTCCTTTTTCCTTTTGTTCTCTTTACTTCTCTGATTCCTTCCAACATCCTTTACTCTTTTTTCTCGTTTCCACTGTTTTCTCTTTTCTTTTATGTCCTCATTTCCAATGTCCAGATATATCGAGTTTGGCTTTTTTTCGCACATTACTAAAGTAGTAAAAAAGTAGCAAAATAGTACTAACAATTTATCCTCCCTACTACTTTAGATTTAGCTCGTTGAGACTTTAATTAAATATAATTGAAAGGATTTCGCAATTCGGTATGACTTGTTTCAATATCGCGTTGGCGTTGTAACTGACAGATTTCTTGCGATTTATACTGCGCTGTAGTTGACTTCCGAGCGGTGGAATAAAAAAAAAAACGATGTTGCCACATTTTTTAAATTAAATGCAATGGCTTGCTCGTTCAATCAATTTTGTCTACACTTATGTAAGTGAAGAAAAGTGCCGAAGTCTTTCCCCTTTAATTCCATAACGGGGAGAACACTTTTTGTGATTTTTATGAATTTTATTGGACAGCTTTGCGAAATCTAATGGTGGCCAATCGAGCTCAATTTAAAGGCTAGTGGATAGATGCTGTTAAACTTTTTTTCTATATTGCGAAAATTGCTTAGATTGAAGTTTGTAAAGGCAATCTGTATTGCTTTTTTATTATTTCTTGTTTTTTCTTTGTGGAAATAGCCTGAGAGATACTTAACCCTTGCCTTCCATCACGTGACAACTCGAATCAACCGAAAAAGATGTTTCACTTCTGTTGTGTTTTGGAGTTTATGCAACATTTTCTGTTTAACATTTATATGAAAGTTATGAAAAGATTTTATTGAATTGCAACGAACTAAGCTGCAAAAAAATTTGATAGAAATATGTGAAATGAACATTAAATTATTTTCACATAAAATATCAAATTTTTTCACTAAACATATTATAAATAGTGTACATTGCTAAAAGTGTTATTCAAACATAACTGATAGATTTCTTTCAATTATTGTAAGTTATTGAAAAAATACACATTCAACGAGTTTTGCAAATTAATATCAATGCGACATGAATAAATATTGAGTGTTCTGGGAATTTTTTTTTGCTTCTAGAATTCATCATATTTTTGCTCAACTTGTGTTTTAATTAACAGCTGGCTACACAATTTTAAGGTCACATCAGGGGTTAACGAATTTTATGTGAAGCCATCAATAATGGAACCAAAAAATGTGGCAAATAAAAACTTTGGCTTTTGTTTAAAGTGTAGACAATGCAACAGCAATCTATGCAAATACCGATAATTCTACAAATAAACTAATTTTTTTAGGCACTTTCCATTCACGGAAACTCCCAATACCAATTTTAATTGCCGGCGGATGCCATGATGTGGTGGTAGCCTGCTCTGTCTACCAAATCAAAGGGTTCAAGTCCCGGACAAAGCAACATCAAAAATTAATAAAAAAAGTGTTTCAATTACGAACAAGTATTTATAAGCGGAAGTGATTTCTGTCCTTAAAACTCCACAGTGAGATCTAATCTGCCTTGCAGATGCCGTTCGGAGTTTGCGAAAACCTTTAAGCCATTTTGTAGGGACAAATTAAAAAAAAAAAGAACATGACGCCAACTGGAAGATAATCTCGGCTTAAAATCTCTTCGTACCGATATCGACAATGATTTGTTTTTTATCGCCTTTTTCTCGATAACCAATTTTCATTGCCGAGGTATAGATTTTCTATCGGTTTGTTATAGCCGCGTCACCCGATTTTTATGAACTTTTTACCATCTTGTTATCGACGGTTTACAGATGTGTCATTAAATTAAATCGACTTTTTATGGGTATCTGTTTCTTAACAAACCAAGGAGTCGTCGGTGACAAATCGATAACAGGATGATAACAAATTGAAAACACTCCGTAAATAAATCGATAACATTTTTATAACAAATCCATAACACGCGTAAGCAAAATTATCTCATTCCGATAACGATTTGATCACTTTTCGATTTCATGCCGATAACTTTTCGATAAATAATCTATAGCTTTTCGATTGTAAATAGATATGTGTAAGATAAAAATTTGTTAGTTGCTTTAGAACCACTCGATAAATTTTCGAGTACAAAAAATAAATTTTTTATACCAAATCGATAACAAAGAAATAACCTTTTGATATAAAACACTGCGAGCATTTTTCTGCCTCTTACCTCCTCGGTAGTAAATCGCGCCAAGTATTTCTTTTTAACATTTAAATAACAACTCTTCGACAGCAAATCGATAATATTTTGATAATATAACGATAGTTTTTCGACAAATAATCGGTAACTTTTGGATGGTAAATTGATAACTATTCGATAACAAACCGGTGAAGAATCGGTCACTCATGTTGTTGTTAAAAAACATTCCTCGAAGCGTTAAGGGAGTGCTATCGATGATGATGATCCTTTGCCGGATATAGATCCGGTACTTTCTGATAACAAGGACCATTAAGTTACAAGCTCGACGATAACGAGGAAGATTTGATATGACCACATTAAATAATCTGGGCCATCCCGACCCACACCTTCTACTTCCATGACGAAGTTGGGGTTACCAGGGCCTCGGCTGCTAAATAAATATAATTCGCCACGGGTAAGTTAAGTTAACAATTGGGTTGGATAAGCTATAAAATTCGCTGACTATCCCCTGAAAGGGTTGCGCTAAACAACCACTTGAATCATCTGGGTACTTTAGTTGGCTCTTACAACAGACGTACCTGCCGCGGGTAAATTCTAAGCCCCCTAATCCGATAACCTTTGTTAGAAATAGCTTCACATCGTATATAAGTTTCTATTAACCATTCAAATTCAAACGAGACTGGAAGCAAGGCCGCTTATTTTCCGTTGCTGATCTAGATAAAGAAAAAAAAAAAAATGGGTCTGGCATTTGAGAAGACAAAGACAATGTACCTACTGTGATCACGGAGAGAATCAGCGCATAAATGCCTTGGAAGCCACTTCACTTAAAATATTAATTCGAACTTTTATCAAGTGCTACGTTGGACTGAGAGGTTTAATTTCCTGCCGTAAAAAGATTACGCTATATAAGTGTTCATCAAATACGGTAGACGTAATTTTCATTAGCCATCCTTCTCTGTACCCACTTCCCCTCACTATATCCTTGAACCCTCTCTTTTTTAGCACTTGCCTGTCCTTCTTCGCCTCTAACTCTCTTACTGAAAATTCCTGGCTGGAGTGGGTTGGGATTCATCAGTCGTTTCTTTGAAATTTACCACGGGGTTTGTAACAATTCCCTTCATGTGAATGTAAATGTGAGTGTGTGGGACGCAGTGTTAGCGCGTCATACAAAGTCTGGGCTTAAATTTTCAAATTTTTGTTACTTTTTTTTAAAAGCATCAACCCACCAAGTGTTCGATTATTGGTTACAGTGATCAAATTACAAATAATGTATCGTAAGCAGAATCTCAGTTAAAATAAATCAAGAAGTTTGATAAAACGGCATATGTGCCACGAGCAAAGCTAACACTCATCAAAATGCTTAAAAGAAAGGGTGATAAAATAAAGAGAAGCTATTTTTAATTGCGTATGGCAATTTAATCCGCCGCAATCATGCTGAGGGTGAAGAAGAACTACAAATATGAAGTTGCGCATGCGCGCCTCCAATGCGCAAGCCACTCCACTCGTGGAAACCACAAAGCCGGTAGCCGTTTAATATAGAATACAAAGCAGCCTGTGTAGGTACCGTCTTTCTATGCAACTCAAATTTCTACTGATAAATGGGGCGATTGAGGTGCCCGCGTATTGTAGGGCAACATAATTTAGTGTAATGCATCCGAAGTAAACAACTTCAAATGAACTGGGAAGTATACACACCGGCACATACAAAAACAATGACACCATTTATGCAAAGTGTACTTGAGAGCACGGTAAAAAGTTTGTGCACTTTATATAGGAAAAATAAAAGCATGCTAACCAACAACAATAAATACACAATTATGGCAAAACCAAAGCTGTAAGATGATATAGAAGAAGCCTGCAACAGCTGCACACGTTACTAATTTAACGCTTACATAATTTTACATGCATAAAAAGGAAATCGAGAAAATATTATGTCTTGACTGAGAAGTTGTAGAGTGTGGGGTCTTGCGCTTTTATTTTGTTGCATCTCTATAATTTTAGTTGGAACTGTTAATATAAAATCGTGGTAATTTTGTAAGTGAGTGCCAATATCCTAATGGATCACAATCTACTTAGAACTGGAAGAGTTTGTTCTGTTATTGCATGAGGAGTGTACACTGTGGAGAGAACACATGTAAGTTGACGTTAGTTATGAAGAAATATGTGATATTTGAGACCGTATTATACTAAGCTACCAGGATACAAAATAGCTTGAATAACACTGGCCATACTAAAGTTCAGAAGTTCTATTTTTAAATTAGAAAGTTTCAAATCAAATTGAGAAAGTTACAATTGAAGTTCAGAATTCATTTATTTAATCGTCGCTGCTTCTCTGCGCTAACTTTCATTAGGCATCAATCGTGTTATAACTCTAAAAGCCATTGCATGACCGCGAATTTAGCTGCCTCCAGAAAGGACGATTTGTAGCACACTATCATACCTTGCATAGCACAGCGTTGGGTCCAGAACTGATCTCTGCTGGACGCCGCCGCTAATGTTGTGCTTTTTTTGGTGCCACATCCGTGTCAAAGAGAAGTACTCTGTCGCAAAAATAGCTTCCAATTATTCTGCTCAAATAAGTAGATGTGCCAAAGATTCGTCATTATTTGCTTCCAGTTTGCAGTATTAAAAGCATTTCTAATATCCAAAGTAATCAATGAACAGACCTTCCCATCTTATCAGGTTTTAGCAAAAGGACCAGATTTTGACATTCCTATGAGCGGGGGACGACGCCTTCTCCGATACAAGCGATGAAGAGATTCGTAAACGCTGGACCTGCGAACTTATTATCGTTAACGCTAAGTACCTCTAGCTCTGTAATTCTTGGAATTTTCATACCTCGCTTTGATAGACGCGAGTAGTCTTGTATTGAACATAGAAAAACCCATTAACCTACATTTTAATATTTAGCTCAGAAACAATTTGATATATTTAAGGATGGCCTGTGTGGTAAACACATTTATTTAAGCGTGACTAACATGTGAAGTCGCTATTTTCAAACCCTAATCACTAAGAGCTATGAAACTTACTAATATCAATTATTAAAAAAAACCAAAAATCCCAAAGCGGGCTAGAGGGCTTAGAATATACCCGCGGTAAGTATGCCTGTCGTTAAGGCGACTAAAATCCCAAATTGATGATTGTGGAGCTCAATTTACAGTTTCTCCAACCCAATTATCAACCTCTCCTCCCCGTGGTTAATCCTGTTTCTTTAACAGCCGAGGATCTGGCGACCCCATGTTCCTCATGGATCTAGGGGGTGGGAGGGCGACATGGTCTAGCAGGTTTCATGTGGTCATACTTAATTGTTCCCGAGATGGTCGGATTTGTACTTTAATGGCGCTTGTTACCAGAAGAACGTTTTGTATCCGATAACACTCCCCAAGGCCTTCGGGGAGTGTCCTTATCGCTACAAGAACAACAATAACATTAAAAAAAATACTTGACGCGATTTACCTCCGTGGAGATTATGGTCGAGCTTTTATTTTTTTGCGTCGTGATCCTTTTAATTTGTCCTACAAATTGGCTGAAAGCGACCTACATATTTTATGCCGACCCCGAACGGCATCTGCAAGGCAAATTAATTTTTTCTGAGAAGCTTTTCATGGCAGATGTACGCTCGAGGGGCGACCCCGATTGGAAAAAATTTTTGCTCATAAAAGCATTTTGTTTATTCAAGATGTATTGCATTTCACTGCAGCATCAACCTCATTGCAAGCAAGAAAGAAGCAACATCAAATATGTGAAACGAACCGCAAATGGTAGCACAATAAAATACAAACTATCGGCAGGAGTTGTCAACATGCATAAATGTGTTAGTGTGCGTATTCGAAGTAGAGATGTGAAACTAACGTCAACGCTACCGACTGTTTAAATTGGGCTATCGATTTTGCGAGCTTTTGGACTCGAGCGTACACGGTCGAAATTTTAGTTTATTTTCAAACTTAGCAAAGTTTACTGCTGATTTTAAGCTTCTTGTACTACTTTTAAAACTACTAAAAAACTTTAAGCACTTTATAAGATAACTTGGTTTTATTTCAGTCCAGACACTTAAAATATCTAAGTTTCGATGAAAAGCTTAAAACTTAAACCAAAAAGTTTTACCCGTACCGCGTTCTTGAACATATGTGATCTATATCACAAACGGTGAGAGAGTAAAACTAATTTTTAATATACTTGGTTTTAAATTTTAGTCCAGAAATTGAAAAAATGGTAAGTTTTTGGAGACAATTTTAAACCAAAACGTCTTATTTCAAAACTTTGCAAGGTCTGCATTTAAAACCAAAATAAGTTGGGTCATATACGTAGACCAAAAGCTTTAAGATATAAACTAAAGTTTTCAGCCGTGTTCATTCTCCCTTAGTAGTAGAGAATAACACTTCAATGCATTGAAATCTAGCTCTCTGCCATACCTTCGTTGTACTCCGCTTTTATACTCTTCCAGTACGACAATCTTCCCACCGAAACGTCTTTACTAGCCTATGGATGGCTTGCGCTTCACATCCTAAAATACTGGCACCTTGGTGTGATGGTAGCGTACTCCGCCTACCACACCGTATGCTCTGGGTTCAAACCCCGGGCAAAGCAACATCGAAATTTTAGAAGTAAGGTTTTTAATTAGAGGAACATTTTTCTAAGCGGGGTCGCCCCACGGCAGTGTTTGGCAAGCGCTCCGAGTGTATTTCTGCCATGAAAAGCTCCCACTGAAAACTCATCTGCCTTGCAGATGCCGTTCGGAGTCGGAATACTGTAGGGAAAATCAAGAGGATTACAACGCAAATTGGAAGAGAAGCTCGGCCTTAGATCTCTTCGGAGGTTATCGCGCCTTACATTTATTTTTATACTCGGCGTGCATTGCACACAGAGTATATTAACTTTGATTGGATAACGGTTGGTTGTACAGGTATAAAGGAATCGAGATAGATATAGACTTCCATATATCAAAATCATCAGTATCGAAAAAAGATATGATTGAGCCATGTCCGCCCGTCCGTCCGTCTGTCCGTTAACACGATAACTTGAGTAAATTTTGAGGTATCTTGATGAAATTTGGTTTGTAGGTTCCTGGGCACTCATCTTAGATCGATATTTAAAATGAGCGATATCGGACTATAACCACGCCCACTTTTTCGATATCGAAAATATCGAAAAACTGAAAAAAATGCGATAATTCATTACCAAAGACGGATAAAGTGATAAAATTTGGTAGGCGTGTTGACCTTATGACGCAGAATACAAAATTAGTAAAATTTTGGACAAAGGGCGTGGCACCGCACACTTTTAAAATAAGGTAATTTAAGAGTTTTGAAAACTGTAATTTGGCAGTCGTTAAAGATATCATAATGAAATTCAGCAGAAACGTTACTACTATTATTGTATATGTACTAAATTAAAATTAGCAAAATCGGATGAAGAATACGCCCACTTAAAAAAAAAAAAATTTGTTTAAAAGTCAAATTTTAATAAAAAATTTAATATCTTTACTGTATATAAGTAAATTACGTCAACATTCAACTCCAGTAATGATATGGTGCAACAAAATACAAAAATAAAAGAAAATTTCAAAGTGGGCGTTGTTCCGCCCTTTCTCATTTAGTTTGTCTAGAATACTTTTAATGCCATAAGTCGAACAAAAATTTACCAATCCTTCTGAAATTTGGTAGGGGCATAAATTCTATGACGGTAACTGTTTAGGTTAAAGCCACGCCCAGTTTTTATACACAGCCGACCGTCTGTCCTTCCGCTCGGCCGTTAACACGATAACTTGAGCAAAAATCAATATATCTTTACTAAACTTAGTTCACGTACTTATCTGAACTCACTTTATCTTGGTATAAAAAATGGCCGAAATCCGACTATAACCACGCCCACTTTTTCGATATCGAAAATTACGAAAAATAAAAAAAATGCCATAATTCCATACCAGATAAGAAAAAAGTGGTGACACGTGGTAATTTGATTTGTTTATTGACGCAAAATATAATTTTAGAAAAAGCTTTGTAAAATGGGTGTGACTCCTACCATATTAAGTAGAAGAAAATGAAAAACTTCTGCAGGGCGAAATCAAAAGCCATTGGAATTTCGGCAGGAATACTTTTCGCGGTATTACATATATAAATAAATTAGCGGTGCCCGACAGATGATGTTCTGGATCACCCTGGTCCACATTTTGGTCAATATTTCGAAAATGCCTTCACATATACAACTACCACCACTCCCTTTTAAAATACTCATTAACACCATTCATTTCATACCCATATCGTACAGACACATTCATTCTAGATTCACCCCTAGTACACCTTTATGGCGATATCTCGAAACGGCGTCCACCTCTAGAACTAAGGATCACTCCGTTTTAAAATACTCATTAACACCTTTCATTTGATACCCATATCGTACAAACACATTCTATAGTCATCCCTAGTCCACCTTTATGGATATATCTCGAAATGGCGTTCACCTATAGAACTATGGCCCACTCCCTTTTAAAATACTATTTATTACCTTCCATCTGATATCCATGTCATACAAATACATTCCAGGGTTACCCTAGGTTCATTTTCCTACATGATGATTTTCCCTTATTTTGTCTCCAAAGCTCTCAGCTGAGTATATAATGTTCGGTTACACCCGAACTTAGCCTTCCTTACTTGTTTTTTTTTTATCTTTAGTAATTCCACTTTTTACTATCGATTTTTTTATTTCTGCACAAATGTGTAAGTGTATGTTGTTATCGCTGTTGCAGCAGTGCTTTACCCCATCCAAAAGGTGCGACTACTCATATATTCTCATCAGTATCCTCTAACGGGGTGTTAGAAACAGACATTATGTATTTCGGGGTTGATTCTGGATAGGTAAGAGTATAGCCTATTAATCTATCTATATCGAGGTTGAATTAGAGTGTCGCGCATCTCCCTGGGTAGGCTGCTTTCATCTACTGCGAGCTCATTTGACTTTAAGTACGGCGTTCGCTGTGCAATTCCTGACATAGAGGACCGATGCCTTTTTGTGCATATCACGGAGGACCTCTTTGTGCTTTTATTCTAAATACGGCTGAGATTGCAGATGTCGTATTCGCTCTCAATGCTTGTGGATATTACTATTTAAGTCCCCCTTCAATCAGATGTCTGTTGGGATGCCCAGGTTTCTGGGTATTGAGCAGAAGCTGTTCATTCTGCATTTCATTTCCCTCCCTTATTGGGAATATTCTCGCCTCACTATGTAGATGGTGTTCTGTGGACGTAAGAAGACAACCCGTAGCAGTTCTGGGAGCTGTGTTCTGAAAGGCATATAGCTTTTTCCAGTGTGTATCCCTTAAGCTTGCCGACCATATTGGGGACACATAGCATATATACCGCCCAAATGATTTGTAAGGGAAAATAAACTGCCGGGAAGACATTTGAGGATTTTGTTACGGCTCTGGAGGTACAATGGCTGGAGGCATGCGGAACGTCATACCCAGTATTTTTGGGTGTAAGACTGTCAATAGCATAATGCGGTGGATGTCCAACGTTGTCGACACGTATTTGGTCCACGTCGTTAATAAGTTCCCTGATGGTTCGGTAGATGACTATGTCAGGTTTCGCAAGGCGAAGAAACTGGAGAGCCTAGAGAGTTTCGTTTATTTATTTCATAGCTCATCAACGATGGAACGGGGCCTGTTGCCATTTTCGCGCAGTCATCCGCGTAGGATACAATAGTAACTTCCTCAGGTACCGAAGGAATCTTCGCTATAAAGAAATTAAAAAAAAAGCGGCGATAATACACCACCCTGAGGCAGCCCTTGTTTAATTCTGCTGGGTTTATGAATTGCACCGATCCCTCCAGAGTGATAATTTACAGCTCAGCATTTGAGACTAGGAGCAACGGTGGACCCTTCTTTAGTGTTGGAGTAACGTGGGTGAATTACTACACGAAAAGCTTTTGATAAGCCTAGCGTGACGAGTACTGCTCTGTGGTAGGGCTCTTGCTTCAATCCGCAACATATATGTGCGCTGATTACCTCTCTCGATATCTTTTGTCGTTGAACTTGAACTTGAAAAAACAAAATTTAAAGAAAAAAACTATCAAAAATGTTGCTAGCGGGGTTATCGATACGCTCACACCTCTAGCATGCAGGTTCATTCAAAGCAGAGTAAGTTTATGTAGTTATAGTAGCAATTGGCATCGTCAACACAATTTCATATGAAAATATTGTTGAAACTTATCCGGTTACTTTGTGTTGAGTAGGCTTCTGCATTTGGTGTTTGCTTCGATATCACGAAGCACTTGCAGTTGGCTGTTGACACAATGCAGTAAACCGAAAGGAAGTTGCCAAGATTGCTACGCAAAACAGCAAATAATAACAGTAAGTGCATGTGCGTTGTATTGTGTTTTAGCCAGGGAGCGTGAAGATTTTGATCACAATTAAAATATAACCACTAATAAAATAAAAACAGAGTTAAAGCAGCCCCACGGACAGAGGACCTTCTTGCGGTATAAATCAAAGAAGTTGCAAAAAAGGCTGCCAGGAATCAAGTTGGATATAATATCTTAGAAATGTACAATTTAAAGAATTATAGAAGGACCAGCAGTACCATTCATTGGAAAATGCAAAGGAAACCCAAAGTCCCCATTTACATATATATGTTAATGTCGGACATTATGCTTGCTCTATGCAATACGAAAACAAATTTGATGGCTTCTGAAGCCACATATTGCAGTCACCATTATGTTATAACAAATGAGCTGTCAGTGGAGGGTGGAGCCGTGTAAAGAAGTCCACCAAAGTGGGAAAAGCTTCTAACCGCCTTACACCAGGGAATGGCCAAAGCAATTATTCTGCATGCGGTTCAAGCAGCTCGCCACTTCCGGTCGCTTGCGCCCAAGCATCCTCTGGGTAGTCATCCATTTAGTGTTGAGCTAATGTGAGAAGGCGAAAACTTGGCTAAACCACTCTGAGATACTCGGTTGGAGGGCTAGCTGAGTGCTTTCATCGGCATTGTCCGTCCACCATAACGTGCAACTGCAAGCGGGCGTCTGTCTCGAATCAAGCTGCTCGAAACGTGCAAGTAATATTTTCATCTCCCCCTGAGCGGGTTGTTCGCTTGGTTTGGAGCCCGCCTCGTAAACGGCACTCCAATGAAAGACGACAAAAAGCCTCGAATAAGAAGACAACCCTTAACTCATGATGAACCCCGCAAATGTTTAGAGGACAATGATTTGAACGCATGCGCTTGGAAAATTCGTTTCCCTAATGTGGTTGGTGCAGATGTCCAGCTGGTTGATGTACCGCTAAAGCAATATCCGACAGCACCCCCATCCAAGGAATGGCAAAAAAATGTTAACCAGTGTGACATTTACTGGAGTGGCCATGCGAATAAGCCCAGTTTTGTCATCAAATTCGTGGTGGGAGAGAGGCTTTGTCGCAAAGTAATGACGGTCATGCTTGTGGACGAATATCTCGCTACTATCAGAATAAAAGAAAAAAACAGTGTGTACACTTTTCTACCTTCCTATTTGGTTTGAAGAAAAACCGGGTTTAGCGTGGTGCCATCTCCAGGGTAATTCGTATTTCTGCTCCCAGGTTGTCGTTTTGGTCCGTTCATTTGTTAACCACGTAACTGCAATTCTAGAGAAAATGTGTTTAGGCTTAGGAGAAGATCGTTTGCCGAAAATAACAGAATATTTTAAGTTCCTTCATTTACCACTTGCCTACATTTCAATGGGATATGGAATTACTTCAGTGAGTTTTTTTCGCTGTCCCGAAAATTTGTCAATGTTAGACACCTGGGTTAACGAATGAAAGAGATGGATTGCCTGGTATTTTTAGTTCAAACATCCATTTTGGCATTACCTTCTCAGGTACATACGAACTATAAATATAAGACAAACGACAGCAACATACCAAAATGACACTGAAGATGGTACAGCGAAGAAACCGGCTTGTCCCCAAACCAAATTTTACAAAGGATCTCGGAAAATCATTCCAATATGCATCAATTATCCACCCTGTCGTAAAATCACAGTTCCACTTGACTTAAAAAAATTAATTACATTAATTCGGGCTCCTGACTTAACTTGATTGTGCAGACTTTCAAAACTTCATAATTAGCCACTTTATTTTCGCTTATGATTGAAATAAGAATATTATAGAATTTTAAGATATCTAATTATTACTTAATATAAAATCATACTTGCTTTGGAAGCAAGGCTTTCTATGCATTTCTTTGCTTAGTTTATTCTTAAAGTAGCACAACTTTAACTTGAACCAGTTACCTCATAGCAATGCTAGGAGGTGTGGTAATTTATATGGTGTACACCTCAAAATAGCAATAAAAATGTGAATAAAAGGGCAGATACAACAACACTATGAAACACCAAATTTTCGGATTATTATACATTTATTTCATCGGTATAAGCTCGATTGGAACTAAATATTCTATTTTCAGGAAAGATTTTACACAGGTGATATTACTTTGTTTTTATTTAGTTTAAAGAAGTAAGAAAGTCAAAGTTTGGCTGAAACCGAACACTAAATACCCAGCTGTGCACTTGAAACGCTGTTGTTGTTTGCTTTGTGAGGTTAGTATTGTTATAAGGCTGAGCAATAACAAATATATGGTTCTATTCTGAACTCATTTTCATTCAAAAGTAGCTAGAAGGTTACAGAAGCTTCCAGTTATGAACTTGAGCGGGTAAAAATATAGTTTAACAGTTGTAGTAGCTATTAAAAAACATGTTTATGCCAAAGTTCGTTCGAATTGGGAGCATTTTGTTCGACTAATGGCATAAAAAGCATTTTGGGCAGAGTAACAAAAAAGAGGCGGGTCACTTAGTCTATATAATCTGCCAAATTTCAATGCAATATCTTTAACTGCTTTTGTGGGTTGTGCCACGCCAATATTCCAAATTTTTTTAGAATTTATGTTTTGCGTCATAAGGCCATCTACCAAATTGCATTAGCTTAGCTTTTGTTTTTGTAATATCTAATTTTTCCATTTTTCTAAAATTTAGATATTGAAAAAGCGGCTGTGGTTATCGTCCGATTTCGCTCATTTTCAATACCAATCTATTCTGGGCACAGATAAGCCCGTATACCAAATTTGGTGAAGATATCTCAATATTTGCCCAAGTTGTTGTGTTAACGGACGGACAGACAGACGGACGGACGGGCATGGCTTAATCAATTTTTTTTCGAAACTGATGATTTTGATTTATGGAAGTTTATATCTGTCCCGATTGCTTTACACCTGTACAAGTAACCGTTATTAAATCAAAGGTATGATACCCAATGTACAAGTACAGCTGAGTATAAAGAGAAAGAGGCCTATATAACGAAGCTGTGACTGAGAGTTTAGTCTACGCTACGCTGTCACCATATTATGTAAGAATTAATTACAAATGTTACATAGTGTAATAGTACACTGTAATCACACTTGTTGTTGCTGCTGTGTTGCATACACAGTTTAGTAAATTGACTGACGGCAACAGCTCTACCGCAGCGATTATTGCTTTGCTATTTTGCATGCAGCAGATTGCCATAACTATTACTATTGTTGGCACATCTGTATGTATGTAAATGCCGTCTCACATGTGCCACGCATGCGAAATGGCATACAAAATATGCAGATGAGAGATTGTGCCATGAACTTGTACTATGAATATGAAATTTAACGCGCTCACGGTTTACTTTGTAGGATTTATATTTAATGCGCTTAAAACCGCTGATGTGATGTATGGTACATTAACCGCAGCCGTAACTGCTATTTAAATACAAAATTTATATCCATGAATTTAGTTATACCTGTAGGATAGACGCTATTTATGTTTGGACGAGTTATAGATTGAAACGAAATACGTACATAGGTTTCTTTAAAATTTCCATTAGTTCATATTTTAAGTAATATGATTCATACAGGCACCCGGTATATAAAGAAATAATTTTCGGCATAATTATTTCGCTAGTGGGCCTTAGCGGCTAAAAAGTTATACATTTGCTCTCAAAAGTTCGAGGCCAAAGTTGTTTTTATATAATTCTATAAAATTTTGGCGACGTGCCATGATATTGTCAGTTTCACTTCTACAAAACCTTTGTAGTTTAATATTTTTAAAATTGATTTGCTAAGTTAAGAATAATGTACTTTATAACTGGCTCACTGAAGTTTTTCGACTTTTAATTCAACTTTGTATCTTTTTAGTATTATTATAAATAGGTGGCCACCCCATCAATAAATATTTTTATCGATAGTCTTAGTGGCAATAATCAGGTGGCAACAACTGCATATGTAGAAATATCCCACATAGCATATGGAAGATTGATTAACCCTAGAATGCATACGTTGAGCCTCCTGGGCTCACTTGGATATATATTTCAACATATCTTATAAATTTGAAATAATTTTTACAAGAGGATTTTGGAATGCTATATTTGAATTATTTTAATCATAGTAGGCATTGACTTTTTGAAAAATCCCCTTTTATACATATGATGAGCCTGTGAGGCTCATATGGCTCAACCAAGTATGCCATGCACATTTATTTGAGCAATGACCGTTATTTATGCATCTGAAGTGAGTCTATTTCATAGTAGTCATTGATATTTTGAAGAAAAAAACAATCAACCAAGTATGCTCTTGCAGAAGAGTAGTATTCGATTCGTGGTCAAGTGCAAAACAATATATTTGTTTATTGATAAGAAATAAATAATTTCGCTTCAAACTACATCAGGTAATAAAAAAAAGCCCCGAAGAAAATATAGACATATCGGACAGCTGCAGTAACTCCTTTTCCGGAAAAAATTGGTCTATACAGAATAGTTCACCACCCCAGCAGAACAAAGTTCGTGCACACAACTTAATGCGTTTTACTCCTGGTGTTATACAAAAATGTAATATTTGGTCTAAGAAGAACGCTTGGAACAAATTTTCTACATCGGAAATGATCGACGTAATCATATTATGTACAAACAGGGAAGCTAGCCACTGTTTTGGGGCACAGGGAAATATTGGTCACCCCTGGAGAAAGACGAAATTGAGGCATTTTTTGGGTTATTCCTGATGGCTGGTGTGGAAAAAAATTGGGACACACCCGTCCGTGAGCTTTTACTGGATAAGACGGCAAACCCTTTATACAAAGCTACAATGCCAACAAACCGCTTCGAAAACATACGCAGGACACGCGCAAGTTTTATTAAGTATATGTTATCGAAGCCAGCCAAGTCCGGAATTAAATTCTTTTGCCTCTGTGAAAGCGATTCGGGTTATGCCATTGATGGCCAAATTTATTTAAGTCGCCAGCCCGGAAATAATATTCAACATAATGTAGCTGAGAATATAGTAAAATCCCTTGTTACAACCATACAGGATTCTGAGCGAAATCTAAATTTGATAATTATTTCACGAGCATTCCCCTTGCATAGTGTTTATTAGAAGCTGGAATAACAATTGTAGGAATTTTACCTAAAAATGAAAAGGAAATACCAGGAAAATTCCAAGCTTCTAAAGAAAGAAGCGTTTACTCATCTCAATTTGATTTGAAAGACGACTTAGCATAAGTAAGTTACGTTCCGAAAAAAAACAAAGCGGTTATATTACTAAGCTCTATGCATCACGATGATATTTTTAATATTGATAATGTAACTAAAAAACCAGGTATTATGGAGTTCTATAACAAAACTAAGGGGGTGTAGATCATATGGACCAAATGGTTGGTAATTATATATGCAAGAGGCAAACAAGGCGTTGGCCTATGGCTGTTTGGTATAATATAAAGGATGTTGGAGCTCTGAAGGCCTTTTTAATATTTATTCAGGAAAATCCCGCCTTTGCAATTGGGGTACGGCACAAAAGGCGTATCTTCCTAAAGGAACTAGCAATTGAGTGCGTACTTCCATTTATGAAGCGGAGAGCACAAAGTTCAACCAAATAGTTTAAAGTTCATAAAATGGCTATGGCAAATTTTATACAGACTGAAGAAGAAGCAACGACTAAGAATGATGCTCCGCTGACAAAAAAGAAAATATGTGAATTCTGTCCTTCCAAAATAAATCGCATGAACAGGTTTTTTTGCGCTATGTGTGCTAAAAGTATTTGTAAAGAACATTCATTACTGCTTTGTGAAACATGTTCCAATTGTACTAATTAGCACATAATTTTTTGTATTTATATAACCATTACACGTATTTGTAATAACAAAATGAAACGATAAACGAATTAAAGTTTTATTCCAGTAATATTTTGTTTTATTTATAAGTAAACCCATACTTCTAGTACTTGAGCCCCTGAGCCTCATTGTATGTATAACTGTAGTTTTTTTACGCATGCATCCTAGGGTTAAAGTATAAATCACCACAATGAGACATATTCGACTCCTTTTGAAGACCAAAAACTGTTTAATCAATTCTGAGATCAAAAGAAGACTCGAAATCGACTCCCTCTTATGAGTGAAATATGATTTATTGAAAAAGCAACAACAAAATGTAAAGCGATAAAGCTTATTTTGATCATGCTGGAGACTCGAAAAAGACTCTAATAAGATTAATAATTTCAAAAAATGCTGGGTGGGATGTGACATTATGTGGAGTCATTTCTGTGAAAGCAGTGGATTTAAAAATATATGATTAAAGTAAGGCGTCAACCCTAGCCAAATTTATCTCTGCTAGGGTTGAACTGGATTGTCAATAAGACCTTACATAGACTGAATGCGTTCATGGTGTTATTTAGTACTCCAACGGACATACATATATCATTTCGGTTTCAAAATAGTTTAAAAAGGCAGTAAACATTCATATATTTATGGTAAAATGGCAGGCCTAACTAAAAGTATTTTTACTAAAAAACGACATGAAATTTCCTTCGTTAGTTGATCATATTGGCATGCTTCCTTCAAGATTTTTTTGAAAGGTGGCAACTCTTAAGAAATTTTCTAAGTGGTTACATGTCGAATGTTTTTTTCAGTTTCACTATTATCATATGAAATTAAAAAATAATACACTAAATTTTTTCAACATATATTATTTAAGATAATTTTAAATAAGCAGCCAATGTCCATCTGCTTTGGTGTGGTGGTAACCCCAACGAAAACCGTTTTTTTTTTTTTAAGTACGATGTTAACTGACACCCAAATTGGCAAGAGAGTATTTGTACTGAACAACAATCTTAAATTACTATGTACTTTGTTTTATCCAACAGATACCTTAGTTATAATATATATTTAAATTAGCAGCTAATGATTTAGTTTCTTTTTTGGCCGTTAGTATATACCGCTGTTGTTATTGTTGAGCTCAAGGTCGGATTAAATAAAACGCTTTTATTTAGTTTTTTTGTTTTTTTGCAAGCAAGTGCAGCTTAAGATGTAAGTTGTGTTGATATGATATATGTTAATTAATGTTTTTAGGTGCATATGTTTGTTATAAATACGTATTGTTTTTCGCAGTCCTGATGATGACTTCAGACTGAGGTCGAAATATTGACATTAAATTAAATAAAAACAAAATAAAGGTGTTTTATTTAATCCGGCCTTGAGCTCAACAATAACAATATTGGCACCTAATGTAATAATGTAATGGAGGTCTTCATGGACCGGCCGGTTCAACCTAACCTAACCTAGCAGCTAATGTCTTTATATTTACAATAGGGTGGCAACACTCATTAAACATTTTTTTATTGAAAAACTATGTAAAATACCTTTCGATTTACACCCATATTTTCACGTTCGATGTAATTTTTAAATAATTCTATATAGGGGCAACCTTTACGTTTCTTATTATATAAAACAAAAAAAAAAAAAAAAAACAAAATACTTAATTTTTTCCAACAGGGCTATTCAAAGTTTTGTAAAGGTGCGCCAACATATTGTTGAAGATAAATGCAGCAGCAGTCTAGGCATTACCATTCATTTGCGATTGTTGCTTTATCACTATTGCTACAGAAGGCATACACAATTTCTAATGTCAATGGAATTAGAGGAGGGATGTTGCCCTAAAAAAACCAAATTAGTTTTAAGTACTTGCCTACTTAAGCGGATTATGACCACCACACCTAGTCAATGTGGCCTACCCCCAATTTCGTCACACGTTATAAGCGGCACACACCACATGGATTCACTCAGCGCATTAGCAGCTCTGCCAAAAAGTACTCTCGTTGGCGTAAGCACTGAAATATTAATTGGGCGAATTTGACAGGTCCATTAACTTGTTGACTTATGAAAACCAAAATTGAATTTTATATGTATTGAGAAACTAAATTATGTAATTAACAAACTAATCGCAAAATAATTCTATTATGAATACAATCGTAGGATATCTCAAATTTTAAGTGCGTTTCTTATGAGTAATCTTTATATTTGTAAAGGACACTCTATGTTGTAAAAAACAAAACTTTTATGTTTTCTACGTCATCGATTTTCATATTCAATTTTGGTTACACAACGCCGAAATGCCATTTTTGTTGATTTTGGCCGTTTCGTAGCTAAGTATGCAAAGCGTCCCATCTTAGCGATAGCTCACGGCTACGGATGTTTTCCGCTTTCTTTGTTGCTTAAGACGAGTGGCGAAAAATATATTTTCCGCGCTGTAGTGTCTACACATGACCTAAAATGTAATATCACTATATTCGTATACATATATTCGCTGCTCACTGGAATGATCCAAGCTTTTAACATTGTCTGTGAATTTTCATCTGCTTTAAATAGCATACGTTGTTCTATTAATCGAGATCGTACTTTAGTTCTTCACGCCACTGTTCGCTTACATCGTTGCATCGAGCACTGCCCGCAGAGCGCAGTTGTGGGAGTAGATTTGAAAATTGGTACCTGGGCCCGTATTACGTGTTACGATCCGTGATCGAAACTAATTTTTTAAATCACAATAGTTCTGAAGTGGTGGATCGGATAATTTGCATATGCGAACCAGCGACAAATAGTACTCGTTAGATCCATAATTTATTATATTTTTTAGAAATAGTTAGACGGTTGCATAGTTATCGCCTGATTGAAAATGGTGTTCAGTCACTGATCATAACACGTAACATGGGGCCTGTCTGTTGCCTGTGCAGCTTTTCAATGGCAAACTTTCACTGAGATACTGTGCGCACTTTCTTCGGTTCAAGTCGATATTAGAACCTCGTAGTGAGCGTAAATCTAGAATGCTGGAGCTATGCCTGCTGTCCTTGTCCGATTGGGTTGTTTTCCTCTTTTTATATCAGGATACAACCAGGTAGTTGTTTGAATTTTTTAGCCTAGAAACAGACAGCAAATTGCTTAGCACAACTTCTATGCCATAGCGGGAAAAGCTATCACACGTGCTTTTCTAAATTAAGTATTATAATCTTTGTAGACCTCAATCGGAGAAGCTGATAAGCAAAAACACAGTCTGTAGTTTAGGAGGTTAGAATAAGTCCTGAGCCGATTATGAATCCGGTAAACCTCGCGAATAGCACCTGCTGATATTTACCCCAGTGCCGAAAGAGTGTTTGCTTATCTGTTGTCTTAATGCTGTCGGAGTTAACAGTACCACCTAACGTATAGGAAAGCAGAATATTTATTTCCAGAAGTGAGAGGCATGATTTTTGTAGATCAGCCATCGAAGTCCATAGTAATACCCTTCTCCGCATCTATCTAAAAGCTTAAAATAGAGCACATTTCCTGTATCATGACAACGATGGATTTGCATCAAAGAGAATATCATCCAGTCAGCCGCTCTTTGTAATGGGATCGACTTCCTAATTTATCTACGTTAAAAAGTTTTCCATAGTCGTCATCTGAGAAGAGAGTTCTCATTCTAGGTATTGCTATCCCTTTTACTCAATTGTCTAATATTTCAAATCAGGTATCAGAGTGCCATGGCTTGAAGGGCTTGCTGTGGTAATATCAGCGTGTCACAGCTGATTGAATTAATTAACATTTAGCAGCAAAGGAACCAATAAGTGCTCGTTCGTGCAAATATATATGCGAACAACTTGTCATAAAGCAGTTCCATGCCCTCCTCTGTTGGAGCCCCGGGCAAAGAAATCTTGAAGCGCATGATTTTAGTGATAAGAATATATATTCACGAATTGCAAAATATCGACCATAGCATTGAATATATAGGAAGCACTCAGCCCATCCGGAGTTCAGAGGATACTTGTTTCCTTTCTGAAAGAATACATGTTACTTCATTGGTGGTATTTAGTTCAGAGGTACACCCACACCCCCCGTGTGCGAGGGTTGTGCCGAGTAGTAATATTGAAGGGGAACTGTATCCAACCGCTAATTAATTGAAGGGCTGACAGGCGGAGGATCTTCGAACACCGTCCGGATGCCTGTGGAATTGAGAGACAGTAGCGTACTATGGTCCTTTGAACCTCTATAGGGTGTTACGATCGTTGGACATGCGACTGGTGGCGTTGACGACTTGGGGTCGTTATGGTCAGACCCAATGAAGCGATGTATCCATTTCCAAGCAATGCTTAGTGAAATCGATGGCCGAGGGGTACAGATGGCACGTAATTCATTTTATGGTGGCCTGAACCCATAGGCAGGGGCCGTGGACGCACCTCTACATGGGATATGAAAAGTGTAGGAGCGAGGTTCCTTCAAGCATCTGCGAAAACACCAAAAAGTTCATGACACTGTGGATTGCTCGATTTTCGATAGCTTCACCTTTGACATGTTAACCAGACTGGTGCAGAAAATACAGAGTTTACAGGAGCTTTTAATATTGCTTGGAGGTAGGTTGGGCCTCTAGGTCATGCCCCACTTACACTTAATGCGAACAGAGATATAAATGGACTATTTTTTTCCAAAGAAATTATCAGCCCAATTCTAAACGAAAATTCCGTGCGAGTTTTCTCCCTTCTCCCATTCCTCGTATTCTAAATAAAAATTCCTTGTGAGTTTTTTCACTTCTCCCTTTCCTCCTATTCTGAACAATGTTCGAAAAAGCGGAAACCGGTAATGGGAGAAAAGTAGGTATTATGAATGTGAGGGAGAGGGAGATTTCTCTGCCATTTCATAGGAGTTTTTTCACATGTTAAATTAAAGGGAATGCATCAAAATAGTTAAAGGAAATTGGTTATTTTGAGAAAGAACACTTATTTGTACAAATTTGTGCTAAAAGATGTATTTATATTCTACCACAATATTCTCACTGTTAATACAACAACAACTACAACCACAATATTCTTTATTTTAAGTCGAAAAGTATATCATAAGCAACGGTAGAGCTCTTGGTATACAAATTTGATGCGGCCATCCAGAAATTGCGTAAGGATTTTTTAATAAGGCTTAAATAGATTTTGGCATATGATGAAGGACGAATTCAACTCAGCTTGGCCGCCAGAAAATTGCTTTGCTGAATGAAAGCAGGCAACTCCGGCAGATTTGTGTTATGCGGCCGTCTTCTTATGCTCCGCTGTTGATGTTGCTGTGGCACCAATTCATTACTCATTTCAGTGAATACCACATGAAATGCAATAAATACTGTGCAATGTTTATATTTTATTTCTTAATTTCCAACAAATTTGCAACAATAATTAAACTTTTAAATTTTTTAAACAAAATAAGGAATATGCAACGAAATTTCAATTAACAAAAACAGCTGACTTCGAAAATTCGAAATTCCTATTCCCCAATTATTGTTCTCCCTAGGAGAGCAGAATTGGAGGAATTTTTCCGCGGGAATAAAAAAATCCGCGAGAACAAAATTCCGCGAGAATATTTAGAATTGATCTGTATATTTTTTAAATATATATTCTTTAATATTAAGTATCAGTAACACTGTGCGAATCATTTAACTAAAACGCAGTTTTTCATTTTCCTCATAAGACTGTCGTGGTGGTGATTAGGTGGAAGCACTTAGGCAACGAAGTACACAAATTATGTTCGAGTACTACACAACCGCCTTTCGTGTCGAACTACACTTACCGTGAATTATGGCTAAATGTCTTGCCATAAGAGGATTTATTTAGCCTTTCAAAAACTTCCTCTGGCAAAAAATATGACCAACACCCATTTTCGAGGGATACAACGAGGTCACACACCCACACATGTTTACTATGCAGTTGTAAAAACTCAAATTTCACACATTCCTTTCAGTAGACGCCTACTGAAGTCATACAATTTCTACGATTATGCCAATTTGGATAATATTTTTGAGGGTTGTTAAGTTAGCGACTTTACATACAGTTTGTGGTATGCAACTTTTTATGGGTACTTAGCGCGTATACAGTAGTGAATAGAAAAATAACAGTACTGCAATCATCCCCGATAAAAATTAGTAAAGTAAGCTGACAGAAACCATTTTTCAGTGCTGCTACTTTTACAGACTCATCTGTGGTTAGTTGAAGTGCAAACCAAATAGCAAAGAAAAACTTCACCGTGAACGGAGAAACGATGGTAATTGGCATTACCATAGAGAATTAGACTGCAATGCAAAGTAATGGTAAATATATTACAAGTTGAACTTAGGTGATTCTTCTGGCGATACTCATAGAAGCAAAATATTAACTTTTTAGAAAATTTAATATTCATAGCTTTCGAATAATCGCTGAAATATGTAACTAGCTTTTCACACGTGAAACTCTAATATAAGTTCATATGTTGGCATATATTTGTTCGTCGAATAGGGGTGGATGTGATATGTAGTAGCAGCTCAAGTGTCAAAAAATTTCAAAAAGAAACTCCACTTGAATATTTATTACGACTACGCCATCTTCTGCAGTCAAACCTTACTATAACAAAACCACTTCAACTCAAATACGTCATAACCGTAGGCTGCTTGGTGTTAGTAAAGTTCCAGGAACTTTTCAATCCAATGTATTGTGTAAAATATATGCTGAATAGCATACTTAACAAGTTAAAAAGTAACATTAATCTACAACGAAGTTAATAATGTACATTTTGTGGGCTAGGAGGCTGTTAGGAAATGAGTTAGCCTGAACGCTTGAAAGGCTGATTAAGAATTTAATGAAATCATGTAGAGAGTCCGCGTGTTTTTGAGTTATAGAGTTAAGTTGCATATTCTGATTGCTGAGAAAGTTTGAATAACACATTTTTGTGCGATGGATTGCGAACCGGGCAAACTTTGTTCTGCTCGACAAATGGTTCATTTCATAAGAATAAATCGACTTAAGGTGCTGTGGAGAGATCAACTAAAAAGGGCACATTTGAATTTAATTTTATTTACTTTACTCCGCCATGTTATTTCGTTTTATAAATATATTTAAAATTTGGCAAGATTTAACCTTAAAATACTTTTGTTTATTTAAGTAGACGTGGGCGTCAACCAGTTTTGCTTAGAACTACATAGGTATAATACCAAGAACCATATTTCTGCCAAATTAAAAAAATATATCAACGGCTTTTGTTTTGCGACTTTCAAGGCTTGGTATTTTTCCTTTGCAAAATGTGGGCGGTGCCACGCCCTCTTTCCAAAATTTTTTTAAAATTTCTCTTTTGAGTCACAAAGTAAATCCACGCCCCAAATTTTACCACCTTATCAGTATTTATTGGCGGCCACCGTGGTGTGATGGTAGCGTGCTCCGCCTATCACACCGTATGCCCTGGGTTCAACTCCCGGGCAAAGCAGCATCAAAATTTTAGAAATAAGGTTTTTCAATTAGAAGAAAATTTTTCTAAGCGGGGTCGCCCTCGGCAGTGTTTGGCAAGCGCTCCGGGTGTATTTCTGCCATGAAAAGCTCTCAGTGAAAACTCATCTGCCTTGCAGATGCCGTTCGGAGTCGGCATAAAACATGTAGGTCCCCTCCGGCCAATTTGTAGGGAAAATCAAGAGGAGCACGACGCAAATTGGAAGAGAAGCTCGGCCTTAGATCTCTTCGGAGGTTATCGCGCCTTACATTTTTTTTTTTTTTTTATCAGTATTTATTAATGCATTGTGTCTGTATCTTCGTTTTCCGAAGCTTTCGAAATTTAAACACTCCTAGTGTATTTCTTTCATGAAAAGCTTCTCAGTTCAAACACATCTACCAGTCAGTCAGTGAAAATACAGATGACGTTCGAAGTGGGTGTAAAATATGTAGGTCTTGCCCGCCAATTTTTAGAAAAGATTAAAAGGAGTACGAAGTAAATTGGAAGGGAACTTCGACTGAAAATCTCTTCGGAGGTTATCACGCTTTTGCGGTTTGGCATTGACTTGGTGTATTTCTGCCATGAAAAACTTTTAACCAAAAATTCATTTTGCGGTATCACTAAGTACATATATATTTCCTAACTTACTTCAGGGTAGATCTCTGATCCTTGATTGTGTTAGAATTGTGGAGGAATATGCAAAGTTTACTTTCCAGTAATGAGTGTCGTTCAAGCATGAAATCAAACAACTTATTTCTTTCTATTTACCTAAATTTACTTCCTCTTTAGTCAAAATTAATCAGTACACACAAATCTACTGCAAACACATAATCATAGTGGTGGCATGGCAATCATAAGGTATTATCATTAGCAGTGAACGTTTTTCGTGCGCATTGCTTTTACTACACCATTTAACGCTGATTATCATTTAACTGTTTATCAGCATTTAAGCCACCACCATTAAGCAAACACTACTTATCTACTTCTTTATAGTTCATATTTGCTTGATAGTGAAAGCATCTTCAGAAATTTAGTATCTCCACAGGAGGGTGGCAAGCAGTCAAGCAAACACATTTTGAAATACCGGAAACAATCATACGATAACAACCAAATAATTCTAATTTAATCATCCCCCTTTTGTGAAAGACGCTAGAACTCCCTTAAAAGATTTAACTGGTCTTGTTTTTCCGGTGGTTGTTATGTTACATCAAAATTCATGTAGTAATTTGTTTCGGATACATTGCGGGGGTTAGCTTTTTGTGTTATTGAAATTTGTTTCATCTACTAGTAACAGTCAGCGAGTTACTTTTGGCGTCAACAAAATTATTATTCATATTTTATAGCTTTTTTATGTTTTAGCTTTCATTCATTTGCAGAGTGAAGGGATTCCAGTTGATCCTTTTTAAGCTTTTCTTGTTACAAAATCAACTGGAACGCATTGTCAGTGCTATACATAATAACAATAATAATAGTTTTTTGCTGAGAAGCTTTTAGTGTCAGAAAAATACTTGAATGGATGCTATGTCACTGCTGTGACGGGGTCGCTCTAAAAGAATTTTTTCTTTTAATATTCAATGTTAGTTGCCCCTTCATTTGAGTTAGGAGTCTTTGTTTAGCTAGGCCGGCACATCACAAAGCTCTGGATCGAGATCTTATATAATTCCTTATCAAAGTGGGCGTATTGAGTACTTTTAAGTTAGATTTTATTACAAATTAAATTCAAATTTAAAAGGTTTTATCCGAGAAATCAGATATGCATTAGCCTTTATACTTCCCGTTCGCACTAAGAAAATAAAACATACAATTTTGTTAAACTAAATACGCAAATTTGTTTTGATCACCTCGTTCTAACTCTATGGCCTATATGGCAATATAATATAATTTTAAAAACAGTTCCGATAAGAAAATCTGTTACGAAATTGTCCCGCGATAGTCGTATCAGAAGATACTTCCTCTGTGATTTGAAAATGGGTATTAAACAGTCCTGAAATGATTTCTGAAATAACAAGAAATATACGTGAAAATATTTCGAAAAGTTTCGAAATGGCCCCTCTATGATGTTTAAAACAGTTTCGAAATCGGTAGCTCAATTATCGTGTAAGTTATCTTGAATTTATTTCGAAATAGAACAGAAATGATCCCCAAACAATTTCGAAATTATGACGTAAGAGTATAATATATTATCCTGAAACAATTCCGAATTAATTATCACAATAGCCCACCAAAGGTCCCAAAAACAATCCCAATATTATCCAAGGCTAGTTCCAAAATGAAACAAATTCTTAACCAATCCCGAAAACGATCTCGAGGATATTCCCAAACTGTGCTACATGAAAAAAATTGCAAAATCATCATCATCGCTTAGCTACAAAGTAGTCCCGAAAATGCTGAAATTGTTTCCAAGTTATTCCGAAAATAGTGCTAAAGTCATAAGTGATTGTCCCATAACGATCTCAACATGCTTAGAAAACGATCCCGAAAAAACAACGAAACAATCCAAAAACTATCCTAAATCATGCCAAAAACAGTTCCGAAATTATACGAAGACAGTTTCGAAATGATTCGGAGATAATGGAAAATATCCTAGGAATAGTTACGAAAAAGTATTAAAATAATTTCGAAAATGATTCTGAAATTATCCAAAAATATACTTAGTTTTTCCGAAAACAGAAAAAAAAATTTCCCAACTATACTAAAAGCAACCTCGAAGTCATCAAGGAACAGTCTCGAAACGCGAAATTTTTAATAATGGTTTAGAACTCGATCTTAGTTCCCAAGATATTAAACATTTTTAGCCTAGGCCAAACAGATTCCGAGTTAAATTGTTCCGTGGACGGTGCTAGAAGTGCACTGCCTACTTTTCCTAAAAACTCATAGCCAAGAGTTCGAAAAAAAAAAATTCATGCCGACGATCCAATCTGTTACTTAAAGGTCATATTTCTTTAAGTGCTAACCACAGCGTCTCCTACCGATAAAACTATTCCCTCATGGAAGGATACGCATAATTATTTTCAAGCTTTCGATTAAGAGGTATGAACTAAGTTTTTGAGCGCAAATATCTGGCCAGCCAAACGGACAGCGCCAAAACTTATGAAGCATATCCTTCAGTGGATTTAGCTAACAATAAGTGTTGTCACGTTTATCACATTCGCATCAATTTTACAGAAAACGTACTTATATATATGTATGTATAACTATATATATATAATCATCCGTACATTTGTTTTTAGCTGTAAGTTAGTTATGAGCTCCAGACGCGTTGTTTTGGATTTAGTACGATAAAGTTTTTGATTGGTGTAGCGTTGAACATTTTAAAATACAGAAAATGCCACTTTGAGTGCTTTTATGTTTTACGCGTACAAAAGTACCAAAGAAACAATGCCGGTATACTTTAAAGTGTGAAAGTTGTGATTAATAGGTGGCTTCGTGTAGTGTTTTCAAAGCTACAACAAGGTGTATTGGTACTGCGGTTGCATTCTGTGGCTTATTTCATGCTGGAAGGGATCCGAAGCATTTTTAGCTACCTTTTACATTTGGAAACACTAACGCTACTTTTAACATTAACCTGTAAAAGGGCCAGATTGGATCATAAAAACAAAAAACAAAAAGTGCTTCCTCGTTTAAAGTTTTTCATAGATATAATGTTTACACTAGTTGTATACATATATTCTGGAGATAAAAGTAGCGAGATCCTGCAATTGTTTCCGGAATATTTTCGGACAGTTTCAGGGTTGTGTTTAATTTTGGATCTATTTCTGAACTGTCTTTTGAATAATTTAGAGATTATTTGACATTTTTTTCAGGAAAATTTCTGGACTCACTCGAAATAGTTTTTGGATACCATTTCTGGACTATTCCGGAATTGTGCTTGATATATGTGGGATAGTTACATAACAACTTTGCGTTGTTTTCGTGATCGTTTCAGGCCTAAAATTTCAATTCGTCCCAAGCTAACTGAGCATAGACCTATGGCACTCGGTAACGATCTTATTCTGCACCAAATATTTTGTTTATTAAAACTGGAATAAAGTCTGGCTGTCATGTGATGTTTATCAGTAATGCCTTTATTTATTGAACTAAAAAGCAAACAAAACCACTGCTAACAAAATACTAATTAAGGTTTCCATTGTGTCGTGTCAATAAAAAATAAGCAAATGTTGTTTCTTCAAGTTGCCAGAAAATCGTACGAAAACAACTTCAAAATTATAGCTAAAGCCATTTAAAGCAGATGCTAAGTTTTTATATTTAATTTGCTCATTGTTTTGCAGTCTTAAAGAAACAGTCTTAAAGAATAAACAAACATATTTCAATGCTTTATCTCCTGTATAATTAGTTGCCTAAATTTTAGGTAATAAACTAATTCTACCGGGATTTTCTAGCCCTGCTACAATTTGGAAAAAAAGCTGTCAAAACTTTGCGAGTTAATTTGACAACTAAATATTGTTTGTTTATTCAAAGAATATACAACTGCAATATACTCGTAAATGCATGGTTCAACAGAACAGGGGTAAATGAAACACAGCATCCTAGATAGCAGCGTAAAAAATGCAGCGTCTTGAGCTTAAAGGGTCTTTATTTTCGAACGTCGTAGAGTATATAGAGAGGAATGTTTGTCACGATGATGGGACTAATTTGGGTTTGCCCCAAATAGTTTATTTTGGGGCAGTGAAAAATAAGTGCAGTTTCTGATTCAAGTTTGAAGATCGAGGATCCAACTTTAATGTCGCTAGCGTTAACGCGAAACTATTCGAAATGATCACTACAACATTCAATAGCCGATCGATCGGATACCCATCGCAGGTAAATCATCGCCATGTGGTATATATGGAGCTCCCACCTAAAAAACAAATTTTCTCGGAGAGTTTTTCAAAAACGCCCCATTTAATAACTTTTTTTGAAGAACATTCTATTTCAGAATTTGTTTTGAAACGTCATATTTGTTAAAAAAATTCACAACATTTTGACGTGATTGTGAAAACTAAAATCTCAAATACATATATCGTTTTTCAACCGATTTCTGATATACGAGGATTTTATAATCAGCTGAGCAGAGCTCACAGAGTATATTAACTTTGTTCGCATAACGGCACTCCGTAACGGCATAAACTAATCGAGATAGATATAGACTTCTATATATCAAAATGATCTGGGCGAAAAAAGAAATTCGATTGAGCCATGTCCGTCCGTCCGTTCCGTCCGTCCGTAAACACGATAACTTGAGTAAGTTTTGAGCTATCTTGATGAAATTTGGTACGTAGGTTCCAGGGCACTCATCTCAGATCGCTGTTTAAAATGAACGAAATCGGACTATAACCACGCCCACTTTTTCGATATCGAAAATTCGAAAAATCCAAAAAGTGCGATAATTCATTACCAAAGACGGCTAAAGCGATAAAATTTGGTAAGGTGGTTGACCTTATAACACAGAATAGAAAATTGGTAAAGTTTTGGACAATGGGCGTGGTACCGCCCACTTTTAAAAGAAGGTAATTTAAAAGTTTTACAAGCTGTAATTTGAAAGTCGTTGAAGATATCAAGATGAAATTTGGCAGGAACCTTACTTCTATTACTATATGTATGCTTAATAAAACTTAGCAAAATCGGATGAAGAACACGCCCACTTTTTTAAAAAAAAAAATTTTTTAAGTCAAGTTTTAACAAAAAATGGATTATATTTACAGTATATAAGTAAATTATGTCAACATTCAAATGCAGTAATTATATGGTGCAACAAAATACAAAAATAAAAGAAAATTTGGAAATGGGCATGGCTCCGCCCTTTTTCATTTAATTTGTCTAGAATACGTTTAATGCCATAAGTCGAACAAAAATTAACCAATCCTTGTGAAATTTAGTAGGAGCATAGACTCTATGACGATATTTGTCTCCTGTGGAAATGGGCGAAATCGGTAGAAGCCACGCCCAGTTTTTATACACAGTCGACCGTCTGTCCTTCCGCTCGGCCCTTAACACGATAACTTGAACAAAAATCGATATATCTTTATTAAACTTAGTTCCCGTACTTACCTGAACTCACTTTGTATTGCCATAAGAAATGGTCGAAATCCGACTTTAACCACGCCCACTTTTTGATATCGAAAATTACGAAAAATGAAAAAAAAATTCCATAATTCTATACCAAATATGAAAAAAGGAACGAAACATTGTAATTCGATTGGCTTATTGAGGCAAAATATAACTTTAGAAAAAACTTTGTAAAATGGGTGTTACACCTCCTATATTAAGTAGAATAACATGAAAAAGTTCCGCAGGGCGATATCAGAAGCCCTTGGAGTCTTGACAAGAATACTGTTCGTGGTATTACATATATAAATAAATTAGCGGCAGCCGACAGATGATGTTCTGTGTCACCCTGATCCACATTTTGACCGATATCTCGAAAACGCCTTCACATGTACAACTACCACCACTCCCTTTTAAAACACTCATTAACTAACACCTTTCATTTGATACCCGTATAGTACAAACAAATTCTAGAGTCACCCCTCTTCCACCTTTATGGCGATACCTCGAAAAGGCGTCCACCCATAGAACTAAGGCCCACTCTCTTTTAAAATATTCATTAGCACCTTTAATTTGATACCCACACCGTACAAACAAATTCTAGAGTCACCCCTGATCCACCTTTATGGCGATATCTCGAAAAGGCGTCCACCTATATAACTAAGGCCCACTCCCTTTTAGAATACTCATTAACACTTTTCATTGGATACCCATATCGTACAAATACATTCTAGAGTCACCCCTGGTCCAGCTTTATGGCAATATATCGAAAAGGCGTCCACCTATAGAACTAAGGCCCACTCCCATTTAAAATACTCATTAACACCTTTTCGATTCAATTCGTCCCAAGCTAGCTGAGCGTAGACCTATGGCACACGGTAACGATCTTACTCTGCACCAAATATTTTGTTTATTAAATCTGGAATAAAGTCTGGCTGTCACGTGATGTTTATCAGTAATTCCTTTAGTTATTGAACTGAAAAATAAATAAGACAATTGCCAAAAAAATACTAATTAAGGTTTCCATTGTGTCGTGTCAATAAAAAATAAGCAAGTTGCCAGAAAATCGTACGAAAACAACTTCAAAATTATAGCTAAAATTATTTAAAGCAAATGCTAAGGTTTTTTATTTAATTTGCTCATTTTCTTTCAGTCTTAAATAAACAGACTTAACGAATAGACAAACATATTTCAATACGTTTATATCTTTTCCAAGTAAATTCTTTTATTTTTGAAATTTGGAGTAATCATTTTTGGTATAAAAGGACCGTTGGCTGTCAAGCATTTTACAGTTATATATTCAACTTCGATTAACTTTGTCTCTAAATAGAAATGAGAGCTCTTACAACTTTACTAGCTATCCTAGTAGCTTTGGTGTCGATGGTGAACGAGATTTCATCTAACAGTGATCGCCACACTGACCTTGCAAATGATCCTTCTCAACGTGGTAAGGACGATAATCAACTACGAGATGGTCCTGCTGCTGATATTGTAACTGACCGTAAACTTGGCGCTGCACATTTTAGAGGTGGTTCTTTTAACTGTTTTAACGGTGGTGGAGGTGGTAAACGTAGCGCAGGTGGTAAAGGTGGCGTAGGTAGTAAAGGTGGCACAGGTGATAAACGTGACACAGGTGGTAAACGTAGCGCAGGTGGTAAAGGTGGTGCAGGTGGTAAAGGTGGCGCAGGTGGTTATAATAGCGATGATGGTTATAACAGCGATGATAGTTATGACAAAAATGGTGGTTATAAGGGTTTTAATGCATCAAAACCATTACCAATCGGTTTTAATGATAAATTGGATTTGTTGAGTTCAACAAAGCCAATCGAAATTGACTTAAAGAAAAAAAAACCTAAAAAATAATTGTATGCTTAATTGGTTGCTTTTTACTTTTGTTTATTTTTTACCTTTTTTACGTTTAATTCCTTTTGTTTCACTATTTTGAACTCTACTTTTCCAATTTATCATTAAAACCGATTGTTACATCACAATAAAATAACAAAACAACTGGAAAAAATTGTCAGTAGAGTCAATAAAGTTCAGTTCTAATTTGTAAAATTAAAGAAATAAATATTTATTTTCTTACATCTGCATAAACTCGCGAATTAATCGAATATTATATCCACTGCTAGCATCCTCCGGTAATGACTGAATCGGAACTTTAGTTGTCAGTGGCTTATGATAAAAAGGGCTACCTATATAATGCTTCTATGCATTCCACTACACTTCTTGATGAAGTACTGTGTGAGACAACTGCCCTAATCGCGGTCTGACTATCAGTATACATATAACTTGACACAACTGCAGCTTAAGCAAGCTTCCTCTGATATTTCTGTTGCTTTCTTCATGGCTTCTTGTGACGATTGTTGTTGTTGTTGTAGCAGTGCTTCACTCCATCCAATAGGTGCGACCGATCACAAATTGTCATCAACATCCTCTAACGGGAGTCCAAGGAAACTTCCTGTTTCAACAGGGGTGGACCATAATGAGAGGGGTGTTAGAGGCGTTGGTTCCAGAATACAGTTGAAGAAATAGTTGGTGCACCTTACAAGCAGGACATATGTTTTGTATGTCGGGGTTGATTCTGGATTCTTACCTATTTACCTGTTACATTATCTAGATCGAAGTTGAGCTAGAGTGACTCGCGTTTCCGTAGTGCGTTCCTATTCTGCAAGTTTTGGATATAATGCTTTTAGTACAGTATTCACCGGACAATTCCTGGCATAGAGGTCCGACGCCTGTTTTTGGAGTTCACTGAGGACCTGCTATATTTTTGTCTTCATATGGCTGTGTACTCAGGTCCCGTATTTCCTCATAATGCTTACGGAGATGACTCCTTAAGCCCCTGGGCGGTGTTCACTCATCAATCAGATGTCTGTTGGGATGCCCAGGTTTCTGGGTATTCAACAGGAACTGTTTGGTTAGCATTTCATTTCTCTCCCTAATGCGGAGTATTCTCGCCTCATTATGTAAATGGTGTTCTGGGTATATAAGGAGACAAGCCGTGGCGGTTCTGAGGGCAGTATTTTGGCGGGCCTTTAGCTTCTTTCAGTGAGTAGTCTTTAGGCTTGATGACCATATCGGTGACGTCGTTTCTTATATTTGATCCGCCTACATCTCATCCCTGCTATCCGCCTGCAGGTTTGAATGCCATAGATCGTGATGGGCATTGAAATCGCCAACGATAATGCGTTTATCACAAGTGAGTAAGGCTCTGATATCAGGGAGGTATCCACTGACGCTACGGGTGGTAAGAGGGATGTAGATGTTGATGATTTCTAGGTTTACATCGCCTGACCGGACAGATAAGCCGTGACGTTCTCTTATGACGCTCTCATTGAAATGTATGACCTTGGCTCCATAATATTTTAACGGCTTGTATTGTGCAGCACTTTATCAAAGTAACAAATGTGGAATTCTGAAGCGAAAATTTCGTTTATATGTATGTATGTGCATACAAAAACATAACATAAACTCATTACGTTCACCGATATTTAGTATGAATGGTGAACAAATTAAAGTTTAATAGACATACGTACACACATAGGTATGTACATTCACCCTGAGCTATCCACTATTATGAGTAACTTGAAGGACTTCATCAACGCATGATAGATGGAATATGTGCGTTTATACAAATTTAAATAAATAAAAATATAAACATTCGTTTATAAATATGGATGTATGTAAATCCGTTGAAGCATTTCGAGTTGGTATATTTGATTTATGAAGGACACTCACGCCACCACTTAAAGCACCTACCTTAAACGTAATTAAGTACTCTTTGGAATGCGGAATGTCATCTGAATGCGTGCTTCAGTTGTATTTAAATATAAAAGTATAAAAAAGTATAAACATTTAAATTTTGCAACAAATTTCTCTTTTTGGCTTAAAGTATTCTGATATTGGTGGCTTTATCGACTTTGGTTATAATGGCTTACCTCGTAGACATGCCGAATACATATTGAATTTAAAAGTTCATATGCATATGAATGAGTCTACACCCCACCCTGCAGAGAAACTAATAGTTCGTAGCTAAAAAATCTAAATTCGGTGGATATAAGAATTCGATGTCTCGGAGGGGAGAAGCAGGCACCTCGTTCACAGAATCAAGTATATTTGAGTTTCGGCATATTGAAACGATTTTCCACCGATATTTCTTGAAAATTTCGTTTGATGCCATATCGGTTTGATGGGTTCTGGCATATTTGGTGTGATTTTTAATCAGAGCAAAACGAATCTATTTGACTCCCACTGACTTCTCAATTTGCGCAAGATAATGTAATAAAATAAAAAAAAAAACGATTGATCGGGTTTATATGACGGTTAGACCCATTTAAGCGACAATTAAGAAGAAAACTCTTTAAAATATGTAACCCCCAAGCAATTAATTTTCCGAAGAAGTTTTCAGAGAAATCGAGCACCAAATTTGTTTCCCTAGATCAAATCGGTTTGCTAATTTATTAGAACATTTGCCAGCAAAATTAATATGCCTTAAATTCGGTGGTGAAAGAATTTCGATTCAAAATTCATCAGCCATTTCTACTTACTTTATCTCGTCAGGGAAATTCTGCAAACAAGTTTGCATCATTTTAAACAGCTAATTCGAATTCGCAGAAATTTTTTGTAATTTCGCCAGAGAAGTTCTGTTAAAGATTTTGTAGCGATTTAACATTTCCCTCAAAGTTTGGCTTTTCCTTTGAGTTCACATAAAAACGTTTATGACTTTATTAAGTTATCATCATCACTAACAATGGAATCTCCACCCAATATTATCATCAAAATCAAGAGCCCTAACGGATTAGGGGTTCTAGAATATATTCGCAGCAGGTATGCAGGAGGCTTCTTAAATACCTAAATGATTCAAGAGGTTGCCAGGCAATTTATAGCTTCTCCAAACCAATTGTCAACCTCACGTACCAGTGGCGAATCCTGTTTCTTTGGCAGTCGATGGTCTGGCAACCCCAAGTATCCTAAGGAACTAGTGGGGGCGGGATGGACTAGAAGTTTTAATGTACTCATATTAAATCGGTTGCCAGATGGTCGGACTTGTATCTCAATGGTGCTTGTTACTGCAACGTACCGGATATATATCCGGAAAAGGACCATCAACGTCGATAATACTCTGCGAAACCTCCGGGGAATATCTCTATCGCTACGACAACAACAACAACAACAGCAGCCAAAATCAAGATGTCCTAAAACATGTATTAGTCATCACAGTCACCCAAACATTTACTTAAACTCTATGAACAAATGCAACAACCAATTTTATTCGCTAGAAAATTTATTGTAAGATTAGCAAGCGAAATTCGTATTGGTGGAGAAGTTTGAATCGAATTCGACAGCCATTTCAATTAGCCCAAAAAAGAGCATAAAAATCGTGGGAAAATGAAAGATAAATTTGCTAGAAATTCGGGGGCTAACTCGAATCAGTACAGATTAGGCTAAAATTGTTCAGCAAATTCACGTTTTCTCTGAATGTCGCCTTCGTCTTTAAGGTAGCCTGAGAAGAAGTCTACGAATTCCACTTTCTATAATCCAAATTAAATGGTAGATCGAATTCCAAAAATCCGTGTGCACCAATTCAAAACGAAATTTTATTTTAATGGTGGTCTGATCATTTAGGCACGTTGGCCGCGGACGCGTCAATGTCTTGGAGATGAGTGGTATATGAGTTATTTTCAGTCAGGAGAATGCATAGGAAGAGAAGCCATAGAACGGATTTATTTTCCAAATAGAGACCTAGTGCAGGATAAAAAAAAGAGCTCTGCTCACACAAGATTCTTTGGCACATACCTTACCAAAAAACCGCCCTTACAATACTTTTGTTAAGTGCAAATATTTGTTCTTAAGTATAAATAATTATGAACCTTTTGAGAAGTTTACGCACTCTCAGTAAGCGGTTGTGTCGCAAATGAAATGCTTGCAAATTCTAACTTGCATTATGTAGTTGTCTTTCGTTCGTTTGAAGCGGACTCTTACAGTGAGGGCGCAGTATTATTTGTGATGCCACTGAAGCAGAGTAGCGGCGAAATGCTTACTGAGTATCTGAAATTTAGTTTGTTTACTCACTTCGTTGCAGCTACAACGCCGATCTAACTGCTATAGAAGTCTACTCAGAACTATGTAGAAGTCATTACTACAGGTCATGCATACATACCCATAGAGGTACGTACTCACACACCAAAGTACATTGAGAATAACGAACGTCTGCAACGAACTTGACAACCAAGGTTTTTGAACTTTCTACCATGTGTATGCACACACACATTTGTTCACCTTATCAACTGGCTACCACTGTTGGGCTTTTAGTAATGTCCCTAGGAGTGTCGACAACACCCGAATTAGCTCAACTCATTGTTAGTCACTTTGTATGCTTCTCCATGTCTGTTGCAATTGCAACTGTGTCTGCCTACTTCGCCTCTTTCATCCCAAGAATTTCAATGCAAAGGCACCTCCAATATACAAACATACATCACTTCTTCTACTCGTGCAGAACAACAACGATTTTACTCAATTATGTGTAGGTGAATGCGTATACACCTCTCAGTTGGCTAGGTGTGTTGGTGTTTGTTACCTATTTTGTATTTTAATTGGCTTCGCTATCTACGTTAACTAACTTCATTCTAAGTATTTTTTTGACGTCATGGATAAATTTCAGGTAGTTGAACTGAATGAGGTTCACGGTAGCCCAATGTTTGCTGGGAGTGTGGAAAATAATAAACTCAATGTTAAGCTTCAAACAAAAGTAATGCGGAAATTAACGAAGTGAACTTAGTTAAATGTATTTGGTGAGGTAAAGGAGATTGCTTTGTATATACTTTATGTTTAATAAATATATTGATACTTTTGTTGGGTTGAAGCTTGGTTTTGAAGTGCTAGCAGATGGCGCTTCTATTCTATTAAAAAGATAAACAAAGATGAGGCGGTTATGCATCTTTCAGAAAGATGTGATTTATAATGCCAATTCAGTCCAAATATCAACCTTTGTTATACGTGGCGTGTCCTGTTATCAACATGAGTATGTATATTGAGGAGTACGCAAGGATAGTGACGCGCAACTCTGTGACCAATGCAAAAATATGATGTGTACTACCGACTCACTATAGCTATCAAGGGAAATTAATAATTTTCATTAAGCTCGGTTGGAAGCAATTGAATATGCCCTTTTTGGCCTTGGTATTTAAGTTCCTATCGTGAACTGGAAATGATTGGTGCTGCGGTGCAGAATAAAGTGGACGGGGTGCAATTCAGTGCGTCATGTGTAAGGGTGTTAAGCATATTTTCGGTGTCAGCGCGCATCTCTTAGCCTGAACTGGCCACTGAGATATTACTGCATCTTTCCAGGTGTAAAGATCTTTGTGGTTATGGTATACACCAAGTGATAGGCCGAACTACTAGGCCTCACAAATGCAATTTTCTGAATTGTGGTTGAGTGTTGTCGAGAAACTGCCCGTAATAGCGTTTAGCCAACGCACGGTGGGGTATTTGATCAATCTAGCTGGCCAAAACAAAAACAACAGTTATTTCTGTTAAAAAAGTAGTTTGTCTCACTTCATTGTTATGTAAGGAAATAGTTAACAGTAAATTCAAGGTGTTCCGCGCAGAATTACTAGGTGTTGCCTCTGAGGATGTTTTCACAAGGGTGCCACCTTTTTTAGAGGTATAAGTCTCTTACAAAATTTATCACCACTAAAAAAATCGCGGGTATGCGCAGCCGTTTTTGTAATTAAACTTTGAAACAAACACAAGCTTATGTATTGCCAAAAAATTACTGACATGATATGTCATAAAAAAGATATATCTTTTTGTTTGCAAGGTTTTTAAAAAATTTAGTATTGAAAAGTAGTAGCATTACAAGTATAATAAATCAGTTAAAACATGCGGTATAAAAAATCTAACATATGAATTAAAAACACATTTATCTGCCCTAAAGGAAAATGTAACTAGATTTGATTAAGGCTAAACAAGTGAACAAGTATTTAGGTTAGAAAGGTATATGTCTTTTTAATCCAAATACATCGCACTGCACACAATTTTAAACAACTTTAGATGTGCGCGGTTAGCTCCGTTGACGTTGCAGATGGGTTTTGGTGTATGTATACTAATCAGCGGACATCTACGAACGCCACGGAGTATATAAAAAAAAAAATTTAATATTTTGAAAAATCGACTTTTGGCCAGCTAGATTGTTCAAATACCCCACCGTGCAACGTAATGTTATGCAGCCGTTTGGTGTGCTGGTTCTTAATACGTATGTACATTTGTATATTATATGCTCTCGTACATACATTGTACTTTTTAAAAAATTCGCACTCGTATAAAATCTCAATTTTCCAATTATAAACGACTATATAGCTTAAATGTTTGTATCCGCAGGACATGCTTCGTTGCGAGTGTATGTATGTATATCCTGGTACTGTCTTTGATAAATTACCTTCAATATGTCTTTTTTGTTTTCCAACCTAAACCTACTTCTTAATTCATGTGACAAGCATTTTCGCAGTCGCAGTTTGTCTTTTTTGTTGCACATTGGCTTAATGTATGGTAAATCTATATATGCATACATCGTTTTCAAATATTTACATATGTACATTCATAGCTGAATATAGAATATTTACAAACCAAAGCCCAACCAACTACCTGTTGGTGTGCTCAAAGTACATTCTTCATTGCATGCAAATTACCGTAATATTTTTTCAACATCGCAAAATGCCAGTGAACCTTAAATTTTATTGTAGTACATATTCGTATGCATATATGTAAGCACATTTGTGTGTGTGTGTGTGTATGTACAATTGTAGACTTCTGCTGCAATGCAGTAAAATAGTTTGTAAAATTCTAAAATTTTGAGGTGGATAAACGAAAAGAAAATGTGGGAAATTTCTTATTGCAACAGTTGGTTTGCATGTTAGTATGCAATAATGTATGTATGTATGTATGTTTAAGTGAATGTCTGTGTGGATGTGTAAATATGCTATCATTTAGTAATTTGTGTAAAATGGCAATTGATTACATCCGATTGTAGACATTTTGTGAAGTTGAGTAAAGAAAGATAACGCCAATTGATTGATTGTTATCACAAATTATTTAGAAAGCATATTCATAAGTAATTTATTTATACATACATACACATATACACATATTTAAAATGCATGTAATGAAAATAATTTAGGAAAATATAAGACATTGGTTTTTTGATATAAAGTTTGGAAAGAGGCTCAATGTTAAGGGGTTATAGAAGAGAATTCTAGAACAGAGTTTGCAGAAGACTTTAACTAGGACTTGCAGAGTGCCGAAAATAACAGAGTCACACAACTCAAAGGAGTGTTAAATATCGTGTCACGGTGTATATTAGAAGTGTTATTCCGAAGCTACTTAACTGGTTGTGATCAAATAATTCAACTCAATGACTAAGATGGGAAGTGCCACGCCCATGGCAAACATTTTTTCACTGAAACTTCGATTCTACTACATTCAAACTGATAAAGTATCTAGTATTTAGTTTTAGAAAATAGTACGGTGCCACAAACAAAATGAAAGGAAGGGGAATCTTTTAAAATCGCATAGCACTTATCGATACGTGATTTGTTTAATGTTATTTGGGTCACATACACATACATACCGCAAGGGAGAGTTGAATTTTGTGGAAAGATGAAACGTAAATGACTAAGTGGCAGATTCAAGATAAGAGTAGAGACTGGTGGGTAACCACGATGTCGGCGAACGGTGCACAGAGATTCAGAAGCGACAAAAAGCGTATGAAGATGTAAGAATTGTAAAACTTTTTTTCCATAATTTCCATTCTCTGATTAGCTAATTGAATAGGCGATTGAGACGGTTTTTTGGTATGCCGACTAATAGTTTGCAGATTAATAATTCTGATATAGCAAAGTGTGAGTTTTATTTGGCTAAATAAAGGGGTTAATTTAAAGAATTTTTTAATGCCTATTTCAAATATATCCACACAAATTTCATCCCCTAGCTCGACTTTTTATAAACTGAATTCTGATTCGTGATAGGCGTCTCCCAAATACTAAATTTTAGGTAAATTTCTTCGGATAACTCGTCCGCTAATTTGAATCCGCAAATTGATTTTTTCTTTTAATTTCGAGTTTCTAATCTAAGACCTCTAAAACCTTTTTGTTTTAGTTTGTACAAATATATTAAAGTGTGCTTAAAATATTACGCATTTCCGGTTGCCAGTACAACCCTAAACGCTGTGTGACAGGTGTTTCAATTAAACAATAAAAATAAAAATCATAAGCGCGATTTACCTCCGAGGAGAATTATGCCGAGCTTCTCTTCCTGTTTATAGGACAAACACGTTTTTGTATATTTTTGATGTAGCCTTTGCTGGGGCAAACCTTGAATCGTGACCTTCAGTATGGTAGGTGAAGCACGCTAGCATCATACCACGGTGGCAGCATTCGAACTTGAACATCTACGATAATCGATTTGTTGACAATCAGACTCAGCCAACATCATGCTTTGTTGATGTACAACTTATTCCCAATAGCCTCTGCTGCGTATATTATTAGTTTTATTTTTTACAGAACATACATCAACAGGACGAAACTGTGGTCGAGTTTATTTGTTAACTGATCGATCATAAAAGGAATGCGGGCTCGAATCCCACATTGAAGAGATTTACAAGGTATTGTTGAAACTCCTGTTAGTCATGTCCCGCTGTTTAAATTGCTCACATCCACAGAGCCTTTTAAAATGACCTTCTCACACGAATTTTCAATTATAGGATCTACATATATATTTCATTTTTAATAAATAGGGAGGTCAATGTCTACTCTTTTCAAAAAGTTCATACATATTTTAAATTTCCTCTAATTTTGACCGTAAATAAGTGCTCAGTCCTTTTCTCGAGTCATTATCGAGAAATTAATAAAATATAGAGCATTCAACCTAATAAGCCCATTAACTCAAAATATAAGCAAGTAAGGAAGCCTAAGTTCGGGTGTAACCGAACATTACATACTCAGCTGAGACCTTTGGAGACAAAATAAGGGAAAATCACCATTTAGCAAAATGAACCTAGGGTAACCCTGGAATGTGTTTGTATGACATGTGTATCAAATTAAAGGTGTTAATGATTATTTAAAACGTAGCGGGCCTTAGTTCTATAGGTGGACGCCTTTTCGAGATATCGCAATAATGGTGGAACAAGGTGACCCAGAACATCTTCTGTCGGGTATCGCTAATATATTTATATATGTCATACCACGAACAGTATTCCTGCCAAGATTCCAAGGGCTTTTGATTTCGCCCTGCAGAACTTTTTCATTTTCTTCTACTTAATATCGTAAGTTTCACACCAATTTTAAAAAGTTTTTTCTATATTTATATTTTGCGTCAATAAACCAATGCAATTACCATGTTTCATCTCTTTTTTCATATTTGCTACAGAATTATGCCATTTTTTCATTTTTCGTAATTTTCGATATCGGAAAAGTGGGCGTGGTAATAGTCGGATTTCGAACATATTTTATACCAAGATAAAGCGAGTTTAGATAAGTACGTGAACTAAGTTTAGTTAAGATATATCGATTTTTGACCAAGTTATCGTGTTAACGGCCGAGCGGAAGAACAGACGGTCAACTGTGTATAAAAACTGGGTGTGGCCCATTTTCACAGAAAACAGTTATCGTCATAGAATCTATGCACACACCAAATTTCAGAAGGATTGGTAAATTTTAGTTCGACTTATGGCCTTAAAATTATTCTAGACGAATTAAATGAAAGAGGGCGGAGGTACTCCCATATTGACATTTTGTTTTATTTTTGTTTTTGCTTGCACCATATCATTACTGGAGTTGAATGTTGACATAATTTACTTTTATACTGTAAAGATATTAAATTTTTTGTTAAAATTTGACTTTAAAAAAATGTTTTTATGTGGGCGTGTTCGCCACCGATTTCGCTAATTTTTATTTAGCACACATATAGTAATAGCGGTAACGTGCCTACCAAATTTTATCATGATATCTTCAACGACTGCCAAATTACACCTTGCAAAAATTTTAAATGACCTTCTTTTAAAAGTGGGCGGTGCCACGCCCATTGTCCAACATTTTTATAATTTTCTATTTTGCGTCATAAGGTCAACGCACCTACCAAGGTTCATCGCTTTATCCTTCTTTTGTAATGAATTATCGCACTTTTTGTGTTTTTCGAAATTTTCGATATCGAAAAAGTGGGCGTGGTTGTGGTCCGATTTCGTTCATTTTAAATAGCGATCTGAGATGAGCGCCCAGAAACCTACATACCAAATTTCATTAAGATACCTCCAAGTTTACTCAAGTTAACGTGTTTAAAGACGGACGGACAGACGGACGGACGGGCATGGCTAAATGAATTTCTTTTTTCACCCAGATCATTTTGATATATAGAAGTCTATATCTATCTCGATTAGTTTATGCCTTTACGGATTACCGTTATGCGAACAAAGTTAATATACTCTGTGAGCTCTGCTCAACTGCGTATAAAAAGTGCATATTCTTGTTTCTGAGAAATGGGCGATGATATCATTTAACATACTTAACGTGACTGCCATAAGCTGTACACAAACATTTACATAAGATGCTACTTATTTACGTTAACCTTTCATCATATTTCACATCACAAATGCTTCAACTGTCTCGAAAGTTTTTTAAAAATTCTGAGATTTATTGTACTACCTTGTGCACAAATCCCTTGCAGATTTTGTCTTTCTAGCAAAAAAAAAAAAAACATCAAAAATAAATTTTGACTTCCGAATCACAGCACGACTGCTGACAGCCAAAAATTCATTAAGCATAAAAATATGATAAACAAACAGACGATGAAATATGCCGGAATCAGGTTATTGCGCTTCAGATAGCATCAACGCGAAGCAAGCATTTTAGCAGCGGAAGTTGGTGGAAATTGCACCCGGCAGGATTGTGATGCGCGTGGCTCTTGTTTTCATAGCTACTTGAAAAGATATATTCACAATATTCGTAATGTTTTATTACCCGCATATGTGAGATTGTAAATGTATGCCCTTTTTATGACATGTGAAAAATATGTAAGTATTTCCTTTTTTTTATTTTTAAAAGTTGTGGTCTCTACTTTCACACTCATCTGCGACTTCCTTGGTGAGCTGTGAAGAGAGATGGTTTTTTGTTAGTTTGTTTTCCAGTTTTACACGTCTTTTACACTCATTTTGACTGCACTGTTTTTAGCTTTTTTCTTTTTCCATTTACTCATAATTATTACGCTTGCGTGTTTATTTACATGTATTGTTGTTTTTTTTCATTTTTTTTTCATCGTACGCTCAGTTTCTTTTAAATATATATTTGCTGGACTCGGCGCCGTTGCCTCTTGAATTTTTCATTCAGGCGGCGTGTATAAGCCAAAAGCAAATTACGCCAGATGTTAATATAATTTAAAAATCATAAAAAATGCCATTATATGAACACGAAGGATAGTTTGGCTCACATGTATTTACTCGGTGCATATTTGATTTTCTTCATGTTCATATTGAAGATGGGCGCATAGTCCTAATAGTATAATCCCGAATAGGTTAGGTTGAGAGAGTGCGCTTGGGAGCTTCCCTTACTTCTAATAAGAGAGTATTTCCCCATTTTGAATGCTTACGGTGATTGTCGATTGGGCGCAAATTTATCTAATCATATTATCTGTGATTACAAACGTTAATAACCTAAGTCGACTTAAGTATAATTCAAAATGCAAAACTTTTACTGCCGAATTTCCTAACAAGGATCCATGATCATTTTATTGAACAACATTATTTAAATAGCTCATAGAAAAAGTAATATGAAATCCAAAAAATTTTAGAAAAATTTGGGGTTTTATTATTAAAAACGGGCTCTGCACATTTCCTTAGTCGACTTAGGCTGTTTTCTCTCGTGACCAAAAATATATCTCTTAGTTGGTATAAAAACAATACATTTCTTTCAAATATGATATGGCTACTTTAAACCTTCTAGGTCTGTTTATTTTAGCCGCCTCCTACGACAGGCATGCTAATCACGGTAATATTCTCAGCCCCATAGCCCGCAGTTTCGGATACAGGCCTCAAAAGTGAATTATGAACTCGTCTTCCCACTCATCCTGACAGCTTCTGCATAGGCAGCTTCTTAGTATAGGTCATCGTCGAAGCATTCAGTATAACGGTGAACTATGCTGACGCACGTGAAAACTCTTTATGCAAATTGGTTTAGCTTGAAAACAGGGAGCTTGCCACCTCGTTTATATTAATTATAGTTCGCCCAGTGGATGAAATTTAATCACTACGAATGGCATTATACCTGTAAATGATGCTTTCCGTTATGCATATTAAGCTGCATCCCTCCAGCGCAAGTCAGTGTTGTTTGCTATGTGCAGTTCAGTAATTCTCTCCAGTGTTTTTAAAGTAAAGGAAGAGAGGGTTACTTGATCGCAATCATTCGGAAGTTACCGTTAAGTTGTAGGCACTTTGAAAGGAAGCTAGGTAGATGAAGTATCAATCGTGAGCGGCTTGCAACAAGACTGGCATACAATTCAGTCCAAACGAGTTAAAAGGTTCAACTGGATGCATTGTCCATAGTGTATTATACCGGTCTGCGATATTTGTGATGTCGATTTTAGGAGAACAATGTTATCTTTATTATGTTTTTCGAAGTCTTAAAGTATCATTTGTTTTCCAAAGGCTTTAACAGTATTGCTTCTAAGATTTTTTCCTTTTAGCACAAATGGAATTCTTTATTTGTCAAATCTATAACTATGGATATCGCCGCCCTTTTAGAGTTGGTTGTGCTTACCTTTG